>NC_053454.1:48770976-49374642 GCF_015227805.2 Hirundo rustica | reverse complement strand
TAGGCAAATGTAGCGGGCTGAGCAGCTAACCCTGTGCTGACTCAGATGCGTACACTACAGCCTGCTTTGTTACTTTACCTGCTTCTGAGCCGGCTAGTGACGGCCCCTGGCAATCATCCCAGCCTGTTCTTCCCAACTTGAGAGGTGTAACTCACCCTTGAAACACTGCAGAGAACAAGCGAGGCACGAAGAACCTTCCCACTCCAAGAACCACATACTATAATAAGCCAAGAATTTTCAATAGTAAAAATTAGATAGGGACTAGAAAAAGCTGAGAAACCCTGACTAATACCATCCCCTGCACACTCTGCCATCTTTAGACCATCTCTACCACGCACGGCGTAATTTCTCTGCAGAAACATTGCAGGCAGCGACATGAACAGAAGCAGATACCCCAGGCTACATCAGTGTAGCTCTAAGGCTGAGCTGACAGGCTCTCAGTAGGGTTAAGCTGCTGCTCTGTTGCTTTCAGAGTCGAGCTATGGCCTCCATTTCCATGCTGTATACCACGGCTATGGGACCAAGGGGGTTCCCTACTTAGGCCAGCTTTTATTTGTGCATCTTCGCAATGGTGTCAATGTTTCATCTAGCTCTTGTAAGTCAGACTGTGAAACATATCTGTAACTGCAAAACTTCAGTCTTGTGTAATCTAAAGCTCCGCCAAAGCAAATTAAAATAATTTATTTTAGCTTCAGTAGAAATTAAGAATACAGAATAATTATCTATATCTTTCTTACACCATCTTTTTGTATCACTGACCATCCAGACATTTTCAAACCTTTTTGTTTTCTTGGCTAAAAAAACCTCAAAGCCTTCACATATTCCCTAAAGGCTGAGTTTTTCAAACCTCATGTCCAAGCCTTGTTGGTGTCATTGAGACCCTGCCCCTTTATCTACCACATCCTCCTTTAATTACAAGTCTAAACCAGAGCATAAAGCACACTGCTAAGCACAGAAGAATAATCATCTCCTCTGCCATTTATCTGACATGTTTCATCACTTATACAGCCCTAATGAAATCTCAGTGTAATGCATACCACCCCTGACGAGTTCAGTTTGCAAAGCCACTGTGATTCCTGGGTCCTTCCTGGCCAGCATGCTGCCTAGCCCATTTATATCTGTGCATTTGATTTCTCCTAAGCACAACACTTTACAGTTGTCTTTATTAAATTTCACCTCATTGATTTCAAACCATTTTTCCAATTCATCACATGAAATTCTAAATCTGTCGTCCTAAATGTTTATAATCCCTTCCCGCTTCATCTTCCAAAAATACTCAAATTATCCTCTTCAACAGCGATAAATGGATGATGAATACTGAGAATATCGACTAGTAAACAACTTAAGCCAGCCTCCTTCAGGAATTGACTTAATAGTCTGAGAGCAAACAACCAAGCCTAGCTCAACATTTCAGACTGATTTCTCAGTGGACTGAAGCACTGCCTGTCATCATCCAGGCATTCAAAGGAAATAATTTCTCTGGCATCTGCTCTAACCAAGCTAATGTCATCTATTTCTGTGAATGCTTCTTTCCTCTCACAATTTGTAGACAGAGTTTTAAAGGCTAACATTTAGTTTGGTCAGAGTTTGAACACGGCCTATTTTTACAATCATATACTTATTTACTGTCCTAAAGAGCATTATTGTTGCCAAAAGTATGTAATTAAGCAGAAACCAAAAACATACATCAAAAAAGAAGTCACTTTTTAAGGAATGACTCTAGCTACATGAGCTGGAGACCCCTTGCCAAGTTTTCATATATAAGACGACGATTCCAAAACCATGTGCCCCCCTAAGCGGGGAAAAAACAAAAATCACCCACTCTTCCCAAGCACATAAAAGACACAGATAATAAAAATGTACTAAATGATCCATGTCCTTCAAATAAAGCAGAAACACACTTACGTAGATTAGAAAACAATTCACGTGGCTGAGGAACTAACTATTTCATGTTTGCAACGGTATACAAAAAAACCCCACTTACTGTTTAAGTCCCAAAAAAAGCAACTATTCTTCAGCTAGAAAACTACGCAAGCTTCACCTTTGTCAACAGAGATCAAAATAATTTTATTTAATTAAAGACCTACATCTTCAATTTAAATCACAGAACCTTGGAGAAAAAGCCATATAAACAAACTACAGTTTAATCTATCAAAATTCTGTAGCATCAGCAGTCAACTGTAACATTCACAGATCGCTTCAGCAGGAGACGTGCCAGGCTTTTCAGGAGCTGTGCTTATCTTCCTCTTGCTCTGTTTGGCACACAAACACTCAGTACTTCCTTCAAATGCCCATTATTGGCACCATTTCTTAACTCTACAACCTATTAGATTTGCTTCTGGGTTTAAAAGAAAAAGATGATGAATAATATCCCTTCTCATAGCTCAAAACCCAATCTGTGAATTCCCTCACACCCTGAATTTTATGCATAGGACACATTCAAGCACCTCTTCTTGAATCAGGAGAGCTTGTGAGGAGCCCAGCTGCAGGTGCCTTCTGCAGCCCACCCAGGATATGCTGCAGCTCTGGCCAGGCCAAGGCTGCACGGCACCCAGGCATCCTGCCAGACACCACGTACAAGCTTCCTCTTCTCGGAAAATACAATGGAAGAGAGGCTGGCAGAGGGAAAAAATACGCTAGCCATAATGTCTCATCCCAAGATAGAGTCATGGTGTAACTGAAACACGTATGCAGACCTCGATCCCACCACTTTGGATGAGTCCAGGCCACAATTCATCTCCTCATTCTTCCACCTCACCACTAAACCTTCTCTGTCGTTTTGGAGACTGCCCAAAGAAGTCTTCAAAATTGAAAACCTAACTTACAAGTCACGTCAGTGTTTTTAACAGCTTTTATACAGTGCTGTTTTTGTAGTTTCAAGGAAAGCAAAAGCTTTGCATTTCTTTTTCCTGTTTCAAGCAAGACTGACCAAGGGAGAACAGTAATGTATCTGTTATATTCTAAAAGGAGGCATACATGTATAAACTAAATTCTGGTCCTTAGGGGAGCAATTAAATCCTTATTTATTCATACAAAAAGAGAAATGCACATTTCTCACACTCCAGTCATCCATGTTTTTTCTGTAAGTTAAATACAAAAAAGTGCAAGGATCACCTACTACTAACTAACTAAATTAAGGTCATCCATATTTCATTTCCTGTGAGTGAGGTAAAATAAAGCAGTATTTGATAATTCACAATATCATGTATCACAATAAAAGTAAGCCTTTTCATTAATGCACTCGGGAGTTCTTCAAAATGCAGGACAAATAAGCACAGTCATACAAGTTGGCAAATTTTCTTCAAAAGGATGTTTTAGGTCATGTGAATCTTGCCACTGACAAGTTAGACACAAAATAATGATAAAACAGGAAACACATGAACACTGGTCTTCCTTTTCAATGGTTTCTATTTCATATCGCTGTGCTTCTGTTTAACAAGGTTTGGAAGTCCACTTGCAAAAAAAAAAAAAAAAAAAAAAAAAAAAAAAAAAAAAAAAAAAAGACATCTAACAAAAGCATACTTAAGAGTTTAAATCCATTTTCTATCCTCAGTTTCTAGAAACTTCATTTTCACTGTTAATAAGTAGCCACCTCAGCAATCACAAAAATCCCAAGAGCACTGTTTCTTCTTGTCAACCACTAATTGCATTAATTATTCAGATTTTATTTATTTTACTTTTAAGGTGAGAGACAGCATTTAAACAGTGAGCCATCTGAAAAGAAATGAAACCCCATTTTTTGGATCAAGTCAAGTTTTTCATTTGTTACGTACTTCATGCCAAGAGTCCCTCAGGAGTTACACTCCAGTTGTAAAACGCACAAAAAAGTAAAAATTTATCAAGGAGAAGGCTTTCACAAATGTGCAACTATTATTTTCCAAAACTGCTCTGAGAGCACATTAGCACCTGCATTAATCTGAAAGGCTGACAAAGTGTTCAACAGGTCAGGTGGCTGAAAGTATCCTCAAGAAAAAATCCAGAGGCTCTGCTGTGCTACCAATAGAACCATGCACCGCTATCACTGTGCTGCTCACCCCCTTGGGGCACAGAGCCTTCAGCTTGACACTCCCTGGCATAAACACCAAGGCAAAAGGCACCAACATTACTGGCACTGCTGGTGAGCCATAGGCTACGTTACACTGCATGGGAGCAACTCTCCCTCCCTAACTTTTACTTCCATACCATAATTACAGCCACACAGCCACAGTTCGAGAAGACACAAAGCCATGTACCAAGAACAAAGCGTACTTTCCAATCTGTGATCAAGACAGGTATCTCCACATTTAAAAGAAAAACGAGTTGGGAAATCTACTGAGGCATCATCCACACAACCCAGGTGTGGGAAATATTTCTATCTTCTGACTTCATGACCACAAATACCTGACTAGGCACCAGAGCATGGTGTCCTGAGAAGGGTGGGAGATGCCTAGGAGCAGTTGGACAGTACTCAACAGCCACTGCACCAACCCTGGAGGAGCTTTCCACCCCACTGCCAGACTGGCAGGAAGCACAGGGATGCAGAAAAAGGTGGTCACTATCCCATACTTGCCATGCATCCTCCAGCCTTTCAAATGTTCTGAGTTTTTCATGCTAGTTTGGATGGTTGCAGTATGTTGTATATATAACTGATGCTGTAAAAGCGTGGGATTAATGTATTTGTTTCTGGTTTGCGGTTAGCAGATTCCAATGGACCTTTAACCAATTCAACACAGAAGTAAGGAGTAAGACCTTTCACCCATTCGATTCATTTCTTCCAAGCTTTATATATAACATCAGAGAAAAACAGCTAATATACTACTCATAGGAAACCCAGCAGACTTTAGAACATCATGTGAAATATATTTATACTCTACCTACAGACATTCAAGTAGTGTAATTGTTTTTTTCTGAATTTTAAAGGACAGAGTCAGGGACTAAAATCATAGAATATGCTAAATTGGAAGGGGCCCATCAGGATCACCAAGTCCAACTCCTGACCGTGCACAGAAGACCCAAAAATCACATAATGTGCTTAAGAGCATTGTCCAAACACTCCTTGAACTCAGACAGGCTTGCTGCAGTGACCACTTCCCTGGGCAGCCTGTTCCAGTGCCCAACCGTCCACTGGATGAAAAACCTCTTCCTGATACCCTAACATTCCCTTGGGTCCTGTCACTGGTCATAAGAGTGAAGACATTGGCACCTGCCTCTCTGCTTTCCCTTGTGAGAATGCTGAAGACAGCAATGAGGTCTCCCCTCAGTCTTCTCCAGGCTGAACAAAACCAAGTGACCTCAGCTGCTCCCCATAAGGCTTCCCCTCCAGACAATCACCAGCCTCGGTACCCTCCTATGGATCCTCTCTAATAGCTTAATGTCTTTCTAATATTGTGGTGCCCAGAACCACCCCCAGGACTTGAGGTGAGCCCACCCAAATGCAGAGCAGAGCAGAGCAATCCCCTCCCCGGCCTGGACAGCGCTGCTATGCCTGACGTACCCCAGGACATGCGTGGCCCTCCTGGGTGGCAGAGTGCTGCTGACTCATCTACAAAAACTATGCAAAGTCTTCCGAGCATCGTAATTCCAGCAGAAAACAGGGTCAGTCTTTTGTGATTAACTAGTTTCATTTTTGGTTTTTCTGCTTTGGAGTTCCCTTGCTATATTTCCAACATATGAATGATATGGAGATTTTATATTTTAAAAAAAATGACAACCCCTAATGAGGTACAAATCATCGGGCCAAATGTAACTTCTGTTCAGCCTGGATTATTTGGTCACAAAAAAATAGAGATGGATGCAAAAAAGATCAACCTGGAAGTCCAGGTGTATAATCTTCCATGCTCTAACCACCAAGTCAGGATGCCCAGGATTACAGAAGACTCCTACAAACATAGGGCCCAAATAATTCACCCTTCAGTAAGCAGGAAGGCCTTCCCCAGGGAAGGCAGAAATCACTGCAGAAGGTCAACAGGCAAAGGTCTGGCCAGTGGCTCAGCTTTCTCTATTGTGAACAGAGTACTGGGATTTCCAGCTGGGTGAAATTCAGCTGACCATGGGCAGTGACAAGGTTGCTATTAGTTTCTAAGTATCAGTCAAAGAAGCGTGTCTGATTAATTCAATTTTGCAGCCCTTTCAGTGATGTTAGAGGCACTGCAGCTGCTTGTCTCAAGATATCGGATTAAAAAAACACCATAAAACCTCACATGTTCCCACCCACAAATATGGATTTGGATCTATTTACAGAGGCCTCATTCTCAGTGTTGCACTCATAAACAGTAAGGATTATATTTTAAAGTCACAACAGGCTATACTCTGAACACAGCTAGAAAAAAGTTCTGCTACAACACTGGTAATGAGATTTGCAAGAAAATGTCCCTACACACAAACAAATGTTCCAGTGCAAGGGAAGCTCTGCATCAGCTCAGGAGTTTCCAGTATAGGAAAAAGATTTCTGTATGAATCCAAAATGTACAGAATATTCTATTTAAAAGGCAATATAGCAAGTCTACTTCCTCCTTTGTTGATTTTAAAAAATTGCATGACTTCTTTGTTACACTTCATCTTTTTAGAATATTATCGTTCATACACTGCATGTGGTCATTTAAAAAACTGATTTGCTCAACCTGAAGAAGCCTTTTTAAAGAAATTACTGCAGTTTTTCAAATATGCAAAAGTCAGCGAAAAGGGACAAACACATCCATAGCTGTACAATTTTCAGATGTTCTATAAAATGGTCTTATGATTCTTCATTTTAGAATAGATATTTAACAGAGACTTGAGTTAGTTATTCTAGTTGATTATTTGGCTGGTTACAGTTAGACTTGTGCCTTGCATCTCAGATGAAATCATTCTAAGTTTTAGCAATCAGCTAATGAGCTTCACACTGGGAAGCAAAAAGCAGAAGACCCTCAGCTTCTCTCATTCCTCCTTCTACAGAAAGAAAAACATTTTAAACTGGCACAGAGGCTTTTAAGAATCCTACACCATGCAGAGGATCACAGGTCCTTCCTAACATAAGGTGGGAGTCTCCTGACCTGTATCGTGTTACGGGAATCATGGCAACAGCACCAGAAATGCTGAAGCTGCTCTGTCTGTGCAGTGGAAGACTACAGAAGGAACCAGACCATGAGCAACAAGTCCTGCTCTCACACAGAGAGAAACAACAACCAAGACATCAGCAGAGATTACTGATATTCAGTAGTTCAGAAACCTTGGGCAGTCGTCCTCCATCCCCCGCAGAAGGATAGGTGGCAGCAGAATGCATTTAAAACATACTTTTATTTTTTAAATTATAAAACCAAAAGCACTTCACTGATCAAGAGAAAATGGATGTCAGAGATGTTCCTAGTAACTTTTATCACCAAGTTAAAACAAGAGGATGACAAAGCTTTAAAAGAACTGCAACTTTTTTATTAATCAGCAAGACATCATGAGATGAATAAGACCTGGCACCAGTACCAAAAATACATCATTAAGTTACTAAACCAGCATTTTGCACTTGGCTTCAGGCAAGACCCTGAGAAAACAGTTCATCTCCTAGACTTTGCAAGAAAATTTCAAGGGTTGTACCTCGCTCTCTTACCTTGCCCCTTACTTATCCTTCAGCTGACCGTGGAACAGAAAATGAGGTATCAGCAGGAAAAAGCATTTTAGTCCAACTCCACTTCTTCAAAACAACAAAGTATCAAACTCCAGCCTCTTGCAGATGTTTACAGAAGCACGACACTGAAATTGTTCTAATCATTCGGAGGGCATACAAATTTTTTAGGTATTGGTAATAACTTCCATGAAAGACCAAATTACATAATTCTGGAAAAATAACTAACTTTTTAAGAACAGAAAAACTAAAAGAGAAAACCTGGTCTTTGAATTAAAGAGTCCTACTACATTTAAACAGCCAGTCTCAAGACCACCCATATATGATTTTGTGATTTATTTGAGAACTTACCATCACAGAGAAGCAAACTCCTGTTGGCCTCTTGAACTAATCTAAAACTAAATGCTTTCTTTTCATAGAACTTAGTGAAGATAATTTACCAGCAGCAATTTACAGAAACTGTTTAGGTTAACAGAGATAAGGCAAACAGTATTTACCAGTCTTTAAGTGAATTTACTCAGGCCTCTATAAACTGTTTTGCTTATCTGATACATTAGAAAGGACTGACTGCTGCTACAGAGAGCACCACAGCCAAAGTGTGGAGTCACTGGCTCCTCAGCCATACTGCAAACCTGCGTCAGCAAACAAATTCTTTTAAAAAGGGGAGAGGGGGAAAGAGAGAAATAGCTGCACTGTAACTTCAGTTAGCTGGCTCAGGCACAAACTCAAGCATAATTCTGTCACCCTTCCCCAGAGAGGTTTTCTTGCACAAAGTCCAGGTGAGCCACGAGGGCTGTGCTAAGCCACAAGTCCTTGCTACTGCTCTGCATGCTCAGCAGCTAAACCACAGCTTCTTGCAGATATGCAATCACTTGACAGCTCTTACATTAGTTGAATTAAAAGCAGAACAGTCTCCATACAGCTGAAGGAAGTACTTTATTAGACAAGATTGAAGAGAGTGGTCCATTTCTGCTCATGTCCAGTCCAGTATGTGGAGGCTTAGGAATACTGCTCCAGTATGAAATACTGAAAAAGTTCAATAAACATCCACAAATATCTCCTTCAGCTTCTTCTCAGCTAATTGAGTTTAGATGGAAAATTTGTTTTAGCAAAAAAAGCAACAATAATTTAAAAGTGACATATATATAAAAGGAATCCCAACTTAGAAGTACACAACCTGTCTTTTTTACATCTGTATGCAAATTATCCCCCTAAGGATGATTCTCCTGACAGCCCACCTCACCTGGAAAAGTGTTTCAAGAACACAATTTTCTCCTCTTTTGCAGTGACCAAAATGGAAGTTGTCTCTCACATAATATTTGATCTGATTATCTGTATTTGCCAGAACTGGATATTTGTCCAAAAGCTTTCTGGCACCAGATTTCCAAGAACACCAATCTTTCAACGCACCTTGTTTTCCTTGTTTTTGGGATCACGTCACAAATCGACATAGTTCAGTAAAAAGAAAAAAAAGGGGGAAGGAGGGGAAGAGGCAAGGCATAAAAGTGGAAAGAAAACAAAGTGGGACAGGGTCTCCTCTCCAGACACCACCACCACTCCCTCTGCAAGCCATCATCCCTAACCCACAACATGAGCTGTTCTGTAAACAGGACAAATCTTGGTCCTACTTTTCATTAAATGCACAAGTCATAATCCTTTTTGAATAGCAATGTCAACTTCTACTTGAAATGCAAAACCACTTTTAAAAGTCATGCCACCTGATCAAGGTAAAAACATGAACAACTATTTCTTAGTAGCCCTTCCTAATGCTGTAAACTTACAATGCTTTCAATATTTTACAACACTTTCTCTGAGGATTTGCAAGCAATTTACTCTCTATATACAGCTCCTCTATTAATTCCACACAGATTCTCTTGAGGGAGAAAAATCACCACAGGAGATTCAGATCTTAAAGAACAATCACTTTGTCTTAGGAAGGTATGTATTAGAGAAAGTAAAACCTCTTCTTTCTAAAATTTTAAGAAGCTTTTCAGAGAGTATTTGTTTTAATAATCACTGCTATATAAAAACAAATTACTGCAAACTATACTGGGACCCAAACAGTTTTCAAAGGTCAGGATAATCTGTATTTGGCTGAGTGCCCATGAACATCCTTCAGGTCTGAGGATACACCAGAGTAGTGCGTACTCAGTTTTAAGATACAACAAAGCCTTTGGAGAGTTAAGTGATTGCACATCTGAGTCATTGTCTGAATGAGACATTTTGGCCTTTCACACACTTCCCAGTGCCAGAGAGACTCTGGATTTCAGTGAAGTTGTATCAGAGAGAAGACAAATCAAAAACAAAAGCAACAGACTCTTAAACTTTTCTCACTGTAAACTTTCAAATATTATTCTGCAGGCAGCTCCACTACGTTCCATCCATAACAATTCAAGTAAAGTTAATAGAATGTAACAAACATTCCAGTTTAAAAAGAGATGAAAAGGGGAAGCTGTGACTGTTCTAGAGAAGATGAAGAAGATGAAGAAGAGATTTGCTACTGAAAATACAACAATAACTGACTATATCTGGAGCCAAGGCTTCACAGTAACAATTCATACTCTCATTTAAAGATTAAACCTCGCTTTTGTTCTGGAATCCTAGTTGTGGAGACCTTATTTCTTAGACCTGAGGGGAGGTGGCAGGGAATATATAATACACTCTTAGTACGGAAAAAGACAAAACTGTTCATGGAGAGCACACATACATGCATATCAAATCCAATGCTTTCACCACACAGGTAATACCGAGTGGCACTATTTTGAGAGCAATATTGACGTAAGAGATTGGGGCACTAGATTCTAAATGAGAAGAATAAAATGCCATTTGTGACTCTGCTGCTGAGATTTTCGAAGACTCACTGTAAGGAAAATAAAAGTCAACATTGGATTATATTCTGCACAAAAAGAAATAAACATGATTTGTGACAAATCTTCCTGGCTCTTTTACAAGGCATAAGAGTGAACAAAACTAAAAGGGAAGTAAAAGGAATACCACTGACCTCACTGCACTTTTCTCCTGGGAGGATTAGTGGGCTTGCTTCCACTATTCTTTAAGAAAACCTTGAGGTAGTTTATGTACATCAGCATACAAAAGGCAACCTTTAGGGGAGGGGACTGTACACCTAAAAAGAAAAAAAAAAGCCAGCAAAATCGGAAATTCTCAGAAAGAGATTAAAAAAACTTGTTACAGCCTGTTAGGGAAGACAGACTGCACAGCCCAACAGGGTAGGGCACATCAGCCAGCCAAGCATGAAAGAGAAATCTTTAGTTCTGAAGGAAGACGAAAGCTACACGGCTATACATCCACACATGAGGGCATGATTTTCTAACAGTATTTGGTTTCACTTCTTGTTCTTACATCACCCTCTTTTCACAAAGAACATGAACTGAATTAAACAAAAACAATCAGCATCTACAGCCTGAGCTCCTTCCTTAGCAAGAGGGGCAAGAAAACAAACAAACAAACAAACAAACAAAAAAACAGCATTTCAATTTTGGTACAAGTTACATGAAACCACCCAGATTTAAACAGACTATAGACTGCATGAGAAAAGGAAAGACCAAACATGAATGTTTTACACAGGTGCACAGAACATAAGATCTACGATCATCCTTCATCCCAGCAGGGAAAAGGAGGACTTTCTTCCATCATTTCAGTCTAGCAGTAAAGCAAAACCACTTACAACAGCCTCATTTTGGAGCTTCAGGCACCAGCATAATAAAATTCTACAAGATCCCCAGCAAGGAGTAATCGAAATTTCTGACTACCCACTGGGTGGGCACATCCTCTCATGCCTCCTGCACAGGCAACAGAGGCCTGGCAACCCAGTTACAGGAGAACACCATCTATTAGTGCCACCAAATCCTCTCCAGTTTCATGCCCTGGACTCAGTCCAGGGATATCCAGTTTAGAATATGAGATTCAATTAAATGAGTCTGTAGTCATGCTTTAGAAGGTTTTCTGTGAACTTTGCCCATCAGACAAGAAATACTACAGCTGTAATTATACTGGGATACCTTATTTTTTCCCTGGACTGACTACCAGGATCTGAAACAAGAAGTAGGAGTAGTGTCTACAAAGAACTGGCTTTTGTAGCCTAGCATGGCACCCACTGGTCACAGCTCTTGCACACAATAGAAACAAAACATATCAGACCAACAAAGTAACATGGATGTGTATTTTTTGTAGGTTGGTCCTGGCCATTTGAGAGGCCCTTCCAGCAAATCTGTTTCAGGATTTATTCCCCTGCTGATCAATTCCATTCACTAGATCCATGAAAAGGTTTTATACTCTTGACAGACAACCCCTAAAACAGAATTTGGCAGCTTCAGTAGTCATTTGAGTGTTTTGGTTTGGCCTGTGAAAAGCTTTAAACTTTGCTCTTTTCTCCTGTTTCATTTCACTAGGATATTTTTTAAGTGTCCACATGGCAAACCTCACATGGCAGATAAAGTAGTTCATATTTTATTCATTTTTACCAGCCACCTTACATAAAAAACAAACCAACCCCACACAAGATTAGGAGACAAATGAGGACTTAAACTTGAAAGGGCAAAATATATAAGACAGCTACAGTGTGTGTGTATGTGTACATAAGAAGCTTTACTGTAATCACAGTATTGTAAATATTTCAAGTACCCTGATTACAGAAGTTGACGACATGCATTCCAGTCATCACCATTTTCTTGGTACAGGAGAAAGGCAAGACATTAAACAGTGCATATTAATACAGGTAGCAGTTAGGCAACCAATGCAAGAAAACATCCTCTTTTTTTTTTTATGGAGACTCCAGATTTGGCTATAAAGAGAAAGAAGAAAAAAAAGTCACATACAAATGCATACATTTTTCTAAGGCGTTTGTTGATTTGGGGAGAGGGGTTTGTTTACCTTACGTGTAGCTTTTTTTTTTTTTTTAATAATCAAAAGGCATTCGTTTTGGTTAACTCAGGAATTAAGAGTTAGTAACCTGTGACCTAAGGCTCTTACGGGATTGAAAACAGGCAAAAAGTCTTCTAAAGCTTCAGAATATTTTCAGTACATAGCACAAAGTATCAATGCTTTTGCCTCTGCAATACCTGCCTGGCAACATAGCTGCCCACAGCCATTTCCCTATCTGAATGGGAAGTTAAACGCTACAGAGGAAATTGGTAGGTTTTCAAGAAAAAAGCTTTTAACACTCACCTTTCCCTTACAGAGTGTTTCTGGTTCACATACTCCTCTCCTGCTGCAGTGCCAGTGAACCACAAACAGGCACGCTTACACAAACAGGGGATGCTGTTCTATCAGAAACTAACTAGCAGCATGCCTTGTATTTACCATTCAATAGCAAATACCCAGGCTTTCTCTATTTCCAGTTCTACAGCAAAGTTCAGGAGCACTTGCTGATCTCAGGAAGATGTTTGTAGGATATTACAGTCCTACTCTGTACAAACACATTGCCTATATGGACCTGTTTTGTTCTGGTGATTTCTTTGAAGAGAAACTAGACCTTTGACAGAGACTTCTACAGCGCTGCAGATACACAATCATGAATAAGTAACTAACTATCCTCTCTGGTTCATTTATCATTCTCAGCAGTTCTCACTGCTGAAGGTTAATACTCCTTTCTCCTTTGAATTACTTAAATGCATAGATGCTGAAGCAGAAAACAAAAGGTTAATTCAAAGTCCTCTTGTGACTTTTCCCTAGCATCAAGCAGCATCCTTTCTGATGGTTGTTGTATACTGAACCGGTAACAAATTCAGCCCGTTGTTTTCCCAGCCTCCTACAACACAATATTTCAGAGCTAACCCAGCCTGCTCTTTCCTAGGTCCTACTAAACTGAAACTTCCAAAAGACTAACCTTACTTAGAATACATTTGATAAAGCTTAGCAGGTACTCATCTAGAAATATGATTTTTGCATGTCCAGAGGGTGAAGGGGGAGGATCAACAAAAAGGACAAAAAATTTCAACACACTGCTTTCAACAAGGACTCCAGCAGTTAAAAAGTTGCCATGCATTATTCCCATGTTTACAGATTATTATTTATAAATGCTCTTTTAGACATTTTTAAAAAGGTAGTTTTTCTAGAAGACTGATGCACAGGAGGGAAAAAAACACTTTCAAAGAAACTGTTTTCACCACAATAATCCATGGTATTGGATTAACATGAGATCAAGCAAAAATAATCCACTTTGTAGTTAAAATATAGTTGTGAAAGAATTTTGAAACATTCTCTGGCTAGACAGGTAATCTAATCTCACCATTGATTCAGCTGCTCTGCACATTAGAGAAAGCATTATTACTGTCACCCGCTATCTTTGAATAAAGATAAAACCTGCATTTATTTAAGCCAAAAAATGTTTCTGCTGAACCTTTACAGAGGGAGTTGAAATCCTGGCCCTGCATCAAGGCATAAAAGAATCCACTGCCCTCCCACAGCATTTTATTTTTTGAGAATCATGATGGAATCAGGGTTTTGCCAGTTTTGTTATATTATAGCTTCATCTTTGCCTGAAGTCTTACAAAACCATAGCAATTTGTAAGTATTTGATGATAAAATTATTTATTAGAAGCAGCTTGCATCATCTGTTTGGATAAAGTCAAGGCACACAGTTTTAGTTTTGTTCAACTTAACAGGCATCAGGGTACAGTAGATTCCCAACAACAAATCCCAGCATCACGTTATCTTCCATCAAAAATAAAGACATTTTAATAGCTATACATTAACCTTTCCTCCACAGTCAAATACCTTCTCATTAATATAATCTATAGAAACAACTTCTTGGAGAGGTGCCCACTGTGCCAAAAAAAGCTGTCTCTTTGCATGGCTGTAGCTGAGCAGGAGATGATGACATAACCACTTCGAGAGAAATGTCCTGCAGCACAATTAGACGGATATCCCTGGAACTGCCATTCATGCTTCAGGTAGGTGAACACATGCTACTACCAGCACCTGCAGCTTGTTGGGCTTTCCCATCTGCTCTTCATTTGCCTGTATTCAAAGCACCTCTTCAGCTCCTTTGTTGAGCTTGTTTGCCAGGAACATCTTTCCAGGTCACGATATCTGTGTTAATCCTATCCCTTTCTTTTATCTTTAGTATATTTGAGGTAAATATTTAAGATTATGAAATTAAGTTACAGGCACTAGCAAGGCTCTCCCCAGTTATTGTTTAGTGTGTTGCAAAGGCAATAAATGCATTTAAACTTCTTTCATGGGGATGTATGTTTGTCCTATATTTTAATTAATGTTTTGATTTATACTACACCAAGGCAATTCATGCTTTAAATTCCAGTAACTATTTTTTTCCTCAAATGTATCTAGTCAACTGAGCAACCATGGAAGCTATACTTCTGAAACAAAATATTACCTCCATTATCCAGATTACTTATCCATGAAGGTGATGCTATCTACAGAACTTGCTCAAAACTTCCTGGTATGGTTGCTCTATTAACTTTTCTGAAGCAGTCAGCATAATTTTGTCATACTCTGAACTCTTCCAGATGCTTATTTTCATCTTCTGTTACTCACACAAAGAGATTCCCTCATCTCATGTTTGATTTTAGTTTTACACATGCAAGGTTCAGGTATTTCCTAGTCAGGTTTAAAGGGCAACATTCACCCTCATAAGGAAACAAACATGTGAAAGCAGCGAAGAAAAAATATGCCAGAGAGTGTCAGAGCTGAAAGACAATTGCCATCCCTCTCAATTTCAATTGTGAGGCCACTATGAAAAAAAAAATCAAATGAAGCAAGGACTAGGGAAAGATAACTACTTCCTTCCAGTAATTAGAAAATGGACCTTTCTGATGGTCATATTAGAAGCACTGGCAGTAACTACGGAGGATTTATACAAAAGCTTTCTTTCCCTTTTTCTTGCAGTTACCCAAAGCAAAGTACAGGGGTCATACTATCTGTCTTGCTTTCAGGCTACACCAAACTCTAGAGCTGCACGTGCTTGGGGGATTCTGAAACTTCTCAAAAGTCATCTGTCCAAATATTTTGCCAGCAACATTACATAAGAATGCATTAACTCAAATATATATATATATATATACATCTTCCCAATGCAACACATCTTGTTGCTATAGCAAGATAATTACTTACATGGTGGACCCTCAATAACACAAATCATTCTTCCTCTGGAGTACCTTATTAGCAAACATAATTTTGCATTTTTAAGAAAGACTTCTGTACTTTATGCTTGGTCAAAGGGTCTCTGAATTGATCAAGTGTTTTAATTATCCGTTTAAGAGAGCTGAGTAAAAGGTGATCACAGAAGAGTTGAGGTTGAAAGGGCACTTCTGTTGGTCAGCTGCTCAAACCAACACCTGGGCTCAAGCAGGGCCAGCCAGAGCCAGCTGCACAGGGCCCTATCAAGATGGCTTTTGAATGACTCTAAGGCTGGAAGTCCATGACCTCTCTGGGCAACGTGTGCTAGTGTTTGAAAGGTAGAAACTCACTTACAGTGAGACCTGCCAATTAGTGCCTGTTACCTCTGGCCCTGTCCCTGGGCACTACTGACAAGAGCTTGGCTGCCCCTTCTCCATTTCCTACAATCAATTTTTATACACCCAGATAAAGCCCCTCTGAGCCTTGTCTTCTCCACACTCAGTGGCCCCAGCTCTCTCGGATTTCTTCAAATGAAAGATGCCGCAGCAGTCCCAGGGCCATCTCTGTGCACCAGCACTGAATTTGTTCCAAGTATGTCAATGTTTTTCTCACACTGGGAGACCAGAACTGAATCCTGCACTTAGGTATGGATGGCCTCACCAGTGCTGAAGAAAGGATTCACCTCTATCAACCTGCTGGCAACAATTCCTCTTACACAGCCCTGAAGGCTCTTGGCAAATTCTGTAAGATGACCCATGAAAACCTCTGTCTCCATAAATCAAGGGGTGAAGGTAAAGTCCAACACATTTTCAGAAGCCACAGCAAGTGCATTATAACCAAAAAGATATCTGCAGAGTTACCTACCAATGGGCAGTATTTCTGAGATTAGCCAAGGTTATACAAATAACCTACAGCAAAATATTGCCTCTTTTACAATAGGATACAAGATGTGAGGTTAATAGTGTACAGAAAATGCACATGCATTTAAGACTTCTGTTAATGACAGTGACAGCCTTCATCCCCTCTGTGGTAAACAAATTTACATGGGAGGTAAGCGTCACCTGAGATTCAGAGCTCCAGGGAAGGAACAGTATCTTGTTAAAAGGATAAAAGCATGCTATTCCCTAAATGTACAAGCACTCTACATGTGTAAACTAACTTTCATATACTTCCACATGTCACACAGAAACTGCGAGATATGGACCAATTACTAAGAGCCCAACAAAGTGCCACAAATATGACTAATGGGACCAAGGCATCTCTCCTGTGATGAAAGGCTGAGAGAGCTGGGGCTGGACCAGATGATCTCCAGAGGTCCCTCCCAGCCTTAACTATTCTGGGCTTCTGTGAAGCTGTCAGAGCTTGTGCTTTTTCACTGAGAAAGGTACTTTGACACATCATTCATAAAAATTACAGATACGCTATCTCTCCAGTGAAGTCAAAAGCAAAAGATTAAATGATAAAGGGAGAAAAAAAACCCTAAAATCCAAATCAAACTGTAACAGAGTGTCTGCACAAACCATACCTGATGAGGCAGGCAACAGCCCAGAAGCTAAAACTGATCTCTCAACTGAAATGAGTGTAGGTTCTTCCCCTTTTGTAGCACAAGTATGGGACTTTTTTGAGTTCACTTCTTTCCTCCAATTACCAAAAGCAGCCTTATCTCAGGATGCTCCAACACAGCTTCCTAAAATCATTTCCCCCTCCTTGTTACTGATAACATTAAGGACAGATTAAAAATTGTTATGGTTAACAGAAACTATAAGCAGTTTACCTCAGTGAACTTTTTTTACAAAAAATACACAGATAGTTCATTCTTTGATAATCTAAACCAAACTCAGGGGTATACACACAGAGTATATGACTATAAAAACTTCACCAACTGCCTTTGCCAAATCTCTGCTTGCTGAGAGTCAAGTTCACCAGAAGCTACCACCCAGCTTCCTGCCCTGCTGCACAAGCATCTCCAAGATACTCACCTGAGCCAACAGGGCTCATGAGGAAAAGCAGTACCAAAACAGCTCTTTGCTCTGGATTTCGAAACTACCTTAGTTTTAAAATCCCTTAGTAACATTGCACGGCACTGAACACACACTCCCTTGCCCACGCTGCTCTTCATTTCTTCTTCCCAAACTTTCCGTCTGTTGTCCCAATACACCATGTTATGCCATTAGGCTCTCCTCTAGTAATCACAGACAGCACCTTCGGGTGACACAGGATAGCAGGTTTCTCAGAGAAGTCAATAATGTTCCCACACCTGTCTGAGCACACATCTTTAGTATTACTCGTGTGATTTTAAGACTTACTCTATGATAGCCAAAAAAAAAGTTAAAAAGATTTTATTTAAGGTGACCGAAATGTGTTCATTACTGAAGAAAACTTCTTTGTAAAGGGGCACAGAAAGAAAATGTACACATAAAGTCTTCTGCTTGTTTTTCCAACAATAAAGAACAACCATATGTACAAACACAGAAAACATTTTAGACTACATTTCTGAATATAGAGCAACAGCAAGGCAAACTTTCTTGGCAAACCAGCCACCTACAAAAAGACAAGTTCATCCTCACTTGGTAAATGAGCATTGCAAAGTAGAAAGGCACTTAGCTCACTCTTCAAATAAGAGCTAATGCTGTAAAAAATCAGATATAACAAAGTAGTTTAAACCAAAGAGAAGTAATGCACTGAAAAAGGAGGGCCAAAATAAGAAATCTTAGGATGACAACTTGATTCACAGTTTACTCAAGTTAATGAAAGACTCCAACTCCCACAGATTTCAGCGGGTTATGAAACAGGTCCTGCAGAGGGAAATGTTCCAAGTCACAAACAGCAATGTCGTATTTTGATACGTAATTGCCGCCACTGCCTATGAAGAAATCCCTGGTGCAAAATAGAGAACAAATACAATAATCTTGCTTTCTCATTTTTAAAATGGCATGAAAGAAACAACAAAAGAAAGTTATTGGAGAGAACTAGATTGTTCCCAGCTGTTGTCATAAAATACTACAGCTGTTCATGTCATTGCAGCTAATGACCAGTTGCACTTTTTTAAAGATTGTAACACAGTATGACCATTGTAATCTACATCAAACTGAAACTTGGCAGGCATCATGGAAAAAAGACTAAGAAATTATTTAAATCATGTTTGATTTTATTTTTTAATTTCTGTTCACAGGCTGGTTTTGAGTATTTTGGGGGAAATAGAAAGGGATTTTGCATGAATGGTTCTTTATTCAAATTGTCAATTATGTTAAACTACTTAAAACATCATGGTAAATAACAGGTATTAAATTAACAAAATTGTCTTTTCCAGTAATAAAAAGAGAATTCAACTAATAAGTCCTGGGGTCTTTTTTTTGTTGTGGTTGTTGAAGAGAGGTGTGCTGACTAAAAGTCTCAAGTTCAAAGATGATGATGAAACGTCTTTTCTCTGGAGCCAAGAACAGAGTAGGCATCACCATCTAGAAGTTTTAATTGTTTTGTTAACTGAACTATACATGAACCACATCAGATTTTTTCATAAAGATTCAAGTACATAAATGCAAAGAAAAGGTTAAAATAAAAAAACCCCATATATATAAATAGATAGATGTAGAAAGAATTTTCAGTTACAACTCTCTCTAATGGAACATTACTCCTTGACATATGGAGAAAAAGCTAGGGGAAAGCATGTGTTCCCACACAAAATCTCCACAGAACCTGAAACATACTATTTCAAGTAATTTCATGTAATTTCTCAAGAAAATGAGAGAGTATACGTTCTTCTCTAGCCATGTGTTTTCCCCTCCAAGAGATAAAGACCAGAAAGAAATCACAATCCTGCACTGCTTTTTACCTTCCCTAAAGTTATCAAGAAAATCAATAATTCATGAAGAAAACCAGAAGTCATTTACCACTTTCTCCACTTTAAGACACAAAAACACTGTCAGAGAAATTCCAAATACTTTAGAAAGGCCACCTAAACACACACGGCTTAGACCCATTTTTGTGGCACCAGCCTGGGACTTTGTAACAAGTAACAGAGCTGCAACAAAACCACCTATGACAATGAAGCTCCCTTAGGCAAAGAAAGTAATAACTGCTAAATGTGTACCAAGCATAGCAACAGAGAAGTTAGAAGCTGAGCCTCTTTTCCTCACTTTGGGACATCTATCTAGACTGCAAAGGATTTCTTTCCAAATGATGGTTACTTCAAAAAAACGAACAACTCTGACACTTTCTGGAGCCACATAGTTACTCATTTGTCACTATCAGCAAATTAAAAAAATAATAAAGAAGTAAAATCATACACCCTACCTTCAAAGACCCTCACAAAAGTCTAAATTAAAAATAAAAATCTAATCACACACTACATGGGGCCAGAGCTGTAGTTTGGATACTATTAATTAGGCCTATTGAACAATGCCCAGAGTGACTGTTATAAGACTGCAGCATCACATCTGCATAAGCCATTATTAACACATGCTATTTTCGCCATTCCAATCAGAAGTTCAAAGTGCACTTCCTTTCTTATGGCAACATTTTACAGAAAGTTCAAGTCTGCACAATTAGGAAGTAGTACACAAACATTGTAGCAGAATTGGCTCTGTAGCAATTTTGGTTTTTCTTTTTTTCCTCCTTCCATCAGCTCTATATCATGCAACAGTCAAGATAATTCAAAAGATTCTGGCCAACAGCAATCTGATGCAATAAAATGCCTAAGCTGAATGCCTCTAAAAGACAGGAAGGAGAAAAAGAATATAGGATAGAATACTCTTATACCAATACCTGTCTCCATCAGTACATATTTAATCACATTACAGTACGTTTTAATTTTGAAAGCTTGCTTTTATTAACCCAGATATGCCTATCTGAAAGATGAAAAAATAGCTGCTGCTTTTTTCAAAGATTTATACACTTTTTTAGCATGGTTTTCCCCTTTCTTTTCCACAAAGGTTTGGTACAATCTCCGTACAGACTAGGTTCTGCACCTGCTACACCTAGTTTAAGGTGGAGATTTTAACATTCACTCATCTCCAGTGAACCTCAGGATTCTTCTCAGTATTACCAACTTCACAAAGTCCTACCTTTCATTGCTAACTAACTTCCATGTCTGATTATAAAAGCACCAAAGCACAAGAGCCCATACCACCTCTCTTCCAAGTTAACCAAGAACAGGCTGTCCATGCTATTTTTGCAAACTACACGAGTTGAAACTAACAGTCACACTATGAGTGTTCAAAATAAACCACTAAGAAACCTGCAAGCAGCAACTGAGCTGTAGAATAGAGACATCCTTCTGTGCCAAGCTGGGTAGAAGCTTGAGCAGCACACTGTGGAGCTATTCACCGAAAAGAAAGCTACAGTCAGCAGCTGGCTGCAGAGTTACAACAGAAGCGTGAGAAGAGGCAGAATATACTTCTGCTGCTCTCAAAGGCTTCCCCAGGCACCTACAGATGCACCAAAAGGAAAGATACAGTGTTCTATGAACCCCTTCTATTAAATACAGGTACCCAAATCACCCAAATCTACCTGGCAGCACTTAGGCTGCTCATCATATTTAGCAATAAGCGAATAAGAGCAATAAGGAGAGAAGAGTTTGCAGAAGTGCAGGACATGAATAGACAGGAAAAGAAAGGGCATTTTGCATGAGAGAGAAAAAGCATTAAAAACCCAACTTGCTGAGAAGAAAAAGGAGCTGCAACAGAAGTTCAGCACAGCTTTTAATTACAAGAAGAAAGAAGTCTGAGCGACAGACAATTTTCAAATTAAATGTTTTCATAAATTGGCTGAATAGAGCCTAAAGTGAAAGGATGCCATCTACACCTTAGACACGTGCACCCCCAGACACACAAGAACTAACTTCTAATTCAAACCACCGTTTTTAATGCATGGTGCCTTTCCACTCTGCTTCTTTTCCTCTCCAGCTCCAAACATAAATGGTGTTACTTGGAAATTAGCTGGAGATGATGCTGACGTCTTAAATCAATCTTAAATAAGACAGTCATGTTCTCCTCATACAGCAGTGCTGCTGTATCAATGATACCACACCTAAGCTCTCTTATAAACAGAGATATCAGCCAGTTTAAAACACACGTAGATGACTGTCGAGGAGGTACTACTCTGAAAGTGTTATTTCAACAGTGGCAGCTTTCTAGGGAAGGAGTAAATAGGGTAGGAATTAGTTCAGATTTTACCTTTAAAAGAATGATTTACCATCATAGCACTTATCTTCCTGGTTTTCCATATATGATCTCCGGTCTCTTTCTTTATTCAGTAATTACAGGAAAACATTATAGGAGTACATAGGTAAGTATGTACCTGGAGTACCACCTCCAGCAATTACACATTTCAATGTATGACCCAAGTGGCAGATCACTCAGTGAGCCACACACGTAGGTGAACATGCATACTTAGGCTGCACATGCAGTATAATGGTTTTCAAAACTGGTATGATGCTTTCCACCCTTACTGACTAGACATAAAATGATCTTTTATGGGGGAAAGTCAAGGTAAATGACTGATTATCAGAAGAGGAAATGATTTCAGTGTTCAGCTGAAGAACTATTGTGAAATCATAGCCTATATTTGATTCATGAAACCACATACAAAAGAATATAAGAAGGCACCTTTTCATGAAGATGATTTGAAGTGGCTTTTACTTCAGAAACCTGTGGCTTCTTTTATGGGATGCTTACAGTAAGTGTTAAGCAGTATCGTTCCATCTTAAAGTACTCTTAAGGAAGTACTTTTTTCCACATTCCTTGAAGCTGTGAAGAAGAAACTAATCCCCACTATATACTGCTTCAACATCACTGAGAAGCCTAAGATAAATTAACATTCACATTTAAATGGAGTACCAAATTTAACTCACAGTCTTGCTTTTGTACTTTAAGTAGGAGCCACTCAGCAAAACAGAAGAAACTGGAAAAAAAAAATCAGGAAAGATGAGTTGGGAATATCCAAGCTACAGGTATTTGTTTACCGATATTACCCGAAATTAGTTTTGATAGAAAATCCCTTTAGAAATACCAGACAGAAAATGCTATCCTGAGCTCTAGAAGCCTAGAACTACAAAAAGATAATTTAAAATATGAAGTTATATAATCACAGGTAAATATATTTTGTACGTGATTTTCCTGCCACAACCTGCATTGAAATGCAAGCATATCCATGCAACAACTATCATCTCTGAGAGGGATACATGTGATGGAAGTAAATACCATTCAGTTTGGATATGCATAGCAGAGAGAAAACAACTGTTCCCCACAACATCCCCCTATAGAAAATGACCTCAACCGGCTCATATTCTCCAATTAAGTTAAATGCTGATATCATCCAGTCTGTACTCCTCTTTCAAGATTACCAACAGTGGTATTAAAAGCACCAGCTTGTGCACAATTTTCCCCCTATGCCTATACAGCAAAAGACCTGTTTCACTAAAGGGCTTATTTACAAAATGATCTTAATGACTAAGAGGCTCAGTGAGTTCATAAATCAAAACAAATCACCAGCTTTATTATACATAGTCATCAAAGACTGTACTTTGGTTTTGTTTCAGTTTCTAAGCACCACATTCATAATCCCTCGTGAGCATTACACACGTACCACATACACACACAGGCTTACACAATGTAAAACATATAAAGACTGCAACACCCAAGTGTCATCCAGTTGATAAAATCTACTGGTTTTACAAGCGTTAACTTAGTTTTGACATGAGGGAAGAACAAATCAGCTACATACATAAAAAACCATAACACAGCAACCTTGTTTTCTTTCCTAAACAACCATAATATCTCTCCAAGTATATTCAGTTGTTTTCTGTTCTTAGGTGCCTCTCCCATAGCTTGTTTCATGAAGGTACCAGGAGATTTGCAACTATGGAGTTACTAAAACTGAGGTGGATGTACACCTGTTCCTTCAAACGAAGGTAAAAAGCGGATAGGGAAGAGAAGGTTATCAATCCCCAGCTGTACCAGTGCCACCTTTCTGGCATAGCTGTGGGTGGGTTCCCTAGTTAAGAATACACCTTGAACACAGATGTAGACCTGCTCAGAGCAAGCAGTATATTCCTAAGTACTACAACAATAAAATAATTAAAAGTAAACTGAAGTCAGCTTTCCTATGCCAATAGGAACAGCTACAAAGCAATTCCTTCCTTTTCCTCATAAAGATCAGGTAGACACAATCTTCAGCATCCTCCAAAGAGAGGCATATCATCCTTTACTCTACTGTATTAGACAGTTATAACAATTTAAGTAACCCCTGCCCTTGTCATAAATAAGCACTACTCAAATTTACACCAAAATATATACCAAAACCACCAACATTACAGAGATTCAGGTCAATACAATTGCTCAAAAACCAGGGAAGCACTTGCAGGACACATCTATGCCGGAAAAATTGAACTCAATTCACAGGGAGACAGAGGCAGGCTTCTGCAGTGCATCAATGCTGGATTCCAGCCTGGAGCACAAGCCTTTGGTGAATACACAGAAGTCTCCCTGGACTAATGGGAATTAGCAATGAAGTTTAGAGTTTCCACTATTGACAGCAATTTTATCTCTCACAAATCTGAAATTAACACTGATGGCAACATATCGATCGTGAACTGGCATTCATATTATATTACAAACAACTGTCAGCCTGCACTTTAGGAGAGCATTAACAAGGACACAGTTTGAAATTCAGAGACAGCAGAGAGTGGTGTCTGGTTTTATTGTGTGTTGTCAATTGCTGATACAACCTTGTAAACCTCCCCATGCAACGAACAAGAGGAGATTGCCAATGCCAAGGATTACAAGCCATGGCTACAGCCCTTCTAAACAGCCGAGACAGAATTATTTCATTAAAACTCCACTTCCAAGAAGAAAGCACCAAAAAAACAAAAACCACAACAAACCCCCCCAAAAAACCCACCCAACAAAAATAAAAAACAAAAACACACAAAAGCATACAACCATCTTACCTGCCCAGAAAAAAATCAAAACAATTATCATACCTAACTGCAAGATTTCCAAGAAATTCTGACTTCACTTTTTTTTTAAATGAGTACTCCAGTTAACTTTCAAAGTTTTTATTTAGGATTACTATGCTTTAGTGCAGTATTCCTCAGAGGTACTAACGCAGGACTAAATATGTTGAGGAGGTCAAGTAATGTGATACATGGCTTTTCCCTCCCCATGGGTGGGGTTCAGATCTTGCTTATGTCAGTAGTGAGCAAAAGCTGTTGACATCAGGCAGCTGAGCCATGAGGAATGAGCTACTATCCTCAGTCCAGTTTTCGCTGGATGAGTATTCCTGCCTTCACAAGAACAACTAAGCCCTCACTCTGGCTGGCAAGTCTCAGGAGTTAGACACAGCATGGATAAGGAATAGCTTCCTCAGGCCTGAAGAAGGACATGAAGTTTTAAGAGAGCTCTGTCCAAGTGAAAGCTGTACCCAAGTACTAACAAAAAGACAAGGAATTTCAATTAATAAGTACATCAAGTCAGCACCTCCTGCAACAGTATGTTGTCCTGAGCCTTGATCCCACGAACTTCTGAATGCACCTGAACATATGGTTTATTGTATTTGCAGTCGACAGACCAAAAGTGTTGCTCCTCTACTGCGTGACAAAACCCAGAGAATAAAGATGAACCGTGTAATTTGCATCACAGCATACATGCCATCTCAAGGAGAGCACCTGAATAAATTCAAAGTACCCCTCAAAGCATAACTACATTCTCTGGAATAATTTTACTTTTTCCTTTAGATCAACAAAACAGATGGTTTTGTCAACTTTAACAGAAGTTAATTTGCTCCTGGAAACTTAACATTAAACACAAGCTTGAATTTCTTCTTTACACTGCTCATCACAAGACAGCGTAAGATTCTCATAACAAAGCCAGAAGACCAGAACGCTAAAAACATTAGGGGCTCCCAAGCCTTTTCCCCCTTGTCCCAAAAGCATGTTTTATTTTTAAGACAAATCAGTTTAAGTACAGTTCAAACAATTCAAAAAGCAAAGCAAAATGAGTGTGAGATGAAACCCTCGCCTATAGAAATACTCCACTTCGTATATTTGAGCTTTTTTAAGCACGAGAAGCAAAAAACAAAACCAAACCCACAGCAACCCCCTGAAGAAGCAGCTCTCGGCCACAAGCAATTTGCACAAAGCTGCTGGAACTGTAATCCCCCCAAGCCCATCCCACTGTTACGTAACAGTGCCAAGCCAGGATTTTTCACCAGCCAGCTTAGAGTTACTGTTAGAAGGAAACAACTCCTCTCACTCACCAGCAATAGAGAGGGTTAAAAAAAAAATCAACAAAACATAAAAACAAAACAAAAAATCCCATGCAGGCAAGCAGAAGAAAAAAATTTAATCCAGAGACTACATCCATGTTAAAGGCATTTCCTTCTCAAGTAAGGTTTTATATTATATTCTAACTGAAAAGAATTTAACTAACTTGCTTTCTCAGATTACACCTCGCCAGTGTAAGAAAATCTGTTTTTTCTCTCTTATATAGGTGCTCACAATGTACCTTTTTATTTAATTATTCTTTATTAAGTTAACATTGCAAGCCCATTTCAGTTGTTCACCTCGAGAGGGTACAAATCATGTCCTATATGACAGAAACAACAAAGTGATCTTTCCTTTACTACCACCAGTTGTTTTCTTGGCTTCCTTAATGTCCATAAGAAAGCAGTGTGAAGTGCTTATGATGCAGCAAAGAATAATTCTATTAACAACCAGTTTACTCTGTACTACACTCTTCAGATGCTATTTTAAGACCTTAAAAGGATTTCAATATTTAATAGAGGCCTGAACCAGTTAAGCAGATCTTCACATCTACAGTGAAACTCTGATATTATGAGACAAACAGTTAGCAGGGGCAACGGACACCCAAGCCGCATCTGTGTTCTTTTTGTTCGAGACTTGAGTTCAGTTTAACCAAGTTGATTTCTCACTGAGTTGCATTATAAAAGTATTTAACTACACATACTGCTAAGTTTTCTTAGAAATAGTGGGTTTAGATGTTTGAGACATTTACATGTGTGAAAAATGCAATGAGTGATTCCTGCCAAAACACATTCAGATGAGCTGAAAGCACTGAAGGTTTTGTAAATACTCAAATAATTCCTGTTCCTTACAAATACAGTTTTAAGTCAAAGGAAGTTCTGCCACAGCAAAAATCAGGCCGTTCGGCCATGAATTAGGACCAAGCAGATTAAGGAAATTAAGAAAGAAAATGAGGTATCTGAAAATCATGAAGCTCTCCTAATAGGATGGCCATTTTTTTTCTACAGGAGACAGCTTAAGACAGGCTTTAAAGCCTACTCTTGGTGTGATGTAACAGACCGAAACTTAAATTGTAAATATTCTAGATATTACAAGGTAAAGGTGAAATATTACAAGTGATTTTCTAAAAATTCTTGCAATTCTGTTTCTTACACTATCTGAGTACCTACAATTTCCTTTGGAGGGGCATAAAATGAAGATGGGAAAGGGCATAAGAAGGTAAATGTAAGTATTAACAGAAAACCATAAATAACACATCTTCCCAAATAATATTTACACTGAGTGTTTCATTCTGGCATACACCTATGTAAATACAGAAGTGTACGTATTTCAAGGCCATTTCCGTTTCTAGCTTCCCGGGATCTGGACACACGCATGCTGCACCTAGGATTTGTGCTGTCCACCGTAGTATACGGGTTATAACCTAACCGGGTGAAATACACCAGAGCTGGGTACACTTGGCTGTGTGCCCAGTGCGGAAGGAAAGAAACAAACAAAAAACAAACAAACAACCCAGACCACTAAATACACGTGCACTTCCTACACACCGAGAAATGCACATGTGCAATTTACATTAGGCATCGTCCCCGTAAATAAAACCTTGGTCTGTACTGCGGGGCGCAAGGTGTTGTTAACCCAAACTCTGATCTGTTTATACGGCCGAGGCTGGCAGCACACGCGTGCCTCCAGAGAAAATATCATGGAGCCCGTAAGTGTTTGTGCCGAGGACCCTCACGCACATCTGCACGCACAAGCGGGAGCACGGCCACGGAACGCCCGCCGGATAACTTCACATCCTAGCAGGCCGGGCCGTCAGCAAGAGACAGCGATGGAAGAGGAGGAGGAGGAGGAGGAGGAGAAGGAAGCAGCCTTCGCCGCCTCCCACAGCGCCCGCGGCCCGCGCCCACGGCGCGCTCCCCCTCGCCCGGCATCCCCGCCGCGGGTGCCGCGGGGGCGGCCCCGAGGGAGCGGGGCACGGGGGAACCGGGCGGCGCAACCGGTCCGCCAGCAGCTCTCGGTGTGGGAGCGGAGCCCCGGCTGCTGGCGCGGGGAGGTCTCCAGGCATCCTTGCTGCATGCGCGGAGCAGAACGGCAGTGACAAGCGGCGGCGGCGCAGCCTGCGGGGGTGGGGGGAAGCTCTGGGGAGCGCGGTCCGGAGGAGAAGGGGGAATGGGGGATGCCCAGAGGAGCAGGCGGGCTGGGAGAGGAGGCCGAGCCCTGCCCTCCTCTCCCGCAGGCACCTAGGCGAGGGAGGAAGCTGGGGCTCCCCCTCTCTCTCACGCCAGCCCTGTGCAGCGCCTTCAAGGCGGAGGGGGGGAGGCGGCGGGGGGGAGGAAGGGGGGGAAATGCTGCAATGTAGCGCCGGGCAGGCAGGCGAGGGAAGCCGCAAACCCTCCACTGGGGCCCGGCACAAGCCCCCGGGCCGAGCCCACCCCTCCCAGCCGCCGCGCTGCCGGCAGCCCCGCGGTACCTGCCCGGGGCGGGGAAGGGGGGACGGACGCGACCTCGGCAGGGGGCCCGGCGGGACGACCCGGCCGAAAGGGCGGCGGGGACGCAGAACCCACCTTTCACCACCCTGTCCGTCGTCGATAACTTGGGATCAACGGCCTTATGCTCCGACATGTCCGGCGGCCGGGGAGGCGGCGAGGCTCTCCCCCCTCGGGCAGGGCAGGCGCGGGCTGAGGCGGCGGCGGCCGCTGCGGTCACGGCTCCGGCTCCTCCGCTGCGGCCGAAGTTGCCGCGTCCCGCCGCCGCTCGCTGGCTCCGCTGGGCTCTGCCGCGCGGTGCCTTCCTCCTTCGTCTTCCTCCACCCCCGTCCTCCGCCGGTTAATTATTGCTCGCTTTCAATCACGCCTCCGGGCTGTGCAGGACCGCTCGCTCTTCCCCCCCCCCGCCAAAGACCCCGCCGACAACACCCGCGGCGGGCGGCTGTCAGGCAGCGCCGGCAGGAAAAGCCGCGAGTGGACGCGGGCAGCAGGAACAGCCAGGTTGCACACGCAGCGGCCAGCCCTGCGCTTCCTTCCTCCACGGCACGGCGCGCCGCTCCGGCTCCTCCCGCCGCCGCCGCCGCCGCCACCACCACGGCCGCCGCCGCCCCGGACCGGGATCCGGATCCGTGTCTTCCCCGCCGCCCCCCGCAGGGTCTCTCCCCGGCTCGCACCGACACCGGCCGCGGCCCCGCGCGCCGCTGCACACGCTCCGCCGCGCAGCCCCCGCGCGCCGCCCGGCCCCGCCCGCCCGGCTCCCGCTCCCGGGCCCCGCCATTGGCCCGCGCCGCGCTGCCACTCACTGCCAGCAGCCCGGCCCCGCCCCGCCCAGGTGCGCCCGCCCGCGCCGCGCGGAGCGCCGGGGCCGCGCGGCCCCCGCCGAACGGCAGCGGGGCACGGCGCGGCCCGATCCGGCGCGGCCCGGTACGGCACGGCCCGCGTGTGGCCGCGGGAGGGAGGCTGCTACCTGCTGCTCGCGGGGGCCGCGGCTGCGCGCCGGGTACCGCGCCCCGCGGGCGCGCCTGCGTGCCCGGCCGCCCCGCGCGGGTGCGGAGCGCCGGCCGCTCCAAGCGCCTGCCCCGCGGGGTGCCCGCTCCGAGCTGGGGCGTCCCCGGAGAGGTGACACGCACCGAGAGGTACCGGCAGGCGCGCAGCCGGGGCTGGCCTGCGCGAACGGGGAATCTTCTTAAACAGCATCCATCAGCCGGGGGATTGCTGATCCATCCCCTCGGATAAAGGAAAAAATACACCCATCGCCCCTAGCCGTGCGTCTTGCCCCGGGCGCCTGGCACACCCCAACCTGGGGCTTGGGCCGGCTCGGCCTCGATGCTGGGGCACCGCCATCCCCTCAAATGGGGCTGCAAGGACAAACGGAATGGCCAAACATGGGTGAGAAGTGTTCGCCGCCCCCAGCTGGAAGACAGCAACTCCTGCTTCATGTTTCTTAGAGGATTGGAAAGTCATTTGCATCTGTGAAGGTGTCCTCCACCATTCCAGACAACATAAATATTGTTATGGGCTTGTTTATACATGTTGTTCGGGAGGACCTATTCCTGACTAATTTCATGACTAATTTCCAGAATAAGGCTGAGCTGTTCCGGTTTAGTTTAACACTGTGAGTTTTAATTAAAGAGGAAAATAGGGCACACCTGTTCTGGAAGAGGGATGTTTACAGAATTGCTGTTGAATAACTTCTGTGTAGATCAGCCAAGAATCAACAGACACCTAACCCGGCTTCCCATTTCCCTCTGGGGTGATGTACAAGTTGCTGGCTTAGCAGATGCTACTGCTTTAGAAAGCCACAAAGAATATAAGAGGGCACTTGTGACACATACTCTCTGCTTTGATTTGCCTGACATTTTTAGGGGACGTTTTTTTTGGCTGTCCTTGTGGTATTTTCTTTGAACATGGGAAGACATTGTATGTGACTGACATTTAGTAGAACAGCATGAGTTCTCAGCTTGTTCCAACAACTGTGGTGAGCTCCATGTGCTGTGACCATCCTCTTGTCTCAGGAGCACAGACTAGCTGGGTAATAAAGCTGGCATCTGAGATTCCTATTGCAATGGTAACAAGAGAATGTGAAACAGAGCTAGGGCTCAAGCAAGGATGTCTTATATATGCCCAGAAAAATCCTGAAGCCCATGACAAGTAAGCAGACATCTCTCCATATGGTAGGCATACTTCATGAAGCATGAAGTGCACAGAAGAATCTGGACAGAAAAAACCCTACATCTTCATCCCCACTGCCGGGAAACACTGCCCAGCAGCACTTGGTGCTTGGACAGGGAAGGAGAAGCAGCGTGTGGGGAATGCAGCATGGCCAGTATTGCCTACACGTTCTAGGCCCCAGCTTCATGAGATGTGGAAGACCAGTTTGGATCCGTTCTTCTGTGACTGCAGGCTGCTTGCATTACTCATCTGGATTTGTCTTCATAGGCTAGAATGACAGAGATGCTGGGTCTCTCGAGTTTACATTTGCTTCCCCATTAATCACAGGACAAGACTTCAGCTCTGATTTTTTAACCAGAAAGTATCATTGTTGCTGCTGCTTATATAAGGACATCCAGTGTCACAACTCCAGCATGACGGTATTAATTCTGAAGGCTACACAGGAGTTCTTTTCTTTAACGATTTTCCTCTCCTAGTTTTCAATTATAATATGCCATCCAGACTACTCTTTCATTTTATCTTGTGGTAGGTCTTGATTATTCATCTTTTGAATGTGTTTAGTCTTCCTTTACAAGGTAGAATCCCCATTTCAGGTCATCTCTTCTTTAGGAGCATTTAGATGAGCTTTCATAAGACAAAGACCAGTACCATGACCAAATGCCACATATCATGCCCTTTCTGCAAGGTATGATACAGCCAAGATTCAGATCACAGGTGTAAGACCTCATAACTATTCTTTCGTGGTCTGATGAAATCTTAACCCCATAACTTGTTTCAGTAGCAAAAGCCTTGTCCTTGGTGTGATGGAGGGATAGGAAGAGAGTAATCACTGAACATCGTCTTTGTTCTCTGATAATGGTAACAAACTAGAGATACTGTTTCAGATTTCTGTTAGTAGTAAGGGTTGTACAGGCATTCCTTATGACTTCAATCTGTCGTTCAAATCCATCCATATAGGTGGTCCTTCAGATTTTTCTCACACTCCTTGGTTACAGAAGGATTTCTTTTTCATCGGATCTGAGTCCTATTAGATTCCTTTTTCTCATTTAACAGCAGGAGGAGAATATGAAGATCACAACTTTGAATGAAAAGAACACAGTCAGTGGATTCTGGGAAAACTACAACACACTTGACCCCTTGCATTACTAATCCCTAGTAGCACTGTTAGTCATTTCATCCCCTAGTAGAATAGAAGCCCAGCACGATACATTGAAAGCTCTGATCTTCCAAAGAACAGTCACTCCTGATTACTTATTTTGAGGACAAGCTCTGTAAGAGCTGGGGGAGAGATTTTTTTTCAAGTCTGGAATAAGTTAGTACCCACCTCTTTGCCTTGGATGAACAACTAATTTCCATTTTAGCTGAGACATGACAATTCTTTTAAGCACACAGTAGCTCTGGAAAGTAGCAGTATCCAGCTGAAGTGGAAGGAGGAATAAATGCCCATACAATGAGAAGCTAGTCATTTTAACCCAGACACGCAGATTGAGGGATTTCAAACTGTATCATAGATCCCATGAAAAATTAGCAACCAAGTTGTCTTGACTCTATTTCTGCAGCAAGGTGAGGATTATTTTATAGTGTCTCTGTGTGTGTGTGTGTATATATATACACACACACACACACACACACACACACATATACATATACATATACATACTATTATTTTATAGTATAGATTATTTTATTGGTTGAGTCAGTGGGCAAAAGTATCACAGGATGTGATATATTATTTTATATTGCATGGCACTTTTGCCCACTGACTCAACCGGTTAGGATACTGTTTTAAAGTATTGATAGCAAGAGATAGTGTTTAAAACTTTAATCATTATTATTAGAGAATGACTGTTCTAGCTGCAGGGAGTCTGTCCTTCCTGCATTATTGTTAGCCTCTGGAAATTCTGGCTTCACATGTAATAAATGTAAGTTTGACAGTATCTTGGAAGTAAAGGGGAATTAGCGAGGGCCCTTAAGTACTACGAAGGCTGGATGGAAAATATGTGCGACAAGGTCAGTCTGGATGTTGGTGCTGCCTTAACTAATGATTTTCCTTTCAAGAGACATGTGCAATAGTTTTGGTTTACTTCCATCCAATATAAAAATTACTGGGGATTCTCAACATCTGTGTAGCTATGTCTATTGCCTAGGCCATAGCCTCTATAGCATCATTGTCTACAAGATTAAAACCACTACCTATTAGTCTATGTTGGGAGTGTGTCTTGAGGAGATGCTCCACAGTGAACTCAAAGTTTTGTTACAGCTCACAGTCACAACAGTGACAACAAGCACATAAAACTTTCAAAAGAACTAGATTCATCTACGTTTAGCTAAAATAAATTTGATACCAGGTGTCGCATACTAGCTTTGGATAGGCAGTACAATTTATCAGTACTCCACATGTAGTTTGGTTCCATCATATCCAAGAGGGGAAACTCACGCCAGTGTAGAGAGCCTATACAAAGGACCACATAGCAATTTACATCGCCATCAAGGGGCACTGTCTGAGGATTTTTTCTGACAATAGTTTTCCCCCTCTTTTTCTACCTCAGTACACAAGAGGAAGATAGGGCCTGTAGCAAGTAAAATCTTTGCATCATTGAAATGCTTTCTGGTTATGTTTGCAAGGAGATGGAAAGTTCAGGTGGCAAAACACAGACACATAACCCATCACTAAATGTATCCTCTCCTTTCTTCGTACATGGTCTTCAAGTATCCACTGTGGACATTGATCATCAGCCTCTCTGGAGCTTTGCATGTGTTTCCCAGCATACATCTATCTATCTGTTGGGCTTTTGGCTAGGCTAATTATGCAGGTTCTGGATTCAGTCCTGAAGCTTTTAGGAGAATTTATACGCACTGTTAATGATACTGTGCCTGGTTTAGAAAACAGAGCTAAATAGATATATCTATAGAGAGTCATAGAACGAATTTCATTTCATAGAAATGAATTGTGTTGCAATAAAATGCAAGCAATGGCATCTGGAATACAGAAGAGAGAAAAGTTAGGTACAAATTCCAAGATGCTGAATCAACACGGAAAACAGTAACAACTGGTGCCATGAGCAGTTATATAGAGCTTGACTGACATTTGAAAAGTCAACAAATAGTAAAAGAGAAGAACACAAGTGAGAGAAAATAACCTTGAGCCCTGTAAATCGTTTACTCCATGCCAAGACTGGCCTGCTTACAACAGATTTCAATATAAAAGAAGCATAACTGGTCATCTAAGGCTGCAAATTAATATTTGCATTCAGATTAAACCTCTGGTGCAAAACTGATCCACAAGTCATGCCTGTAAACCCTCACAGCATGCAGACTCAAGAGAAATCATGCAAAGGACTTCCATATCTGTCCCCATTCCAATACTGCTGAGAAGCAGCCTAACACAAGTTTCCTCCACTGCTGTTTCAGATTTCCTAAGAGGCACGTACTTTCATCGGACTGCCTCCAGTAAGCCCAAAGGTGAAGAAGACCAGATAAGAATTAAGTTTGGATAGGAGTGAAGCCAGCATAAGAATAAATCAAAACACCAGAGGTGGAAAGAATAATCTCAAACTGAAAAGCATAGTCAGAAAGTTACAGAGCCAGGTGTTTGAAAACGAGAGTCCCTATTGTAAGTCAAGTCAGGACCGGGACAAGGTGAGGTATAGGAGCATAACACAAAGGAAGCAGGAACCAGGAATCAAGACTAAGCAAACAAGAATGAAAGGCAAAGGAGTCAGAAGCAAAACTACAGCCAAATGGCACTGCAGGCTGCCAAGAACAACTGGTGGAGTTGCCTGACACATCTGCTGTTAGAGGAAATTAGCCAAGCTTTAGCTCCTGCAACAGCTGGGCCACAGTCCCGGTTGCCCTATTGCATCCAGCTGCAGGGCCAGTAGCCCAGGCAAAGCCCAACAGTGTGGTTAAACATTCGCTGACTTAAAACTTGATCTGCAGGAGTAGCTTGTCCCTATAAATTTACTGGGTTTAACTCAATCTGTGTATCCAGTAGAGCACTGTACTGATTTGTCTAAATGTGTTTAAAATTATTGCTTTAATTAAGCACTGCAAGTTTGTGCAGTGAAAATGTGTTACTGTAGAAAAAAATGCTGTGTCTGAAGGCAGGCAGCAGTGCCAAGGTTCCCAGAAGTGGAAAGACATCCCCTCATCTCCCCCTACTGGTGTGCCCGTTCCCGAGCCTCTGCCTGTGCCAACACGTTGTGAAACTGGGAGAAAGGACCCTTGGGAGCAGCTTCCAGCATCGAACTGTTCTCAAGATGTTGGCAACAGCTTAAAAACACAGTCCTGCTATCAAGAATTAGTCATTTGCTCCCAGGGAGTTCATCCTGCAGGCTTTGGTTGTTAATTAGACATTGCTTTTAATGGGAGTTCACAGAATACAGATTTTTCAAGGAGCTTTAGGATGTTATCCCAGTGAATATTAAAATCTTCCAGAAAATAAAAATTAAGAAAGAAATAGAAGGAATTAAAACAGAATTTTAAAGATGCTCTTGCAGTAGCAAACATCATGACAGACCAATGCCTGTTGAGAGAAAGGAACAATATTTGGAGGAAATGGGAACAGCAAAATAACAAGATATATAATCATTTTGCATTATAAGTATCTATATATAGCTTAGTTACCTCTGGTGTGTTATTGAAAACTGCTAGTGACAGAAGCAGCTGAACAGATCCTGAAATAAGACATGATACCCAGGGTGTTTAATACCCAGGATGCTTTCCTGCCTCCTTTTTCAGGAGTAATGCTGATGACAGAGACACAAGAACAAAGAAGAATGTGTGTAATTACTTTTGCAAGAGTAAGCCTTATTTGTTTTCATAGAGATGCCATGACTTATTGTTTAGTTTTGCTGCATTTATGGCCTGAAAACTGTATAGAGTAGATCCCTGCCACTTTAAAGGTAACATACATGCAACACATCCTGGAGTAAATAATTTATTCAAATGCCATCAATGCCAGCTGAGGGCTCAGTGGTAACAGGCCATAACTGGTGCTGAGAGTAAGATAATTAATCACAATAAGTTGATACTCAAGGAAAAAACACTGAAAACTTTGATTTAGTTGCCAAAACTCTTAGAATGTTAAGTGTCTTGTGATGTATTATTTAAAGAAGCATAGTGAATATGAAAAGGAACAATGGACTAGAAAGTGTTTTCCAAGCTGACCTCCTGTGCTATGTCTTTTCTGAGGAACTTTAGAATGGATAAAAAAGGACAGAACAATCTGATCTCTGAATGCATGTTTGTAAAATTCCTAAATATTTTCAAGACAAAATACTGAAAACTACAGATTACCATGTAGTTTAAGGAGCTCTAATTAATATAACCATAATATTGAATTAGATGTAAATAACTTAGGTTGGCTTAGTGGTAGCACTACAAAATATAAAAATCTTCAATTAATATTCAGACTGACCATAATTTATGCCTTGGAAATGCAGATTCTCACTTACCCCAAGGCTTTTAACTGCTGTACAATGCAAAGCTGCTTTTTAATGGTTATAAGTTACACTTACACTCACTTAAAATACATTTTATGTTCCCCGAGTGATGTAGAGCAGCCCTAATGTAAGGGAAACTAGGTTTCTAATTGACTACAAACATCCTCAACCAGGGATGCAAATTCAGTGCTGCTGTCTTAACCAACTGCAGAAAGTTTCAGTTCTCTCTGCTTACTCAAAGAATGGCATTCAGCACAGCAAGAGATGCATAAATCTTCTGAATTGCTAAAAAAGTGGTACCCAGAGGCTGTTTTGGCTCTAGATGTTGACAATTGAATGCACAGGACTGGAGAACACAGTTAAAAATTCCTCAGATAATAAATTTCCTTTTAAAGTATCCTTAGCAGCAGAGATGTGAGGGTAACTGATGTGCTAGAAACAACGGAAGTGCCTGGGAATGATCATGGAGGAATTAAGGCTTCACCCCTTAAAAGGTGGCAGGATCAATAGCTCAGCTGAAGTGCAGCTACACCAGTGTACGTGGCATAGGCAATCAAAAGGAGGACCTGGAGACCAAGGTGCAGCAGGAAAAGCATGACATAAGTTGCCATCATGGCAGCAGTGTAGGTTGATGCACACAGCTGGAGTGTTGTAATGGAAATGATAATGGGTGTAGGGATAGGCAAGAAGGAGAGGTGGTAGGGTAGCCCTGTATATTAGAGAGTGGTTGGATTGTCTAGAGCTTAATGATGGTGGGTGTGTTGATCTACTGGAGGTAGGAAGCCTCTGCAGAGGGATCTGGACAGGTTGGATCAATGGCTCAGGCCATTTGTATGAGGGTCAACAAGGTAAAGGGCTGGGGTTGTCAAACATTGGAACAAGCTGTCCAGAGAAATGGTGGAATCACTGTCCCTAGAGGAATTTAGAAGGCTTGTAAATAGGGCATTAGGGACATGGTTTAATGATGGACTTGGTGGTGCTGGGTTACCAGCTGGAGCTGATGACCTTAATGGTCTTTTACACCCTAAATGATTCTGTGATTCTTATTGGTACAGAACACATTCATTCTGTAAATAGATGTGCTCTATAGGACGGGACAATTTCACCATCTTGACTTTAATTGTTTGTGAAAATAATTTAAACTTAAGGCAAGGAGCAGACATTAACACTCTTCAAAACTATTAGGATGTTTCTTATTGAGTGGAAGCAAACACTTTTCTTTTACTCTTGCTATCTTAACTTTGCCAATAAACCCAACACTTGTGTTTGTTCCTTTATATGACACTGCTTTCTGCCTAAGAAGGAAATATTTCTCTAACTCTCCTGGAGTTCACAGCTATCCCAAGAGTAATGACTTCTTGCTGGTTGTCTTCCAAAGGATGTTGTCAGCTGCTCAGTAGTTCATTTCGGGTGAAAATAACCCTTGTGCCAAGGCCAGGCCAAGATCATGTACCAAATAAGTCCCATTAAAATCTTCAGATAAGGCATAAATGACATTTAAGTATTATAGTGCTGGCCTTCCGCTCAGTAGTGAATTAATCTGATAGCTGTAAAAATGGGTTTGCTCTGACTTAAAAATTTGACAAGTGCTTATCCTGACCTCAGACTGGGATTGGTGAGACTTGCAAAATTGAGTAGCACAGGACATACATGCTCTGCCAGATTCTCAGGAGTTTTCCACTTAAATATATCAGCTGGGAGAAGGCTGATCACAACTATAGCAGTGAAGGATCTGGATGCTGTTACAATGCATTGGTCCCTGGATACTTGAAGGCTGGGAGCAGCCCTGGCACCGTGACACATGCCAAACACAAAAGTCACAGAGTGCTAGAACCATGTACTTGTGGCATGTTCCCCCCAGCTGGGAAAGAGTGTCATGTCATTTCATCTCTGAATCTACCTATTTTAGTCATGGAACTTACAGGAAGAGAAAGGGAAGGGAAATGAGACAGAGGAAAGTGATTGCTGCTATGCAGATATACAATTATATGCGGTCTAGCAGATGGCAGATGACCTGAACTCCGTCTCTTCACTAAAATGCTTTTCTTTTGCCTCCTTCCTGTCCAGACTTAGCTTGAGCTGTCACTTTTTATTCTTGCTCCAATTTTTTTTAGTCATTGGGTCAGCTGGGAAAAAAAAGTGTTGTTCACTGGAAAGAAACAAGACAAATGGATGCTTCCAACACCATATAATTAGAGTGCAAAGCATAGCCACAGATAAAATACAGATGCATGTAAAATATGGGAATCAGACCTTCTGCCTTACTAATGCAATTATTCATATGCCTGGCAACACAAATATGCTGTGGAAGGGAAACTGTGTCAGTGATAATGTTTGTTCAGTTATTCACTTGCATATTCATGGGCTCAGATGGAGAATGTGCATTGGGGTATGATTGGTTCACCTCCTTCCATTTCCATGTCCTCAAAATTTTCCTCTTTTGTTTTCCCTTCTTTTCTCTCTTTTGGTTTGGATTTTTTATTCCCCCTCCTCCCTCATTTTGGAAGTGCCTGGAACAGTATTTCAGAAAAGTTTTATAACAGCATGCTTTCCTTTAAGGATGTAGATTGCACCTTGCAGTAACCATACACATTCTCCTGGAAGAACCTTTGCATTAAAGCTTGCTGTTCCTGCCTTCCCTCCCCTCCTCTCTCTTCTTTTTCCCTTCATCTTCATATCTCTGTTGTAGCCCATGGTGGGCCATGGAGTGATAGGGAGGGATGATTAAGACACTGCTGTGACATTGTCCAGTAATTCTTTTCCAGGAAGGAACCATTTCACAGGCTCCCAGTATATACTCTCATAGTGTCCAGAAGCACTTTCCAAAGTATTCTGATGATTCTTAATTTTAAACTCCATTGTTTTAGGTGGTCACCAATTTCTCTCAATCAGAGTGAGTACTTTGTATGTATGTCCTCAAGTTTTCTCTGGCCACTGTCTTTGAACTATCTACCAAAATAAATTAGGGTAAACTCTGACTATGTCAGTCACAAACAGAGATGAGCTTAGTAAATCTGGGTTTCTCCTATTTAAAAAAAAATAAAATTGTTAATACTGCTCTAAATATATAGTCACTGCCAACAGTAACACACATAGCAGCCAGCTTCCATCTGCATTGAGATTTCCCAGACAAGCTGTATAATATCCCTCCAGAAACTACTAAGCCTTGGCAACAATCAGAAGATTGGTGGAGGCGAGACAATCCAGAAAGAATGGATGAAGTTAATCAGGGAAGCCAATGAAATAAAAACACAAAACTGAGGAAGAAACTGCTGACATACTAGGAGGAGACACTAGCCTTTCATCTCCAAGTTTTTAATATTCTGCATATCATTCATATATAATATTCCCATTCTATGAAGGGCATATAGGAAAGCTTATATGAAGTAAAGCTAAAAATGTTACACTGAATTTCTCCTAAGAGTATGCTGATTTTCCAAATGGACAGAGAAGAAAAAATACTAATACCCTTCTGTCCATCCTACTTGCCAAGAGAGAGCAGAGAATAATTTCCTTTTCTTGTGCCGACAAGCTATATAAGAAATAAACAAGAAGTTTCACATTTCACAATCAAACATGTGGATCTTGGAAGCTGAACTCAGCAAAATTCAGCATTCTTGTGGAAGCAAGACACACATTTTTAACACTGTGAGTAATTAACCAGTGGGATTGCTTGCCCTGGAATATGCTGGGACACTTGGAGCTTTTAAATCACGTCAGGGTGTCTATAAAAAGATGCTGTCTGCTTCAGTTGCAAGATACTAAACTCGGTGTAGAAATTTGCCTTGCTATTAAAACAGGTTGGGCTAGATGGTCCCAAAGGCTTTAATGATTAGGATATACACTCAGGAACACAGTGTAAAACCCAATTTGCACAAATACTGGTAATGCGCACAATTTATGAATTCACTTTTGCTGAGAATGTCAAGCACTCAGAGTTAATTCTCTGTGGTTGCACTAGTCATACTGTAGGACAGAACGTACACAAGAGGAAGAAAGTGTGGCTTCAAGTGCAACCAAACCAAAATCCCAGTTAAATGGGAACCCCGCATTTGCACATTTTTGTTTATGTAGTCATTTTTTTAAATCATTTCTTTCTAATAGCTGGAAAATGAAGACCTGCATTCCAGTAAAAATAATGCAGTGATCAGCTACAGCTAGAGAATGAAAGGGTATCAGCTCAGGAAAGCACTGCTTAACCCTGCATTGACCAACAGCAAGCTATTGAGACTCCCAAGCACCACAGTCTGTTTTTCTTCTGAGACACCTATGTGTCTTCATCATTAAATTTGTATAATCCACAGTAAATCTGAGTATAATTACAGATCCATCAGTCTTAGTGCCCTGCAAAGCAAAATCCTTGTCCCAGAGCATAAAAAGGAAAACTCCACTTTGCTCTCATCAGTCATTGCCAGAAAGAAACTTCAGCCCCCATTGATGGAGATTTCCCTTGGAGCACTGGTCACCAAGACCAGGCAGCAGGAATGCAGTGAAGCAGTTTGCACAGCTCATGCCTTGTTGGTTGCATAAAAGTTTGGCTTTTATCCAAAGACCTAGAATCCATGGCAGCTTCTCATTCCTAGGAATCATATATTTGAATGCTGGATACCCTGCCACCTCCAATTAATTCAGAAAGTTCTTTATGGCTTTTTATGCCAGCAAATTCATCAATTCAGCCTGCTGACTATGTGAGACTTTTTTTCTAAATGCTCTGCACTGAATATTTGTAGGCAAGTAAAAGATGCCATGCATGAAAGCACAGCACTTTTTCGTAGAAGTTCAGTGACAAAGTCCCTTTCTTGGCTGCTTCATGGCACTGACACTTAAGCCATCTTTCTAGTGATACTAGTACAAGTTATTGGTCATAGTCCATCATGACTTCGCTTAACTTTATACAACTATTCATTTGAATATTGTCCTTCCTTTGTGAGATTAATTTCACCAATCAGACTAGCTAGATGGAATATTTTAGTCAGAACTCTGCCCTAAGTTGCACCTTGTTTATGATTTTATCAGGAAAAAAAAAAAAAAAAAAGGAAGGAAGCATTCAAGCCACTAAAGTCAGTGGTTTTACCTTACTCCTCAATTAGTCCATTTATTTCAGTGAAGATCCACAATCTTCCACAAGAGCTAAATATGTCTCCCAGTATATTTTACTGCCAGGAACAGTCCTTGTACAATTCAGAGTACCCTGGGCTGCCACTGAAGGAATGAACCATGGTGATCTCTGAGAAACCAGGCCTCTTAGGTGAGATGTCAAACTGAGGTCCCCAGAATTGCATTTCCCAACAGTAAGACAAAACTGAACTAGCTGGGGACATCACAGTCCTCACTGCACAGTTCTTCTGTAGCACTGAGATAATTGTTCATCATTTTGCAATACAAACTCTGCTCTAGCACTTCTAAATTTTTGATTTTGAGAGTTGAGAAGCCTGGAGCTCAGTGCTTTTTCAAAATTTAATACGTGCCAGATGCGTATTTGTCCACCACATGGTTATGTAAGAGCTGCTCAACAAGTCTCTCTGCTTCTCTTTTCCCGTGGCACAGCAGACATGATTTAAATCCCAGTCTGCGATGTTTGCTGCGTGCTGATGTCTTTCCACATGAAAGCTTTGACATGTCATAGGCCACAGGACCACAGATAGGCAGCTAGCTAGCAGTGCTGCAAGATTTCTTAGTCTTTGGCTAGATATTAAATAGCTGTAACAAACAAGAGACTCCAAATCATCATTTCTTACAGCATAACTCCTCCATCCTGAAAACTGCAGGGTGGGATTTGGTCAGAACTGATACTCCCACCAAAAAATTCAGCAGAATTTTAGGAAATATTGACCTATCAATAAACGAAAGTTGCAGAAGAAGAGACATACATCCTTTGATTTTACTGATTTCTTTCTTTTTTCCTCTTGTCCCCATTTATATGAATTTTTAAATCTAGATGATCAAAGCAATATGTATTGTAGCAATTCAGGAAAAAGAAAGCCCTTCACTCTCAGTTGTTCAAGCCCACACACTACTGCTGAGGTACCATTTTGATGTCCTGTTCTGGCAGCTGTGTAATTATATCTCAAGCAACATAATTAGATTCACTCTGCACACACTCACTGAAAGAGAGATGAACAACTGCAGTGGCTTTCAAGATAAGATTTTTATACTGATGCTCTTTCTGCTGCTATATGAAAATTCTTGTAGTGAAGTCAGTGAATCACAGTAATATGTAAGTGTTGACAGCTATTTATGTTAGGTCCTTTTGAATTTGTAAACAGAATATGACAGAACTAAAGCAAACACCAAGAGGTTATTTTGCACTCTGCTGAACTACGCAAAATGATATAAAGACATTTCAGAAAAGTTTTACAGACCTGGAGAAAAACGCTGCGCTGTAAGATGGAAATTCAAGATTTTTTTTGAGGAAAAGCCTTCACTTCGGAAAGTTTATCCTTGCAACCTCATGCTGGTTCACGTGGGCTTTCCATTGGTATAAAGCAGATGATTCCCAAACCAGGCATGCTCAGCGTCTGCACATGGACAGGATGCACAGCCTCTGTATGATCTGCACACACTGCTGTGGCCAGCATAATCTTAGCACCCAGCACACACACACACAAACCAAAAGGGTGTGCAGGTTCTGCCATAGCCACTGACGGGATGTAGCCCACAGAGCATTTCTGCAGCCAGCCACATCCTCCTCCACTGTTTCTTTTTCAGATTTTATGGGAGTCCCCAGGATCCGCATGGAGCAAAACTCATTCATTCTTCTTGCTGCTCTTTCCCTTAACCTCCCACTCTCATCCCACTAAGAAATCACCAAAGAGAGAAAAATACATCAGGACCTGGGTATAAGAATGTGAAAATCTTGCTTGGTGAAGCCATAGACAAAATAGATTGAGAGTTAAAATTCACAAGAAATGCCTGCTTTGTGTCCCAGTTCTAGTTTTCAAAGAGTTGACTGTAAGGTATTCAAAATTTGGAGTGTTTGTTTGCTTGTTTGTTTCTCCTGCCTTGCCTTGCCATGTTTTCTATTTCTGAACACATGTCAAGGCAAAGGCACAGAGTACTTTCATTCAATCAAAGCCAATTCCCATTTTGATAGTGCAAAGGCTTCAAGTGTGGCTCAGACTGACCCAAGGTATGCTCAGACTAATTGATGTCATTAAGCAATGGAGATGATGGGCATAAACAGATTAACATGAGAACTAACCAGTCTGGCAGCACAGATGTCTTCACTGCCTCAGTTCTCTACCTAATTGCACCGTGTGCTTTTCCATCTCCAAAAGCTTTTACTTACTTGATTCTTAAAGTAAAAAAATAATATGGAACTGGTAGGAAGGGGCAGTGATCATACAAGTTCTAACAGGTGAAAAAATACATTATTTTTGTTGCACACATTTTATTATTTATTTATGCAGTATTCTGATTTACTTATGGTAGTATAGATCAAGAGTAACTCAGCCACTCAGCCGGCATGAGGGAGGTCTCAAAAGTGAGATATTTCGTGTTTTCTCAGCTCAGAGGGGGTAACAATATTTTGTGTGAATATCTCCTTCTGCCCTCCCCCCAAGAAAGCACATTTCCTGCTAGCTATACCAGAATGCTTGAAAGTACAAGCACTCTGGGTTAAGAACTTCTAAATGTATTATTGCTTAAAGCATTATCATTTTCAAGCCAATTTCATGATTTTGAGCACTCGGGGTTGGCAACAGTATGCAAGTTGAAATAAATGAGGTGTAAATGCCAAGTAAAGCCAAAGAAATGTACACTGCATGAAGAGCATCATATATGAATCTCTTGTCCACAGTTCTGTTGGCTGACCTCTAGATAATATCTGGAATGCCACTTACTGAATGTTGCTTCAGTAACCTCTGTCTTGCTGCCAAAATCAATATTCCTGATTTTGGTAACGTGGCCTGTTATGATACATATTATTTAGAGGTGAACTGATTATAAAAAACCTGATGAAAACTGGAACTATTGAGAGAACAGACAATATTTTCAGGAAAAAAATTATAAGACATGGAAAATATTACTTATTTGGGCAGCTGAGCACAGCAGATGGCAAGATCTTCAGGGAAATAAACACAAAGTTTGGGAAAGCAAGAATTTGTTCTAGCAGTTGCCAGTGATCTCATGCAGCAGGAAAATCAGTCAAAAATTAAATAGACACTCAGTAGCACCAGTGTTTTGTCAACATTTAGTAAAAAATGGGGACTTGGCAGCAAGAAAGGATAGGACAGGGGAGGCTGACTGGCTTCGAGGGCCAGTGTTAGCAAAAGTAATTGTCAGGATCAGATGGTATTATAAATTTAGCAATCAGGAGGTTTCAGTGGAGATTCACCACTTGTAAATCAAAGAGTGTGCAGCTATAAAACTAAACTAACCATTTATTAAGGTTGGAAAATACATCCAAAATCATGGAGTCCAACCTCTGACCAAACTAAATCACAGAACCATCCCAGCTAAACCACAGAACTAAGTTCCTTGTCCAATTGTTGTGTCTCTTCAACACTTCCAGGGATGGTGACTCCACCACTTCCCCAGGGAGCCTGTTCCAATGCCTACCCACCCTTTCAGTGAAAAAAATTGTTCCTGATGTCCAACCAGAACCTCTCCTGGTGCAGCTTGAGGCCACTTCCAATCATCCTGTCCTGGGAGAAGATGCTGACCCCCACCTGGCTACAGCCTCCTGCCAGGGAGTTGTAGAGAGCAAATGTGAACCTGCTACAGTCCACTCCCAGAAGAGTGACTGTCAAGTCATGAAACAAACCATGAGCAAGGCCTGGATATATTATATGGTAAAGGAAATAATATTGTCCCAATGACACATTTTATTAACTAATATTATTTTAAAATATTCTAATTGAATATTCAAGAATATGGTCTCTAAACATTTGATTAAGTTTAGAAATACAACAACTGAGAATTCATAAATCCAGGTTGTTCCATAGAAGGCCCCTAACCATCTTTTTCGGGTAAAGACTGCACAATATCTTCACCGAGGATTCATCCTTTCTCCATTTATTGCTACACAAACTTCACATTCCACATATATAGGATAAATAAGAAAGGCAAAATTTGACCCATTATGTCAGACTGAACTAGCAAGTGATTTCATTTTAGAGCAAGAAATTTTAGATGGCCAGAATTATCATTGTTCCACTTCTGTTTCACATTTAAATCTTTACTCAATATCTCTTTTTACATGGGAGTCTTTATTAGTCTCTCATTTTAAATTACTACCAGCTATCCAGGTGCCAAAACTTGAAAAAAGGATACCTAATGGATGCAAGGAAAAGTGAGGATGGAAAGAAATTATACATGCTTTCTGTATATAGATGCTTGAAGGGTCATCATTGTGGAATGGAGTTGATCATTATTTACAACCACACAACTTTTGTAATGTCTGCCTCATGATCAAGTACCAAGATTTGAAAAGACTGGGCATACAAACAAACTGGGCAAAACCTTTCTCATGTATCTCATGTGCATGTGTGAGATATTTATGCCTGCATGTATATGCCTATTGCAGCTGAGATGAATGAAGTGCTCTTCATGATAAAATTAACTCAGTCACCTTTTTTTTTTTTTTTTTTTTTAAATAAATCAGAATTACTACATTCAGTAGTAATTCTGCACTGCTGAGGTTGGTGAATTCCTTGTCTGCTGATGTCAGAGGCTTTTCCTGAGAGGGGAAAGGATTTCACGCAGCATTTGAAAGGAGCTGAATCAAGCAAAATGATTCATGGTACATGTATGCATGTCGATATCTTAGGCTTAGATTTAAGTACAACAGGACCATGACTAAACAATAGTAATTCATAAGCTTTAGTAGGAATTGTGGACAATTTGAAGTATTTTTGTAATTTACATCAGCTTTCAATCTTGTTTTGGGTATCCCAGAAGTGTAACATTGCAGAAAACAATTCTTTAATTTTTGACCTTTTTTTTTTTTTTATATTGGATGTTCCAGCAGTTTAGAAAATTTCACTAGAGTCTTAGACTCTCAAGTACTTAAAAAAATTAAGGCATGCCATCTACTACAAAGCTTTGGGCCATTTGAATAATCAAGAAATATTGTTGTTCATCTAATCTAGGATTTTGTTATTAATACAGGCAAAAAAATTACACAATGGTCAATTTCTGAGATATGTCTCCATAAAAAAAAATTCCTAAAATTTAGTAATTTAAAATTTATTCATTCTTTGAAACTTGAATTGATTATAAAAGTACTTCCTTATGGCTCTGAATATATTTGGTTTTGAAATATTTGAAAATATTCTCTTCTGTACCCAGATAAAGAGACTGACCCTGGATATAGCTTCTACTTTTGAAACCAATCATCTAAATATTTGCATGGAAAGAGCAATCTTTCCATCAGTTCTACATTTACAGTTGCAATGAATCTTTCTCACTCCTTGGCCAAATGACTTACTTGAATGCAATTAACATTTCTCTGTGTGTTTTTTTTTGGTTGGGCTTTTTTTTTTTTTTTTTAATTTTTCATTTAAAGACCATTTCTAACCCTTCTCCCAATTTATATATATTATGGAGAATGTTTTCCAGAAAAAGCTTCTGTACCTTGTTCTTACTCAGCAGACTCAAATCTCCCTCAGAAATTATTTGTAATAATCCAATTACCTACCTTGGCTCACTGATGTGTATCACCAGATAGATAAAAACCCCCCAACCTTTGGACAGGTTTATTCCTCAGCCAATGTGTCTACAGACTTAGTGCACCTGTGGAATTGAATATATGTTAATGTCTTTCCTATTAGGATCTGCAACAGCCTGGGCAGATTCCAAGGCAGTAAAAAAAGATTCTCCCTCCCACTGATTCAATGGGAGGGACTTGGAGACTCTCCTCATCCCTTCCGTGCATTCAAAACCTTGCAGCATAAGACCTATGAGTCACTCAGCAGGGATCTCATCTTTATATTCATCTTAGTAGCAATAAATAACTTTCATTCTTCATAAACAGGGTAGTACATACCTATAAACATATGCACATGCACAATTCTGGCATATAAAATAGGAGATAAATAAATAAATAAATAAATAAACAGTGCTGTCAAATTTATGGGAAGTAAGTCTGAAGTGTTTCAGGTATTTCTACTTTCCTAGCTTGGTGGTAATTTTCTTTGCATTTAGCAATAAATTTATAGTCTTTAATCATGTCACAATTGTCTTGAAGATAAATACCTTATGTACAAGGAAATCATTTTTACAGCTTAAGGTTTTTCTGGTCAAATATCATGATTCAGTTAGGACAGACAGAATATACACAGTGTGGAGAGATGACGTCATCTTAACAATTACATTCATCATTACTTGGCATTTGAACTCCTAGGAACACAGCTTTGTTCTTCTCTGCTTTTCAATCCAATGACATTTGAAGTAAACACATACATAAGTTTATAGCCACCCCCTTCTTCCCCTTCAAACTTTTGATGAAATGTCCATGTAATATTTTTGATGAAAGATACATTAAAATATAATATTTTAGCAAAGCAGTTCTACATCATTTCCTGTCCCTAATCTACATAAAGGCCCAGATTAATGTCTACTGAGTGAGGTTTGTAACAAAGATCTGCACTATGTGTTGCCTCCTGAGGGAAAATGCAGTTCGCGTTGATGGCAGTGTAAGCCAACCGTGGCAGGAAGCAAATGTACCTTTTCAACGCGAATGTCAAAATTACTTTTCATTTTCAGCCAAGAACGTCAAACATAAGTTCTGAAAATAAATCCATTTACAATTCAGGCAGTTTTGCTTTCATATTCTCTATCACAAAAAATACTGCATTTGTTTGCACCTAGATTTCATCTTAAGTTTATTTGTGGGTGTATCAAAAAGGTGGGTTTTTTGACATCTGCAACCCATTTGAATTTGTAATAAAAGACAGATTAAATTTTTTAAATGGATCACAGAATTATTCAGGTTGGAAAAGAACTTCAAGATTATCAAATCGAACCTTCAACTGAATACCACCATGACCACTAAACCATATTGCAAAGTGCCATATTTACTCATTTTTTGAACACTTCCATGGATGGTGAATCCACAACTTCCCTGAGAAGCCTGTTCCAATGCTTACCACTCTATCGGTGATCCAGGAGTTTTGTCTGACTAAAGAGGTTGAAACCAAAACTGCTAGCAGATGATACTCCTGGCAACCATGAGAGCATACTTCCTAAGAATTCAACTTTTTTTTGTAAACCTATGTAAGTTACTTGTTTTTCCCTGGGTCATATCTGAAACAAAAATTCATAGCTGTGTTGCCTGGTTCAAGGCTATTCTAGAAAAAAAAAAAAAAAAAATGAAAGGATAGTCTGAGAAATCATTTTTACAAAAAAATTTAAGAAATTGCGAATTATTTCAATGAATGTATTGACATGCCTGGCAGGCTGTTTCACAAAGCAGGGATGCAAACACCATGACTGTGTTCTTTAAAGCTCCTTTCTTCGCAGAAAAAATTATCATTAGAATACAAAGACATAGCACAACCCCAAATCTACTTAGCTGATAAGTATTAGCCTCCTCTCTTGCCTTCCTGTAGAAAACAGACAAAGCTTGCTTTGCTTCATGGCTTAGCTCAAACAGATAGCCACAAATCTCTCTGGACTGTTCCTTCACTCTTTCAGATACTTGGTTTAGGCTGAAACTGGATGAAATCCAAATACCATACATGCAAACATGTCCTGGACAACTGACTTTATATTTTGACCAGTAAAGAACAATTTTTAGTGGCAAGACTAAACCAAAACTGTTGGGTCAATATAATAGGAATTCTTTAGCAGAGTCTATTTATAAATACATCCATATCATAGCAAAGCAGTTACACAATTCCTATTTCTCCAACATACTTTCACATGCTGGTGACTATTTAATGAAAATAGAATGATAAGAAGAATTATCGCCCACTGATTGCTTCTAGTTTAAGCTTGGGGAGGAGGGTGTATAAGCCTTCACTTTCACATTCTGTTCCTTCAGCTAAACATACAAGGCTTGGTCTGTAGATCTGTATCATGTTAAATATATATATAGCTTGTGAGGTGGCCATAGTGCTGGGATGTGCAAATCCAGCTTTGAAGTCTACACCTCTTCCTGTTTATAAATAGAGTCCTGAATGTTAAATACTGCACTGAAGCAGATGGTACCTTACAAAAGAAGCCATTAAATAGCTTTAATTTTACTGTATCTATTATTGTACACGAAGGTAGAAAATGCTTGCACAATAATGTGGTAGAATGTGCAAATGTCTCTTCCTCACACTTTGGACAAGTCCCTAAGGTTGCAAAATCTGTGTTTTCCTTAGCATAAAAAAACTCCTTGCTCTCTTAGGAACAGCATATGCCCTTTATGTCTTACACAGAGATAGCCAGGTGCACACCTGCCAAGGTACCTGTGGCAGGCAACAGCCCCTGGAGAAAGCTGTGCTCCCTACCCCAGCTGCGCACAGGCTCTGCAGCCCCACGGTCCTGATGCAGTCCTGAGCTACCCTGCACTAGCTGCATGGTCCAAGATCAGGACTTTACGGTTAAGACTTAAACGAACCAGCAAAAGCTACTAGGACAAAATCAGCAAGTGTCTGAAGAGATCCTTATGCATCAGCTGCAAACAGACTTTCAGTAGAAACATTACAAGACTGATAAAATAACAAGTGTTTAATGGGGCATGAAAAAGTTAATTCTGAAGTTCAGAGGTTCCTTAGTAGCAGGAGACTGGAAAGGCAAAGGGGCAGAGAGGTGGAGAGACTCCTGGAACCACACCTGACAAAACTGCAAAAGTGACTGCAAAGTGTCTGGAACCAAACTGACAGACACAGGCTCAGGGAATCAAACCACAGAGGGATGTTAATGGTGCTTGGTCCACAGTGAGCTATTGTAAATGAAAATGACGACTGCCAAGCACATTGTCCAATTAAAAAAGGCAGAGCTCAAGAGAGAGGTATTTCTAGACTAGTCAGACTGGATCCCAAGAAGCTACAGTACCGATTTACTTGTGAAGAGAGCTGGGTGAAACAATGTACTGTAGTAAAAGTTTAACACCAACTGGAACAATCTTGGGAAGCTAAATTCGCTTTCTTTTCCTGGGAGATTCCACAGTATGGTTGTTTCATTCTCACTCAGTCTGTTTGATATATTCCACTTTCTCCCCTAGGAAATAATATTTTATTTAAGCTGTTCCTTTCCCATATATTCAAGAATTTCTGGTTTTATTCACTCAGTTAAGCTGACAGTAGTTTCTGGCACCTTCTGTGCTGCAGGTACAATTTGTTCAGTACTCTTTGTGTTGTCCTCAGACATCACTGAGCAACATAGTAATGTTATGATGCCTGCATGTGTCACCAGCATGACTGACAATCCCAACCTCCCCATAAAAGCACAAGTCTGATCCTCAATTTGATAATATATTTTTAACAAAATAATATATTTTGTTTGGAGTAAACCATGCCAAACTTTCTTATGTTGAAGTATTCAAATTTCTGGTTGCTAATTAAATGCTTGTCCCCATTAGCCTTCCCATAGTTTCAGCAACATAATTATATCTCCATCTCTCACAGTAGAGCTCATTTGTGAAAGCCTTGCATAAAAAACGTCAACTGCATAATCAGAAAATAGAAAAACATCCCATGATAATTGAGGTTACTAGCACTAGCAAATATAAAAGTGCAGTGAAGGTGAGTGATTCCCAAGCAAACCATAGCTTGTTAGCGGGACTGCCTGGGTAATAGTAACAATTAATGAAAAAAATCAGGGGAAACTGAGACTAGGTCATGAATAATTGTTTAACCAAAACAGAGCTAATTAATTATTTTAAAAGAACTGTTTGACCTGGAAAAGACTATGCAGAGAGTAATTGTTACAGAAGCTCTGTAAAATGGAAGATATTTTGGAGTTACAGTAGGTGTGGGATGTGTAAAGATAGAAATACTTCTACTTTATATGAAGGATGAGCAATGCACTAAAATTGCACAGGGATGTACTGATAAAGTTCTTAAAATCAAAGGTCTTTGTTCTACCATCACCAAAAACACTCAGCAGAGAACATAGTTTTGGAAAGCTGCATTTCAAGCATCAGAGAACAGCACTTGCTTTGAGATGCTTCATTTTCAGTGAGACATTGAAAACATTACATATACAGAGTTACTCCTAATTGTATTGAATTATAACAATAGATGACTTTGTGCACTTTAATTGGCCAGAACAATCATGAACTAGATTTGTAGCAGTTGGTGTTTTCCATCAAATGAAGATGATCAGGTCAGTAATGAAGGGTTTGCCATGTGTTTGCAGCTGGGATTTATCAGAACATTCATGCTCACACCATAAGTGTTTTCCTTTAATGAATCTGGCCACTCTTCCAACTGAGCATTGCTTTGAATGGACTCAAGCTGGATAAAGCCTTAAACCCCTTTTTGGTTTTAATTTTTTAAAAAACAAGCTTCTAACCTCAAAATTATGCTGCATTAATTAAAAATATTACTGATCACTGGGTTAAAAGCTGCAAGCAGTTTTGCCACATCTGAGCAGAGGAGACAGCAGGACATTCTCTTGCAGGGTGCAGGAGGGATTATGTTAACTACAGCCTGAGGAAGAACCAAATCAATCCCTCTGTCACTTTTGGTACTACTTACTTAGCGCTGTTCTTCTAGTTACCATAAGAAGTCATACAGATAAGTAATAACACAGAATTCTCAGTCCAGCAGGGAAAGGTTCCCTCATAGGGAATTTGTGCACTGATGACAATGATTTACCATGATATAAGAGTTTTATAAATCTAAAATGTAATTGCCAATCTGGAGGAAATCACCAGACAAATGGCATGCCATTCAGCATCAGAGCAGCACAGGGAGCACTGGCAGTTTATTCACATGGCTACAGCATCACAACACCTTGTTACATAGAGAGACTGAGATGCTCTGAAATTCTGATGGACAAAAAGCCTTGTCAACGCTGTGCAACCCGACCTTCAAATTTGAACAGTCTTAGAGAAGTTTGCTTACAACTATGTCTGCAATCAAACCGAATAAAGAATTGTGCTGGGCTTAATCCCTTGCCTCTGGCCTTAATTAATCCATTGTGTGTAGTTACCAATCACAGCATTGATTTTCTCCCATAGATTTCTAATATAATGTATCTTCAGACTCTCAGGCACAGTATCAGATAGAATTCCACTCTGGTCTGTTCATTGGCATGTTGCTGAAAACAGGAAATAGAAACCTAAGCTTGAAGAAATACAATGGTGACAGAAATGCAGTAAAAACGTTGTGTACAGAAAAACCCCTTACATACAGAGCATATAAATTGGGCAGCAAAACAGTTATAGTCACTTGTACCCATTTAATGATTAATGGCCATGAAAAATTGATGTAAGTACATATATTTATCATTTTCTGGGTTCATGTTAAGTCTTGAAGCTCGGGGAATGTGTACTTAATAAAGTTATCCAGGGCTGCTTTTGGAGTTTCAAGGAAGGCCAGCTGTGCATTAAAATGTACAATGCTGAGGAATTAACTTCCACGTTTAAACATGTATACTTACTAAAAATTGACCTTCCAGGAAGTAATTACTTAAATATCTTGTGTGCACACTGCACCCAATATTTACCTTGTAGCATACATTTTCATAGTTGGTTAACATTTAATTTTCTGTACCTAAATTAAGGAGCAGGAACCAGAAGCCCTACAAATGAAAAAAATGTTTTCCCTTCAGTTTTTCTACCATTGCTCATTCTAAAGCCCCCTACCTACTAGTACCTACTGCCAAGTCATTGAATACCCACTTCAGTTCATTTTTGAAGATTTGACTAAGCAGGAAATGGACTTGACCTTAGAAGTGGGGGAAAATACACTGTCAACTCTAGCAAAATTGTTGTAGCACTGGAATATGTATCCATTCCTAGTGGCTCACCATCAAATGTAGGAATTCTGGAGTCCTTTCTGGATTAGAAGTGATGACAAAATGGCTCCAGTTTATAGCACAACTTTAATTATCATGGTGTCCACAGAAAATGTGGTATTTAATCCCAATTTTGTAGGAGAGGAGCATTTGTAATCTGAGTCAGGGTTTCCTCAGACAGGTCTCAATTTATGAGAAGACTTCCTTTAGAACTGCAAGTATCTGACTGTTGCTTAGGGAAAGAGTGACTTTAACAGGACAGTCCCTCCAGCTCATCACAAATGCCAGTGCATAGCCAAAATGAAAATTCAGGTGCTGGCATGAATAAGAGTCACATCAGATGGTAAAAGCCGAGAAAATGCCATGGAAAATTAGCAGTTTTAACTGTTTTGAGCAGCTTACCTTATGGGAAAGTACAAAGTTCAGGGAAAAGGGATATAAAGGCTGCCCCATTATTCACCCTTTGCCAGTGGCCATTAGCACTTATCTAAGGAAGAAATGTGAGATGAACAGCAATCCTTTTAAACATTCAACCATGTTCCTAGCTGTATTCCTAACTACCTTCCCAAGCTGAGAACTGCACCTGAAAAACCTTTTAATAGCCACTGACTGACCTGTCTCCCACAGAAATTCAAGTCCTTACTTTGGCATCCTTAGCTCTTTGTCTTCATAACTCCATGGATTAACAGGTTGCATGGATTAACACTGTGTTGCCTGCACAAGTTCCTCCTTTTTGTTTATTTTGAAGTCACATCATAGCGTGAGTGTTGAAGAAGCCTCATACTGTAAGAAATAGTGAGTAATCACTGCCTACATGCTTTCTCTGAGCCATCTATCACTTAACGGGCCTGTGTCATACCTCCCTTAGTCATCTCTTTTTCATAATAAAGGCAATCATGCCACAACTGTTAATGAGATCGTTTTTCCCCCCTTTTCCCATGTCACATCAATATACTTCAAACTAAAAGAAAATTTCCAAGAGAATAATGTTTGTAAACGCAAGCCAAGCCCTACCCTGCTCCTTGCAAAATAAGATTCTATGCTATCTTCCAGATAAATCATAACTTGCATAACACTCCCTAGATAACCCCATTAGTCCTTTAGATATAGGAATTGTAGCAATATGTGTCTGTCTTTTCATCAAGGCCTAGAGAAGTCAAAGAAGATTGTGTGTGATTCAGGTGTGAGCCAAGTGTGCACAATCTTATTTTACAGCAGGGCAGTAATTATAGAAGAATCTGTGGTCAAGGAATTCTTGCAAAGCATCTGAGTGCTCTGGTCTGTCTCGTGGTCTGCAGGCAAAAAAGAGCAATCAGTCATTGCATTTGAGAGAAGGGTGACTGCTAAATTTTAACACTGAATTTATATAACTAAAGCAATAGCAGTTTACGCTTCTATACATATTTCAAGAGAGATTGTAAAATACTGCTACAAAGAGCTCCACACCCCAGAGTTGCTGAACTCCTACTAGAGCCAGCAAGATCTATGCAGAAAAACCATCATCACAGCAAGGAAAGTTGTATGTGAACACTTTTTAAATCTTTGTCTTTAGGCCACTATGATCTCTCAGAAACAGGAGATTATAATTGTCATAATTTCTTAATTACGTTTCGGAACTTCACTCACTCTCTGATTTTCAACATCTCTGCCTCCCTGTTCTTTCTAATTTGATGCTATTTTGTCCCAAAAATGTCAGCCTTTGTATAAATAGACTAAAATCTCCCTCTCTCCTATTGGAACCAGAGTATTTCCTGGCTTCCAGGTACACAAGAGCAAAGAGTGTTCAGACTCCCGCCCTGTTCCCAGCCCTTTGCACCCTGACTCCCTGCAGAGCAAACCTACGTGCAATTGGCTGGCAGGAGCCAAAAGAAACTTGGTGACAGAGGCAGGACTGCAAGGTGTGTCATGGAAGCTGCTCTGCTCCAGCACAGCCAGAGACAGGCAGTGCTAGCGGAACTCAAATTATGTGGTCAAATCTTAAGAGATACTGAGGTGGATTTTGTCATCACTCTCTCCAAATTGTGAATAATTATTTTCCATTTTTTCTTGGAAGATGCACAAGTACTATGAACAAGTGTTGAATAGCAGTGTAACGTAAGGCATGTTCTCGGTTTCTTTGTTTCTTCCCTTGTTGTATAAAAAATGTTAAATCCTTTGGGATAATTTCTTGCAATGCTATAGACTCAGATTCCATGATCAACTGAGAAAAAGTTTCGTAAAAAACTACATAATTCTATGCTTTGTTAACAAGTAATTTCATAAGAAACGAACTTATGACTTATTTGTATATTCTTTTGAATTTAATACATTGCATGAACCTAAGGCGTTTTCATGCCTCACTAGTATTCCAGAGCACACTGGAATTCCTGCTCTACTTCCTAAAACCGTTCCAAGATCTTGATGTGAACATTTTGTTGAAAACAATAATTAGTAAACCAGATCTTGACCTGAACTTTGGTTCTGCAGATCAGACTTACAGTGGTACATTTCCAGTCAGGCATTCTCAAAATATGAGTACTGGAAGTGTTTTACCTGGATTTTTAATGTTTTGTGTGTAAATGCTTGGTTATGGATAGGAAGAGCTCAGCAAAGATCTCCAGGGAGCAGGGCCCCACTGCATTTTTTCACAACAGGTTTAGCTCCTAAGTACTTAGAAGAATGTGGCACTTTTCCACAGAAAACACACAAATGAATTGTTGAGAGTGATGAGAAGAAAGATATTGAAAGTTTTATTTCAAGGTTTAAACTAATTGCTTTCTTTTGTCAATGTTTTCTGCTCAATCAATGCGTTGTGTCATCAGGCTGGGCATTGGAATGGACTTGATTATAGTATTGATCCATATTTTTCTGGTGGTTTACACTGTTTTGATCCAGATGGGTAACTAGGGAAGGTATTTTTCAATCAAATCTGTGCTGAATGTGGTTCTGTGCCACAGAATAAATCAGGCAAAATGTTTAAATATCCAGTTGGTTAATCATGAGGAAAAAATAATTGTGCCAGGGAAATCAAAATTAAAGCCTTTTGACGTTGTGCACACCACTGTAAGTCTTGGAACAAAGGTTGTGCCTGTGCATGGACACTCACTGCCTCTTGTATTGATGGGGAAAGTACATTTCATTATGTTTTTGAATTTTAGTAGCTTGTGAAGTAATTTACAGTTCTTTGGGATGCCTGAGACTGTAGTAAAGAACTGGCAGCTTAATCAGCTGTCATGCTACAGGCCTTTGCTAAGTCTATCATGAATATGTGCCCATAAAAACACTGAAGCATATAGTGTAGGAGATTCCTTATATACACCTTTATGCCTAATTTAAAATTACATTCCCATGTATTTTCATTGAAGTCAAAATGTTTCACAGTCTTTTATATGATAGGCCTGAAATCTGTAAGGAGATTTTTCTTCCATGCATGTAAGAAGGGCATTAGGCCAGTTCTGTACTGAAAATGTGTGTTTCCTCTGAATGTTACTGAAAGATTAAACCATGCTTGGTTTGAACAGTGAAGCAGAAAAACTGTGTGACTATTCTAGGGAAATTTCAACATAAATAGGCAATACACAATAGCAGCATAAGTGAGGTTATTTATAGATGGATATTGTGCTGTGCAGATAGGCTGTGATGAGACAGTTATAGACCAAATTCTCAGTTCAATGTATTTGATGAAGTTGTTCATACTCTCTATTTTCAATGGAAAACTTTCCACTCCCTCTTTGGAGTGTTTCTTTACTGTATTTTCTTTTGTATAAGTGTGTACTGATCTACATCTTCAGTTGCTTTTAAATGCACAAAAATAAATAATTTTATTAGTTTTGATTTCCAAACAGAAACTTTTGAGGGGAGAAAGAAACCTTTCCAGGTCTCAGCATTGATATAGCCCTGCATTCCATTTTTTTTTTTAACATTCACTCATAAAGCTGCTCTTCTAATAACCTTTAATTTTTGATTGCAGTACCTCTAAATATGAACATTGAAAATATGAGTAAAAGGTGCCCGACATACAAAGGTTGGCTTAAAAATGTGACAGTTCTTGAACTTTGGAGGGGGGTTTTAATATTTATTTTGGACCTAAAAGCTTTGAGGTTTGTATTTTTTTTTACCACCATAATAAGCAGAAACATGACTTCATTTTCATAAATAAAAAATGAGACTTCCAGTTAATTATACAGCTACACAGATGCAAAAGGCTTGTAGGTGAAATGCAGGTTTTGGGGAAAGGAAATTTAAAAATGTAATGTGTTATGATGACTGGATCATTCCTGAGAGCTGCAAAGCAGGGCAGAGGGAGAGGCAAGGAGGGTGATGGGGGAAGAGGAAATAAGAAAGGGATAATACATCACAGGGCATTGAAGACTAATGAATAGAAATGTATAAGATGTGTGTTTTCATATTCTGAGTTGTTGATACATTTCAGTGATGACATTGTTATTGATGACACCTCCAGATTTTTGGCACTATTGGCAGTAAGTGTTTTCCTACATTTTTATCCTGCTTTGCTAGATATAATTCTTGTTATTCAAGTGAGCAAGTCCAGCCTTTTTAAAATGTAAGCTGGATAAAGGACTCACTTGTGGATTTTTGTGAATCTCTGTGAGAAGCATCTGTACGTAGCTACTCAGGGGTATTTTGATACCATACAGGCAAGATGGCACATTCGTTCTAGTAGTGTTAGATGATCCTTGCTAAGAAAAGTTCCATGCAACAAAAATGAAACCATGAGCTTTTTTTAACAACATGACACAATTCTTCAAGTTGTAGGAATAGCTCTGTTCTGTGGTTTGTTTTTTTGGGTTTTTTTAAATTTTTTTTCCCTTACTGTTTGTTTAGTCCTAGATTATTTTTACGCTAAGAAACCACAGAAGGCTATGTAGAATCTGTTGCATTCATGGTGTCTGGGCTAAAAGCATTCATCTATAAATATCAGAGGATTATGGGTTACAGCAGGCAAGTTTCAGAGCTGCTTAAAGTTAAACATTTTGCATTTGTTTACTAAAATAATGTAACAAACCAGACCGTATCAACTTCCTTGAACTTACAGCCATTTAAAACCAAACTTTATATATGTATGTAACAGTTTGGGTTATACCTCTAAGAGCATATACTTTGTACAGTGCTGGAATTGGGTTGTGTTTAATTCCATGTAATTTTTAGAGCTAAACATAGAGTTTTTAGCAGAGGGTGGTTTGAAAGTACTGGAGAATGACTTTTGCCTGGTGGGCACAACACCAGCTGCACAGACAATATCTGTGGAGGAACCATGGTCAGACTAAGACTGAAAGTTTGCCATCAGTCCCTCCTGCTGAGGGTGACAATAAGGCACCTACATTAGCAGTGCTAATGGGTTTTATGTGTGCAGACAGTTTTCTGTGGAAATTCACCTATTTTCTAACATTTTTTAAAAAGCTAAAACAAATTAATACCTGGAGCATGCCTCTGGAATTTTGTTCCCAGTCTCCTTATCCTTACTCCCACTGTCTGCATTTTTCTCAGACTTCTTTAAAAAGAAGGCTGACTGCAGAGTCCTCAATGGTAAACCCAGCATGATTTCCACATGGCAAGAAAGTTAGAGGAGCCCTCCTCCTCAGACAGGGAATGTCCATGATGGATTGAATGCAATGCACGTGAATCACCTCTAGATTTCTGCAGCAGCAGCAGTACCTGCTTTGGCTTTTCCCCACACTGACCTTTGCAGAGCCATCTTCTGCTCTGTGCAGGCAGAAATCACCTGATGAAACTTCTCCTAAAATTACACTCAGGTTTCCTTCACAATGTAGAAGTTAAAAGCCTGTCTTTATTTACAGCAAGAGTTCACAAAGATTGTGCACTAGTTCAGTAATGCTCATTCGGGCACATTCAGCTCACATATGCAAGAAGAAAAAAATCTAAGCACATGGGTTTTGCTGTGGATGAGGAAAGGAAGAATGAGATTCATTGTTAATGAACATCTTTCTTAAAAGACATTTGGCATCAGAATGACAAATTTGACATACAAAAGGAGGGTCCTTGCTCCTCATGCTTCCTCTGTCTGCATGTGCCATCAAAATTTCTCTCATTTATTGAAAAATGACAGCTACATTGGCTTTTAAAAATATTTCCTCAAAGACCATCTTTGCAAAAGTCAAGAGTAAACTCATTATTTAAATCTCTTGGATGTGGTGAGAATTTTATCATATGAAAACTAGAAACCAAAATGCTTATGGGGTGACCAATGAAAGGATGAAAGGGAATTCCAAAACTCCTAAGTCTACGGGAAATATAATTTACTCTGGAGCTTTCAGGTTATTTACAATGACATTTTCCCAGAATTTTTTCCAGTTTCTCTGATAAAGGCTGAAGAATGATTTTTGCATCTCTCTTCCTCTCCAAAGGGTTCATTCTAGAAATTGTCTTACCAGTTTCACCCATTGCCTGCCTCCCCATTAGAAAGAGAAATAGAAACTTCTAAATTGCTTTTACAGCCATAACTCTCAATAATTATGACCTCTATCTCTTTCTCTTTTAATTATTTCCTACCTGATCTGTTTATTTGAATTAATTTCAATGCCTGAATATTATTCACTTAGGGAACTCAACCTGTTCTCTTGGTATGCATTTCAGCCTGATGCTCCAAACCTAGTGTTAGTCACTTTGCTGCAGGGATTAGACGTCCTATTATAACTCCATGGTATTTTTGAACTCTTTTCCTTAGACCATCAGCCTAGTTTAAGTGCGGTGGAGTGCTGGACTTCCTACTTGTACTCTAGATGCATCAGATTAATTTTGTGGCTACTTCCCAAGTAACACAAGGTTAAAATTTCCCAAATATTATGTATTATCCCAATATATACCAAAGCTAGAATGCCTCTACAGAAAACAATAGAAGCAGAGTTAAAAGTAAGATTCTGGAACTTGTTTAAAACCACACGCACAAACATGCACTCATATATCCCTTGCTGACATATGTGTGTATGCGCTACAAAATGAGTAATTTCAGTGTTTTTCATTTACATGTCTTGTCTGATGTCACATGCCTCATAATTTTGCTGTTATACTTCACAATTTGTCTTATGTTTGTGAAGATGCCACATTGTAGGAGGTGTAAAGAAGTAACTAAGGCAAAAGGGCTCCAAAACACGGTTGAATCAACCAACAAACAAAAATAAATCAGCCAACTGAACCAAAAATCCACTTTATCCCATCTTTGTTTACTTTCCCACTGCTTCCTTTTAAACCACAGGCTGTGCTCCAGCTCTGAGAATGTTTCCAAAACCCTGAATTCTCAAAGCATCAGCACGATTTGAAACGGACTGGTACGTGGGGGTAATCACACAGCCCTTCTCCAAGGCTAATTACCAGAACACAATGGTGCACAGTATGGGTTTGTTACTCTTGGCTCTAAATGTGCCAAGGTTTACCTGTGAACAGCTATTGACTTTGCATTAGCACTACTGGCCTGCATACGAGACGCATGTGCAGGAATGGACGTGTGACTCAAAACCTCGAGAGACGGGCACTCAGCTGGGACTGAAAGGCCACCCCACACAGCCACGTGATGCGCCCAGCAGCATGATCCCTACATGGGAGGCACACAGAATGTTCATCTCTGGCACATCTGGCCAGCTGCCCCCTGCATGGTAGGATGAACACAGCTCCAGCATGTGTTCTTCGCTGTCTGCTTTCAAGATCGATCTTTCACATTATTGCAATTCACTGCTGGATGTTGAGACCATTTCCTTGGGCACCTAATACGTGTTTGTCATCAGGCTTTTTAATAGGTAAAGGAAAAGATGAATCATCAGACCCGAAAACAACTGTTTCTTTAAAACGTGCCCGAACTGGGTTCTTCTGTGTTGGTGGCTGGCTTGCATTTACCAAAGCCTGTGACTCCCTCCCTCATCTTACAAGGAAAGCACACAGGACTGAGTAGCAATGGTTTGGGCTCACTGAGAGCTTTCAGGATAGATAAAAGATTTCTAACTTCCTTTTGTCAAAAGCATCAATATGTGCAACATAACCAGTAGATAATGAGGAGAACTTAGTAGGAGCAGAAAGCTTGTATAACCCCTTCATTTGGCATTCCTGCTGCAGCTACAGGCTGGCTATCTCCAGTTGTGATACTGACAATTTAAGAAGGATAATGCAAATGATGCAAAAAAATTTAGGGAAGAGCCATGAGAATTCTTAAAGGATTACAGAATGTCCTGCATCAGTGAAGAACTAAAAGCTTCGTCTATTTAGCTTACAGTGGGAAAGGTTAAGAAGCAATTTAACCCCTCTCTGTGAGTAATAACATGAGGAGTAAAAGGCCATTTGGATTAGTCGACACGAGTGTAACTGGAGAAAAGGGGCAGATGGACTGGTCTAGATGGGGAATAAAGTTGTTTTTCTGCAGGTGATGATAACTAAGCACTGGAACAAATTGTGAAGGGCTGTAGTGAATTCTCCACAGCTGGTAGTTTTTGAGGAAAGAGCTGAAGAGAAGTATTTTGGAGGGAAGACAAACTGGAATCTCTGTGACAGCTTATTATATTGTAATCTACAGAATGCTATATTTACTCTGAAGAATCAACTAGGCCTTTGTATGACTCTTTGTTTAGATGCCTTCTGTGAGTTAGGTACTGTTAACTCATAGGTTTCCTGCCTTTAGATGGTGATGCAACATTCAAGAAAAGGGAGCATTGCTGTAGAATTGTCTGAAAATTTTTCATATTATTTATTTAGGTCAAAAAAGACAACATAACTGGGGCATTGATCATAGGTCCTGTTTTTATTGAAGTGTTTCCCAATGGCTGTATGTAGGCACACAGCACTAGCATGTGTAACTCTAGTTCATTAAATAAAATCCTGAAGTTAAGAAATGCTTCTCCAAGCATCTGTATTTCCGTATATATCTTACATATAACACAAGATAATTATTAGTATTATTTCTGAACACACACCAAAAAGACAATGCAAAAGGACAGCACACCCCTGAAGCAGAAGAACACCTCTGGTTTTGTGTTTCGATTTCCACTTTTCATAAAGAAGAGATTTAGTAATTTCTGCATGGTTATGTAGGATGGCTATCCTAGCATTCCTGAGGTTTTTGCTATGTGATGCCTTCCTAGAACTGCTTAATGACTGATAAAATTACTTTTTATAGCTTTTGGTTCCATGATTATTTTATGAAGCCATTTGCTGATAGAAGATTCTCAAAGTGAGTTTATAGTCCAATTTAGCAATGGTGTATCTGAATATATCTTCAAATCAAAATGTACTGACAGTATTTTGGTTAGTGCTATTTTCTAAAAAATAAAACCCATTTTCTAAGGACACTGGACATCTGAAGAGTCAAGAAGCATTTCTTGTGGTCAGAGACATGTACAAGAAAAATATGTATCTCAACATAAGCTGTGTAACTGTGGGGGAGAAAGGTTTTTCACTCAACCTTCTTTCTCCAAGAGTGTGAGGTTACAGCAGAGGGAATGCAGTCCTTTGCAAATGACTTAATGGCCTCACAAGTAGAATAGCAAAAGCATTACCTCAGAATAGCTTTTGAATGCACTTGCCATTGCTGTCCTCATTTTGACACAAGACACCGAACATTTGAAGTGTCTTCCTTACTTAAAGCTATTTGAATTTTATATGTGCATTGCCATAGTAGTCTTTTTAATTAAAAGAAAACTCTTGATAAAAGGCATTAAAGCCCTAAAGAAAGCAGCAGCAGTGAGCACTGGCTTCATTCTGTCACAGGAAACAGCTGGTAGCTGGCTTTTACTGAGAGCTGCCAAGGTTGATTGCCATACCCAACAGTGAGGATACAGCAGGCAGAGACCAACAGGGCATGGGGATTTCCAACAGGATGGGGCTGAAGCTCAGCTGTATAGCAATGATCCAAACATACAGAGCAGCTCCAATTTGAGTGTTTCAGTTTGAGTTAAAAGGCAGATTAGAGCCCTGCTGGAGCCCAGTTTGAACTTCCAAAGAGTTGAAAGGCATTTTCAGTTCATTTTCTTTTCTATAAAGATGTAGTTATTGATCTTCTCTACTGCCTTACTAAATGTGTCTACTTCCACTCAAAAGGATATAGTGGAGGATCATGTTACCCCTTATGGCTAGCTGATATAAAAGAATCTACTGGACACCTGCAGGTATTAGAAAGTTCTTACTGGAAAGTGAGCTGTAATTAGCTCTTTTATGCTAGCCAGCAACTATTTAGTTTGTGAAGAGGTTGTTTAAACACTTTAAACCTTTTCTCCTCAGTACGCATTAGAATGTTGATGCTATTTTCAGCTAATATCTGTTTTTCTGTATTGAGTGTTCCCTCATATTTCACAAAACAAAAAAAATTTACACTTGGATGTGCTGATTTGATCCATCTAATCTTCTGAAAATCTACTCAAGCTTCCTCTGGAGTTCAAGATTGATTATATTTTATCACAGCAAGTCATATTCAGCTCTTTCCTTAGGCAGACAGAAATAATTTCCAAGGAAATAAAGTGAGTGAGACACAGTCCTTCTGGTCCAGCTGCCACAATACCTGGCAGAATAGATTCTTGACAATGAATCAGAGCTCTTGCAAAAGAATATTTTCAGAAGGAAGATAAAATAATTTTATACTACCTGAACCATGTCTTGGAGACACAGAACACAACAGAACCCTATCAGAATGGAACAAGTCAAATTCCTTAAAAAGGACAAATACCACAGTACAAAATTACCTATTGCTCTTTACCAGCTCTTTTGTTGACCAAATTTTCTACAGATGCTTCTGTCCATCTGTACACATCTTAGTATAAACAACCTTTGAAACAGGCTCAGCTCATGAATATGAGCACATGAAACATCTCAGAAACACATCACAGGGCCATGCAGGAAACACTGTATACTTACACTCCTTGGATTGCCTTGCAGGCTTCATGGAATTTTGTCCAAGGTTCAGGCACATGTGAAAACTACAAGCAATTGTGCCACCATGTCAGTCCACACAAGCTCTTCTTTCTACACAGAGCAAATCCCGTACATCATATATTCATACTCAACCTCACAAATCCCAACAACTATGCATAATAAATTGTATAAACACTCCTGTGCAGGAATTTCATAAAATTGCAGCATGTACTGCCATCTGTTAAGATTTACCCATGGTTTCTACTGGCAGTCAACCTTTACTTTCAGAAATACAACTTTCTAGGCAGAAATCAGTTCCTAAGGTCAGGACTGAGTAAATGTGAACTCACTGAACATAAAATTCTTTGCTAAAGAAAAGTGTACCTTAATCAGATGCTGAAAAAGAATGAAGAAAGGCTTTCAAAGTAACCAAAGTGGGTTACTTTGATTTAAAGAATAAATCATTCCATTTATATGAGGAGATAAATGTCAAATTTTCATTTCTCTAGTAGTCTTGTCTCTGCATACAAATCAGCAGCAACTGAAATTACTAAAACTTTCATGTCCAAAATTCAACGCTCTTTTCATCATTAAGCAGGACTTCTCAGACCTGGTCCAATTCTGAACCAGACAATGATGATAAAAAACAAGACTTTCGCTTAATATAATGATAAATTTTAATTCTTGAAGAAAAAAAAACCACAAAAACAAAAAACAAACAAACAAAAAAAACCCCCACCAACAAAACAAAACAAAACAAAACAAAAAACCAAAAACAAACAAAACAACAATGAACAAAAAAACCAAAAACAAAACAAAAAAACCACACAACAATGCCCACAAAAAAAAAATCTAACAGGCATATTATCATATACTAAGAATACACATAAAGTATCAAACAAAGAAGATCATTCCCTTTCATTTTAAAAATGAGGTATACATTCTGTATATCATACATATATTATTCACAGTCTGGGAATCAAGATGGAGTAAGCAACCAGAAATTCCCTAAGTGAGCCTAGTCAACAGAACATATTATAAAAAAAAAATTATCTTCTCAAGAAGGACCTTGTTTTTATTATTATTTCAATAATAAGCTTTATTCTGGTAGTAATTTCATGTCTCCTCTTTGAAGCTATCCTCTTTTTTTCTACTGGATTTAAAGTATTACATTCTTTAGCAAAGGATTTGTGATAAGAGGTAGGTGAAATATGTGTTTACTCAAAAGAGGAAAAATAGATATTCTATTATTTTATTAGAACCATAGAATCCATAAAGTTGTCTTAAGAGAGCAACTTTCAACTCATTAAAACTCAAAAGTAGAATAGGATGGAGAGAAATCCTAATTTAGATGTAGTAGGTTAACTGGAAATGCTACCAACAAACTTTTCAGAGGAAGGTTAATTGAATTATTACTTAAGATCCTCAGAGAGGTTGTATCTGCAACAAGAGACTTTTGCTACAGAGATGGATCTAACAAGGGAGACAAATTCCTCTAATCCAGTTACTGTGGGGTAAACCAGAAGAAAACAGGCAAATGTTTGATGATTTCTGCTGTAGTCATGTTTTGTCGAGGACTAAGGGGCATAATATATTATACTCAGGATTCCTGTTAAAATTGTGTAGGACTCAGTGACTATGAGAATTTTGAGAAGAATCAAACCTAAGAATCTTCAATTCATTTCAGGGCAAGTGAGAGACTTTCTGTTTATCACAGTACACTAAGAGTGTCTGGGACTCCATGGAGTACTTATGAAAGGTGAGGCTTAAACTCCATTCCAAGAAAGAAAGGCTGTAAGGACAACCAAAAGCATCTGAAAAAAAAAATTGCTTAGTGTGGTCCACAGAATTGCATGTGATGGAATGGAGAGGGTATCTGGTGCAAAGAATCTTCAATGAATATCTCTCCTAGAACTATTCTTTGATCTGGAGGGAGCACAAATCAGATAAGGATAGGCTTCTCCTACTGAGTCACAAAATAATTTTGGAAGCTGAATTGACTAAAGAAGGTTCTGCATAGGAAATCCCAGATGATGAGAGCAGTGGATCTGCTCATATACGTTCTCATATAAATATCATAATGAAAACATTACTACAGAGTCTGACATGGAGGAAGGGTGAATTATTCAGGCTTTAAAGCCTTCTGTAGAGGCCTGGCTAAGAGGGATGATTATTCCAAAAGTAATCTGGTAGTTCTCCCAGGATTCATATGTACATTTTGATGCTGGTTCAACGTAATTATGAATTTCAAGTTTATTTTCAGAAGCTGACTGCCTCTCTTTTGCTGTTGAACTTTCTCAGTACTTTCCTGCTATTTGGATACTGTTTAAGATTTTCTCACAAACACAAAAGGGAGAATGAAGAGTCAACTCACACTCTTCATCATCTGTCCCTGTTGTCTCTGTGCTATTATATTTTATTTGTCTACCCACTCCTACAAAGTTCCACTTAGGTCTCTTAAATAAAACCAGATAGGAAAAAAAGGTGCAAAGGGGATAACGGGGATGACACAGAGTCATCTTTCTGTTTTGTTTTTTTCTGGTGGCTAGAAAGCCAGGGTAGGAATTGCTGAAAGTTTGATGGGAATGCTTCTTGTCTCTGAAAGAATTTGCTCTTTCATCACAGAAAACATGAGGCTAAGTAAGAGAGGATGTGAGCCATTAAACTGAATTCTAGTTCTAGATAACAGTAGCTCAATAGAGAGTGTCTAAAAGAAAAAAATATATATTTTTGTGTATATATGCACGTATATACTGAAATGTTCTTCCTGGCATTTTCGCTTTAGCTCTACCTGAAATAACATATAAGTCACAAAGATCCTTTTTCCATGGAATATGCAGGCAGGAATGGAATATACAAAAGGAAGCAGGAGCTCAGGGTCCCCACCAACACACTGCCTGGAGTTTTGTTGCCGCAAAAGGATGTGGCTCCTTCCACATCCCACAGCAACCAGCCTCACACAACCATCACTACAGAACCAACACACTTGCGCCTTGCCCAGTGCTCAGCTTCCCCTAAGGGCTGCCTACACGTTGCCCAAACATGGCTTAAATCCTGCACAGCACACACAGAACTGGTTTGGAAGCTCACCTTCACAAATAGAACAAACAAACAAACAAAAGTTACAGAGATATGCAAGCACTGTAGCTGTATGGCACACTAGTAATAAGAGTTCTAACTGATTCATAAACTAATTTAATCAGTAAGTAGCTGCTGGGAGTTCTTTCCACAGATAAGTACTGCAATCTTTTTCATGCACATACACAGTGCAATATTCTAGCCCATTATTTCTTATTTAAATCATTTTGCTATTCCCAGCACATAGGAAATCTTTTTTCCATTTTCTATCCATGAATTTCACAGCAGATTGGAGAATCAGGGCAGCCATATCTGATGCACAAGTCTTTTATACATTCCAAAATGGCTGATCAAACTTGATCCATAACAATTTCAAACAGCAGAAGGTATCGTTAAACTATACATTAGTTGTTTATAGTATGTACAGATGTTAACAATACCTGGAATGATGTACTCTGAATTGTGAGAGAGTTTCTGCTGAACAAACACTGAATACAGATGTGATATCTTGTCCTTCTAAACCTACTTATAAGAAAAGTATGGACATCTGTTTGAATAAATCTCACTTTCCTCATGACCTTTTTTCCCTAGTGCTAGAGAAGTTAAGCTTGTTGGTTTTCAATTTGTCTCTCAAACATGAACTTACTTTATTAGAGACAGAAGTAAATTTAGTGTTACAGGATTATGTTTAGCTTTGCAATTCTTGCATTAATTCATCCTTAAAACTAATCACATGGTGACATAGTTGGATTTTCTGAAGAAGCTTAATCTCCTATTAGCATGTACAGTAACTTCATGAGCTGTTGCCTGAAGCTAAACTGTTGCCTTGGTAGCAAAAAATGAAGTACAAATGCCCTCTAGGCCAGAAGAACTAAAGCACTTAGTGCTGCATCCTGTGTACTTCAATTTTGCTGTTACATATTAACACGTACAGTCCAAATCAGATAATAATAAACGCTGACCTCCACATTCGAGCATTTGATTGTAACATCTACACCTCAAGGAGATGTAAACTGCTGGCAGAAACCTTAACATGAAAACCAGAATATATGAAATAGACATAAAAGATGAGATCAAATACCAACATGAAAAAAAAGCGCAACTTGCAACTAATGCAATTTCTGGGTATTTGTAGCACAAGGAAGATGAAAACACTGTTACAAACACACAGCTTCTGTACCTGCAGCGAAAGATGATGTCTGTTCTGCTAAGAACACCAACTTGTGCTGTGCCTGGAGGGTGAGACACAGGCCCACTCTTCGTGGTCCTGATTAATGTACAGTCATCAGAGACAGCATTACTGTCATGTTAAAGAATATGTCTCATGTATTTACACTAGCCTGGGATATTTCACTGTGTCATGTCACCAAAGAACCCAACTCTGTGTAACAGTGGCATGATTTCCTAGTTCATGTGCTGTAAAAGTGGCATGGAAGGTGTTACTGAACTGCAAAGAATAGAAGCACATACACATAGATTATCACAGCCATCCTATTTATACTACTTGTGCTTCAGTTATTTTGTTCCTTTTATTTTTATTCCATTCCATTTCAGTGCATTAAATAGTTGTCTTTCTGTACAGTTTGTGTATTCATTTATGTTCAACTCACCTTTCTATCTTTAAAAAAATACACGGTGAACCAAATTTACACAAGATTTTAAAGAGATCAGATACACAATCCTGAAAGCATTCATTCAGTGCGTAAGAAAGCTTTTCATTTAATCTACTTTGGGGGCAGGGGGAGAGAGAGACACCATGTGCCTCTCCATACGGTGAATTGAATTGCTTTTCATTGACTCAGGTTACTCTGGGCACTGCTCATTCTAATGCAGCCTTATTAAATTCAGGGAAGGCTGCTACAGCGAAGTCTGGGGTAAATGAAACACTGTTCAAATGCTACACTTCAGATACCTATTTCAGGTGCTGTCTTTGAAGAATGACATGTAACAAAAACTGTGTTTAACTTGCTCTAGGAATGCATCTTAAAGAAGTCTTCTGCTGTCTAATTACAATAAGTCAAATACATTTAAGATAGAAAGTTCATTAATATTTGAAGCATACACTACACCATGACTACTGTGCGCTTCCTGACATTCCTATAAAACTTGGTGCTCTTGAGAAACTGATGGCTCATAGGGTTGTTAATGAGTGAGAGACCCTTCGCCTCTTGATCACTGGTCTGAATTCTTTTTAATCTGGAAGCAGCAAATAGCTGTCAGTGAACGATGGTGTTTATGAATTAATTTGGCAGATAGTCTCAGTTTAGATGGAAGCAGGAAAGCATCCCAGTTTAAAAAATCTTTGCCTAACTTCCTTGTCCCTTGCTCATGAAATCATCTCTGATGTGTCTGGATCAGTGTGGCACAGAAAACTACAGTCCTCTAAGAGACTGGACAGCCAAATATCGGTGGCCATACAGTTTCATCACAGCTTGCCGCGGTGACAGAATGACTGTGTCTCTCACTGGGTACGCAAAAGGTGCAGTACAGAACTACTGACTACAGGTCAGATTACAAATCCTCCCTTCTTCCTGAGGACATTTCTGAGTGCTGGGAAGAAAAAAATCTCCTTTAGGAATGAGTAACACAAACTTACAGGACTTGTTTTAGGGGCTATGTAGGGTGCTTCTGGAAAGCATTAAGGCATTTTTGCCTGACTACCCAATTTGCTTGTGATGAAGTTTCCCTCTAAAACTTGGCTTTTGGTAGAACTGGTTATAAAATCCCTTTTTTTTTCCAATTTGGCAGATACGCAGTCCAGATATGGTCCCCAGTCATGTGTTTCCTTGGCATATGGGACTTCCAAATGTATTAGGGAATTAACAACCTGGAAGGGTAACAGAGGTGAGATTCCTCTTACCTGACAGGCCAATGCAAAGATTGTGTTTCTCCTTCTCTTCCCCCTCTTTCCTTTTCATGCTGGCCCTTTAACAAAAAAAGCAATACAAATTGCATAAGAAGAATAGGTTGAATCAGACAAGGTAATACCAAGTGATTCCCACTGTCCTTCTAATGCAGATCATTCTACTGTTCACCCTTCAGCCTGGTTAAAGCACTTTCCTACTGTGTTGAGTGAATACATTGTTGTGACATCCAAGACAATGAGCATTATTTAATGAAGCAGCAGTATCTCCAGGCAAAAAGACTGAACCTTGACAGGAAGTAAATAGACTTGTCCATCTGTTGGTACCTACCTCTTCCATCTGAAGACAGAGATTTCCTTGGTCTGCATCTGAAGTGATGTGTGGATATACGTCATGATGTTCTCAGGTATCTTGTGATCATCCAGACTAGAGACAAGCTCAGCACATACCAAGATTTCTATCCATTACATATGCCAAGATTTCCACCTAGTAGAAATCAAGGAAAACTTTAAAGAATATTGAATTTTCCCTAACATGAAACTGGGATGTGGCTGATTGGAGTACACCAGCTACATACACACACACACATATAATCTAGTCTCCAAAAATGAACAGCAAGTAATTTTTTGTGTCTTTTTCTGTGAACCTGGTAGAGTTTTAAGTACTGGGGAGGAAATTCTGACTCCACTGAAGACTACGATGAACCTTGCATTGACTTAAGCAAGAAAAGCACATTAATTTGGTAACAGCATATTTTAGCTTCTCACTCTTCTAGAACTTTTTTCCTGGTTTGTCTCTGATCTACAAGGAGGGCACAGTTAACACCACCCACAGCTCTGCAGTCCCCAGATCAAAATATTTTGCTTCTGTTTTCTGACATTATCTTACTGTAGTTAAGTCTAGCAGCTGCCTGCTCAGAGAGACAGAATAAGTGTGATAGAATGTAAAGAATGTAAGGCTTATATGACAACTTTGGTGATACATACTAGTTCTCACCTTTTCTTAATTACAGGATTAGTAGAAAGAATCATTCCTCACCTAATTTTCCTGCCCCTTCATTTGCCATATGCAACTAGTTACAAAAGTCTGCTCATTAACTGTGGCCCAGCATTAAGACTGATTCCACAGGGATCTGGGACTAACATTAATGACTATTTTTAATTATTTTTTATGGGATGGAAATTGTTGAGAACAAACTCAGGGAGTTCCAGGATGGGAAGAGATGACAAATTATTTAAGTATAAGATTAAAGCGCATCACAGTGAATGAAAGAGAGAACCAGACACAATATGTGGGGCAAAATATGGGGAGTAGCTGACATCCCAATAGGAGATGGAGTATTACAGCCTGCTTGGTGGCTCCTGTTTCTCAGGTATGGTTTTGTAAGAAACCAGGAAAAAGTCAGGTGTGTTAGGGAGGCTTCCTGATCATTATCTGCTGCCTAAAAACGGTTCTGAATCCGATATGTGCTGTTGTTAGTGCCTGTGCCAGTGGGCCAAGTGTCTAAACAGGGAATTAATTTCAGCATATTACTGTTTATCTCATTGAACTGTTAGCACAGTCTGGTTTGAATTTGGTCCACAGGAATTAGTGCTCCCCCAGACAATCACACAGCATGGATCAGCACTAGGACAAGGTCCATTTTCCTTAAGTAGCTAGGACAGATTATACTAGGAGGAGACTTTAGGTGTATAGTTAAAAGTTCTGCCAGAGCCCAGGCCATGGCTTTATGATGTTTATTAGCATAAAGACATGCAGTACATATGTTAATCCTCTCTTTGTAAAATTAAGTTGTTGTTGTGTCTTAGAAGGAGAAAAAGTTATTGTACCAAAATACTGACAAAATATTTCAGACCATACAGTCAATAGCCTCCCGATATATGTCATAAGAGCTGCAGAAACCAGCTCTGACAAAGCATATCAGTGCATGAAGCAGGGTGGATGTTTCCCCAGCCAGGACACATTATCCCAGACATAGATGACTTTTCACATTTAATGATTCCTTCTAAATATATATTTGTAGCTTCAACAGTAATGATAGAGCTGTTTCTAAAGTCTCAGCCAAAAAGACCCTATTGCTAAGGTGTGTCATTCCCAGTCATGGCTGGGCGTATGTGAAGCACCACAGTGAAAAACGTAGGCAGTCCTTGGTTTAACTGTAAATGGCCAGAGTCTGGTGCCCACTGTGTTATTCCCAGGGGAGGAACAGGCATCCCTCCTTCCTGCCTCATCTCCACAAAGCCAAAATATTTACCTTGCTGTCCAAGTTGTTGACCTTCAGGTCTTTCTTAAGGCTGTGGTGTTTTGCCAGGTCTCTGAAGGACAAGAGACACAGTTCATGTTGAGTTTACAAGTTTCTGGTTGTGACACATGCATTATTTTGATGACAGTACTTTTGTAATGCATAGGATGCCTAGACCATGCAATGGGCAATGGTTTTACATTTCTTTTTATGCTAGTATGTTTAAAAGGTTTATTTTTCCTGTCAAATTTAGCTATTCTTTCAAAAGCGCAAACACTTCTTGATAGGACAGTAGACACACTTGTGAGAAACTCCAAATCATTTCCTTCGCCCACTCCCCATTTTAGATCATCTTTCATATGGGAACAGCTTCTCTCCTCCTCACCCACCTCCTCCTCCAAAAAAAATCTCTGACATCTGTTCCTTTACCTCTCTTGCAGCCACTATTCCCTCATCATTTGCCTGTTATTTTATGGGATTCACTTGTGCACTTCAACTCTATGCTCTTTGGGGTATAAGCTGCTATGTGTGTTGCACTTCTAACCCTTTGAACAGCATCTTAAATATTACAGACATTTAAAGCATAATATAAATGATAATGTAGTTAGACTGGAAAGGCAATTCCCTAGTTAACACCTCCCACATATAGTGATTAAGTACTAGGCTCAAAAGCGTGCAGCAAACCCAGTGCAGATACATCTCTAGAAAGAGACTGCAAATTCCTTACTCCAGATGGTCTGCAGTGGGTGAATAATTACATGGATTGTTTGGTGCTTCACTAATCAATCATGACAGCAACAAGGAGCAAAAGCATGTCTGGGTAAAGGAAAATGTCCTTTGGAAGAATCCCAAGTTATCATTTTGTGCATTTGATCTGCTCATCAAACATTGTCTTTTTTTTCCCTTTTTTGCTATTATGCTGTTTTAATTTTTCAATAATAAATCCAGAAAAAGCAATTGTTGGTGGTTTTTTTCACCTATAAAATGAGAGGAGTCTGAACAGCATCACCAGGACTGCTGCATTGTATTTCAAAGACTGAAAAATCATAAAGGGGAGAGGAAGGAGCAAAGAATTAATATCATGCATTACATTCTGGAGACCATGAAGCTTTCTCCAACTATTTCTGTAAAATCTGCATGAAACTTGCAATTTAGGATGTAGAAAATGAGGACTGGAATGGAGAAGTCCCATCTCCATATTTCTTTCTCACAGCTCGAAAACAGTTGATGGCTCAGCTGGTTAGAACAGAGTGCTAATAAATAGTGCCAAGGTGATGGATTCTATCCCCATATGGGTCATTCACTCAAGAGTTGGATTTGATGATCCTTGTGGGCCCCTTCCAACTATTCTGTGTAAAAATCCTGTGATTCTGTGAATATGGGATCAGCTTCAACTGAAATACATAGAATAAGGTCCAACACTGCCTTGACTAGATACTGCTCAGTTTAATTTGATCTTTCTGTGCATCAAAAGAAGAGAAAGCACAATTAAATGCATAAAAGAAAAATGTGGATGAAGGTACTGCAGGACTCAGAAGTAGAATAGATGGTTTGGAGGTGTTACTTTGAGGGGGAGGGTGTGCAGGGGGAAAAAAGGTAATACAAGAGCCAGTTTATCCTACTGAATCTGTGAGTTCAGATATCTGTGGTTTCTTGAGTTTATGTATAGTATTTAAGTCCATAGGAAATGAAATGCTATTAAAAAAATGTAATGAGCATGATAAACTGTGTGACTGTAGCTCAAAGTTTGGACATAAGAGCAGCAGAGCTCAGAGATGTGCTGTATTTCAATATGTCTAGATTTCCACCAAAAGCAAAATTAGGATTTATTTTTTTTAACTAGTTGTTTGAGTTGTTTGAGATTTTTTTAAATTACTGTAGGCATGGCTCAGAAAAATACAAGTGGGCAATATAAAAAGACTGTGAAAGCAGTAAGGCAAAAAGAACAGAATAACTGGATTTCAGAGATCTAGAAGTACATAAGATTTATCCATGTTAAGGCTAACAACTGTTTGCCTCCTAGTACTACTCCATTAGAGTAATGTAGCATATAACTAACCTGATCTTCTCAGGGAGGACAATTGCCAGAAGGTGGATACTGCACCTGATGACATTAATACTTCCTTCTAGTACAAGTTTAAGTAATTTGGAATAAGATCTATATAAATTATGTGCAGACACTGCTTGTGGCAGTGCTTTTGCTGATGTTTTAGAAAATGGACCTGGATCACAGGCTAAGCTATCAAAGTATTGATCCATGTACAATGGGAAGAAAATTAGGTGAAGAATAAGCTTTTATCTGCTTTCTTTTCTTCACTGTCTTGGACTTAAAAATAAGCTTTTTTGGAAGAGAGCTTCAAGATCATTTTCCCAACCATCAACCCAGCACCCACATAATCACCCCTAACCCATATCCCCAAGTACCACCTCCACACATTTCTTAACACTTCCAAAGATGGTGACTCCACCACCTCCCTGGGAAACTTATTCCAATGCCTAATCACTCTTTGAGGAAAAAAACAAATAAAATTCTAGTATCTAATCTGAACCTCTTCTGGCACAATAAGACTACTTCCTCTCATCCTCTCACTTGAGACACAGGAGAATAGACAGACCCCACCTGGCCACAACCTCGTTTCAGGTTGTTGTACAGAGCAATGAGATCCCCTGAGCGTCCTTTTCTCCAGGCTAAACAATCCCAGCTCCCTCAGCCATTCCTATTTTCACCAGTTGAACCTTGTACTTTAATAAATGTTCCTAAGACTCTCATGCTTTCTTCTGTCAGAAGATAGAGCTGAGTTGGAATTCTGCCTCCACTTCCATTTTGAACACCTTTGTGGCTGGACGTAAAAGTTTCCAGATAAATGAACTTTATCTATTTCTTTTGCAGTTGATCACTAGGTAAGGTTTGCTTGCATCCTCTCTTTGGTCAGCATAGAGATATTTCATTCCCTCCCACATTAATGTCTTTAATGAGGTTACCACTAACTGCAGCATTTGCTGCTTGTTATCTAGGGCTGCATCTTGCCTTGTTATCTCATGGGCACATCTGACTTGTTCCCTGGGGTGGGATGGGGAGGGGGTGGGGGGATGGCAGGGAGCGGGACATGGCATTCCTTTTTAGTTTGCAAATTCTTTCAGAGCTTCTCTCAAAGAGAATTCTCTATACACTTTGAAAAAGTCTGGGCAGCATATGTTATTGTTCACATGCTGTCTTATGAAGTGGTTGCTTGCTGCTTTTCACAGATGTTCAGAGCACAGTCCTGACTTACGAGGATGTGTTTACTGGTAGCTTGTACTTGGCAGTTTTATTTCATAGCCCATTTGGGTTAACTGACTGCTCCTTTATGCCAATGCAACCAATCTCTTTTGGACAGACATCACACAGATTTTTCTGTGTCTAGATAAGAAGCAATGGGCTGCTGAATATCCATATTTTGACATTCTAGAAGCCAAAAACTGATCTTCTGACTCAGGGTGTTCTTTGCTTGTTGCATATTCATCCTTCAGCATTGCTTGGGTTTTACTCATTGTGCCATAGCCATCTATACAAATATCTTGGACATTCAGCTTATGTGTTAAATGAAGAAGGACTGAACATGAAGGCAAGAAAGTTCAACCAGATGCCCCTTTCATGCAGTAAACAAAGATCAGCATACCTCTTTTGGCGAGCCAAACATCTGACAACCAAACTTCCACAGTTAGGTCCCCAGTTGCAAGGGTGATAGCTTTGCTTCATTTTTAGTTAATGTCTCTTCAAGCTCTTGATAGAATTCATCAACTGCCTCTTCGTCATCTGCTGTCGTAGGAGTGTTAATCTGTACGATCAACATATTGATTGGATTTGCTAGAAAAAAAAAACTATAATGATTTTATTGCTGATTGGATTACATCCAAGCATATACTTTGATCTCTGCTTGTGACAAACACAGTGCAAGTTTCTTCTCATTTTCCTAAGCTTAAGCAGCAGCCCAAGTAGCTGTTCATCATCCTAGAATGGCACCTATAATTCCACTGCAGCACTGATTCTGTATTTACCTACTTCAGATTTTTCCAATTCTTTTGTCACAATAATGTTCTCCCCCCCCATGAAATTCAGTTCTTACATTAACATTTGGTATATAGAATTATCTTCAGGCATTAACTTCTTAGAGTTTTGGTAGAGCCAGAAATACTCTCTATGGCCAGATATTCTATATGAACCTCTTCTGAGCTGTAGTGTCTTGCATTCCATCACGGGAGAAAGATAAGAGGATGGATCTGCTGTCCATTGCTAAGCCATGCTCTTTTTCTAACCGAGCAACCTCTCCACTTGTCATCTACCTAATCATGCACATCTCCTGAAGTTTTTCAATTTACTTGTACCATGATCTGCATTTGGAGTTTGCCTACGCTGCTCAGCCTGCAAGTAATGAACTCCTAATCTGATGGGAGTCAGGTTTCTTGGTGAATATTTAATCCACAAAAAAGACCAATGAAAATGGAAGTACAAAAAGGATAGAAAGGTGTTTGGTAACTGATGGAGTGGGTCACAGAAGCTGGAGGACATGCAGAACAACTGAAAACCAGAGGGAGAGTTTCAATATTGAACAGGTTGACTCTAAGGAATACACATGGCAAATGTTCCTTATCGCTAAGCAAGAATCGGGTGAGCACCGTGAAACCTCCAAAATGTAGCAGATCTGGTTAACACATATATGGACATTCTTATTTTGCATCTTATACCATTTCATATTTATATTTGATCTAGAAACGTGGCCACTGTCAAATTACTTCAAATCAGGACACTACTAAAACTGAAGGTATGACTCAAGTTGTTTTGTAAATTGACTCTCTGCTTGTTAGAGGATGTTTCTCTTCTGAAGGTACTCCTTTGCTACACAAAACAAAGTGACTGCTTAAGAAAAAGGAAAAAAAAAAAACCCAGAACAATTCCCTATATTTTCTTGAATGCTTAAATAATACTTTAAGCATGCTTTTCTGAACTGAAATAAACTTTACTTCTAGGGACAAAGCTGCCATACATGTTTCACTAAACAATTTGGCTTTTCTGAGGTGCAAGTCAAAGCAGAATTTGGGCTATTTCTCTGTTCTTTTCATAATTTCACATTATATTCCTCAATGATTTTCCTAGCTTCATCTTCAGGACTCTTCTCATACTCTATTTTAAATTAATTTATTCTTCCTTCAGATACCTGGGCATATGACCTTAGAGAAAAAACAGTGGGGTGTCAATACTTTCAGTCCAGTCTGTAACTTCCCTTAATCTCTCTTCATAAGAAAAAGAGACAAATGAATAGCAGGGTCAAAGGCTAACTTTTATTGATCATTCTGAGATGTTGTTTGGACATAGTGACTGCTTTCTTGTCTGTTTACCTGAACCCATTAGAATTTGTCTCTTAAGGATTTGTTGACTCTAACCTGTAATGTTTTAGGACATTGTATATACCACCAGAAAAAAATTCCTGTGACTGAGTCCACCCACTGGTCTAACTCTTTGTCACATGTCAGGTTCTGCAGCTGCCTAGTGGCTCTCCCTACGACCATAGAAACATTTAAATGATGACAAATTAATTGCAAAGTGAATTTGGACCTGATGTTGGCAATCAAAGTAGTATTTGTTTAGTCTGTTCTTCTCAGATTCTTAATGTACTTCTCTTCAGATTAATCCTGTAATTGATTTAAATATACTCTTTTTCTTGGAATGGCTGCATATGAGATTTCAAAATAAAAAATTGCTTCATCTAACCTTTTCTCAGAAGAATTTCATAGATTTATGTAGCCACATGTTTAAATTGCTTATAATGTTATCCTGGTACTCTGGAAAAATGTTTTCAATATGTACAACATAAATCCATAACATTTCCCTCATTTATGAAATGTACACAAGAACTACTTTTTTCCTTCTAATTTTTGCATTATAGAGAGTAAATACAGTTTCTATTGATAAATACCTACAGTTACAATAAATCATTATAATTCTAATTAACAGAAATTAAAATATTACAGTTGTGTATTTAATTTCAGATGCACTTCATTTTTTACAGACTTGTAACTGCAGTATCAGAATAATCAATATGAAATAAAGAGAAATGAAAAAATATTAATGAGGATCAGTGGAAAACTTGAAGGAACTCCTTGGCAGAAGCAGAGATGACAACTTTCTCTTTGCCCATTACTCTTGCAGCTTGAAACATGTATATGGAAATAAGGAAAGATCTTTTTCTCTCAGGTTCTACTTTGATTTGCCCTTAATGAAACCAAGTTGGCTGTCACAAATCACCTCCTTATTTTCCTTGTGTCTTAGCACAGATTCCAGAAGGATTTTCTCCTTGATCTTTCTAGGCACCAGGTGAGACTGACTGGCCTGTTGTTCCCCAGGCCTTCCTTTTTTCCCTTATTCAAAATGGGGGTTATATCTCCCCTTTTCCAGTTGTTGGGAACTTCGCCAGACTGACACAATTTCTCTAGTATGATGGGTAGTGGCTTAGCATTTCACTAGGTCCCATAGACTTGATGTACCCTTGGCTTCCTATGATTAATTCATCCTTATCTTTAGGAAAATTTTTAGGAAGATACTTTTCCTCCTGATGTATAATCCTCTCTTACCTCAACTTAAGCCTGTTACTTTTGTCTTATCCACCATGGATTCTGAAATATTGTTCCTCTTTTGCAGCAAGCCACTAAGCTTTTGAAGAATTGATTCTCCACTCTTCTCACCTCAAGCCTGAGCATTATTTAAACAGTCCAGGTGTGTAAACTTCACCAAGCTTCAGAAATTGCTCTTCTGGGGGGCACACCACTTATATCCCCTTGCCAAAGGGAGTGTTCAGCCCTACAAAGCCATTGTTAATATCAGCCATTGTACTTCTAGGAACAGGATTGTTGTAATTGCCAACTTTCACCAACAGACTTTTCAGTAGTCTTTTCATTAACAGCTTCAGCTAGAACAGGATGTTTTTGTATTTAAAAGTCAGCCAACTCAGCTGTTTACCACTGATATGCAACAGGGACAAATGGGCCAGGTGCCAAATCACTATATAAATGTGAGATTATGTTTTTAACCTTTACCTAAGCAAAAAAAAGTTCCAGAAAAAATATCCAGATATTAAGTACCCGTTTCTGGAAGCCCTGCAGGAAATCTGCTTATTGAGGTATTTTAAGAAACATAAGGGCTTGTGAGGATAGCAAGTTCAGAACAAGGCTTCCCTGTGCTCAAGTGGGGTGGAGAATAAGAAAACTGAAACATGCTAACTGCTTTCTAAGTACTAACAAAAGACACTCATTCTAATGGATTTTCCAGTGTACAATCTTGATGTTCAATTCATACTCACTCTGAGATCTCCACAGAAGCAAAAAGAATTTTGGTGGACAACTTATGCTTTCACTCATGAAACACACCTTGTTTCAGGAGAACACAGACTGTTGAGAGGGAAGTATGGTCCAATGTAAAACAGTAAATATAGGCACTGATAACAAGAGAACTGCCTGAGAGACGGGGAGGCTTCCTGATGACTCAGCAGATTTGTGTTCCTCTGGGCTTTGTGCGAGTCAGGATCCTTTCCCTCTCGACCTCCAGGGACAGCTGATCTTTCAAGATGAGAATTCTGAATAATAAGAAATGTGCTCAAGTAGAAGGGAAGGAGGAGCACAAGAGGGAAATGATTCATTGCGGTAACCGAAGGAGAAGAATAACCTATTCATATGCAAGGTCATCTGCCGTTCTGTGTCATTGTGCTAATGAATCACCGTTTGTTTATACACTGGGAGTAGCACCTTACCAGTACAGAGAGGAAACAGAGACTATTTGTAGCAGGGATTATACCAGTAATTTTAGTCAAAACTTCTAATTTCAAAACACCTGACAGAAGAAAGGGCTGTATTCATACCTAAACCTGCAAAAATTTCCCAACTTTTTTGGACTGTGTGCAATTTAAACATATTTGTCTTAGTGCCAGACCTGTGGCCAACTGATCTGAAGCAGAATTTGACGGTGCAGACACTGACATATTATGAACTGACAAAAGTACAAACTAGGGAGCACAATGTTTGTGCTTCTTCTACAGCTAGAGTGTTCATTAGTGGTTTAGAGAAGAAATGGAAAGGCTGTGACAGGGAATAACTTTACTGGCAATGTGACTAATTTATGCTTTAATTTCCCCTCTAAACATCTTGAGAAATATTACCTCAACTATAAGCCATTTATTCCAATAACTCTTAATTTGTGTATTGGGGAAGTTTGTACTCACATGTTGCCAAAGAATCTGAACACAGAGAATCTTTTAGCCTAAATTCCCAAAAAGAGATCTCCTGGTTTGACTAGACCAGTTGCTGCTCTCTGAAGGAGACTGTTTTCTGAATTGGTCTGGGGATAAGGAAAAGGACGAGGAGTATGTATTTTTTATAATTGCTCTGAAACCTGCGAGGGGGTCACTTGTGTGCTTCATGCAGCACAATCATGGGGTCTCCAACTCTATTTCAGCTTCCTGATGTGCAGAACGTCAGAACATGTGCAAGATTCAACAACATGTTCCTTCAGATCTCTAGTGATTGTCACAGAAAAAATCCAAACAACCCAGGAAACAACCTCTGTAAAGGTTATCACACCCCTGTGAAAACCAAACAAGACATAAACCTGATACTGAAGCAGTGCTTCCAGCTTTCAGTGCCAGATCTATGAGCAGTGGGCAGTTAACTACTGTAGAGGGCACAGAGGAGAGACAGGAACAAGACAGTCTTCACTTACTACTCTGCAGAGCCATATACATCTGAGAAGAGCCTGGCACCACCCATCTGCCTGTACTCAAGTGCTCCATAGCTCTTCAGGCCTGCTACAAGGGATCAGGTTCATGCTACTACACAGCTTTGCTCATGAACGGTGAGCCCTAGATTTGATTCATTATTCCTCCCTCTGGATCTTTCAGAAACAAGAATGGAGAGAACTCCCAAGGTCCTGATGATCATGTCATATATCCAGTTTTAGAAGAGCCAATGAACAAGGGATAAAAATGCCACCCAGGATTGATACCCAGGTAAATATATCTATACATCCATAAAACTACAGTTCTTTTTCTAAATTTGAAAAAAAGAAAGAGTATGGTTTAGGGAACAGTAGGAATAGAGATAATGAGTGAGTTAGAATACATGAAAATTGTTTTAATTTTTAAGTTCAGAGGAGAAACCAAGCAGAATTTTTACAGTAGGCAAATAGTTAAATTACTACTATTTGACCCTTTTTCTACTTGTTAATTTATTAAAAGAAAATAATGACATTTTCATAGATTTTCTTCCCATAAAATTGTAAGGGAAGTTATCTGGTATGCACTTTGTGAATAAACAGTGGACAAGTAATTGTGTTTATTGCTTAAGATTTTGATGCTTAAATATATTTATTATTTCATGATTTTATAAACTTACTTATAGATGTTCACTTAACTTTAAACATCTTCTTTTCTTTGTTATAATTATGGACTACTAACTTTAATAGTAGTTAAAATAGCTCAAAGAAACTTTGCCTTCCTTTTCTTTTTGGTTTCCCTGTTAGACTGTCTATCCCATAAGATGACTGCAAAAATAAATTCAGAATGTAAAGGAAGGAACGCACTATCATATCTTTATCTTCTTATTCAAGATGAGGAAGAAAATAAAAAAAGACAGTATAACACAAGTAAACTTACCTGGATAGAAACTGAGTTGTTGATAAAGATGTGGACCAACAAGGCTAAACTCTTAGGGCTTGAAAAGTCAGTTCTGCACAATACTATTAGAAAATTTAAGAGGAAGAACAGGTTAGGCTCAAGCATTAAAATCCTACAAGGAAGAAGGAGTCTTCCCCTCTTTGCAGAAATTCCAAAGGACTATTCAAAATCTTGGCTATTTACTCTTCTGCTTCTCAGTATCTACTTAATTGTAAATATACAATTACATACATCAGCATAGCTTGGGCTAGTCACAAAAAATGAACCCTATTTTATGTCTTGAATGCTAGAAGACATTGCTAGTTCTTTCAACTGCAGTTGAACCTTGACATTCCACATTAGACAGTATATGTTGCACACATTAAAGAGCAGTTCAGTTAATAAGTCCATCAAATGTAGTAATTAAAAAAAACTGTAAAGAAAAATGAGAAAAATACAGGGTCTTTCCCTTAGTCTCTGAACTCACCCATAAGCTCGTGGAAAAGGCTTGATCTCTTTTGGGACATAACATTTCCACAATCTTCCTGTCAGGTCAATGAGAACATTAAAAAATTAAGTCTATACTAAAAACAATAGGAAGTGACAGAGGATGTTTTCAAGCCTGACTCCTTCTCATGTCTACAGAGGATTAACTAAAATTACCCCCACCATGTATTTTCCCTTCAGTAACTTGTGCTCTCCTAAGCATTTTCAGGGATGTTGAAGGTGTTTACACAGCCCCAGAGACACTTCCAGAAGCAATTTAGATAGAATGTCAAATATAGATATGGTCTATATAAGGCATACACAACAGTATGCACCTTATAGCTCTTTTTAGACTACAGGAACTAGCAGCTAGGAAAGCGTGTAGAAAGATTAGGGCATCATCACAAACAACAAAAAAAAGGCTATTCCATCATATATTGGGCCACAGCCGTTACCTACAGATGTATTGATTTCTCTCAGTCGCACATAATATCCCTTCCAGGTAACAGTGTTCGACCTTTCCTTGGTCTGGGTGTTGTAAAGCAGATATTAGGGCAGTTATTAGGACGTGTATCCAAAATTTATAAAGGACTGAGAGTTCACTGAACAAATTCTACCATTAAAGTGTCCTAGAGTAATGCACATCTAAAAGTCACTGAACTGCAAGATAATCATGTAGGCCAGTGAAGCATAAATACACACATTGTTAAAATTAGTCTTTTTTAATGGGACAAGTAAATATGCAGCTCTTAAAAAGAACTAATCCACTGATTTGGAGGAAAAGATCTGGTTAAATGTAACTCGATGAAAGGGATTATCTTGAATTTCAGTGTATTCTATTGTAATTCTATTAAAGAGATGAATTCTACATTTCCTCCCTCTACTAGGGATGTTAATCAGTTCCTTGATGTGATATTAGTTGCATTTAACCTGAAAGGAGATGGACTCAGTCATGCATACATGACTAACCCTGTTAAAACATCAACAGCAGAACTGAAAATCTCCCATCTAGATATTAACTGCACTACACAAGTAACAAAAGCCATGGTTTGTGATTCAGGGCCCTAAAATATCATAATCCATATCAATAATGACATGGAGTCTATGACAACAAAAACAGCAAGTGCAAAAGATGACACCTAATGCGTACTTAATGGAAAGGTGGGGTAAGGGGCGGGGCGGGGGGGTGGTGGGGAGAGAAAATACAAAATACCCTTTCCTTAATACAATTTAGCCTATACTGTAAAGGTTTCCAAGAGGTAGAGCTGTCTGTTCATAAAAAGCGGCAATTAAGCAACAATTAAACAGAAATTAATAGATGTCAGTTTTACCAGGTATGTTATTCCTTGGTACAGACTTACATTTTGGATTTAGACCTCTGTCCTGCCAAAAGCCTTTGATTTGCTTTAGCACAAGGGAGACTATGACAACGGGTTAAATGTACCTTGATATTTTAAAGAGGATAACTGTGACTTCATTGACGGATGGAATATAGGTGATACCACTGGATACCAGCAAACTTAAACCCACTACTTCTTTCTGCCCTAATGTCCTCTTTATTATACAGAGCAATAAATGTTTTCCAAAGGAAGCAGAGCAGAGTGCATTTCCCACAGAGATCCAGTATTTCCCAGGTGCTTTTGGTTTGTATGCACTAGAAGGAAAAAGGTTCTGTGTCCTTATTTTTGGTTGATTTAGTCAAGTTTGCTGAGGACTAGAGCAAGGTTTAAGGATCAATATAAAGATATATATTAGTTGTGTCTGGATATTCATACTTCCCCTCTAGCCTCTAGCTGTCAGTCAAGAAAGGTATAGAACCCTTGCAGGTTTTGTGGCATAATAAGCATCTGTCCAAATATAAAAATTGGCACAAGATGCCTTGGTTTCATACCTGCACATAGACAAATTACATAAACTTGAGGTATTTGAAGTAGTTTTCTGTGATGGCAAACTGGATCTGTTAAATTCAGATCAAATTAGGTGGACCACATAGGTAGGTGCTCATTTCTTTTTCAGTGAAAGTTTGGCTGAATGAGAAAGTTTTCCAGAAAAAATCTTTTTCCTCTCTTTTCTTTAGAACCAATTCTTACAATAACAAAAGGTTGTTACAGAGACCAAATATTTGTCCTGAGGGAATTACAGAAAGCTGACATATCTTTTTCAGAAAACACCCTGAAACAAATGCTCCCACTTCACTCCATCACTGGGTTTCTTCTCTCTTCATATTGTGGCAACTTGGGACACCCTGGGCAGGTTTTTAGGCTTTTGGGGTGTTTGTTTGCTGTTGTTGTTGGGTTTGATGGTGGGTTTTTTGTAAAGATCAATACTAAGGTTTTAGTTTTCATTGTGTTTGAGCACACTGGAAACCAGAAAGCCAAATCAACATGTCAGGGAATCTGCTTATTGATAAATAATCCATCTTCTGGATGTGCTTTGAGTTACTGAGGTTTCATAGTTTCATGCTGTGATAGTATAAGCATATAATCAATGCCCCAGCCTAGGAATTAAAAGTATATTGATCGGTACTGTGGTTGAAAGAACCAGCTTAGCAGATAGAAGATAGTATTATTCACTCTTACTAATAGCTCCCTACCAATCCTGTGTATCCAGAGTCATAAACTTTGAAAACACAGCCTCTCAGCTGAGGAGTGAAGCAGCACAAGAGGCCTCCAATCTGTTTGCAATAGCCTGCCCTCAGAAAATTTCCAATTACAGAGTGTGTAGATTGTTTCATTCAAGTTTAATATTTTAATCCATAAATTAACTAAATCTTTTAAAGTTAAAAAATTCTGCCTGAGCTATTAAAACAGTAGCTGAGATGAATAAAAACTAAGAGTGGGTAATAAATCTCTTACTTAAATAATTACATATTCTCTCTCTTTTTGGATGAATATTCGATATTTCAGTTTACCCAAATACCTAACTTGAAATGCAAATGCTTTAGGATCACTATCTCCCAGTATCACAGTGGTACTGTAAGATGAAGTATTACTGTAAGACTAATTTTCCTTAATTACAACAAGATACTGACTTATATTGCTATGGGAAAAGTAATGTATTAGGCCTTGTATTTCCTTCCCCTGAAACCCTGATCATGGTTCTTGGTAGGCAACACGGGGGTATTTTGAGCACCAAGGGTGGTGTTCTCTGAGGTTTAAAGGATATGCAAAATTGTGCCTCCCAGATCACACTCTTTGGCTCAGACATTCAGCTTGCAAAAAACTGAGCTGAGCCTCCAACAGGAATTTTGCTTTTGCCTCCAGGACAACCACAGCTGCTAAAGCAAACAGGATGCCCACTGGAGATCACTAGACTTGGTATCTGTTTTCTACCAGTGATATAATTTGATTATATGCTATAAAACATGCAAGAGAACAAGCCAAAATCTTTTTCTGGAGGCATAGTTGCCTCATCTTCTCTCTGTATTCAGTACCTCAATAACCCTTTAGGTCCAATAAAAGAAGCAAGCAAACAAACAAACCATGGTCACTTTGCCTGGGAGCATTCATAGCATTAATGTTAGTTTTCTTGTCTTGCACCTCCATGCAAACTGCTTTTTCCTTACAGGTTGTACTGGGATAAGCCTATTTTCTATCTGCCATTTCATCCCCACAGTTACTTTTGAACGCAGACATAAAGCAAACATACACAGACTAATGCCATGTGTTCACACACTCATGCAATTTTGCTGCAGGAGGAGCAAGGTGTGGAGTTTGTTTTAGCTATTATGCCAGAAAGGTGTGTGTACCTGTAAGAGCTGATGAGCTGAGTGAGGAAAGTAGAAGCAGCAGAAGCAATTTGACAGACAAAAATGGAAACGATATCCCTAAGAAACTTCTTGCAGCCTGATAGGCCCTGTCTTAAAGGTCTACTTTTTACTGCTGGTCTCAGCAACTCTGGAATGTTATCATTTAAAAAACACTAACCTTTCCCCTAGCCTCTGCAGTCTCAGGTGTTTTAAATTGCAGTGAACAAAATAGGTCAGGTTCAAGCTTGCAAGAAGCTATCATACCTCTGGAAACTTCTGAATGCTTATGTCTGTAACACTGTTCAGCTTGAGCAAATCCACTGCAGGATCACAGATCTGATTTGCATTTCCTTACTTCATGAGCCTGTTTCTTCCCTTAACTTTAAATTTTATCTTTGTATTATAATAGAATTGAGGTATGTATTTCAATTTATTTCTTACTCTTTAACACTACTTAAACACTACTGTGTTTATTTACAACAGCTGCTGTTACTAAGTTGTTGAAGCCCACAGATCTTCCTAAATCTTCCTGATATTGCAGATTTTAAGCAACTTCTGTCAGAAAACATTGCAACATCAGAATACAATATATTTATAATCGTGTAGCAGTGAATGAAGACTTTAAAAAACATGCTTAAGGACTGTTCTCCTGATTTTTGCAAACTGTGATTATTTCTCAGTTTAAATGGCCATGAATTTCTCGGTTAGGTTTAACACCATTACTTCTTTGTTATTATAAGCAGTTGGATTATCATTTCATGTCCTGCCCCAAACACATATTCTGGAAATTATTCTGGAAAAAAGCACAGCAAAACGTCATCCCTAATACAAAGATCAAGAATAAGAGGAGTGCAAGCTGAAATAATTTGATTTACAGTAATAACAGACTGGAACTGCCCACTAGTTGTTTTCAGTACAAATCATTATAGATAACAATCACCAGTTACGCAACTTTAGATGAAGCCCGTTTTTCCTGATATATAATACAGACACAAATGACCAAAATGTATGATGAGTTTGGTAATTAAAACAGTGACACAATTCCAAAAGGATTACTTTATGTATCTACGTATTGAGGTATTTTAAGTTCGTTATAATACCAGTTGGCACGAGCTTAATAATGAACGTAAATTACAATATAATTTTATCACTTTGCAGAAAGGATGCAGAAAGTCCTTCCTTAGTTCAGTTTAGTCTTATTTAATAGTCTTACTCCTTTTTGTGAAATATTAACCAAGATATTTAAAGTTATGTTCAAGGAGCGAGTCCTTTCTGTCCCTTCCAAAATGAAATTGTGCACTGCATGCTGGCCCCTCTAATATTATCACAGGTTTGTACGTCGGATGACTGCAGTGCATGGAGAGAACACAGCAACAGGGCCTGATGGGCTGCCTGTTACCCAGCTGTCTCTTTACATTTTGTGTGTGCTGCAGTGAGGGCTCAGTGCCTTCAGCCATTCAGGAACTGCCCAGCTGTGCTAAAAACAAAGCACATTTAGCATGTTTGAGGCAAATTAATCTTACAAATTTCATTTGGCCAAACAGAGCAATAAGACAAGGCAACCAAGACCTAGCTAGGCTGCAGTTTTAATTATCTGCACAAACCTGGAATTGTAACTGCTAGTTCTGACCAAGAATTATACTGAGTGACTAACTGTAATGAATGTGATTATTCTCCTGCAACCTGGGCCTTTCACAATGTTTCTGCCTGTCTCAAAGGCTGTTCTTTGTTTATGTGTTTGGGAAACTTGAAGGAACACCTTCATGACAGCCATGAGAGACTTCCATTCCATGTCTCCCTAGGCAGGGGAGGTCCTCTCCCATACTTCATCCAGCAGGAAAATGGCACCTCTCCCCAACCTCCTGTACAATCCACAATCCAGTTTGCATCATCACCTCCTCAGCACAGCTTGATGCAGAACTCTTTGCCAGGGCTTGGATCCTTCCGCAAAAACCTCTGAAGCGTTCCAGCAACTTGAGCCAATAAAACACCTCATTCCTTCCTCTAAAACATTCCCAGCATGAGCCCATGGAGAAGAAATAAGAAAAAGCTGCCACTGCAAGACAACACTTAGATACCCAGGCTTGCAAACCCTCTCCTTGCACACAGGAGGCCTCAGCATTACTAGCTGTCAGTATTTCCTCTAAGTGTTCCCAGATTCATGAGGTGGTTGAGCGTACCCAGGAAGGCATCCTTTTTACAAAAAGGCTTCTTTTTCTTGCCTGCTCATGTTGCTATTGCATAAGCTGTGAGCAGTCCTCAAGACTTATACAACAACACGAAATGTCAGATCTTTGGTTTTATTTCTTCATTAGAGAACTCTTTTATACCACTTCATTATACCAGTTCAGAAACTCTGTTTTGTCCTTACCTTCTCATTTGTTCTCTGGAGGAAACTATCTTCTCCCTGTGGGATAATTCTCTGTGCAATTTATTTGGCTTGCAAGGTGAGCATGCTCCATAGAGTACCCCTTGCAGGACAATACCCCTTTTGCACCTTGCCTAAAAGCTACACAATTCCTCCATGCTACCTTGCTTTTTCCATGTTACCTTGCTTTTCCTTTTTTCTCTCCTGATCTAACGCTCCTCTAAGTGTTTTCTTAAAGTACTCTTGATAAATTACTTGTGCTAATTCAGTGATCCAATTGCTGACAGAGAATGAGGTGGTCTCCTGGCTAACTTACCAAATGCTGACCTTGCACATACACTGCAACTACTAACTGTGAGCCAAGATATCTGCTGACAGGTGGTAACTCCTCCAGGATCTGCTCTTCTGCGACCTGCTGAGTTGTTTTCTTGGCTTATTCATTTATTCCCTGAAGAAAGAAATAGGATCCTTCATAACTCTTGCTTGTTAAGCCTGGCTCATGTGTTCTCTCACTTTGGCCAGGAACCATGTGGTTGGAGGATTTATATGAAGTGGAAAGGTTGTGATTCCAGCAAGAATTACACATGACCTATCAGCTGTGATTTATAGGTCCCTACAATGACTTAAAAATACATTGAATGGTTATATTCTTTCAGTCAGTGCTTGGTATTTGAAAGCAATGCTTTTTCAGGTGATGCAAGAATGCCTTAAGACCGGCGCGGTGCAGAAAAATATTTTTGTTAGTAATTATTCATTTCTATAAATTGTGCACTATAAGGCTACCACAACAAGTCCTGGCAAAGTATTATCTGCCTGCTTTTTCTGCTCAAATTTTGCTTTTAGTTAGCATTACTGCAGGTACATTGCTTAAAATAATGCACTCCTAGGTCACATCATCCATAAAATACATGGTATATACTTTTTCAGCCTTCCCTCCCACCTTGGTCCCATTGTGTGTTGGAAATTAGGTGGTGGTCTCCTACATTCTTGAACACCTGGAAAGCTTGTCAGATGCACCCCGTCTCCTAGAAGTGAGCTGATCCCTATGCTATTGATAGCTGACTGCTTTCTGCACGGCCTCCCATCTTCAAAATACAGCAAGAAAAAGAGAATATGAAACAAACGCAATCCTGCAGCAGTTACTGGCCCAGACCCCACTCAAATGCCCCATTCTGCAGTTTTCTGTGAAACCTTTATGAAACAATACAGAGTTCTGGGTAGAAGGACTAGAATCCACATCTGCCTCTCCTTTCCCTTTTATAAACAGTGTTCTACCTGTTAGGCAGCACCTTTTCCTTCCTGTCATACAATGTTAATTCAGTGAAGAATACAGTAGAGCGCAAAGCAAACAAGCAGTAAAACACTCTGACAGCAATTATTTTTGGTAAGTCATGTAAGTCTGGAGCTGCCACACAGTCTCAGAAATACCCTCAGCTGGCTGGTTAGCCAAGCGTTCTCTTTCCCATGCTACTCCAGAGGCTGTGCAGGAATCAGAAGTGCTTCTCCCTGTGCCAGTTACAGCAACCAACTGGTGCTGCTGTGCTGCTGGGAAGATACTACTGGAGCTGCACACCATAGCATTTATATCCCCTCCTCATGCCTGTTCTTCTATCCCATAAAAAGACACATTCCTAACCAATCACAACATTACAATCAGGAAAACAATTTTCCATAATGCAGCATAAAACACAAAAATCTAACCTAATAAAATTATATTTACTTTCACTTTTTCATGCTCTTCTGTTGATGAAGTATACACACACACACAGAGAAGTGTTTATCTCTTTCAGCTCTACTACAGCTGATAAATTCATGCAGTAGTGAGGGAGCTCTGTCTTCCAGATTTTCAGTGCATAACATGGACTTTTCAAAAGATCAAAGCAATTAAAAAAGAAATGAGCATATGAAACAAGCTTGAAAATTGTCTCAGTCCTCCTGCTCTTCCTGGAAGTTTCGATGTGACTTCCCCTGCTTTCTTCATTATACATCTCTGTTCACAGAAAGAAGAACTACAGCCACACACAGGGTTTTCTTAAGAAAGGTTCCAACATAGTATAGATAAGAGTTTTCCTTCTGTATAAATTACATACCTTTTTTTTTTTTTAAATCTCTACTGAGAATTACTTTTATATTATCAAAGAAGATCTGCCCAGTCTACCTGGACTCTGATTTGAATTTGATTTGTGTTGCAAGAGTAGTAAATTAAGTTACTGCACGTAGCAGAACTGGAACCGATAGCATTCACTCTCATAAACTCTCATAAAAGTATGAATTAGATATAGTCCTTCACAGAGATCTCTCTTCCTCTCCTAGCATGTGGAAGAGACTTAAAGATTTATTGGAAATGTTCCATTTTGAATTGATTAAGATCTGTATACCATTTTCAGATTCCTATAGGTTGTGGCAAACCAGGTCATTCGTTTATGAGATGAGATTTTTGTGGACCTAGGAGCTACAAGCAGAAGCTCAGGTGGACCCTGGTTGATGTTTTTTTGAAGTTCACTCTCATTTTCTTTAAACGTTTTGAATATAGAAGTAAATGTATTAGGTTATACTTATCTTAACAGGATTTTAAATGCCAGGAGAACTCTGTTATTGTGAAAAAGTAAGTTTCACTCAGTAATTTTGGGATCTATCCAGAAGCTGCTGAAATTGGTGGAAATCATCTGAGTGATTTTGATATGAAGATCAGATTTCATGTGGGTATAGAAACATGTCAATGGATGTCACAGAAGATGATCCTTTGCCACACAGAGCTGCTGTCTCCTTTGTTTTAAGGAAAGGAAATTTTCCTTTATTTTAAACATGCCTGGACACACTGGGCCTTACTGGCTTCATAGATTCATTTTTCCAAAATTGTCCAGGAATAAATCAGAGATCTTTTAACGTGCTTGGAAAATAAAATTTCTCAGCTAACATACACTAAAAGCTTTGGCAATGTTCAGAACTCGTCCTTGTACATCAGAGTTATTTCCCACATTTAAGTATGAATCAAGAATTTAAAAAAGCTATAGTTCCAGGTCTTTATTTATGATTCTTTGTGCTTCATTAAAAATAGAGTTTAGGAGAAAAGCAAAATTCTCATAAAAGAAACCTAGACACACTACAAAAACAATGCAGCATATTGAGAGTCAAAATATCGTATATACTCTCTCAGTTTTGTTATTTCCCCCCCCCTAGAATATTCCCTTTTCCCTTTATTCTAAAGAATGTTTCATAAAACCCTCAGGACTGGTCAGTCTGGTTTATGGTCAATTCATACTGGATGGATTCACCACAATCAGAATTTTGGTATCATTTCACCAGTGAACTCTCTGAAGCTGTACCAGTGTACACCAAAGAAAAATGTGCTTTCAGATCACTTGTGATACAAAGTAACCAATTAACAGTGGATGCACTGTACCAGATAATTGTGAGAAGAGGCAGTTGCTGCTTGCCTTGGTGAGGGAGTTTTGTGGGTTTTTTGTCTGCTGGTTTGCTTTTGCTTTTCTAGAAAACAGTGACAGGAGGAAAAGATGGTTTCAATAGCAAAGGTAGCTAATTTGTCCTCACACTCACAAAACTGCAGTCACTCAATGCAATGCTGTGCCAGCTTGCAGGCTCAGGGCTGCTGATCATGGGTGGCAGGCAACCACTGGGGCAAATTCCACTGAATAATGGCAAAAATGATACATTTTGTGCTGCTCTGAAAGAGCTGTAGCCAGAGCAGTGCCTGAGTGCAGTCTGCAGTGCCTGAGTGCAGGTGTCTCCTGACAGCTCTGCCATTTCCCACCACGGCAGGCTGAGCATCCTCTCCCAGAAGCGACTTGTTCCACTGGCTGTGCTGGCCACAGGAAAGGCAACACCAATCTATGCTCAGTAGGACACTGGACTAACATCATCATTTTTAGGGAAATCAAAAAAATTAGCAATAAAAAACCCACTACAAAATATCTTTCACTAGGTTAAATTGCTTTTCTTGGACCTTGGACTCCTGACATATTTTTCTGGAATAATATGTACTTCTTGATCTTAAGACTGAATTTCCTTTCTGTTACAATTGCCAATACAGCATTTATAGTTATTAACAAAATATCTGTTGATACAATCCAGTATGGTAGAGGAAATATTGACTTTTACACTACAACACATAAACAGTGAAAATAAAACATTGTAGGAAAAATAATGAGGATTTTTTTCGTTCTGAAAACATGAATGGAGGTGATCTTTTTTCTTTTCTGTTCTGAATATGTTATATAAGAGCATGATTTACTTTTGATGAATACCACTGATGTTAATAGACACTGAATTAGCCTAAAAACACAATAAAAGAAGTGGTTCATAATTTAGATTCAGACTTTGAACTCTGCTGTTAAAACTTACATAACACAAGATGCAAAGAACAAAATGTTAGAAAAATGTCCTGTAGAAATGAAAGCACTCAAGATGCCCTGAGAACTTTAACTTGGTCAATATTGCCATGCCCTGCTTTATAAATCATGTACTGCAAACTGTGAACAAGTGAGAGCTCCAGCTGGATCCCACTCACAGTCTAATCCAAGCAGGAAAGAAGAAAAAGAGTTCTGTGTGGGCCATTCAGAGGAAAGGACAAACACTCAAATGTGCTGATATGGAATCTAGATGACTAAACTCATTAAACTTTCCAGCTCTGCAAAGCATAATAGCAAATGTAAAAGAAATGTGGACAGCACCAGCAATGGAAATGGGAATCAGTAGCAAGATGGTTGTCTCCTTTTCAGCCCTCATGTAAAGTGTCTGATGATAAAAACTGCTAAAATGAACTTTAAGGGTATTGCAATCTTTGGAAAGAAGTAACCATGTTACTGGGTTACAACTAAGACACCAAAATATTAAATAAAATAGGAGTCTTCACTTAGGGACTGTTAGACCATCACACAAAAAATTGTATTTATGATATTTATGTTTAATTATATGTAATATTTTTGTATTTATATGCTTGGATCAATTTAGATTGTTAACGACAGCCCCCACAAATAAAAAGCCAAATCTAGGAACTTTATCAAATTATCAAATCTAGGAAGTTAATCAAATTCCTATGTTCTACCTCCCTATTGCAGCCGGTTTCTCTCCTAGCCAGCGGCCGTGGGCCACCAGAGGGAGCCTGCATAACTTCACAAACTGCTCAAGCACAGTGAGAGTGACAGAAGGAGAACGGGCTGAGTTGTTCCTGTAGATCCTGAAGAGGACATCTGAAGCCTTCCCGGGTTCCACCGAAACCTTTCACATAGAACCCAGGCTTCATGGGGTATTATTTTGCTGCTTCAATGTGGAAAAGATAGGAAGCTGTTCAAAGTGAATGAAGACGGTGAAAAAAGTTGCAGTAATCACATTGAAAAGGGGACAACAAAACAAATAACTATTTCAGCTTCATATAAAATTAGTAAAACAGGAAAAGAAAAATTTACAGTATTAATTCCATCCCATTTCTCTTTTGTTCTGTCAGTGTAAGGCCTAATCTCCCTACACTGGAAAAGACTTCAGAAAAAGAATTCTCTCACTTTTTATAGGCACAGTATAGATAGAATGAATAAAAAACAAGTGATAGACTATGTACTTGTAATTCTCCAAATATTTGATATTGCTTTAAAAATGTCTTTACGAATAAAAAAAAATACTTTTAATTATTCTAAAAATAAGAAAACTGAACACAGCTTAATAATGCATTTACTACTTTCACCATCCACTGATCAGTGGATGCTCTTTTGAAGAAGATTTGTCCTTTGAATACCTTGCATTTACAGTCATAGCATTCTAAATGCATTCAATAATTTCTTTTCAAGTAGCCCTGTGAAATGCCAGGTTGATGTTTATGAAAGTGGTAAGATTTATGGAGTGCTCTTTCAGAACAAATTAGAAATTTCCTGTGATGACTTTATTGGAAAAAGATCAAAGAAACATCTCTCTAATAGTATTGATGGTTGTTTTGATGGTAACTGTGTACTTTCCTGCAGAACACGGGAATGAAGAAACATCCAAAGGGAAGTGATGAAAGGGGCAAGAGAGGAGAGATGAAAGGGAAATGATGGCAGAAGGCCACTGAGAGGAAACCACGTGCAGTGGTAAAAGAGGAAACAGAAAGGACGACGTGCGTCTTGAATTTGATCTGTTATACAACATCCACCAGTGAAACTATTGGTGGCCACTAACACCTGATGAGAGAAGCCTGTAGCCTTCTTGAATTGTGACTTGACAGCCAAGTCAACCATTCTTATTGTCTGTAACAGAGCAGCATGAAAAGGTGGCCATGCATTCCCTCCCTGCATGCCAGACGGCAGCTAAGCTCATTAGGGGCCTACATCCAGGCTGTGATTTCTTCTGAACAGTAACTGTTGGATGTATGGAAAAAGTCAAAAGATAAATGTCTCGAGTCTGACAATTAGTAGGAACAAAAGAGCTATCCTACAGTCAAGTGTCTTCACTCACCCTTGACTCCAGCTACTCCTAGGCTGCCATAAAATGTGTTTGCTTACTCTATTTTATAAGTCCTTAAGAGCTTTATGTATTTTTCCCAATGTATCCCCTACTATAAATGCCTTGGATGATTGGAAAAACAGCTACAGGCCATAAAAAGTTAAAAGGGTGAAGAAATAGTCATTATGATTGGGGCAGTTTTCAAATTAAAAGTTTAAATCTGTTGGGAAACTATAATTTCAAGCATATTTCTTCCATTTCCTACCAGCTACAACATCAACGATTGGAAGAATGATAGCTAAGAACTTTCAATTTAAAAGACGTCCAATAATGCCTCATCTTGACCAGAGAACATCCCTGTGCCATGACTAGAACAGCCTCAGTTTAATTGCTTCTGCAACATTGTCAATTTGTTGCATTATTGGAAAACATTCATAGTATTCAATATTTTTTTCTTATGGGTCAAATATTACAGTCTATAAAGCCCAGGAGAATCACAGTTTTCACTTCTCAAGAAACTGAAGCTTTTGTGTAGTGCAGTTCTGACTTACATCTAAGAGCACCCAGGATTGGAGAAGAAAGGAATTAGAAAGGCTCGGACAGAATTTGTGTACTTTAAGTTTTGTGTGATTCTTCTGGGCCAGGCACAAGTTGAGGGCTTCCTCTCTGCCTATTTGATTTTCTGATGACTTTCATTTTTCAGTTGGAGGTGGTAGCACCCTACTGACATATTTTACCCGAAGCAATACAGAATTCAGAGCCTCTGAAGAGTGGCAAACACCACATAAAGGATTTATTATATTTTTTCCATCTGACTCTTCTGTTGGACATTTCAAGTGGCCAAGTTACTAAAAAACTTTACAGAAAACAAAGAATGCTCTTCACTGAGCATTTTAGTTGCTGCATTGGAAGACTCTGTATTGCTCGGATCTAAAGATTTGACTCAGACAAGTCAGTGGTATCTTCGGTTCTTACTTTGCTAATCCAGGTAATAAAAGGACTTTGAAGGCAGCAGAGGAGGTATTTTAAGGGCCCCAAACCATGTGAATACAAACCTGTCTATTTGAGCTCTGACATCATGGCCACTTTACAGTGAGACATGCCTATCTCTTCACTCAGATGATGCTTCTTTGCACATTTAGTGTATTTTACAGGTTTCTTCTGTTCTCTCCCTTGCCCTGAAACACTGAAATGTTGAGTCACTGTGTCCCACCTAACATACAACACAAGTGATGCTCTGTACCCACCTGCCTTCTTACAGCCATCAACCCATTTAAATAAAGAGCAGAAATTGACAAACAGGAAAACGTGGAGTAGGTTAATTTAAAAAGAGCTTAGACTTAAAATTTTTGTTTCCTGCAATGTTTAAATGATCCGATTATCTCCTAAGAGATATCTCCTTGGACTAGTTTCACATTACAAATTGCACTGGTGGCTCTGGACTCAGGTTGGAATTTGGAACACTCTAAGTTTGAGAGATTCAAATTTAAACCTTCCACACCACTTGTAACCTAAGTATTTCGATGTCACCCTGGTTTTTCTGAGTTTTTTAAAGCCTTTTGATTTTCATAAAATGGAGTCAGACTTTTTAGCTACTGTACAATATTAGGAGCAGTTTCTGCTTTTTCTCATACATGTAACATAAACAAATCCTTTGTTTTTCATTGTCTGTCCTTTGTTTGTATATTTCTAACCTGAAAGCAATTGTAACTGACAGTTGGTCTGGCCATTCGGCTGGGAGGTGAAAACTCCAGGAGCCAATCCACAGCCAGACCCACAAATGTATAGAAAGTAAGAAATAAACAGGCAAAGGGGCTCTCGGCCTTGGCTCAGCCTTGGGCTCTCTTGGAGGAACAACTCTGCCCTGTGAAATCTCTCATCTCCGTGTGATTGCTTTGCGTATCCTGATCACATTTCAGTGTACCAGTATGTTTTGATATCAAATTGCATTTGCATGTATTTTTAATATTTATACAAAAATATCTGACTGGATGAATTGTTTTGTTGATAGAAACACCTGATGGGACCTATTACAACATACTAATAATGGGAACTGTCTGCTGTACTTAAAAAGGAAAGGATTTTCCCTTACAGTTTAACTGAAATGGAGAGGGGGCAGAATATAATCCTCACTGAGTAAGGAAGTAACTCAGCAAAGGCAGTGTATGTGTGTACTTCATAAAGGTATCACTTTTCTTTCCAAATATAAAGTAACAGCTTTGGATGTGGGAAGGAGTGCTGTGTCTAGTCATTTAAAAATATGGCCAATATTTATAGCATTCATATTTTCTCATTTTTAGATCTCTACTTAAGCATAATAGTCTACCATATGCATAACTGCCTAACTGCCTAACCCAAAATTATTTTCCTCTTCAATTTTTAGAGGATAAACAGAAGAGGCACACAAAATCATTATGTGTAACCAAACATCCTGTGTGCATTATGTACAGCACATCTATGCAATATCCACAGATCTACATAAATCTATGTATATGGTGTTGACACTTTATGAGAAACAAAATAAATACAAAAAGCCGCTTAGAAGGGCTTGATTCAAACACCAAAATTCCTCTAATGTATTTCAATTCTGAGCCCTGATTTTATTTAATGAAAAATACAAAGGTCTACCATACTTTATTGTATTCATTAAGTATTGTCCAAACATGAGTGGTTCAGATACAAAATAGGTAAGACGTGTGGTGTAACATGAGTTTAGATGGCAAGAAATGCACCAAATTATTCATGAAGAGCATAGAAATTGAAGCATAATAAATGTCTGACTATTATTCTATGAACACCATTTATCCTACACAATTGTTTCAAAAACGTTTTAAAGTGTATACAAATAAATATATGAATATGTATACATGCATGTGGATAAACATTTTTCTATACAAATATAAACATCCATTTTTATATTCTGACATTTACGTTTTCATCCTTCTGAAAGCATATATGTTGTCAGTGGACTTGATAAACTACATAGGTTTCAAAAGTAAAGAACAGAGAAAGTTGAGAAATAGAATGATCAATAAAGCAAAATTACAGAAAAAACAGCTGTCTGGAATACAATTATGCCATTGTTTTTAGGTTTACTATTGCCTGGCTTTTTAAGCTAAATCTTTCATTTCTAATTGCTTTAGTCAAACACCAGGAAAAAGACATTGCACCATAGCTTCCACCTACGCTGTCTACCTCAACAATAACTACTATTCTTCTCTTAAAACAGCACTGGCCGCAACCACAGCCAAAACCCATATGACTAAATGGCTCCTCAGTATGCACCATAATTCGAATTCTGGGGATAAAATCCTGGCTTTGAGGATTTCAAATACACAATATTGCATACAGTTGCTGAGCATTGTGTCTCATCTTCCACATTCTGCACAAGCATAATGGGTGAAAAGGCTCAGAGGAACAATTGTTATTTTTCTCTATCATAAATGTCAGCAACTGACTGTTTTCATTGTGTAGCTTTTACTGCATTACTTGCTTGGTGTCCAATAATCCCTACAAGCCATGATGCTGGAGTTTCACATCCCTGAGCCACTTTCACACAGCCCACAAACCACTCAGCATCCTGCTGTCACAACAGTTATTTCCAAAAAAACTGGTTTGAAACAATGTATTTAAAAAGGCAAGGCCCACAGAACTGCTCCACGCTGACAGAAAGACCAGCACAATTTATTCTGGAGCAAGGGAATGTGACATGGAAAGTCAACATTGCCTGAGTCCTTTGATTTGGTATCTGCACATGCACCATAAAACTGCACATGTGACAGGAAACAGCATAAATTGCTTATAGGATGGGTGGGTGAGAAATATGGCTCCAGTACAAGATTATACATACATGTATATACTCCTCCATGTAGGAACTGATAAAAGAAGGTGTGATGTGTTACTGATAAAGGAGAAAAATGAACATCTATTGTCCCCTGGAGCACACAAAAGCAGGAAGGAAAGGTACCATAAGTCTGCATTGGACGTCTGTACGTCCAGTCCAGAACATTATCCCTGACAGTAGTAAGCGTCAGAATTTTGAAATAAAAGTGATTGACATTGTCTAGATCTAAAGTCTTGTCCTAAGTTCAGTATCCCAGATTCAATGTCATTTTCAAAGTTTTTATTTCTAAGTACTATAACTTCAGACGTGTTTCCATGAATTTTCAGATCTGCATAATTTTTGACCTTGATGACACTCTAGCTAGAAGCCGCATGAAAATATTTAATGAAAGTCACTTTGCTGACCTATGACTCAGAGGGGTAGCTCTGAATCACTGTGCCTCTGAGGGTTACTCACAGGGTATGACAAGGACAGCTTCTGGCAACACGGGCTTCCCAGGAACTGGAAATAGAAAAAGCTCAGATGTTTCCTCTGCCCTACAGTGCCACATCCTTTTTCACTCTGACGTAGCCCTTGCCCTCTTCCTGAGCTGGTCATACACTCATGCCCTGGTGCACCACAGCTTGCTCTGACCCTGCAGCAATCCCCTGCCGTGCCTGGGCTAGGTCAACACTGGCAGCCACGACCTACCAGCTTCTCTAAAAGGCATCAGAAGGAGGCAGCAGTTAAGAAGGGCTAAAGAAGACAGAGGGGAGCGGAGTAGTGAGGGATGGAGACAACTATTGTGCTTCATCTTTAGAAGCTTTGGAAATCCTGCAGGTTTTGCCTGGTTGGGGTCCCCCTGCTGTCAACCGCTGCAAAGCAGCCAAAGGTGGGCCTGTTGTGGGTCAAAGTTAAAAGCCCATCCAAGTAGCATTACAGGGTGATCGCATTGCTGATTGTGCTGACTGCAAGGGCAGCCTGCCATCAGCATAAATCACAATAGACACTGCTGAATCAGCTCCTTCTCTAAGGAAAATTAAGCCAAGAAACCTATAAATCCCAGCAGCTACCCCACTACAGTCCAAAAGAATTACACAAGCTTTCTCCCCCTAACTCCTTTCTTCCATTTTCATTTACTCAGCAATGAAATGCAGGGAGATTATTCATCAGAAAGGAACTCATTCAAATATTAACATGAGGGCTGTTTGGTAGCTGGGCTCAGATTCATAAACAAGTTGTCTGCATTTAAGGAAGGAGTTAATAAGGGAGCTACTTCCAAGCACAGGACTATTCAATAGGGGGGAAATCATTGGCTCATCAGCAGATGCTACCCTTTTTACCTTCTTATCACTCAAGGAAAATAAATGGTCGTTACTCTTATTGCCTGAGATGAGTAATAATTAGACATCAATTTTTATTCTAACATACCATGTATGCACATTGGGAAGTTGAGTCTTGCTGTGATAATTCCCCTGGATCTTTGGAAATTTTTCTTAAAGAAGCTGTGACAAGATCTGGTCTGTGAGACAATATACACCTCAGATCTGTACAGGTTCTAAAGGTGGCCTGTTCCTCAGATAGTGATTTCTCTGTTTCCAGTGCATAAGCTATAGGATAAATGAAGCTCTCATTCTAGTCTGGGTTTTGTATCTTGCATTTATCTTCATTTATATTGCCTGACTTTTGCATGAGATTTATAGCCCAGCTGTGCAACCATCCCAGCATGAAGCATTCTGTCAGTAAAAATGAAAAGCTATGAACACGTATTACAGTAGCAGTTACAACTGATTCATAGAATGTAAACAAACACAAAACCATCTGTAGTTCTCCATGTAAAACTAGTTAAAAATAAAGTACAGAATTGGGCAGACATATTCTGATTGCTGTTAGATTTGTGATTGTAGACATATGCCAGATATTAGGCTTTATTCAGTTTTGCCTTACACAACAAAGGCTGTTTTTTCAAATTCAAGGTTCAAGCACATCCTCAGATTACAAGGAACAAGCAATGGACATTCTCCATGTTCACTCTTTAGGGTGGGTCTACCATCACTAGCCAACATCTCATCAGTTTATGATAGGCTGTTTCCACTTTAACTTAAAAGGAATTGATGCTAAATATGTCTTGCTGTGATTACGTGCTTTGTTATGTATCTCTGATTTTATTTTAGAAGCTTAGCTATTAAGAATACCAGGCAATTTTGAGCAACTTCATCAGTTGCCCTCTAAACCTGTAATCCAGAATTACTCTAACAGGCAACTATGACACCCATCGAACAACATTAATCTATTGCAAAGAGGGGGAATGGGAAGACAGAGAAAAGGACAGACAGACAGATTTCCTAGTGTTAACTGTGTCATGTGTGAAATTACATAATTTAGGCTAAGCATGAGACAAATATTTCTTCATGTTATTTTCGTGTGTGCAATGGAAAATAAAACATCCCCTTCATTCTTGTTCACACCTCCTCTTCATAGAGCAGAACACCAGCTGCCCACTCTAATAGGAGAAGGTTATGGACATTTTGTGCACCAAAATGCCAGCCATAAATAAAATGGCAGAATTTTATTGCATTCTGTCTGGGTTATATAGTCCCCCAAACTGAAATATGTTCTCCAGTGGCCTAGATATCAGGGTGTAGATGATCTTCAGTTTTTAATTAATAATACATAGTGCAGAATCTGAAAGGCTATCTATAATTTATGCATCAGTGTCTCAAAAGCAGTTATTCATACATTATATATTCAGACAGAAAATTATCTTGCTTTTATTTTTCAATAAAAAGTATAAGATGTTACTACGTACCCTCCAAAATGGAACAATGCTACCCAGAGCTTTCTGGCTCTCAAAAATGCCAGGTTCCACTGGGCTCACAGTGCTAAAAGAGGCTAAAGGTGCAAAAGCATTACTCACTGAGCATCTCCCCCTCTCTTCAATTGGGCTTTTAAAAATGATCAGGCCACTTCTTGCATAAGTGTTAATTTACCCACAGAGGAACATATAATTTGATAAGAATAAGTTTATCAAAAGGGAAGGATATTATTTAACAATAAGGGGTTTCCAAACTGGACTTAAGAAAAACTGATTATGATAATATACCACAAGAGTTCTATAAAACAGAGGGCCAAAAAATAATTTTAAAAGCACAAATATATGCAAAACTATAGCATATAAGTCATGTTGAATATTAACAGTCATTCACATCATGCTGCCCTATTTTCCAAGCACCCACCTACTTATGGGCACTTCAAAAAGGAAAAATTAAAAAAAATGCATACTGTATATGCCAAATGTGTAATTTTAAAAGTTGCTTTCAATGCTGAATTTTCTCCCTATCTCTAGTAAGCTGCAAAGCTAAAAAACCCTGTGTTTTCTCATTCTCTCTATCAAGCCACAAAGCCTAAAATAGTGATATCAGGGTACATGGTGCAAAGAAAGTCAGTCTCAGACACCTCAGTCTTTGCACTTTTATGTGTAGAACAATGTAGGCAAGATGCCAACAGGATCCAATGAGCCCTCCCTCCCGCCTCAGGTGCTGGAGAAGTCATTTCTGGGAGGCTGGAAGTTCCAGCAGTCTGACAGACCATCTGGACTCTTTCTTTCCAGGACAGAGGAAAATTACTCATATTTATGACTGCTTTGCTGCAGCTCCACCAGAGTGGATGTAGCACCAATGAAAAAAATCACTTTTTTCAGACTCGCCCCTCTTCCATGTTCTACACTACTAAAAATCTGTTTTCTTTTTTCCACTCAGAAGTACTGAAAACAGACCAGCCTCAACAGAGAATCAGAGTGATTGAAATAAGAAATATTTTCCAGTATCATAAAGGCAAAGAGATGATAAACCAATTAATATTTGTGATGCATCTGGACATGTGATGATTTATATGTAGTGAGACTGTGAGGTAGGAGATCAGAATTCAAAAGACAACTTTCAGCAAAGTGAGAAAAGGCGTATCAACCCACACAGAAAGGAGGTATAAAATTACATTTTTTAAAACTTGGATTTAAAGTTACAATTGGAACTTTATTATCTTAGACCTATATTATTTTGGAGAAAACAAAACAAACAGTTCAGCGTGACCTACAAGCAAACAATTTAGAAGAGGAACATAAATACTTGAGATTCATGTGCTTCACTTTCCTCTATGAAGTCATAGAATGGTTTGGGTTGAAAGAGCCCTTAAAGTTCATATTGTTCCATGCTGTGGGCATGGACACCTTTCACTAGACCAGATTGTCTGAAGCACCATCCAACCTGGCCTGGGAAATCCCAACACCTAGTAAGAACATTTTGAAGATTAGAAGGAAAAAATTACAACTGGGTAGGAAGAATCCCACTGTGACCCAAAATGTCACTATCTGTGAGACAACGTAACCTTGAGAAGACATTGCTTCTTCCTTATTGTAAAAACATACCAGAAGGAGCAGTCCATTTCCAGTCACTTGTGCCACATAAACTGCCAGAGCTATTGATGGATTTAAGGTGGGTACAATGGTCTCCACTGGTACAGCAACACACGTTTTTTCACTACTCCACAGCTACAGGCAGTGCAAGTCATTTTGGCAACAGGAAGATGTGGAAAAGCAAGTCTGAATGGTTGCAGAGCACCATTAAACATCCAGAACACACAATTTGGACTGAAGACAGTACAGCTGAATTTTAAAACACCAGCTCTATTCTGCATGTAGTTTGGCTGCTGGAACTTAACAGATAATGATTATTAATTATAAGTTAACAGTAATGGACTAAGCAAGGAGGGCCTGCTGGTTTGGTGTTGAAGAGTCCTGAGACCAGCTTGAACAAACTACCTCAAATCACAAATATCACAATTCCAAGAAAGGTACTTCCTGACTGAGGCAAACAGCAGCAGGGATGAGCAGGCACTGAGATGGAAGTGAGAGTCAGAAGTGTTGAACAGAAGAAACCGAAGACCTGGTAACAGCTCTTCCAGCAATAAAGTATCCTTTGCTGAGCAGGCATGACAACACATTGTCTAAAGATGTGTATGACTGACAGCCCATCACTTTATACTGTAAAAGACCAATCATACTTTTTCACAATGGGGATTTTTTGCACTCCCCCCTAAGGCGTGTGATGATCTTTCCCTGGGGTAGGGATGCCCCTCAATGCCAGCTCTTGAGGCTGAGCATAGAGATTTGCCCACAGTTGTTGGTATAGGTCAGTAACATCAATCTCTACTTGATAAGCTAGCTCTGATAATATTGATTTAGTAAAAAGTGCACTATATTAGTTTTATTGTGCAGTTAATAATTCTGATTCCAGCCTTTTGTTCTTTTGGCCTTCTGTTCTTTTGCCTTTTACTATTTTGTAATTTTACCTTTATTCTCTTCAGTTTTACCAAATCATTATCATAAACAATCTAAATAAAGAACTCACTTTGGTCATATTGAATACCTGCTTTGCCATCATTAATCCTGAAGGAAGACAAAGCCATATAAAGGCTTAATTACACCTCTGTAATCCTTTAGCCAAAAACTTTGTCTGAAGCTCCCATTCAGTTCCCTGACACTGACACTACTTAGCTGGCCATTTGAACAGGATGCATACATGTGTACTCCAACAGTACAGAGAGAAAGATGGAATCAACACTGCCAGCCAGATAAGCCAGCAAAATCTGGGCTGGTGACCACATTTCCAGAGCAATCCTATCCAGAAGCTTCTAAACTCGGCCTCTATCCATATGATTCAGTGCTGTGACTCTAGCAAAGATATTGACAGCATCACAAACAAAGTGCTCTGCAGAGTCTAGACCAAATGATTTTTGGGGATAGAAGACATCAGCTATTCCCCAATTTTTTCTTCACAAGTTCTTCTGTTCTAATATTTTAAAGGACCATTCCATGTAAGTTCATTAGCATCATTCCTCCTCTCAAATCCCTTCCCAGTTTCAGGTTTCCTTACAAGAAAGTCTGATCTTTCCAGTCTGGCTCAGTAATCTCAGTTTCCTCTTTGAATTGTCTCATTCCTTTCTTGCAATTCTTTTAAGGATTGGCTTCAGTTTCTTCAGATTTGTAAATTTAGAAGCAGGAAAAAAGGATTGGAGAAAACTAAAATCTACTTTATTGCATTTACCAGCCATTCTAAAAATTATCTTATAAAAAGGCCTGTGAAACCTCAAGCTCTCTAGCTCAGTCAAATATGAAAAAGAACTATATTTAGCAAGTAGTCAACTGCAGGCAAATGGCAATGCAATATATGCTGAAATTGCTTCTGCACTAGGAACTGTTGGATTTTCTAATTAATTGATAAACAAAATATTGGCAAATTAGACTGTAATTTCAGCAAAGTTCTCTTAGGTCACATGGTCTATTTTTTCTGTTCTGCCAAGACTGAGCTGTTCATTTTGAAGTGTTTTCTAAAACCTGTTTTTGAGTAATTCCAATTAAAAAATGAGTAAGATCATTTCAGTGAAAGGTTCTTTATCATTCATTTGCCACATGACAAGTTGTCTTTGAAAACTTCCAAAAAGTACTTAAACTTTGTGCTTTTAGAAAATATTCCTTAATAAACATGTTATTTTTTCCATATTGTTTCAGTTGTCTCTGAAAATGAATTTCTTCCTTGAAGAATAATGACTATAATCTGGACTAAATGAATTCTATAGTCAATGGCTAAAGGTATAAGCATTACTGAACTAACAGGCAGAGGCTGTAAATCAACATTGCTTTAACAAACCATTACATTACAAAAATTACACTTTGAAAACTAACAAACTGTTCTCCACAAATAAAATGTCAGGACTGCATAATTTTATATTGCTACTGGGAAGAAAAATAGGCCACCTTAGTCTCCCAGGCACAGATGATCAATAAGAGGCGAGTGCTGACTGTAGGTCAGGATCTATATATCACCTTTGCTCCGATTTCATTATTGGATATTTCTCTTTGCATTCCCAAACATCAAAGTCAATATCTCATTGGTTTTAGATCTCCACATGTTGCTACCATCCCATTAAGTCGCCTTAAATTAGTCCTTCGCTATTTGCCACCTGCTATTTCTCAAGAATGCAATTCAAGCATTGCCTTCCACTATCTTGCAGACCATTCCTAACAATTAACTTTAGAGATGAGACAAGCGTTACTCCTGTGTGGCTCAAGTGGTCACTACTTTGCTAGAAATACTGGCAAATGTTTTACTAACTTGAAAAAGAAATGCGATATGAAAAAAGAACGAGAAAGAGTAACGCATAGGAAGGTATGTCCATGGATCTTAGGGAGAGTGAAGAGGGAATAAACCTGACTTGCACCAGCCAAGAATACAGCCCAAAGACAGTAGGTAATCTAGATCTAACAAATCCAGTACATATGCATCCAGTGATGCTTCCAGTGGAGTGGAGAAACACACTGGTATTGTGGGTCTGAACTGACCTCAAAAAATACTTATGTCTTCCTGGTCATTCCTTTGTTTGTGGTTTGCATGTGGCAAGAAAAAACAGCAGTTCATTTATGACCAAGCTTACTTATAATCCATAAACCACTCTGTTGTCTACTTAATCAATTCAACCTACATTTTTCTAACATCCTGCTGGGTACTGGATCAAATTATTTATTAGTAGTGCAGTTCTTCAATACACATTTTCAAACAGAGGTATAAAACAACCCTGATGGAAGACATTAAGAATTCATATTTACCAACAATTATTGTAATACACACAAGACACCTCACCTCAGGTATTATCTTTCTAAGTGTGTAAAAGCATCTTGCTATATAGCATTATATTGGAGCATTGACTTTCTTATGTTGAACTGGTTTCTAACCACAACATGATTAATTCAGTTTATTACCACTGGAAGCTTAATTGTGGCAACATCAATACACAGATTTTTGTTAAGCAAAATCTTGAGGATTAATGTGACCTGTACATGCATTCCAAAGCTTAAATCACAGTAACAGTAATTGGACATGAAATAATATTCCAGAGATGGGGGCAGTGGGAGGGAAGAATTTATTTCTGCTCTCTGTTATACCTGTAAAAAACTTTGAAAAAAATCCCACACGTGTATAATGTATCTAAAGTTTTTTCAGAACTACCCGACACTGTTGTGACCACCAAAGATGCTATGGGAGGAAACAGCTTTTTCTTATACATATGAGAATGAAATTAAAGAATGACACAAATCATTTTCATTATATATTGGCAGTGCTTTTATATTCCAGGCCGCTTATTTTATATTCTCTTATGCTTCATCTGTGTCACTAACCAATTTAATCTTAATGGTGCTAAAGAAAGAAGCTGTTAGATTTGTCTCACTTGACCCATTTTTTTCTTAACTGAGAGTGTTACTGTGTACAGTAACATTTTCTCTTAGAATCATGTTCTGTTCTAGATTTATTTTGTTTTTATTTTAGTGCATCTGAATTTAATAACAAAATTAAGGTCTCAAACACAATTTTCTTGCTTTCTTGAAAGCTATCATACAAGCTGAGTAACACTCTTTATTCTTTTTTAACCAATATTTAGAAATATATCATATACTTCGTTTTCCCTTTTTTCCACTAGACAAGTAGAGTGAACACTCAGTTAACTTCACGTTAACTCTTGCAGTAACATCAGACATCAAAATGCAGCATCTGTGTGCTTGGGCAGAAAAACAAAGATGGCTACACAGCATGAATCTAAAATACATGCAAACTCCTGCTAAAATAAAAAAACTAACAATATCATCTGACATGCAATGTTTTCCACTGATTATGTTAGCGATTATAGCAATATTATCTGTATTGTAGTATAACCTAGCAATATTGTCAGTGGATTTTACAACAAAACCTACAAGTAAAATTAAGTTAGTAATGAACAGTGAATAAAGTTTTCAAAACACTTTCAAGCTCTTTAACAGAAAAAAGGGTTTTTAAACCTTAGCAGACCTGTGGAAAACAAATATATAAGATGTGTAGGAAATTATACTGGCAATGTATTGAATGTTAATTATATCCAAAGGAAAAGCCTGTATTCCAACAATAGCAGAATGTTCACATAGGGAAAAACAAAAGCAGTGTTAGAAAAGAAATTGGTTTTAACAAGATCAGTGAGAATCTGAAGCTAAAAAGCATTACAGAAGTATGTAATTGTCCCCAAATTAGTGTTATGAATCTAGGATGTTTGAAAGTAAGCTTCTATTTCAAGTAAATTTATTAAAATTGAAGCTTGAAATTCATACTGAGGACAGCCAGACAACTTAGAACACTGATGTCATTCCCAAGACATGTTTTTCATGATTTAACATGGATTTTTTGTTTCTTTTCCTTCTCATACAGCACTGCTTCATGACACGCACCAAGGCTGCTTAATAATTTAAGCAGCTTTTCCTTGCCTAGAAACAGTGAGTGTTCTTACACCTCCAGCATGAATTATAAATTCTCTGGCTTTATGATATATATAAAGTGCAGTCATTAGGAGGCTGAAGAACTGGGGAAACCTAATTCTTCTGCTGGACTTGTAGAGAAGACCTCAACCTCTGACAGACCCCACAGCAAACTTAATTTGTAAGTAGGAGTCTGCTGACACTGGCAGTAATATCTAGTCATTTGCAGACATTACACCTGAGAAAATCTTCTTGACTGGGCTGGTAAAAGCATTATAAATTGATGGCAATAACCCTGCAGTTAGAGAATTGTGCTGTTTTTCTCTTAGAAATAATTCTGCTGGTTGTAGGCCTCGGTATACCTAACACTGTCTTGGGTTGCAAATAGTCAGAGACCAGCACGGTGCTCACCATTCCCATGGTCATTCTCACTGTTGTCCCAGACAGACCAGTATCACTGTCTCAAAAACTGTGATTGGCAGCACCACAGCTCAGGAAAAACCTGGGTTCAAGAGTAAACTAGTTGAGCTCAGTAGCAAAGGCTCAGCTGGGCCCAGCTAAAAGCAGAGACCCAGCAGACTCAGCCTCACCATCAGCAGGGAGGGGTGAAAGTGCACCCAACATGACGAGGGCCCTGCACCAAATCAAACATCCCTTTAAGACCTCCACAATTTTCACCAAGTCTTATCCTCCCTTAAACTGAAACCTAACAACACAACTCCTGCACTGCCTTCCATCTCCATATTCTCAAAAATCTGTCCCAGATGGTCTCCTTCCAGCCCTACAGGGATCACCCTACATGTGGCACCTTGGCCACCAGAGACAAGCACAGGTTTTGCCCTGGCCACTGCAGGCCTCCAGGCATGCCATGAGCACTTACCAATGCCTCAGTAAAGCCTCCATGTAGAGCAGTTCCTCTTGCTTTTGGATTTTGCTGAAGGCTTTTCTTTCTTTGACTAGTAGCAGCCTCCCTGTTGTTTGGTTTAGAATCGCAGTACAGCAAATCATGTTCTTCCTGTTAGGACTCATTTCCACAATGCTGGTTTTCAAAATGTAAACAATTGGGCTATCGCAATCCATTTTGTCCCTCATCCTGACACCCAGGACAACGCTCTAATTTTGTTTTGTTTTTACTGGAAGGAGAGTTCAAAGTTCCATTTTACTTATTTTTATATTTAAAAAACATTTGTATTTAATGATTGCTTTTCTTCTTATGAATTCCTGTTTCCACAGTGAAGATCCTCTCAGTTCAGAATGCTTGATCATCCCAACCACACCCAAACACATTACCTAACCCATCTTTTAGGAAGCAGCAATTATTATTGCCATGGAAAAATAGTCACATGCAGTGTTTCTAGATGTTTTATCTTTGATGTATTTCATCCTCCATCATATTTCATTTGTGCTTATCCTGCTCACAGTTCAAGACGACTGACACTTTAGTGCTGCATCCCTTGCACCTAAAAATACAGTACTGGAATGAGGTATTTTCCAGATACCAATCACTTAAATGAATAAAATCCAAAGGTAAAAAATGAGCAGCAAGGAACAACGGGAGGCATTCCAGGCTCTCTTCCTGATGCATAAGGTACCGTGACATGACTGGATTTAGTCCAGATTTTCCCAGTGTCTGTGTAGCTAGATGTTTCCTTTGTGTGGTAGGCCAGACCAACTCAGAAATTTACAAAAGCCACCTGCATGTTAGCAGAAGTGACTGAAAATAACCCCTGAAACATAACAAATAATAATAAGAAAAAAGTCTCAACCTATGTAATGATAGAAAAAGGAACAGCTCAGATGGTTCAGTTTTCCAAGTAATTCAGCTGTACACAGTCCTGGCAGTGTGCAAAGTCTTTATAGAAGTAGCTCCCTGACTGAAGGCCAGCCTCCTGCAATTTGTGGGTTGTAGCTGATTGCAAACTGTGAAGGTTTTGTCACACTAAGTCATCTATAAAGACTTCCTCTATGTGAATTTTCCTTCCTCTAATACTGCTTGAATTCATTCTGCAGCCTTTCCTTCAGTTCAGGCAGAGTTTCTTTATTTTGGACCCCTGCATTCTTGAAACTGGTACTTAGCAAAATCACATTTGAGACCTTCAAAACCTTTGCCATGTTTCACTAAAATCAGCCCCAAAGCATTAAAGTTCAGGTAGGGAAGGTGGACACAGGAGTTTGGCTGAGCAAGAAGTGCGCATCTATGCTCAAAGTGGTTTGAAAAGGTGTGTTTCCTTTGAAAACTTGCTTAGGAAGGTTCTTTCAGTTCTTCTGTAATCCTATTTCGTGGGGAAACTCCGGCTCCTTGTGGTGGGTCTGGCCTTTAGAACTTGGAAGGTGACACCTTGACTGAAGTCTCCTGACTAAATTTGTTGGCCAGTGGAGCAGTGAGCTGAAGCGTTTGCAGCGTCCCTCGTGGGCTGCTCATTTTGATTTTTTTTTGTTGTTTTGTTGTGGTTTTTTTGTTTGTTTTGTTTGTGGGGGTTTTTTGTTTGTTTGTTTTTGTTTTTGTTTTTGTTTTACTCTGCTCCACTCCAAAAAATAATTACACAGCATAATATCGTGGAGGCGCTAATCATACCACACCAGAACACTTGATGGCTGGGGGATGCCTCCCAGGTTCCTTCCGTCCCTGAGACGTTTTTCTCCACAGGATGAGTGTGAGAGAAAACCAAACCCCAACACTCTTGCACAACCGGAAAGGGTCGACTCCCTCCTCGTTTTCTCCCCACACCCGGACCACCTCGACAGCAGAGGGCTCTTACCGCGGGTGGCGGGGCCATGCCGGCTGTGTGTGTGTGTTCAGGGGAGGATATGGGTGGGGCCCGGGGGGCAGCGGAGCCCCGCGGCCGCAGCAGCCGGTGAGGGCCCTGCGCTTCCGTCCCGGCGGCGGGGCCGGGACAGAGCCCGGGGGCCGGGACAGAGCCTTCCGAGGAGACAGAGCCCGGGGGCCGGGACAGAGCCTTCCGAGGAGACAGAGCCGTGGGGCCGGGACAGTGCCCTCGGGACGGGACAGCGCCCTGGAGCCGGGACAGCGCTCTAGGGACGGGCCAGTGCCCTCGGGACGGGACAGCGCCCTGGAGCCGGGACAGCGCTCTAGGGACGGGCCAGAGCCCTCGGGACGGGACTTTGGTGGCCAGGACAGCGCAGGCTGCGGAGCAATGAGCCCGGCAGGTGGGTGCGGGGTGGGTGGTGAGGGCGGGGAGGTTCCCACACACGGTGTTGTGTCCCGGTGCGGTGTTGGGGAGTGGAGACCCTGCCCTGGAAAGCAGCCCTCAAGTGCTAGAGGCGTCTCATGCGTCTCTTACGGTCTCGCAGGTACCAACGCTGCTTTGCCGAAGAGGAGAGGATGTAGCGCCAAGAAGTTAGGAGATTAAAGAATAGAAATTGCACGAGCAATGTTACTTCGGTCCTACATGTGCATCCGCTCTGGGATAGTCTTAATTGGCTAATCACGTATTGTGTCTCTAATTAAAAATTGATCATCCTCTTGCAGTCTCTCAGCTCCCCATATGGGATCCAGCCTGTAGCACGCAGCAAAACTGTGGAATATTAATTCTTTGTTTATGCTTTTATTGGTGTTTGTTGCAATATCTGGGTGCCTCAAAACTGTTTGTGTGTATTTTATTACTCCTTTGGTAGTGTTGGAACACATTATGCCATTGACTGGCGGAAAAAATTGATAAAAAGTTAAAATTATTTACGAAGGCTCCATGTAAATCAGAGGCAGCCCTTAACCTGAACCAGAAACCTGTGACTCCATGTCCCTGTGCACATTCTTCCCAGTTGTGTTTCCTTATTCACAGAAATACTGTCTACGTACTGCTCTCATTTTCTTCATGTGTCTTTGCAAGGCTCAGCAACACTTAAATCAAGCCAATGACTGCCAAGCTGGGCACTCAATAAAAAGGAAATGAAAGACATGTAGCCAGATACCAGAGGTTTGGCTGACTTGCTTGTGGGGAGCTCAGCTTTATTTTTGTGATTCTTTTATTAGGTGGGACAATATTTTATCCTCATTTTCTGAGTGAGGAGTCAAGAAAGAGAAGTCTGGGGGCCTGAGTCTGCAAAGGTGACTCAATAAATTGTTTTTCTGTTTTGATTCTGTGACTGGGATACGCAAAGCAATCACATGGAGTCAAGAGATTTTCACAGGGCAGAGGGTTCCTCCGAGCCAGTTCAAGGCTGAGCCAAGGCAGAGAACAAGGCAGAGAGCCTCTGCCTGTTTATTTCTTACTTTTTATACATTTGTGGGTCTGGCTGAAGATTGGCTTCTGGAGTTTTCACCCCTTAGCCGAATGGCCAGACCAACTGTCAGTTACAATTGTTTTCAGGTTAGAAATATGCAAACAAAGGACAGAGGATAAAAAACAAAGGATTTGTTTATTTTACATGTGTGAGAAAAAGTGAAAACTGCTCCTAATATTGTACAGTAGCTAAAAAGTCTGACTCCATTTTATGAACAATCAAAAGGCTTTAAAAAACTCAGAAAAACCAGGGTGACATGATTCATCATTTTAAATTACTGCTCTGGATGTCAAGACAAAGTTTTTACCAAGTACTTTATATTTTGTATGATTTTATAACATCAGAGTAACCACATTAGTTATTAGTTATTGAGTGTAGCTTTGTAATGACATTATCCTTGCGAGCCATCTTTACTTACTACTCTCATTATACAGAAAAAAACACAAGAGAATAAAGGCAAAGTGACTTTTCCAGCTGTTTTACAATAAGTTAGCTGTAGATAAAATATCAAAACTCAGTACTGCTTTGCTTTCTACCTAGGGCTGGTAGTGAAATGGGTATGGTTATTTTACTGCTTGTTTTCTATCTAGACCAAACTTCCAGAATTGCAAGCTTCTTTAAAGAAGAAAGTCGCATATATGAGCAAAACTAAATGCAACAGCATTTCCAAATATGCATATGCTATGCCCATTATTAGGCAAACTGATATTTGTGCATGTGAACAGTTGGCAGGGCGGTATTCCGATAATCACAGAAGTGTGCTCAGTGTTCATTCTGTATCAATGACAGGACACAACTGTGCATGACCTGGGGGCGTATAGCTTATAGTCTGGATCTTGGTGAATAAAGGCAATCAAATCCTGAGTATGCATGTGAAATAGCTGGAGTAATTGCTGAGTAAATATGTAAGAACACCAAAGAGGGATGGCTGCTTTCCCAGCTGCTCACAGCCAGTTCCATACATTGGCAGGGAACAAGTAACAGTAGGCTCAGCCAGCAGAGGATGTGCTGGCCTTGTACCCTGGCATCGCTTGCCTCTGTCATTTTTTCATGTAATGCTGTACCTGAGCCTCATCCGCCTCCATGCACAAACCTCTCTCCTGCAGGTTTGCCAGCACATCAAACCTTTCTTTTATCGAAAGAGGTCCATTGTGTATAGAGGTGCATAGAGGTCTGTTTTCTCCTGACGGAACAGCAGCAGTGAGGTACTGAGGTTGCTTCAGGTGGATTGCCCGAGGCCTAGTCTAGCTCAAATCTGAAAGCTGTTTGGGATGCTTGGTGGGAGAGACAGGCTTGTTACTTGTCAGGACTCTGTAGAAGACCCTAACCTAGATGAACTTTATGCAAATTCCATTAACGCTGCTGTGGCTAGTAGAGACAAAACATCTGTAAGGCATGATCTTTGATTACATCTTCCTTCATTTGAGACAGGAGGCAATGGCAGGACACCTTAATTGCTGTGCTGTGTTGGAGTAATCTCTCCTCACTCAGGAATATAATTATCTTCATTGAGATCTTTCCTTGTGTGTCCTTTAATTATTATATTTATTTACACGGTGTACGTATCTGTGTCTTCGGCTGTTTCTGGGTCAATGTTTATGTAAGTGGTGTTCTGGGAGGGAATCTAGACAGTGAATAGGCACAAGTAACACTTGATTTTTGTTTTTCTCAAGAATTAGGCAGTGCTTGAATTTTTAGTAGTCAATATTTTTTCAGCTCCTTTACTTTTAAGAAAAAAAGTGTTCTCAGACAATGATTTGATTCAAAATCCAAGAGGTCTAGTGCTGGAGTTTTGAAGCAGATTCAGTAATAGCATCATAATATTAATCTTAATATTCATATTCACTATTAATTATTAAGTAATAGTAATATTATTAATAATGTATTTGTAATTTGAGTATCAAAGAAGCTAGAACTGAAATACCCCAAAGCTATCATTTGCCTTCAGAAGTGTTGGGGTGCTCATTCAGATTCAAACCCCACAAGCTGTGTTCCTTATGCTGATCCTCTCCCATCTCCCTTTTGTTGAAAGCAGTAGTTACTGAAGTTTGCATGGAAGCAATTGACCACACACATTTGAAAAATTGTATCACTGATATCACTGATGTTGTGATACAGGTGAAAGAAAGCAGCAACCTCAGTTTCTTAAAAGAAGAACATTTGTGCACAGGGACTCAAATCCACAGTGTGACTCTTTCCCTGTCTGTGTATCTATCTCTTAAAGCTGGTCTTTGAGAATTTGATTAGTTTATATACTCCTTTATTTGCTTGTAGGTAATACAAAATGTTTTATCTCCTCTAACAAGCTTAAGCATCCCAATGCAAACAGCAGCAATAACTTGTGATATAATTATATCCCCAAGGGAGATGCAGTGATTTCTGACTATTGTTAAAAAAAAATAAAGTTGTCCTGGTCTTTTTTATAAATCAAGTGCAATGTGAACTGTGATAAAAAACTCCTATGCTCTATTAAATGCAAACAAAAGTAATAATTTCAGAATGGTATTGAAAATATTTCTTTGAAACCACTGTGAAAATAGGGAGTCACAAATACCAAAATTTAACTTTTAAACTGGAATCTATTTCATGTAATGATATTGATGTTCATTTAGTGTTTATTGGCTCCCTGCATTGTAAAAAACCAAGGGTTTGTAAGAAGCCACAGTGTATAATTTGTGCTATCACAGGCCTGACAGTTAAAGCAAATCGGTCTTACCATCCCCATCATTACTTTGTTTTTCAATGTTTCTGGGAGCTTTTGTGTACAGTTAGGTAAGAAGAGTCTTACACACGTTGGACATTGAGACAGTTCAAGCAGAGATACAGCTGAGTTTGGAAAGCACCCATTTGCATTCAGATCACATGCTTAACAGCTGGAAAGAACTTGAAATTTTACACAGGTGTTTATAAATAGCTAGTCTGTGGCTAAGGTTTGCTGCTATTGCTTCTGTGTAAGAAACAGAGAATTCATGTAAGACCATGAAGCTGAAATGCAATGCCTTTGTCAAGTTTCATAGCTTTTTCTCTGTACCTACTGGTAAACTTACTTCAAAATCTTGCAGGTTTTCATCGCTGAAAAAAAAGCGTGGCTGGTCTTTCTGCTGGAGCGTACCACAGCTTCTGTCCAGCCCTGCATACTTGGATTTCCTTTCTGGGGAAACCAACATCAGAAAAGGGGCTTTCCTGATTGCCAGAGTTTCGCCCTGACACCAAGTTAAGGTGCAACTGAATACAGCAGCTGGATCTAAGAGCTAACATCTGGTCCTAGATCCCTACTCTAGACATGCATAAAAGAGTTTCCTTACAAGAAATAATGTCAGACTAAAAGATAAATAACCCCCGTCCCCAAACCTGACTGAGACCCTGTCGCATACAGTTCAATTCATGCCTAAATGTGCTATATCCTCCACATTTCTCAGCACTGGGGACATGCATGTGTTGTGTCTCTCAAACAAAGCAAGGTATTTTCCTGTCAAAATGTAATGCAGTAATGATATTTTCACTTGCTATTTATTGTTATACTTGCTTCCAATTAAAAAGAAAAAAACAAAACCCAAACCCAAAAAGAAATATTAATTTTTTTAGCGGTTTTCTCTACAGGGCAAGTGTTAAGTCATGAAGAATAAATAATTCAAGTTTGTTTACTGTAGTCAGTAAAAAGTGGTGTGTGTTTGTTTGTCTGTTTGTTTTTAATATCAGATTAGAGGTACAATTGAAATAGTAAGCATTATTTCTTTTCTAGTGGAAAATATCAAAAATGTTAGAAGCTTTGGGAAAAATGGAACTATGAATAGAAAAGCATTTATGAATTCAACTTTTAAGAAATAAGGTAATATGGAAAACATTTTTTTTATAGTATACCCTTCTGTTTTTCATAATTTTCATTTATTCATTAAACTTTTATAGTTTAAATAGCTGAAAGAAAAAAAAAATATGTTATGCCAGGAATGAATTGAACATGGACAATTTTTAGTCATTTGAAGACTGGAAATAAAAGCTTTCATGTTAAGCAGTGCTGTGTCCTCTGTAAAAATGAAAGGCTAAATACAGTACAGGCTTCAAAGCGATTTAATGTCAATATGATAGTGGAGCACTAAGTGAAAACAGGCAGTACTTTAATCAGAAGCCACAAGTGTGGTGTTCCTCTGATTTATTAAAATTTGGGATTGGAAAGGTTTGTGAACCTGCTTTTTGTTAAATTACAATATGCATGGTGACAGAAATAAATTAACAAAACCCTATTAACAGCAGAAACCAGATATTTTCTGAGTTTGATTAATTTCCCTTTAAGGATATGAAATACCATGGGAAACTAGTAAATATGCACTGTTCAGTATAACCCCTCCAAGGAGAAGAGATTTTCCTGACCCTGACAGCCTGGTTATGATGTGCTGCTTTGGGGTGCTGCAGGCTGCTCCCCTGTGAGAGCTCAGGGTGCAGAACATCAGGGGTTGCTTGAGGTCATTTGTGCTGACTTGGGGTCATTGGTGTCCCTGGTAGGGGTCACTGGGGGTCGTCTGGGCTGACTTGCACAGCACAGACGCTGCCTTGGGCCTTTACTGTTCATAACCTCCAACCAGGACAGCAGAGACAGCAGTCAGGACAGCTGGACACAGGCAAACCCATCATACTCGGGTCAAAGTCTCTAATGCCCCAGAGATTTGGACTGCTCAGGAGGAAGAAAAGGATGGGAGACCTCTGCTGTCAGTGGCCACAGCCAGGAGCTCTAGTGGTTCATGGACTAATATGAACTGTCATTGTCTACTTTGTTCCTTGTATTTACTTGCCACTCCGGGTGCGGGAACCAGAGGTGGAAAAGTCGTGAGGGGCTGTTTCAAGTGTTCCTGGTTGTTAGAAAGGGTTAAGTTAATAATAACTAGGGTTTGTAAAGACAAATTGAGAAATAAGAAGAGGAGGGATTGAGAGGAAAGCTCATGTCTTTACAAGCGATTTGAAGGGTGAAGGTATGAGTGTTAATATTTTTGAAATGGGTCTTAATGTCTCTACAAACTCTGGGCAGCAGGTTGGTTGCAGAGCCCAGACAGCTCGGCTCCTGAAACCGACAATGGTCTGCACAAACCTGAGCTTCTGAACTTTGGGGTAAAGTAGTAGGTTCAAGGGCAGATACGGGGTAGGCAGTTTGGGAAGGCTGTGCCTTTCTAGTACCTCAGCCGATGGGGAAAGGAAGAGGGCAGCATGCGGCCAGGAAGTTTAGGATAAACGGAGGCTCCACCCTCCAAAACCTCGAGAGAGAAAACCCCACGGGTGTGTGCCCCAGTGGACTCCCTCCCTTTATTCATTTATTTGAATAAAGTTGCAGGGCTCTTCTGTCTACTTGTTGGATGTAAACCTCTGACATTTGTGGATTTTCCTGATAAAAGCAAGGCCTTCAAATAAGCCAGATAGACCCCAACGTCTTTACAAGTGTCCAAATGATTTTAGCTCTGTCCAGAAAGTAAACTCTAGCAGCTTAATCTTACTTTTAGTATCTAAAGGTAATTTGAATTTCAAATTCATCTGAATCTTTTAAACATTATTTTTTAAAGGTAGGCTGATATTATGTGAAAAGTTTATAAAGATATAATCAAATAATAGAAGTGGTCTTGTTTGGAAAGGATGTTCCACAGTATCTGGAAAATCTAATAAAAATGCACTAAACTCAATATACTTTTTCTCCTCCACCCCCCTGAGATGTCTACTTGTAGGTATTTTACTGAGTCTCTGGTTGCTGTAGACTTCCTACCTGTAAAAGTGGAAAGCTAATTCCCCAGCCTAGTGTGTCTCAAAATAACTGTATTTAATCAACAAAGCCTTGTTGCTGTGCAATATCAAAGGAAATTTTGCCAGTGTTTTTAATCAAAACTTTAAGGTTCTTATGCATGCATTCTGGTTTTGTAACGCAGTAATCTTATCATTAAAACTTGCAAATGTGTTTCTCTCCCTTATCAATTCTGTGTCCTGTTCAAGACTAGCTATTTTAGAGGAGGCCAAATCTAATCTGGCCTTGAATGAAATAGTCTGTAATGATTGAATTGGGGAAAATGTATTTTCAGTGAAAGTTTAGGCCAGATCCTACATTTAGCAGTTTGGAAACAGAAGAATTCTCTGTTTTAAGGGGTACCTTCAGGACAGTTTCATTTTCATTTTCTGCTAGTGCTCTTGCCAAGCTATTGTCAGTTGGTTTTTTAAGAGAGCTTAAGAACAGCTATGTTTCACTGGCAAAGTTACAACCTATATTTCAACACTGGTGCTTGTAGAATTCATTAAAATGGCAAACCATGTTTCTATATCTTAGCTTGCAAATATGGAATGTATACCATAGTTTTTGTACTCCCACATGCTGTTAAGTCCATGCTCATTTTGAATAACATGTATAATAATGAATAGCATTCATTTTGAAGACAACCAAGCCTTAAATGACATTGTTGAAAGGCAGAACTATCCTTTCAAACTGTGACAACTCATTCATTAGATGTAACATTTTGGAGACTTCTGTGAAAAGCTAGTCCTTCTTATCAGAAATCAAGGGTTGAACTTCAACTTAAAATACTTAAAATAATACAAAAGTCAATTACTTTATTTTATTTCTCTCACCATAACTATGCCACAGATCAGCACTGTAACATTTGACTTTTCAAATGTACATGCTCTCCCCTAAATGATCTGTTTTTGCTTAATAAGTGAAAAATTTTTCACTCTTTTGTGACAAAAATCCAATCCAATACTGGATAAATAATAGTTCTGAATCTAAGTCTTTAGAAATCTTTAGAGGAGTGTGTCCAAACTTAAGTTCCTCTACTTTTTTAGGATTTTATTTCTTACTGAAAGATCAGAATGATGAGAAGTCTCTCAAGGAGTGCAAGCTCTGTCATTGTTTGAAATGGACTCTTGAACTTGTTTTGTTTGTGGATATTTACCTTCTTGGTATATTGCTAAAATCTGGATCACTGCATTTTAATATCATAGTAAGCATTTAGTTTAAGAAATGTTTCATTTTGTTATGGTCCTGATTAGCCAGGCCAGGTATTTGTAAGTGCATTAAACGCTGCAGGAGCATATGGCACAGCAGTCTGTACCAGCTATAGATTCAGTAAAAGTGGCTGTGTTCAGGACTGTCTCTCGTGGCACCTGCTTTGGCACAATGTGCCTGAGAGAGTGGGAGCTCAACTTCATGCTCATGTTAGTGTACTCTAGCACTGAGAAGACTTTGTTTCCTTATGCTGCAAGGCTACTTCACCATTGGCAAGCAGTGTTCCCTACTAAACAGGATGTGCAGTAGAGCCTAAGAGCCATGCAGCGTACGTTGAAGAGAGTTTATTTTAGACTTGCTCTAGTCTGGTCCTACGCAGGCAGTGCACATGAGGTGCGATTCCAAAGATTTGAGATGTTTGCGCAGTTGCAACATTATCCTGCAGTAAATGGAAAATGGAACATGTGCAGAATAAACTCCAGAGGAGGAAAATTAAAACTGCACATTGTGTTTCATACTTTTACCAACAATGCAAATAATTATTGTTGAGCAGCTGGTGCTCGGTAGTGTGTTAAACTGTGGGATCCTTCCTGAGGAGTCTTACATTAGATATTACTAAAATACAAGTGGAGTGACGACGGTGATGGACCTATGACAGCATCAGCCTGTTTTATTTTAAGATTTTTCTTCTTCTGAATGTTCAAGAGGAAAGTAAAAATTTAGTTATACAGATTTGGTTAAACAACAAGGGCCTTGATGATGTAAAAAGCAGGATGCTTCACAATTCTTTGGTCCTGGCCTGTCTACCTCAAGCTTCTAAGTTTTATTGTATTTGAACTACACAGATTCTCTGACTGTAGTGAGATAAGGTTTAATTTGGTCTCAAAAACGGCTCAGGAGAGATTTGTTTTTGCTTTCTTTTCTGTACTTTCCTAAGTAGAAATGGATGACAGTGTACTTGAAAAGGTGGAAGTACTGGTGAGATGCTTTTCTTCCAGCGTACATTATTCTGTAGACATGCTTTTCCTGTTTCTATTCCACAGTGAGGCTATACTGCAATGACAGCAATGTATGGCAGATATGTATGTATTTTATGGTAAATCTGTTTGCAAGAATCTCAACATACAGGATTGGTTTATTTCCAGGAAGCAACCTTGTGGTCTAAAGCAGTCCTAGTTATACAAAATCTTTCTGCAAGTTCTCCCCACTAGAGGAGGACCCAAAATTGTTACCTAGGTAACTCTCCAATTTGTTCTTATTTTAGGACCAGTAATAATTTTGGGAATTTATTTTGCAAGGGAGGAAGATAATTGCATGTGTTAAACTTACACCGAAGAGATATTCTTATTAGAAAAATGTATTTTGAATCTCGTGCAAGCTGTAGCAGTATTTGGGCATCACAGTGGATTTTGCAGGCCTGTGGTTGAATTTGTGAAGGCAGGTAGGCATTCATTTAACTAAGCTGTTATCTTTATCTGATGGACAGAAATAAAAGTAGTTTGTTATATAGCTAGTCTGTAAAATCTTTGTCTTAAGGCAGTAGAGAGGAAGCAGAGTTGGGTTTAATACAGAGAAGTCAGTCTTCCACTGAAGTTGTTCCTGAGTGTTTTATTTAGCTTGGTTTCTCACTCACTGTTAGCTCTGTCGTTGCTCATTTTATGAAGCTGCACTTTTATGTAATGATTTTCTACTTCATTTACTTCCATCTGTGTACAACATTAGCATGAATGCTGTTAAAAAGGTCAAAACAAAAATGTAAAGTGGTTGTCCAACACTGATTAGAGATTTGTCTTGGGTTGTTCTGTTACTGTTTGGGTGTTTTCAGTGACTGTCGTGTATTTCTCAGAAAGGGAGGAAAGAAATGAGCTGAAAGTGGAGGACAATTTCTTCTAGAGCCTCAGAACTTCGATGTGTTATACATTAAACAAAAACTGCTTCTCACATTTACTTAAATTTCTGGATGAATGCTCAAGTAAATGAGACACATTAAAAATGGATTTAAAATCAGACTGCAAAGTGGGATCTCAGAAGCCCTCCCTCAGTAGTCTGCTGAGTTGTGGCAAAGGAAGCAGTAGGTTTAGAAACCCAAGAAGTGCGGATGATACACTGGAAGAGGTTGCCCAGAGAAGCTGTTGATGCCCCATAAAAGGAAACATTCAAGGCCAAGTTGGATGGGCCTCTGAACAGCCTGGTCTAGTGGGAGGTGAGATGAACTGAGATAGTCTTAAAGGGTCCTTTCCAATGCAAACCATTCTATGACTGCTCTGAGGGAGTTCAACCAGATTTCTACGGATTTCTAGTGTTAATGGTAATCTGTAATTTAGGAATTGTTGAGGTGTCATCGATGGTTAATTCAATGAATTTGATCACATTACAAATGCAGGGAACACAGAAATCTCTGAGCATAAATTGCAATAAATTGTGCTATTTATTGATAAACACTGCCCGATGATCAGTGTCTGTCAGGTTCCTGGCATACAAATTAGACTACTTAATGCGTAAGACAATTTTCTTGTTTTGTACATCAGTTCCTATAGTGTGACCTTCCCAGACCATAGATGTTGGAATCACAGCAACTTACCCAAAACATTATTTCTTTCAAGATCAGTGGTTTTTATTTTGTTCCATAAACACTATTTTCTGAGACATAATCTCTTGTGATAGAGGTAAATGTACTGAATTTCATGAGAATGTTTTCCCTAAATAGCATCTGCAGAGCATGTATTCCGTTTTTTGTTTTTTATTTTGAAGAAATTAAAGTTAAAAATTTGTGAGAAATTGAAGTAACAATGGAATCAAAGGGAACAGAGGAAAAAAGCAAGAGATGGCAAAAGAAAAAGCAAAGACATTGAATTTAAGTGAGTAGAGTTTAAATGTGATCATAAACACAGAATTGCCTACACTAAGTCAAGATGAGAACATCCAAAGTGATTGTGATAAAGAAGTACTAGCAATTAAAAAAAAAAAAATCAAATAAAGAAGAGGATGCTTTGGTCTGCCCTAACAGGACATTTTGAAATTAATTTGTTTTTAATATTTCATGCTTATAAAACCATACTTATAGTGATAGTGTAAGGGAAATCTTCGGGTAGTGGTTGTTTTTGGTAGCAATTGCATCTGTTAATGCAAACTTGATACAGCTTGCTCAGGTTTTCCTGTGACTTTAAAGACTTGTTCAGGTTTTCATGTGACCTTAAAGACTTGTTCCACGGCAATCATAAAAAGCAGTATATTACTCCAGCCCTTCATGCTGTCATTATGGTATATTTTTTTCTTCATGATTTGTTCATGCCTAAATCATTTCTGAATTACCTGGTTGTTTTGCGCTAAAATCTACTGAAGGTACAAGTTCCTCTCAAGGAAGTGACTGTAATGACAGGAAATTCTGCCTCATTGCAATTGTGATAAAGGAGGAGGTCTACCTTGAGATAGAGAAATGAGTTCTGACCTCCATGTCCCTATATCCCATGTTTGTGTTTAGCCTTGTTCATTAGAAGCTAGAGCACCTGTCCATCAGTTGGTATTCAGCTGTAAGGATTCATGGGACATATCAGAGAGAATGGCTTAAACCAGGAAATAAGGCCATATTGCTTAATGAAAAACAGCTTTTTGGGCATAATGTTAGCTTTGTCATATTTGATAGTCATGTATCTTTCTGGTCTACCTGTGCCAGGTCGATGCAGTGGAAAGACAACCCAGGAATTTTTTTGGTTCTGTGTTCCCACTGTTACTGTAGGGAAAATCAATGGAATTTCTCTGCAGGGAAAACCAACTAGATCAAGCATAAACTCATTTGTACGAAAATTGTTCCTCTCTGTGGAACCTAATTTTGCCCACTCCAGGCCTCACCAGGCTTGGTAAGAAGGATGAAGGCATGAGGGTTGATTTTATACAGATAGAGCAAGTATTTGTTTTCACATACAATTTAGCAATTAGCAACAGAAGGTACATAAACGATGAAAATGTTCTTATGACATGCTAGCTAAATAGACATTTGAGAATAGAAGTGCAGCCACTGCTGGCTGATACAGTGAGGGCAGGAATACCCTGTGTTTTAGGATAATTGCTTTAATTGAAACAGGTGTACCACAGTGCTGCAGCACTTTCACCACTTTGTGATCTCACTCTAAAGTTTACAAGTGGCTTTTATAATTTTAATTTCCTTTACTGGAACACCTCAGAGAAGCAACATGAAATGCCTTGAAAACATTTTCCATTATCTGCAAATAGTTCTAAAGTGCTTTCTGCTGTCCTTCCCACGATGAATGCATTTTGGCTTGCTTCAGGGGATTTGCCTTGCAGAATTCCAGCAACCAAGAGCTGGAGTTGCATTTTGAGACACATTTACTGGACGTGTGTGTGGTGTGCTGACTGGGAAAATCAATGGCTTCTGGATGGGTGAGGGACAGTTTGCTATGCTAAGGCCACTCATTAGTGCTGAATTAAATGTTCTCATTCTGTTTCCAAATGTTAGATTGCAGGTGTTGTTTGAAGTGCTAGTGAAACTTTTTGCAATTCTTATCATATCAATGTCAGTGATCAGGGCAAGCAGTGTGAAGAGATGAATGTTTGAATCTTTGTCAAAAGATTGCAGAGAGGACAAGAGACTAAAACTCTTTCAATTCTAGAGTCTCATTTGAACTGGTACATATGCTTGTAATTCTTATCCTACATACAGCCCAGATGGAAATGAATCTTCTTGAGATTAGAAGAAAAGTTTTGAAAATCTCTGAGCAATTGTGTCATGACCCTTAACTATATCCACAATTTCATTTTACAGAGTGAAGTAGGTGAGTGCATTCAACTTGTAAAGTCTTGAATTGTTCTATCCTGGCGCTGCTTGCATGGAAAAAAATTATACTGCTTCTTTTTGTGTAAGTTTTTAGCATGAAAAGATACTCATGGTAATCCTGGAGAGTGTAGTCTACGATTCACAAAAGAATTAAAGATGCAATCGGTGTCATTCCATATCACTTACATTGCCCAGATTTATCATCAATATATTATGAGAAAGTGAGCAAGAACTTCTGTGCCTTTCCACTTCTCCTTTGAGATATTTAACTACTGTACTTATTTTAGCAATTGTTGCTGATGGACAGTAATTCATTGCATACTGACAGAGTTCATACATTTCTTTCTCAATTATCTTTCCTCTTAAGACTGATATTTTAAGAAAATCAAACAACCTTCCATTCCCCAAGTGAGGACATCTGTGAGAGGAAGAAATAAAAGAGACAGATTTTATGCTTTGTCTAGCAGTCAGTCCTGTCCTTTCTCAGCATAGTGGTGGAGAAAAATTTGAGAGTGTTTTCTTCACACAGGTATCAAAGGCTAATGGGATGGAGGTGAGGCCTGTAAACAGGCTTGAATTTTTTTTAGGGTTGACTGTAGCAGGCTTGGTATGTGGTTATAGGAGTTCATGGGCAGCTGAGCGAACAGCAGGGAATTCCATTGTTAGGCTCCGATACCCTAACTGGAAAAGACTCTGGACAACCCTGAGAAATATGGTGATCCATCTTTCCATTAAAACTTGGGTAAAAGTTGATATTTTTTTCCACCAAAATATCTTAAGGTAGTGGAACTGCATAGCAAATTTTTAAACCCTGTCCTAATTGTAATCAGCCTTATTTAAGACAAACAAAATATGTTAGAGCTGAATTTTTGGAAATAACTGTAGTAAAATGCAGGTCAAAGATACCTTGAAGTAAAGCATTTCACCTATAAACCCTTACAAACTCCTACAAACCTAAAAGGCCTTTAAAAAGATAGGGAATGAGTTGATACCTATGCTGTGTTATTCTCAAAGATTAATGTTACCAAGTGCTTCTCGATTATTTCTAAGCTCTCGGAAATTATCTTTTACAAGATTGCAAAGTAGATAAACTGAGATATCTGTTAAAGAGCAGATACTAGACCCCAATTTTCAAATTGTTTCCTTTGCCTTCCTGGTGTGTTTGGTGCATTGCAGAGTTCTTGAGGTTTCCTTTAACTCTCTAATATGCTTGCTTCTTTTTCCCCCCCTCTTCCCCTCTTATATATTTATGTTATATATCTTATAATTCTTGCCATAAAAGACGTGTTCTTTTGCCCTGTATATACAAGTTCTTGATTTGTGCTTGGTCACAGTAGTCTCATAGGATCTAGTAGGTTTTTTCAAAGAGCCCTTCAGATGACATGAGATGTGCTTTCTTGGGTTGAGATGTGCTTTCTTGGGCAACAATGCAATGGTAGCTAGAGAAGAGTTTCGCTTGTCAGAAGAACCCCTTTCAGTGTGGATGACTGCATCAATTCTCTTACTGTTTCTCGTTGCTGAACTAATAATACATTTTATTTCTGCCTTTGAGTCAGTTTCCAAGTAGGATCAGATGAAGCACAGCTTAATTTTTTCAGGATATTATAGTTTCTATTACATTAACTTTCAAGGGAGCAAAATTAATCTCAACTTACATTATGTTTCAAGTGCAGTAAATTCAAAGAATTATTCAGTAAGAGATGAAAATAATGAAGGGGAAAAAACTCTGGCTGAAAAGTTGAGCATTGTTACTGTATATTCAGTGTTGCATTAAAGCTAGACTTGAGAGATAGATAGACAGATAGATATTTGTTTTGTTTTGTTTTATTTCGGGTTAAAATAATACTGTTCTGAAGGCAGAGTTTTGGTGGGCTTTAATTTTCGAGTAAGCTGCCTGCATATGCATCTTAGTTGAATCTCTGAAGGCAAAAACACTTATGATCAGAAAAAGCTACTAGTTCATGGAGTAGATTTTTGATAGGGGACATTGTAGGTATTTGTAGGGTAAATTTTGACTCCATACTTCAATTCAGGCAAGCATTTCAAAATAGTGATATTTTGCTTTTTAATGCAATTTGGGGCAAGTAAGATGCAAGCCTTACATTCCTGTTTAATATTGAAGTTAACTCTTAATATAGAAGGCAGATCAATGTCAGGAAAAAACCCACAAGCTTATAATTGAAAACATACCCACATTTGGTATCCCATAGGTAACTTGATAGCACTTGCTTCTTCCTTCAATAAACATTGCACCAAACTGCAGTATGAAAATCCTTGCTCAACAGCATGGCTCTTTCCTCTGTACATAGATAGAGAAGACAAATTAAACAGGGGAACCATATTGCATTAGAGCTTTATGAGATGTGTGTTGCAGAGCCTTTATTCCATCAAGTGTGGTGTTAGATATATTTCACTCCCCTTTCTTACACAAATAAAGCTTTCTTTTTCATATATAAAAATCAATATAGTTAAGAAGAAATGCAATTGAGCCTTCAATAAACATCATAAAACCCCTTTCTCATTCCTGCTTAGCTAAGATCAAAGCTGTAGACTGGTGCAGATATTCCATATGGAAGTGGAATTACTTTGTTTCTTCTTTTATCCTTTCAATGCATGTTTCTCACTTTTATCTTTAGAATTTCTTGAGTACTCAAGCCTTGTACTTTCCATTTGCACAGGGGTGAATGAATGTGAAATTCACTGTTTATGAGGCCGTGTGCATACTCAAGGCAATTTTTTTTCCCCATACACTATATGAAGGAAACCCTACCCTGTATGCAGTTCAGGTTTTCTCAGAAAGCGTTTTGAAAAGGCAGGAGGGTTCAAAAAAGTGCAAAAAAAAAAAAAAAAAATAGGAAGGGTTCTACAGTGTCTCCATTGCAGTGGGAGGAGTATGAATCCCAGTTTGCAAACTGTAATGAAGGCAAGGCTAAGTAGATTTTTTATCCCAGCATCATAAACCAAACAATTTTGCTCTGAGTTAAATGAGAAATACCCTGCTATTTTTCTTACTATTAACTTTCAGCATTTCATCAGAAACAGGTATTTTTAAGATTGTTTTTACCATGGGAAATACAGTATTCACCTCTCCAAATACATTTTGACAAATATAACCCTGCATTCATGTACTGGCAGGAGTTAGTTAACTTGAAATTTCATCACCTGCTACCATGCTGAGCATGGCCCTTTATGGTTTCCTGTGGCAGAAAATTTTGTGAAAGGGTGAACATTCACAAACTTTGAGAAGATGGCAACTGTCCTCCAAGCAGTTTGTAGACATATGAACTCAAGAGACTAAATGATAGTGTCCCTATTCTACAAGTTTCAATCTGCTTTTGCTGGGTAAACCTTGTTTCAGGTATCTCCAGAGTAAAGAATGGATGAACAAAGTGTAGAAATAATTCCTTCTAAAAGGAAGAGACGACAAATAGTTTAAGCATTAATCCTGGACTGGAGATACAGGTTCAGTTTCTTCTTTTTTACATGGACTTATTTGGGATCCTTGACAAGTCTTTTTATTCTCCTTAGCTATCATCTGTACTGTGCTTCCAAGAGTGCATCCCACTGCATACATGCCTTGTGTTCCCCAGAAACATTCTAAATCTTTGTATACCCCCTGTTCCCGTATCTCCTGACCCTCGCAGTGCAGCAGTGTGGGCACTCAAAGGAGCTGTGGTGCACTGCAGGCAAGTGTCAGTCAGGCTGCCTGGCCCTGACCAGCAGCAGACACCATGAGGCAGAGTGAAGGTAAGGTGCAGAAGCCGTATCTATTCCTCAGCCTCACATTGTTGCTCCACAGGACTGTGATTGTGAACTACTCTGGTGCTATTAAGCTACCCTGGTTTGATGTATGTTGCTATTGTGTTCCTCGTCAAATCACAGTTTTTGATGGTTTCACACAACGGCAAAATGACTGAGCTTGGATGGGACATCTGGGAGCTCTCTTGTACACCTAGAGCCAGGACCATATCCAGGCACCTTTTGAGTAGCTCCAAGGAGACAGATCCCACACCCTCTCCAGGCAGCCTGTGCCAGTGCTCACACTAAATAAAAACCCATTTCCTGATGCTCAGAGGCAGCCCCCTGTGTTTCAGCTTGTGCCTGTTACCTCTGTCTCGAGCTGTCACCCTAGTAACGCTGTAGAAGAGTATTAGTTGTCCTGCTAGCATCATGTTTTACATCTTAAAGGGAAAGAGAATTAAAGGAATACAGCTCTAGATTTATTTTTGCCAGGTCTCAACTAATTTTCTTAGAATAAGGACAGTAAAGAAAGAGCACGATTTACTGTCCTAACAGACAAAATATCCTAAACATACCAATTTATTTTCTAATTAAGTCGGATCATGTTCATGTTCAAATATATATTCTTTACTTCTGTCATTAGAAGCTAAGTGTTCCATTTTTAATACTATCACCTATTTGTCAAGACTCTAAGAGTAAGCAGAATGTGTGAATGTGCTGTACTTCCTACACTGCAGTTTCAATATTTATTCTGAAATATTAGTTATTCTAAACATAATATATGGAGCAAATTTTCCAGTATTTCTGTGGACAATCTTTCTGCCTGGTCTTAGGAATAAGGAGATGGTTGTCATTTCAAGGTGATGAGCTGATTTCTGCTGAAGGTAATTTCTTCAGCACCTCAAGTTTTTATTGGGGGGGGAACAAACAATCTGTCTTCTGATATTTATAATGGATTTAAAGCACATTTTAACCTTTTTTTATTTTTTTATGTTTTCTTCTCTCTAGAAAGTACCAAGGATATCCTTGTGATATATGAACAAGAAGCAGAAGAGTGGGCTCTGTATTTAAAATCTCTTTTTGGACTCATAGTGAACAAAGAAGGAATCTTACTCTACAATCTAGAGAATTCATCTTTCAAGCACCAGGAGCTACTCTGCTTACTGTCTTATAAATGTAAAGTCCTGATACTCTCATGTGGACTTCTTAACTGCCTGAATCAAAAGAGAAGTTATTTTCTGGAACAAGTTCTAAAACCTCCAGATAACGTGGTAATTCTGCTTTGTGGAGTGGAGAATTCAGAAATTCTTTATGAGATACTGACCTTAGCTGGAGTCAGCAAAGAGATTTCTACTGATCAGAAACCTGAGGAATACATTTCTGTTGTTAAAGGAATTATTCAGCCAGGTAATATACTACTGCTTGTTTGTAATCCTTAGGTCTCTTACCTCCTCTCAGCTCTTGCTATTTCACCAAGATTTTGTCTACCAAGTAGAATATTGTGCTTCTCTCCTTGTTACATGCAAGGTGCCGTTTTATTGGAATGGGAGCTTGTGCTTGAGAAAGACATCCTGCAGGTCATGATTTTTACACAGAGCTTAACCTAGTTTTGGATGCACATGAACAACCAAGAATATTCTTTTGAATGCTGGGGTAGAGAGACCCCAGCTGAATGAGTGACCTAGCTGGATGTCCCTGCTGCCTTGTGCTTAAGCAGGTAAGCTTAAGTATACTAGAGGGCTTTAAAACCTGCCCAGAATATGTCTGTCTAGATGAGATCAGTGTTTTCAAAACAACATTTTAGACTACTCCTCCCCAGCCATCTTCTCTTCAGTATTGAATACCCTTTTCCTCACAGTGCATATCTCAGACGTGACGATTTGGGCTCATTACAGTTTTTTGTTTTGGTTTCAGAAGGTAATGTTTGCAATTTCTCTGTGTCCAGTAAGCAGCTTCAGACTGAAGCTTCTTGGCAGCTTTTTAATGGGATGAAAACAGTGGATATATACTCTCTGTTTGTGTATATAGGAAGTAACTGAGCTTAGATACTATCAGTTTACACATGCACAGGAAATTGCAAACCTTTCTGCAACAATAAACAGTTTTCTAGAAGGTACAGGAAAGTTCTTTGCATTCAATGCATTCACAAGAATCCTTATTACCTTTGCCCTTGGGACTTATGTGTAATGCCAGATGTTTAGTAGGTATTCAAATGATCTTTGCTTTGACAGTGACCAATATCAGGAATTTCAGAGATTAGGAGAAAGCTGAATTAATGAATACTTGTTGAAGGCCCCAGTCTCAGTGTGTAAATCTTTACTGGCGTTGCCTAGACTGTGGCTGGGATCAGACGAGTTGAGTGGATTGAGCTAGATCCGGCGCTGGAAATGGTGATGATGCCCAGTGCTTCAGGGCTAAGCTCTCCTATCCTAGGGCTGCTCTGGCCCTGTTTTTTGTGTACTGGTGTGCCCTGGCCATCAGCCAGGCCTGTTTAGATCAGTGCTTGATAGGAGACCTCTGATCTGCTCTCTACACAATGAAAGTGCCCCAACTAAGAGATTTGCTTTCATCTGAGTGTTGATTTAAGCTCTGAGGAATGAAGATGTGAGTGGTTTGTCATTATTTGCTTAAAGATAATGGTGTCTGTCTATATGATACTCTTCAGTAGAATCCTGTTAAGCTCTTAGCCTTTGTGATACCTGTGACAGGGATTTTGACAGATTGCACATCTGGGAAAGAAGATTTTCCCTTTGTATTTAAAATTATTTGCTATGGGGTTGTTGAGTATATGCAAGGATTATTTTTCCCTTGGAGCATATTTTTTTTGCTTTCATAAGCACCAGACACACAAGATTTCTCCCTTCTCTTCATATATATCATTGTCTTCAATCCCTTTTGTTTTCAGTGCTTATCCCTAGACCCTTATATTCTTGACCCTTTTAGAGACAGTGATGAAAACACTTGTGTATATTCTTTGTGGTTTTCAGTTCCTTTTTTTCCCACAGAAGTATTCATTACTCTTAACTTATTCTTCCAAGCATTTGTAGCTTCTTGTCTCCTCAGTATTGACAAGAGCTGTCGCTCTACCAATCTAAAAACTTAATAATGTGCTTTAATTATAATGGCCCCACCACATGCCTTCCACTGTGAGTAAATTCTGTTAATCCCTTAGGACAGTGGGCCATCGAGATCCTAGGACTAACGGATGCCAGGGCTCTAACCTGCAGGCAGTTAGAACAGCTGAAAATGGATGCTAAATCAGGTTGTTATCTCACAGTTTAACTTTCTCCTGGAAAATGTTAACAATGGCATAGCATAGGTGCTAGAGGTCACCACCCTTCCACTACAGACTTCCCTATACTCAGGAAAGCTCATAGGCAAGGTAAGATCTTAGCAGTCTCTTCTCTCCTAGGTGCTATTCTTTTTGCACTGTCCCTACAACCTGTGATGGGGAAAGTGCAAATTACATCTCATTTTATTTATGCCCCCGTAATTATTTCACCTACCAGATGGTGCTGGTGTCATCTTCTCGGAGTAGGCAGGGCTTTATCTGTTAAATTTCCTTAAATTTCCTTCTGGCTCTAAAGAAGTATACATGCCAAACATTCTAGGCAAAAACCAAAACTGATTAAAATGTTGAGTAAAATTAGTTAAAAGAGAAGATACAGGGTGTTTTTTACTCAGCAGAGATCTTGTTTGTCTGTAATGTGGTTCGAACACAAAATTTGAATGGTTTGTCGTGCCTGTTTGAACATGTTCTTGGAGGAGTAAAGGGACAGCTACAACATGGAGAGTGACCTTTCTAGCATATATTTCCAGGATACTGACAGACTTTATTATGTTCTCTACTACATAAAGAGGAACACAAATATTGTTATTGTTGTCAAAAGATTTGTTTTGCAGGATTTGTTTGTAAAATATTTCACTGTTTGAAAATGCCATATTCAGATTCTAAGTTGATTTTGAATTTTTTAGATCCTGTGCCTATTGCCATAAAAAAAAATCACTCCCAGAGAAAGATGAGAACACTCAAAAGTTTTATTACTCTATGTTAACATCTAAGACTGCCCAGTGACACTCTAGAATTCTGACTTTTCTTTATCAGCTTTTCCCAATATTGTTGAAAGTAGAATCATAAGGTATATTTTGCTTGCATCTGTCTTTTCCTTCTCCTGTGTCTTTCTACTATTGTCCTCGGTCTGCTGAACTATGTATCCTTTTTTTTAGATTAAGTTGACATATTTTCAATGTATTTATTCAGTATCCTGGGGTACTAAACATAGCTGGGTTTTTTTCTGTTTAATCCTGAAAGACTTCTAATTCAGGCAAACATGTGTTTACGTAAAGGATTTGTAGATAGATATTTGCATCTGTAGGTAGTTAACTTGGATCCTTAAACATCCACAATTTCTCCTGTAGTTGTCCTGAGTATGAATGGTGCAAAAAGAGAGCAGGTCTTATCTAATACAAATAATTTTCTGTGACACTGTTTCTAAAGTGTGCTGAAACTTTTATTAGACTTTTGGTGGGATTCCTTGGTGCAGCTCAGGAATCATAAGTATCCATTAGTCTGCTTCAGTTTTATTAGGTTTCATTTTTTAAATCTCAACAAAAGCAGCTCATGTCGCTTCCACTTCCAGCCTTTTCCCCAAGCAGTGATTTTTTTTTTTTCTTTTAATGTCAAAATATGAAGAGAATTTACTCTACAAAATTTGATAATCAAGAACAACTCAGCAAGCCTACATGTATCCATTCATTATCTGCTATTGTATTAAAAAGTGAGAGGTACATAAAGTAACATAACCCAACTAGAAAATGGAACCCAGAGTCCTTGACAGCCCAGGAAAGATTCTCAGAACAAATTTGTGACTTTTACCTGAGACAGCAATATGCCATTAATTTCTGATTGTTTACCTAAAAGGTATTCCATGTATCTGCACACAATTTTAATGACCAAGAAGAATAATGTTAAGAAAACTACTATTACAACTAATAGTAGGGTATAGATGTGGACAAATGAGATACTAGCATAAGGGGGTTTTTCTCTAGGAAGTAAATGTGGGAACAGCAGGCTGGGAGTTAAAATAGTGCTTAACTCATGCAGATCTTCAGACAGCTTCAGATACTGAGGGGCTAATTTCCATTGTGCAGTCCACAGAAAAGAGAAAAAAATAATTATACTTTTACAATAACTTTTATGATGTCTATTTTCTGTTTCATTTCTAGTACAGAAATGGAATCAATTTTATTGTAATTTGGTATAACATTGAATACTGAAGTAATGTTTCACATTTTGATTCCTCTGCTTTGCTTGTCCTCTTGTAAAATCCTCTTCACAATGGTACTCAAATACAAGTAATGAATGCCAATGGAGTTCCTTAGGCTGTGAGCAAGACTTGTGCTGATGAGCTAAAGCCCTGATTTAAGTGGGAATTTTACCATTGGCTTCAGTAGGCAAGAGCTTCACTTAAGTTTTGAAACTGACTTGGAGTCTATGAGAAAATTAAGCTAAAGTGCCAAAAAATCCCAAAGCTGAAGAAGAAAGAAAATTACTAGAATTTTTGGTCTTTTTTGTTTGTGAATACTAAATACTCTGTGTGTGTGTGTGTGTGTGTGTATGTGTGTTTATGTGTGTGACCTAAGTCTTGATTGTGAAGATTTCTCCCCTGAACATGCAAGACTGAGTAAACAGAGGAAAGCAGGTGGGTGGTTCTGGCATCGTTCACTGATAGGAGAGGTTTCAATAAATGAGACCACATGGTTGTGCCTCTGTTTAGTCCTTCCCCGTTGTATTTACATTCAGACAGTGCATACCACTGTTGGTGTTTTAAGGCAGTGCTGTCATCTTCTTCCTACAGAGCACCTGAAATGCCAATTAATTTTTTATTAAAATGAAAATTATCTCTGTGACTGTATCATAAGCACAGGAGCAGAAGGGACATTTTGTTAGTCAGTGTGTGCTGCAGTATAGCTCTCATTTCCATTTTACCCTGCCAATGAGTCTTTGAACTGTTCTGCAGGGACTTCTAAAATTACCAGAGTGTTGCATCTTCCTGAGATGCTGTGCTTCTCCATTCTGCACAGAAGGGGTGCCAGTGCAGTGATGGGGGTTGGTAATGACTGCCAACAAAAAACTGGTTTGTGTCACTAACTTCTTTCATCTGGCATGAGATCCTGCTTATTTCAAAGCAGAAGAGAAACTGAAGTGATTGTCTGGAGGTGGCAACCCCACATAAGATGTTGAGACTGTCATCCCTTGTCACTTAAACAGTTTGACTTCTTTGCTATCTCTTATCTTTTTTTCTGAAAAATTCCGAGAGGACTTTACTTGTTAGGGTTTATTTGTGAGGTTTGGTGGGTTTCTTAGCAGCTCATGTTCTAATCTATGTAGATATTCGTGATAACCTGTACCCTTAGATTCTGAAGTACATGTCGTGTATGTGATTTTTTTTCCTCTTATTTTTGACAGCAATTGGATGAAAAGTTATTTCACCCAGAAAAGTGAGTGCGCTGATATCTTGATGTTTTTAGCATGTTTTTTAGAGTTTTTTTTAGCATTTTTAGCAATTTTTAGGAGCATTTAGGACAAACTCATTAAAAGTCTAGTTAATAATAAAAGTCGGATGACTAGAACATAAGCATTATTGCAACAGCATGTGCTAACAACATACTGCAATTTTCTGTTTATTTAGTTTATAAATTTTTTTCTTTTAAAAATTAATCTAATGGATTTATCATTTTTAGTATTCTCTTTCGGGGTTTGAAATGGACATCATCCAAATTTATGTATTGTTTATGGCCCAGTCATCAGTCATTATTTAATTTCAGCTTGAGATTGTTTCTAAAGCTGACAAATAATTTTAGATTCCCAGTAAGTATTTTTGCAGATAATGCTGTAAAATGACTGTGTGAATCTGCAGTCTTATATGTCCTTCATATAATGTATTATTGAGTCTGACTGAGTCTTGCACTGTGGTTACTAGTCACAATTACTGAAAAGTTATCATTGGAAAGCATCTAGAGAAGAACTCTGTAAAGGTACCCCTTGTATATTTTTTTTTTCCACACAACTGTTGTTATAACAAAATTGCTATTTGTAATTTCACCGTAATGTTACTCCTGTTAGATTAGTGCCATCTTCTTGGAAATGGGTTAAAATAAGGGTTGTTTTGCAGTCCAGACTAAAGAAATTGTCACTTATCCCTGAAAAAAAATGAAGTATAACACCTATTTAAGTTCCCAGTAGAAAAATAGAATCAGATTTTGCTCTTGGTAGGGTCTCTGTGTACTTGCTTAAAAGGCTGTGAGTCCAGAACTTGGTCCTGAAAATGTTAATACAGTATCTTACAGGGCACAGGCTGAGAGAGTTGGGCCTTGAGAAGAGACAACTGAGAAGGGACCTCATCAATGTCTGTCAGTGTCTGAAGGGAGAGTGTCACAGGGATGGAGGCAGGCTCAGTGATGCCAAGCAGTAGGACAAGAGGCAATGAGCAGAAACTGATGTTCCACCTAAATGTGAAGAACATCTTCACTACACGGGTGACTGAGCACTGGAACAGATTGCCAGAGAGGTTGTGGAGTCTCCCTCACTGGAGATGTTCAAAAGTTGTTCAAGATGCAATCCTGTGCTATGTGCTCTAGGATGACCTTGCCTCAGCAGGGAGGTTTGGACCAGATGAGCTGCAATGGTCCCTTCCAACCAGACCCATTCAGTGATTCTGTGTTGGATGCTGTTTAACATCTTTTTTGGTGGCATTGAGTGCACCTTTAGCAAGTTTGCTGTTAACACCAAGCTGTGTGGTGCAGTCAGCATGCTGGAGGGAAAGGATGCCATTTGGAGGGACCTTGACTGGCTCGAGTGGTGAGCCCATACAAATTTCATGAAGGCCAGCAAGGCTAAGTGCAAGGTCCTGCGCATGTTGAGGCATCCCAAGCCTCAGATAAAGTCTGGGTGGAGAATGGAATGAATGCAGCCCTGAGGACTTAAGAGGTGTTGATGAGAAGATCAACATGTGTGCTTACAGCCCAGAAAGCAAATTTCATCCTGGGCTGCATCCAGAGCAGCGTGGGCAGCAGGGAGGGAGGGGATTCTGCCCCTCTGCTCTGCTCTGATGAGACCCCACCTGCAGTGCTGCATCCAGCTCTGGTCGCTCCCAACATATGAACAACAAGGACCTGTTTGAGCAAGTCCAGAGGAGGCCATGAAGATGCTCAGAGTACGGGAGCACCTCTCCTGCAGACAGGCTGGGGGAGCTGGGGTTGTTCAGACCAGAGCATAGAAGGTTCCAGGGATAGGACAAGTGGGAATGGCTTTGAACTGGAGGAGGGTAGGTTTAAGTATGATGTAAGGAAGAAATTCTTTACAATGAGGATGATGAGGCACTGGAATGGATTGCTCAGAGAAGCTCTGGCTGCCCCATCCCTGGAAGTGTTCAAGGCCAGGTTGGATGGGGATTGAGCAATCTGGTTTTGTGGAAGATGTGTCTGCCCATGGCTAAGGGAGGGGAGCTAGATGTTCTTCAGGGCCCTTTCCAACCCAAACCACTCTATGATTCTATTATACAGTCTGTAACCAGATCTATTGTGTTATCAGAGCACTGAACACTGCACTGAAGTCTTGTCTTCCAAACTGCAATGTCTGTATCCATTTCAGTTTCTCACTTTACTGCACATGATTCTATTCTCCTTCCTCACTCCCAACTCCTCTCCCATTGTTTGCTGTATTGACTTTCAGGGAAACAACTTCTTCAAGTACACATTTCTCACCAGCTCTGGTAAATTGGAAAAAAAAAAAAAAAATCAGTCAGAGGGACATTTACTGAAAAGGGGTAAATACAGTTGCATCTAAAGATCTCTCTAGGCTTGTTCCTCTGTACTAGCCCTTGGATTTTTTCTATGCTTTTTTCTTTCTATCGGCAGAATAAAAGCTTTAAATAGCTTTATCTTACATTTAAAATAAATACAGATTTTCTTCTAAAAATAAAAGTGGAAATCAGTGTGATGATACTATCTTCTTTCCTATTTACTCTTTATTCCTAGATAAACCATGGGATGAAAATCCTGGAGACTCTGTGTCTTACATCTATGAAGTAGTTCTTGCAGATGGTGAGTTGAATTTCCCTTGCATTCCACAGAATAAATCCGGTACTTTTCAGAAAATTAAATTTGTTCTCTTACATCTTGTTAGACATGAAAGGCAATAAACCGTCCCTACCATAGCATACAGTTGTGTAGAGGAACATGCCTTGTTCTCAGACATCCACCCCCGCATCAATACCCACACAATCTTGTGAGTGTGACAAGGGGAGGAGATACTACAGGGTTGGATTTCAGTGCAGAGAAAAAGGAAGACACGAAGAGCTTTCCTTTCCTGTTCTCAGCACAAGGAATTTTGCTTGTAAAAAAGAGGTGATTTAAAATTTCATTTACATCAGTCCTACTCACATCACATTTGCAGCATCATTCACTGGCAGGCAGTGGCTGGGGGAAGATCTGCATCACAGCTTTGGCCCCTGTTGACATTTGCCATTTTGGCTTATTTGTAGCTGTGAAGGTTTATAAAGTGTTCTAGTAGGAATTACAGATTGGCAAAATTTTACTTGCTTTTAGTAAAGAGCTACATAGCATGTTTACTGTCCTGAGTTCTTACTTAGAGAGTTTTATTTCTGGGTTGACACTGTTGCAAAGTAATTCGCTTAATAGCACCAGCATGCTTACCAATGGAAAAGGATGAGTAAGTTATTCCAGAATTCCTGGCATAGCTGTTCTGTGTTGCTGGGCTCTGAGGTTAGTGGCTCTCTTGCCTCTTCAACCCCCATCCCTATTCTGATAAGGGTCTCTTGGGCATCTTGGGTGTAATGGTGTGATCTCAAGCAGAAAGCTACTGTAAAACTGCGCTGGTTTATCCCTAGAGACCTATTGTCAAGATTTCTATGGATGTCTCTTTTGGTCCTGTGTTGAAGGTGCCATGGGTCGGTGCACTGAAGAAGTGTGTTGGCTTTCTGGCTCATCATCCAGGTGCCAAATAAGTTGATGCCACCATTTCTCTCATTTGTCACTGTTACATCCAAAAAATGTGATAGTAAAATAAGGAATAGTTAGAGAAAACAAGAATCCCAAGAAAAGAAAGGACTGAGGAGATTGTCCTCCAAGCTACTTCTGTTTTCTTATGGCTGCTTCAAGAGCAGCTTTAAGTCCAAGTTTACTGTCAACTGAATGGTTGATATTGAAATAAAGTGATTTGGGGATTTTCCAGCAAAGAAATTCTTGCATTAAAAGCAAAAGTTTCATTTGAAACCTTTGCAGAAGTTTCCTGAACAGCCGTTCTCGGTCAGCTTTTGGCAGTCATCCTGAAAGCACTGATTGTCTGTCTCCTTTGCTGGTTAATGAAGTCTGGTTACTGCTAAGAGGACCATTAGGAGATCATCCCTTGTTGTGATGAGTGAAAGAGCCAGTTAGAAAGGAGAGATTCCCAGGAATGGTATCCTATATGTAAGGTTATGGCCAACTCCCAAACAAATGTAGAGAAATGTGTGGTCAACATTCCTTCTGCAACAGGGAACAAGTTTCCTGATACCACTGCAGAGCTTTGGAGGGAAAAGTAGCTCAGGAAGGGAGACAGTTGGAATATCCAAGATGCAGTGCATCAGTCTTTACAAAGCCAAGAAAGAAAAGATGGCAGCTGCAAATTAGCCAGTATTTGTGCCCTCCAGGATGTAGGTGAATCTTCAGGTAAACAGACAGGATTTGGCTTTGGAGGAATTGTGAAAAAGCGTTTCCTTGGACTGTCTGTTTTCTCTGCTTCTTCCTAATAAGAAGCAAGTGTATGCAGTGCTGAATTGTATGAAAGACACAGAACACAACTGTCAGGAGAAATTATAAACCAAGAAAGGGTTTTTGCCAGAACCTATAAATTCCCCAAAGAATGGTGCTTTAGATGATGTGGATAGTAGCTTGCTGAAAGCTGAAGTTTGTTTTGCGTATACAAGCATCATACAAAAGAAAGGATAAGCTGAAAGAAGATGGAATTTTAGCTTGAACTAGAATGAAAGTTGGACAGAACAGAGGTGTAAATCTAAATGAGAAATTTAAAGCAATAAGGGTGGAAAGACCATGAGTGGATGACAGGACATATTAAAAATAAGATCATTAAAAAATACCCCTATATTCATTAAAACAAAGATAGACAGGGAGTGAGCAGGTGCTAACAATCAATAAGAAGTGATTGACTAAAGTGAATTGTGCAAGGCCTTGAGGGAAAAGGTCAGACAGTGCATTGGAAAATGGAAAAACAATATGATCACTGAAATCCTTTGGGGAAATATGAGCTACAAGCAGATGTGAAAACGATTGATTTGCTGCTGAGTGAGGGGAAAGATCCAGTTGTGGAATGCTAATGACCATAATATGAATATATGAGAACTCAGTCCTGTAGGTGATAACAGAATAAATCAGCTCTTCAGCCACTCACAAATGTTGTTACTTGTTTTCTTTATTTTCGGTTTCTGTGTAAGAAGAGAGGACTTGTAATAATTACTACAGTACCTTATTTTGAGAATGCCCATTGTGGTTCCTCAGGAGAATTTCTGTTCCCCAAAGAAACATTATTTATAATTTGTAGTAAGGTAGAAAAAATGAAGCAATTGTGCTAGAATCTGGGTATACATCCTTGTCACCACAACAAAATATGAATGCATTATTGTGGAACTTCAAAATAGAGCTAAACTCAGATCTAGGTACCCTTTAAGTGATACTCAGCTTCCAAAATGCTCTTCCCCTTCTGTGAAACAGCTTTGCCTTTTTTAACATTTGCCACTAAAGCTTGTATCCTAGCACTAATTACATGAAGCAGTTAGGGGTGGGCAAGTGCAGCACAAAAGGTGATTTTAAAGGGTGATAGCTATCTGCCTATTAAGTTAACAGCAGATATGTTTTGGTCCTGCTCAGAGGTCTCATTACGGTAAGACGTACATGCATACATGGATGTCTGTATCCTTTACCAAACTAAACTGAAGAAAGGTCAGCACTTTTGAACAAAATTAATGGCATCCCCTCTGCAGATAAGGAGCTCTAAGACTACCTCTGCTATGCTGTTCTTTTCCTATAATGCTATCTAAAGTCCCCTTTTAATAAAATGTATCTATTCTGTTGGATTAAAGGACACTGTCTTAAAAGATGAAGACCTCAGATTATCTTCTGATTCATAACTCTAACAAAAGGGAAATAATTAGGAGTTAGAAGACAAGCATGGTTTTCAGAAGTGTCTAAAAGCATCACTCTTGATGGCATTCCCAAGAAAGCAGTGTACCTTTTAGCCCACTTTAGGGTCAATAGATTTTAGCTATTTCAAACTAAAGGTGGGAGTGAATTGCAAAGCAGCCTGTCCCCAGTGACTCAGTCCTGCTGACAACTCACTTTTTTTTTTTTTTTTTTTTTTTTTTTCCTTCTTTAATACCAAAGATGTCTGGTGTGAGTCTTTCTGTTGACAGCAGCTGTGGCAGCATGGTGCACGAGACATGCGGTCTCTTAGACAGACAACTCCCCTGTAATTCAGAGCTGTACAGATCAAGAGCAGCATAAAGTAAATTTAATCCAGACATTGGTAAGAGCTCTGTGCAGGTATTGAAGCTCTGCTGTCATCCCGAGACTAAGACATCCTCTTTGGTAAATGACCCGCTGCAGTCCAAACTGGCTTCTGTTACCAGATTGATTTAAGGGATGCTTTAACATGGAGTATATTGTCTTGTGTCAGTATATATTTTGATATTATTAATGATATGTCTGAGCAGGGTGAAGGCTGAGAATGCCTGCTTCCAGTGTCTCTCCCCCTTGCCTCTCCCAATGCAGTTGTTAAAGGAATTCAGTTATGTTAAACTTCATGACCTTCCATCCGTGTCCCTTTTTGGTGACTCTAAAGAATAGCCTTCGTAAAGAGAATAGCTTCGAACATGGCCAAGAGGGGAAAGTTTGGCTACTCAGGCCTCGAGGAATTTCCTCATTCCTTGAGGGTGATACCTCTAAAAACTTAAACCCCTTTTCAGCTTGAATGTTGTGCCTCCCTGAAGTATGTTTTGATTCTCGGACACTCCTCTCTATCTGTGTCCTTTTATATGTGTGTATTTCTAAATGTAGCAGTGTGCCACCTCTGTGTCCAAGCACAGGGTGCAGTTTGAGCCACGCTAGTTGTGAGAGGCTTGAATTGGAGTTTAGAGATAAAGGAGCCACTGGGCAGCTGCAGCTGGCCCCTTTGCAACAATAAGGAATTTGCAGGAGCATTTTATCAAACTAACAAATTTTGGAGGTTTTACCACCCTGGTTGCCTCTGATATTAGTCCTCTTGTCTTCAGTGGTACTTTGAGTCAGTCACAGGAGGATAACCTGTCTCAGTTGCAGCAGCACATCTCATTTTGGGCAATGTTTAGTGCTGTATAATCCTTCACTGAAATCCTTCTCGAAACAGAGGTGAGAGATGTCTGTGCTGATAGCAGAGAGAAATGGAACAAAAACACCCAAGTGGTCTTACTGCTGTAGAACTCCAGTAACTCTGAAGTGGATGGAAGGACTCTTTAATAAAACATAAGGCTTCAATAACTGAGAACTTCTGATACACACAGAGGGAAGGATTTCAGTTTGCTTCTCCCTGGAGAAGTATGCAGAATCCAGAAACTGGAAATAACAGGCTTGGGCTCCATCAACAGCTCTGCTCAGCACCCAGATGACCTCAGGCAGATAGTTGTTATTTCCAAACTAATCAGTCTGCCTAATAGAAACTTTTTGAGGGACAGTCTTGCTGTGTGTCAAACTCATCAGAGTAGTCAAGTTCCTAAGTGCTGCTGGTGAAGCTGAAAGTCATGGATTTCATTGCAGAAAAGTCATGGATTGCATTGCATGAACTGATATGCAGTAGAAGATAAAATCAGTCCCAAAAAGCATCTAAATATATCCATCCTTGCTAAAGCACTAACAAAATCAAATATTTCTTTCAAATCACAGACCAATTAGAATTAGTTCATTGCTATAACTTTAGATTGCCCCTGAATATAGAGTTACAATCACATAAAAGTGTGTATTAAAAGAAATGCCTATATTTTCATACAAGTTATTTCTTACAGATTATCGATAAACTCATGGTAAATAGTCTTCTGCATTTTGGGAAATTATTTGAAGGCAGGATCTTTTGTTTTTACTATCATATGCAAAAAGGCTACACATAATAAGACTTTCATATTCTCTTTAGATGCATTCATGACGACCCGGTTAGGCTACAGTTATATCAGAGTGATAAATTGTGTACAAAAACATACCTGATAATAAAAGAACAGGCGAACAATCAGTCTATGCCTTCACGTGTATAGTAAATTAGAAAAGAACAGATGTGGGGGTTGCAGGATTGCTGTTATGGTAGAGAAATTGATGCTAATGAAAATCACAGCACCGTTGGTTTCTAAGATGACATGAACACCAACTTATATATAATATTCAGAAAAGGAAAAACTGTTCTTGATAGCTTTAAAACAAACTGTCAGTTAGATGTTTATTTCCAAGAAAAGTTGTACACCAAAAATGAAGTAATAGAAATATTTTGGAGATGTGGGCAAAATAGGCCAACTTACAGAAAGCTGCTGGTTTTGACAGAAGAACTCAACCATGCAGGAGAAACTGGGGCTGAGAATGCTTTTGAGAAAAACAAAAATAACCGTCAGTGCATTTGCAAATGATAGTTGGTTCAGCATAGAGAGAAGCGTTATTTATAGCTTGTTCGCTAATAAATAAGTTTATCTTGGTTTGGAATTTATTCATCATAGAAAACAAATGAAAGAAATTAAGACTGAAGTCAGATGTTTTTTGTGTTTGAGTATGTATTAATAATTTTCTGTAATTTTTAGAAACCTTTTTATTCCTAAGCCTTCCCTCACTATTATGGAAGAAAACTTCGGCAGAGCAGAAAAGGGAATTTGCTTTGAAATAATATCTTAGAGAGTTCTTATGGTAAAAATGGGTAAATTCCACGTTCCTGCAAGGAGCACTGTCCCACCGAAGGAAGCCCAGTGTGGTGGATATTTTCTGCCTTCCTGTTTCTCACAGCCTTTCTCAGGTAATTTATAGAGCAATTTTTGCAGTTAGAGGCTCCCTTTCAATCCCACTCTGCTGCACTCTGCTGAGCTCATACAGCATTTGCAGATACCACAATTTAACAGGATTGTCTTTCATAAATGTCTATGATAAACTAATGGTGGACTGCAAGAAGAGCATGATGTGCATGTCTTTTTTCCCTGTTTTTTTCCCACGTTACAGGAGGTTACTTAATTTTTTTTTTTTTCTTTATGTTTCTTCTTTAGTCCATATTTCTGCTGGGAACTCACAGAACTGTTTTGTTTCAGGCTTCTGAATTGCAAGGAAATCACTTATAGATAGGAAATTTTTCAGTCATACTTCACAGAACACAGTGGCACCACCTCTGCCTTTACCTCACGTTGTGCTGGAGAGTGGGCCTACGATGTTACACAGGATGCACTTAAAGGATCTGCTGTAATCCTCTTTATTTTAATCTTTGACACTGCAACACCCTGACTCTTCTTTCAGGTGGCAAGGTGGCCCCATGTGCTAAATTACCTTCCTATTCCTTGTCATCTGCCTAACTAGATCCTAACAAGAGGATATTTCTCATCCTCTTGTATGATGTGTGATCTAGGGCTAATTCAGGACCTCTTTTGTACTGCAGTTTCAGTTCTTCAGCTGGCATTGCTTTGCAAATCTTGAGGAAGAACTGAAATTTGTAAATCTAGCAGGCATTTTGCTTTCGTAAAACCAGACTAATTTTGACTGAGAGATTCATTTTGTGGGTAGCCTTAGAAAACACATAAATCTTTCATAAGTTTGTTTTCTTCTATTTTTAATGCCCTGAATCTGTCACACACATGGTTGACTCAAAACATGTAGCAACTACCAAGTAATCAAAGATGAAGAACACTTCTAATTCTCATGTAGGCTGCAGTAAGGATAACTAAAAAGTGTATTTGAAAGGTTAGAATTTGGTGGTGAGGGGGGAAATTGGATACAGCAGAAGAGTTGCTTAGAAGCTGTGGTGGAGGATTAGCTGTTGAATACACAGGAGACTTGAGAAACGTTATGAAAATTTCTCAGTCTATGTAAAAGAATACAATTTCAAAGTCATGTCATGAATTTAGTTCAAATGTTAAATTGAAAGCAATAATGTCTTATGACCAAAGGGTCTTATGTAAAATATACCAAGTTGATGTATTGAAGTTACATGAATTAGGAGAGAACACTGAAGTGAAATTGAAAACATCACTGCTGTCCCCAATTAAGTTACAGTAAATTTGTGTTATATTTTAGTATTTAAAATGAACATAAATTTAAGATCAGTCCTTTCAATGTGACTATCAGCAGCAGATATTTGTCAAAAGCAAGCCAACAAAACTAATCTGATGGAAATTAAACATTACCCTCTATAATAGATGATAATTCCCAGTAGTACTGCCCTGATTACTCAAGGGAAGATTATCATAGATTTTTCCCTTCATTTTAGCTTCTGGCTCATAGTGTTGTCTATGAATCGTTGGATATAGTTAATAATTTCTTATACGTTCATCCTACAAGAAAGGGTTTTATTCATCAATTATTTTAATTGTTACTGCTACATTTTAAAAACCTCACGAATAGGTCACCATTATGTAAAACATTAAAAGAACACATTCACCAAGCAACATGCACCCTTTAATAAATCCTCTCTCTTACATAGTCCAGCATAATAATGATTGTTCCTTTTATGTTTCTTTTAAGATAATCTTCACCTTCAGCTGTAAATTTTTAATTTTTCTGAAAGCCTTAGGAATTAGTGGAGCTCCTTAGCCATTGCTTTCAGGTTAAAACCAAAAGTGTAAAGATGACAAATAAAGAAGATGTGCAAAATTTAAATGTTCAAAAGACTTGAACATCTGGCAACACCTTCTACCTACATAAAACAAATATTGTCTAACGTTGCTCCATTTGTGTTACTACAGTCTCATTATTGTACTGTTAATACCTTTATGAGCTACTTTGTTTCAGTTAATGCCAACAAGCCGAGGCTTGCCTAATCTCTGGTGTATTGCTTGTTCAGCACTGACAGATAACTTTTCATGTGCTTCTTTCGTGTTCCACATTTTAGGGCAGATCGTGTGCAACTACTTGTAAGGATTTGAGTGCTGGAGATGGTGGCTCTGAACTTTGGTGACTGTATTGTGGTGGTAATATAGATCCCTGTGGTTCTTGGACTGTTGTACGTGGTTCATTGACTGTCAGGTAGACCTTGCATTTAGTGAACGAGGTCTTGCTTGATGGTTTTTAGCTAATAAATTGATAAGCACTTTCAAGTCAGCAGGGGAATCCTAATTCTCTTAATATCCAAGTCTTTGGAGGAAGAGACACCTTTCTTAATTGTCTGTTTTTGGGATAGCTGTGATATCACATTAGTGACTGGGTTGAAGTTCTGATACTGCATTTATATGTCACCAGGCATAATAAAAATATTAAAATGCAATCATTAATGGGGAAGAAAATGTTATCCTAATTCAAACCAATTTGTTAGCAATAGGATTAATGTTCTCAGTAGATGAATTACTGGCATTAAAAGGTGAAAGTGACTACTACCATCTTTGATAAGTAGAGTGCAGACTGTAGAAATAAAGTTGTCATGATCTTTACATAGATTAGAATGCATCTACGTGGTCCATGAAGAACAATCACTGACAGATGGCTGACATCTGAGAATCCAGTGCCTTCCAGATTTGTTATTCATTCCTTTCATTTTGTCAATCTGATAACGGAATGTTTCTTGTTTCTGTAAAACTCCTTTGCCTAAAGTGGCGGAAATAAATTCAGAAGCAGCATGTACTTCATATGAATTATCTTCTGAAGTGAATTCTGTGTGCATAAGTGTAAGATTTATGAGTAACTTGAAATGTGAATACATTCCCAAAATATGTGCTGTGGGCATACATAATCACAGAATCATAGAAAGGTTTGGGTTGGACAGGATCTTGAAGACCATCTGGTTCCAATCCCCTGGCCATAAGCATCAGCACCTTTCACCAAACCAGGTTGCTTAAAGCCCATCCGACCTGGCCTTGAACATTGCCAGGTATGAGGCATCCACAACTGCTCTGGGCAGCCTGTGCTGGTGTCTCACCGTCCTCACTGAAAAGTATTTCTTCCTAATATATCTAATTGAAACCCACCCTCTTTGAGTTTGAAGCCATTCCTCTATGTCCTATCCCTACATGCCCCCATAAAAAGTCCCTCTCTGTGTTTCTTGTAGGCCCTGTTTACAGGGTATTGTAAAGCTGCTGTAAAGTATCATAACTGTTTTCCTCAGCAAGAGTTAAGGCCTTTATTTTTCTGAAGGGCAATGCTAAATAAGGTCTAGTCTTCACAGGGATAATCAGAGAAATATTGCACTTATATTCTGAGCTGAATTAGTTAAACTGCATTGAACTGTGTGTGGCTTCTCATTCAGAAATAGAATAGCTTTGTTCGGTGTAGCCTATTTAATTTTTAAAGTAAATTAAAGCAAATGTAATTAATGCTATTTTAGTAAAGTACATCTACATGTAGGTTCAGTGTAATTTTAACAATCTACACTGAATTCACAGCTTTAATTCAGAATTATTTTGCCTTAAAGGCATGAGGATATAAGCAGGAGTAGGATGGGCAGGTTTTACTAGCTAGTGATGGTCATTGAACCTTCTTAACTTAGGCTAGATGTTCAAGGAAACTTCAACTTCTCCAAGGAACCATGGACATTTTATTTTCTTCCTTCCTTCCTTCCTTCCTTCCTTCCTTCCTTCCTTCCTTCCTTCCTTCCTTCCTTCCTTCCTTCCTTCCTTCCTTCCTTCCTTCCTTCCTTCCTTCCTTCCTTCCTTCCTTCCTTCCTTCCTTCCCTCCTTCCTTCCACATTTAAAGCATTTCCCTGGATAAAAAAGGAACATCTACAATAGGATGCTGTGGCATAGCTTCATTTAGCAGACGCATTTATTATAGTGGTAATTTATTAAATCTATGCCTATTAAATCTAAGCAAGGCAAGATTGGTAAGGCAAGGCAACATTCTGTATCAGGTGAACTGGTACATATGGGGGAAGTAAAGGCAATCAAGAAGTGAGAAAACTAATTGTAGATTGCCAGTACTGACCCTGACTGGAAAGGTTTCTGTGCCACTTAGGAGCCCTGTATGGTTTGTGTACCTCAGTCACATGGCACCTCTTCAAAGAAATGCAAAATGGCTGTGGTACTTCTTTCAGCGATGCCAAATTGCTACTGTTCTGTATTCTGCCCATCACTTATTTATTTTAATATTCTATATCCATTTAAGAGGAAAAGATGTACCTCAAATGTTCTTTGTATCCTTGGATGTAATTGACTGTGAGTCTTTCATAATTTACAGTAATACAAGATAGTGTGATGTCTCCCAGGATATTGTCTCACCAGCCAGTCAAGATTTTTTAACTCTGAACTGTGTGGAATTATATCAATAACCTGACTAGGTGACTGCAGTATACTGACTAATCCTGCATGATGAAGAGCTGCTGCAGTCCTTTGAGATGGGTGGTGGAAGTGTTTCACACAGGGTAATAGAGTGTCTGGAAAGGAGGTGTAACGATGCAGCTGAGACATACTAGGTAAAGGATACCTTTGCTAACACACAGGCTTAGTCAGAGCTCTGCAGATGCAGTTGTCAATTCTTTTTCATGATTAAAAGTGTGCAAGGAGGTGAAGGATTCATAATATTCGCTAAAGGCCCTTGGGCCTTTTCTGGTACCATGAAACAAAAAAGAATTGCAAGCTACCTGTATAAATGGCATAGCATTTCCGAACACAGGTTATGTTTAATATTATTATTATTTTAAAAAGGTATGGCTTCTCTCCATCCATTTGTCCACTAAAGTAGGCAAAGACCATGTGTCAAAAAAATCTGTGCTTACTGTCATAGTACCATGTTACAGGTATCACTGCCCCCGTGTAAACCCTACCTGTAGACTGGTGGGTTGATGTTGTAAATATATAGCATGTGCTTTTTTACATATAAAGAAAGGAAGAGTGATAAAATCCTGTTTTATCCTAGTGTATGAGAATTCTGAGATGACAGAACTGGCTAATCTCCCTGACTTTGTGGTTCACAACTATTTCAGTCTAAAGGCTATGCCCCTTTTTGTTTTAGGAAGACAAAGCAGATGTGCAGTGCCTGTTCATGTAAATCAAGGCTGAAGGATCAAAATTTCAGAAGCAAGCTCTTTATCAAAGGAGGAAATCTCATCACATTTACATTAAGGGAATTTTGCCAGGCTTTCATGTCCTGTCCTTAATGTGACTCCAAATGCCGTATGAGTAATACATTGGAAACCACATCATTGCCACTTTTTGTTGGCTTAGGATTATTAACAATGTTCTCATTTCACATTATTTATTTCAGATCACCAGACTATCTCTGATATTAGCTTGTCAGATGTCAGGGGAGCATCAGAACCAACAGACCTCGCTTTTAAAACAGACGTGCTTTCTGAAAGATTAGAAAGTAACGAGCAGTCAATATTGGTGCTTCCAAAAAGAATATCGTGTGAGGTAAGACTTCTGGATGCTAAAATCTTTGGCGTAATGGTCATTGCTCTTTTCCTTCTCCTGCTGCCGTCTCATTCATACTATATCTGCAATTTGTTTCCAAAGTTGTCAAGGGACCAAAAAGAGTGCATCAAGACTGCAGTGGGATTTATTTTGCCTTTGTGTTGCGTGCACAATGTAGTTAAAAGATTTGCAAGTAGAGTAGTTTGGAGCTCTATCAGAGGTATTTAGCAGCTTGAGTTGAAGTATTACTGTCATATGTCAGAGGAAGCAAGTAATCAGGCACTTCTTGAGAGGTGTGGAATTTGTTTTTGCAAGAATCCAGGACGGGTGTATGTATACATGTATATGTGCCCATACCATGAATTACACAGGACTTGTGTGACCACAGACCTAGTTTGAGTTTAAATTAAATCAGAAATATTTATATGTATGTATCTGCATGCATATGCAGTGGACATAAATGTTCATATGTGCTTTTAATCAGAGTGGCTGTGAGAAACATGTGACAGCATAAACAGAGGAAGTACAAAATCCAGCACTGCATTCTTTTATATAAGTGAGTAGCCACAGTCAAGTATGGATGTTGCAGCGTACACAGAATGTCATGGATTTTATTTGCTGTCTGTCTTTCAAAGATGACTTACACACATCATTTCATTGTTGAGATCAGTACAGTTCTAAGGGAGTGATTTTGCCTCTGGTTCAGGAGGTATTAGAGGGCTATTGTCTCACATCACCTGCTGCTTCTGTCCTCTGTCACCTTACTGTAAGAGGTTGAGTGTAAAGTATTTTAGGTTATTCTTAATAGGATGGATGTCATTCTTCTGGACAATAAAATAGAGGGGTCTTAGAAAACATAACAATTCGCCTACATATGCATTTAAAATATTGTTTTAAAATATTCCTGTGTAAGCTGAATTTAAAATCCTACCTTACTTGTGTCTTTCAGGTAAGTAAAATACTAAAGAAAGTAATGAGGTACCATCATATTTTGGAAGTACAATTTTTTTGCATGAAGCTGTTGGTTAAGGAAAGTTCTTTCAGTAGACTTTCAATATAATGTTATGTTTCAAATATAATTTTCTGAAGGACTAATGGGAACACATTTTAATTTTGTAGAACCCTGGTGAAATATTAATTCTGTTGAAAGAGGAAATAGATGAAGAAACTCTAGAAATTGAATTTATAACAGATAATCAACGAATTAGAACACAGACAGCCTCTTGGAACAAGAAGGTCAAATATGTGAAAGCCTTAGGTAAGAAAAATATTCTTTACCTTTAAGAAAAACGAAAAAGTTTCAACTCCCTTCACTTTTTCTGATAAGTTGTTTCCCTTTCTGCTATTTTGTGGGTATTTCCTGTGCATGAGTTTTGCACACATAACTTTTAATAATCCAGAGAAGCAAGGCCTTGTGATTTACAGGAACCTAGGTGCTATTGGATTGGTTTTCTGTGGTTAAATGGCAGGTGGCAGTCTTAAAATGTCATTGATTAGTTACAGATAAACATTCTTCAAAATTACTGCCATAAAAAGCAAACCTAATATTCTTTTCTTATTACTCTGTTACTAAATGTCTCATTTTATATTTAATGCAGTAAATCTGGTTATTCTCCTCTCTGTAATTTTTACTGATGCAGGAAACAGTTTCCTTGCTTTGTTCGTATTCATGCCATTTCTCTCTGTCACTCATCTTTGCTAGTTCCTAATGATTTTTTCTATTGCTCCATCCATAACTAGTTGATAACAGTTTAAACTATTTAACAGTTTCTTTTAGAAGATCTGTACAGATTTAAGGGGCAGACCTATCCCCATTCTTGATGTGAGTTAATAATTAAAACATTTCTCACCTACGCACTCAGAGTATAGTTTCCTATTGTGCTGCATGCTGTGAATTCCCAGAGGAACTTATATTTTACTATTATATGATTGCAATAATTTTATTATAAATGATTGCCATATAACCTCAGATAGGAGGAAATACATACACACAGACCACAGTTTTCCACTGTGGCTTCTTGGAGCTATGTTTTGGTAATTCTGTGACCTGATGATTTATTTCTGTGACTTGGCACTGGTGAGACTGCACCAGTTGAGTGCTGTGTCCAGTTCTGGGCCCCACCCTTTAAGAAAGACAATGAAGTGCTGGATTGTGTCCAGAGAAGGACAATGGATTTGGGGAAGGGTCTAGAGAGTAATTCACATGAGAAGTAGCTAAAGGAGCTGGCATTGTTCAGCCTGGAGAAAAGGCTGATCACTCTCTACAACCCCCCTGAATGGAGGCTGTGCCAGGTAGGATTTGATCTCTTCTCCCAGGCAGCCAGTGACAGGGCAAGAGGACATGGCCTCAAGCTGTGCCAGAAGAGGTTCAGGCTGGACGCCAGGAGGAATTTCTTCACAGAAATATTTCCTAACATTTGAAACAGGCTGCCCAGGGAGGTGGAGGAGTCACAACTCTGGAGGTGTTTCAGTAATGACTGCATGTGGCGCATGTGCCATGGTCTTGTTGACTGGTTGGTGGTTGGTCACAAGTTGAATTCAATGATCTTGGAGGTCTTTTCCAACCTAATTGATTCTGTGATTTTCATCCTGAACACTGTCCCGAGGTGATGACCATGTATGGGGCTGAGAGTTCTTTATCACTGTGATGGTGATGGTGCAGAGAGTTTGTTTTTAGAAACCTGACTGGAAGGTACATAACAAACAGGGAACTTCCAACTGTAACTGGGTTTCAGAGAACAAAAGCTGCACTCTTCATGCATAGATCTTAAAAGATTCTTCCTGTCACTGGAGGACACGAAAAGAATGATACTCACACAGTCAAGTCCAGAGCAAAAAGAAGGGAAGTTTATTTACTTGACTTTGCTTATATAGATTCTGGACAATGACCAGGGATTGGAGGATAAGGTTTCCACCTCTCCAACCCCACTGGCCAGACTAGAAGTCCATCAGTTGTCCCTCATCAGAGAGGAATGCGAAAACAACCACTTTGTTTGTGTTACAACCCGTGAGAAGACTCTACTACAAAAATGTAAACAATCAGAAAGCTAAAACTCAGGGCAACATCTTCCTTTTTTTTTTTTTTTTTTTTGTGAGAACACTGTTCACAAAAGGGTTTCTGTAGCAGATGAAGAAATAAAATGTGAAAAGTAAATGAAATACGAAATAATTAGAAGAGAGCTGTAGCCAAATTTAATTATGTTTCTTATATCATTTGTGTTTGATGTTTATTCTGTTTTAAAATCTAGAAAAGTAGAAATTTGGAAGTATCCAAATTTCTAAGTATCCAAGTATCTGGTTTAGGTCCATCTGATCTGATGTTATAGGAGAAATGCTGTGTTTTGTTGTTATTTTGGTTTTTTATTTTTTTATCCCCACATTTGGGCAGTTTCCATTTAGGCAATTTAATGTGATGTAGTATTAGACTAGTTTCTCTGGCCTTATTCCTCTTCTCCAGCTTCAGAACTGCCCCTTTTTTCACTGTTTTGTGGGCAGAGTTAATATTTTAAGAAGACTGTGCTAGTATGGTCCAGCAGAATGCCTGGCATAATGAACACTAATGGATTGGGACATATGCTCGTATGCTTGTACTGCATGCATGGAGCAAGTCATACTTAAGTAATGGGCTACAAGTGCCTCTCTCCTTGGTTTTTATGAGGTAAGCAACTGGAATGGATTAATTATACTGCAATTTCTGAAGCCTAGCTCAGATACAATTTTGAGAACCTTGACTGCTTTGAAGAAAAATGTTTCATAAGATGAAAAGCAATCCCACTATTTGTGATAAATGAACTTTTCCTCGCCATGTAGGCATAAGGGAGCTGATTATAGGTCATCAGTCTATCCAAGGGCAGTTGCAAATGTTAAGCATTCTGTTTTCATCTCCTTTCTAATGTGAAGCAATACAATAGCTTTGCTTTATACAGATTTAAAGATATGTATTTTCTTTTGTCAGCTTTGTGATGTTAGGCTGAAAGACCAGAAAAAAAAACCTGTCTACACTGAATCATCTGTGAAATGCAAATCCAGTCAGTTCATCAACTCTATGTTTTTTCTGTGATATTCTCTGTTCTTTTACTCATTCCCCAAGATCTCTGGTCTGGGACTGTAAAATATTTTCAGCTGATGTTCTGATTTGTGTTTTATAAGATTTTCCTGCTGGCCCTGTATATGTAAATGTCTACTGTGGGGGAGTCATTAAGATGACAGCACAGATTGAATACTATACTGCACTAGAGGAAATTGAACTCATTTTAAAGAAAATGGCTGACCCAATAGCTTTCACTTGTCAGGTAAGTTGACTTCTCAAATTTTAATTAAAGAAAAATAGAATTAAGTACCTAAATGAACTAAGAGATAGCATGCAGTCTTTTGATTGCACAGTAGTTTGTAATGGCTCAGTAACAGGCTCAAGATTTAGAGGTCTGTCTCTGAGAGATCTAGTTGTAAGCAAGTCAGGCAAGAGAAAACAAATTTTCCATTTTCTTGTTTTGTTTAGAGAGTGATGTAAACGTCCTCTGTGCTGTATATGCCCAGTGAGCAACATGCTGCTCTCCAAAGGTTGAAAATATGAACAAACATTAGTGAAGTCCCTCTCCATTTAAAGTGGGGTTTTTTGTATGTTCTACCAATAGAAGCAAGTAATCTTAAACCACATTGTATTTGGAGCGTTATTATTCATTCACCATCAAACCAAATTTTTCTGGCATAGCTTGTATGGGAAGTTGTAGGTTGCTGTTCATGTAGAGTCCATTTACAGCTGCTGAGTTGTCATTCGTGTGATTTGCTGGTTGCCATGCAGATTTTTTTGCGCATATTTAGAAAAAAAATCAGGTTTTGAGCTGTGTTTCAGATCAGCACAGCAGACTGCAGTGCTCTGCAGCCTGTTCTTTCCCAGTGGCACATAAGAAATAACAGGAAAGAAAGCATTTATTAAGAAAGGATGGAATCTCAAGTATCATTTGTTGAATGGTGGCTAGCCCAAGCAGACCTTGCACGTTGTCTATATTGTAATTGCAAAGCCAGAACAAAAATAATAGATTGTGTTTCCAGAGCAGATAATCTCATTTTCCAGTGACAAATATACCTTATCCACCACCTAAGGCATTACACTCATAACAAAAGGATTAATAAAATATGATGTATTGCGTTATTAGTGTTCTATTAAGGCTGAGATTCCTTCCAATTACAAGTTACATCTGTTCTAGGAAAACAGGTTGTTGCACAAGAAAAATAGTACTACTCAAAAAACAAATGTATTCTTAAATTCTTTATGGTATCCATATTTTTTAGCATGTATTTTGAAGCATATCTAAGTAAACCTCTAAAAGGTTTCGGCTAAACCTCTATGCATAAGAAGGGGCCATAATGATTTAAAAGTTTATCATTAACATGGTAAACAACCATGTTAATGGTTGTAAATATCTACACACAAGGTGTTTCCACTAGAGAGGTATTTGTGTTCTTCAGGAGTTTGACCCTTCATGTAACCAGCATTTATTAAAGCACATGCAATCCAAGTCATATTCAAATGCAAAAATAATTCTGTGCAGAGCAGTAGTGCACACCAGGAAGTACAACTGTAATGTTATGTCTATTATGTTTAACATTTCCTCATCTTTACTCCTCTTAATAATGAGCAAGGGTTTAAACAAGGTGACAGTGCTATATGCTATTATTTTTATTGTTTTGATAACTGAAAAACTAATGTTAAAAAAAAAAGTTTTTAATTTGGTAAGCTCTACAGTCCCTACAATGTCATGGCTACTCTGTGGCAAAGGATACTAATGGTAATTCCTCTGTAAATATACCTATGTGTTGGAAGTTTTGTCTCATTTAATGGTACCTGCTGGGCCTCAGAGTGAGGTACACTAACTACCTAGTTAGCTAAAATTTTTCTGCAGACTTCTTAAATGACTCCTGATTTAATGTCAACAAGCTACATCATAAAGATGCAATTTACAGAACATAATTTAACTTAATCTTTAAAATATGTTCACAAAAGGAAAAACAAAACAGACTTGATACTAATTAAAATTCCCATCAAGTAGCGACAGCAGTAGTAGCTTCTATTTAACCAGGATAATTAAAACCTTTGAGACTATCAACTTGTTTGCAGAAGTATCCTGGGGCAACAGTCATTTATCTATGCAAAGTAACAATCAAACACAATGGAAAACAAAACTGATATAAAATAGAAAAGCTTACAGCAATTATTGCTCAAAGCAATATCAATCTGTGATTCAAGGGAAAGTTCTAGATTTTCACAAATATTTGCAATGTGAGAAGTATCTCCTTATTAAAATTGTGTGATGAAAGCAAATGGCTGCATTAGTTCATACCACAGGCGGAGTTCTTTGGTAGAATGCTTACATTATATTCTGTATTGTCTTGTCAACCTCTCCAGCTCCTTTGAGATGCTCCACTTTGTCCCCCAATAAAGCCAAAGAGATAGATAAAACCCAACAAATAGGATTACAACTATCCATTCCTTTTAGTGATGGCCAGATGAATTCATGGATCTTAGTGGGAGATTATCAAACTGTGGTACAACTGCATTTATGGATCTGGTTTTTTGAGAACAATTAGATTGGCATGAGCTAAGGTTTAGATTAAATATAATCTAAGATTTTACAAATCGCAGTTTTGGATAAAACTCTTTGCTACATCTGATAAATGGTAATTTTCTGTTCCAAATTTTTTCTGAATCTAAAAAGCATTTAGCAACATCAGCAAGACATTTTAAACCACCAAATAAATATTTAAAATGTAATTGAATTAATAAATAAAATTAAATAAGTTTTTTGCATGAGTTTTGAAAGAGAAAAACCTGAAATGTTAAAGTAAGAAGAGTTTGGATTGTAATAACTGAATCATAATGCTAAATGGATTTGTTATGAGACATAGGAGGGTGAAAGTTGGCTAAAGGTCATGATTTTTGGTTCTCTCACTTTCACATAATTCTGCATTCAAGAAACTCCCTTAGGGAGTTTATGTTCTTACAGTAACCTAACGTATAGACTGATTTTGAGGTTTTTATAATTCATAATTAAACTTTTTCATATTTCATGTTTTACTTTACATCAGCTAATCATTTCAGCATTCTGCTGGATTTTATATACTGTATTGATTTTTCTCTCAGAGTTTCTACCAAATGGAAATATTGATTCAATTATTTAGTGTTGGGGTTTCCTGGCATAGATTTATTAGGTTTCAAAATAAAAAAATACAAAAAAATTAAGCAAAGGTCATATCCTTATAACTGAAGTTGGTAAGTTCATGTTAGCTTGGGTGACTTAGAATATCTAGAGAGATTGAGAAAGTCTTTATGACAGACTTTGGTTGAATACTCCTATGATTCTGAGATACTTGGTATCTTAAAGGATGTTTTTATCATAGTCATTAAACAGGATTCCAGTTACAGTGGATATTGGAAAAAAAGAATGAAAATAAACTACAGCCTTCTCTATGAAAATGTGTAAAATAGCTATATGACTTATGTGGTGGTATTTTGTGTGCATCTCTACCTGATCCCCAGAGATACTTCATTTGAAACTGTATTTAATATTTCAATCTTCTCAGCCACATCAACAACTGTTACTTTAAAATGCTTCTTTCTTTCCCTCTAGGTATGAAAGCTGACCATATTCTATCACTGGCTAAAATTGTCAGAAATGCCTGTCACATTTTAAACCTAGTCCATTCTCTTTGGCAGAAGCAATCCAGATATTGAAGTCCATATAAAGTAGTGTCTGATATGTGAGAACTAATGAAGAAGTTAACATTATGTAAATGTAACCTTGTTAGTGCTGCCAAAGCCAGCGCAGAATATGCTAATTTACTGGCTGTGGATGCTGTGTTTCAGTGGCACACATTTTCAGGGCTTGGTTAGCAGTTATTAAAGAATGTAAGTAATCTTGTTGACAAATGCAGCAAAATATGTGTTTGGTGGTCTCCTTTTTCAAGGATGTTTTTGGAAGCCCAGGTGTGATGATCAGTACTTGGGGCTTTTCTGTTCACAGCTGTGTCCTGTTGATCTGAAAAGGGGCGAGGGAATAGAGATAGTGCTTACAGTTGGGGAGGAGGTAATGGGACAAGCAGTAATGCTTGTGGAAAGATTTCCAGTACTGGAGCAGAAAATAGTTGGCTTGTGCTTCAGAGAGTACAGGAAAATTTGTCTACAAACCCATTAGTTCTGAGGGGCTGCAAGGACATCAGGGGAAACTAGCACTCTTGCCTATTTTCTCTAGTGTTTTAAATCTCTATTTGGATAAAAGGTGGTCTTTCTCAAAATCCTGGGTTCTTTTACAAGATGCTTAATTTTAAGTTCAACTATAAATACAGTTCTGCTTCTGTTGGCTTTGGTGAAACTTCCCCAGGAACTTCAGGTTTGTAGTGTTGATGAGATTTCTTGGGCATATAGAGATCTGTGCTGGGTATGCTAAAATACATAAACACAGCAGACTTTGAGTCTGTGAGTGACATAGCTGCTTTTTTTTTTTTTTTTTTTTTTAATTAATTAACCAATCTTTTTTTCTTTTGTATCTTTGCTGTAGAGTAGCACAACAAAGCTCCCCATTATGGTTTAGTTAACAGCATAGCTTGTTAAATCATTTCTTAAGCCTTCAGATTTTACATCACAAGAATAAGAGGAAAAAGAAAATGCTGAGATGGAAAACATGAAGCAAATTGCACTGATACCTTTGTATAAGAAGTGCATTGTTCTTGACTTGTAATTCATAGAAATGCATAGGCTGATCATTGGAGGGAAGGCCTGTTAAGTATGAGAAATTTTGCTACAAATTCCTGATGCTCTTCTCTGATATTCTTCAAGAACTTGATCCATCACAGGTTGTGAAACACTATTGTGTTCCATGTAAATTTGGTTGTCTGAGCATGAAGTAAGAGCTAGGCACTCTTAAGGCACTTCTTCCATAGGTTTCTTTCTTCCATAGGTGACTGAATAAAAGGGATGTGAAAGGGTTTTGGTCTCAGCTCATATTAAAAAGTAGAGGAGATTTGTAGGCAAGACATCCCAGAATGCTTGTTGAAAAACTGCTTATTTATCTTGGATATACAGTACAGTCTGAAATGGATTCTGTCTGAAATTGTTCCTCTGGAATTTCAGGACAGAAGATAAGAGGCAGATATTGTTGGGGAGGATTTTGTTTGTTCATTTTCTTTTTAACAGAGAGGATTAGATAGGGAGCACAATGTGTAGGGGGTACTTTAAAAGGAGATGAAAAATTTTACTTCAAACTTAATTTTCTAGAAGTCCATTTAAATTCTTATTCTCTGCATGGTGGGATATCTACTACACAGTGAATGTACCTCCGTGAGTACCAATGATTTTGAGCCTCTCTCTTTGTGACACAGGATCTGCCACTCATCTGAGCTAGTTCCTGTGTTGTTCCTTGGTTTTGTCCTACTCTAGTTTGAACTCTGTTAAGTTAATGATAACCTATCTAAGAAGGCCTACTTGGAATGAGAGAGAATAGTATTGTTTCCTAATTGGATTTTTATATTATTCCTCTTAATAACTTGTAAACATAGTGTTGTTATTCATGTTAATAGTTTGGGGGTTTTATAGATATTTTGGGAGGTTTTGCATATGCTTTCTGAATTCACACAGTAAGTCTTGTACTCAGGTTAGATTTTTATTCTAGAACAAGATCTTAAGATCTTTTTTCCTAGATGGAGTATCTTCTTAATGCTTATTTCTTTGCTTATTGAAGATTATGATATGTATTCATAATTATTGAGTAAAAAATACTGAGAATGTACTGTGACAGCACAGAAAGAGAGTGAAAAGAAACACAGTGATTTTTACATGTCTTAATATGGAAAGGGCAGGGTTAATTGTGGGAAAAATAAACCATCATATTGTTAGCTTCCTACCTGCTAAATGAATATCTCATCTAATTCTTGATAGGAGTTAGATGAAAATTATATCCTGCCTCTGCATTCAACATTTTCTGATCACGTCATACTTACTCTTCTTATTCCCTTTTAACAGTCTTGGGAATTAAACTTCATGTTTCATCAGTACACCCTCCTGTCATCTTCTCCTCAGCATGTCAGTCATAGACTATCTTTTTAAATTCATATTCTAAGCATGTCTGAAGATGTTCCATTTTAGTCATCCCAGAATCATCTTGACTAGCAACAGTCCAGCTGTGGGAAGGCAAACTCTAACACAGGGCTAAACTTTGACTCTGAGCAGAGTAAAGCAACTCTCCCTGACCTGTCCTCTGCTGTGTCTGAGCTCCTTTTGGTGCCCAGTGCAGCACAGACTGGACTAGAGCTGTAGTACTTGGTGTAAAATATCCTTATTCTTCAAGTCTCTATAGTCAGGCTTCTCTTGTCAGGCCAGGCAGAGAAATACTTATTTACAGCTACCTTGAAAGTTGTTAGGAGTAGATCTCAACCTTCTGTGCAGAAAGAGGCACTCAAAAATCCCCTGGCAGTCAGTGTGGACATCCCTTGTCTAATGACTGTGTGTTTAGTAGGAAGCTGATCTATCTTGTTGATATCAGTTTCTTGTTCTGTCTTGGCTGGTGAAACTGAAGCTGTTTCCTACCTAGGGAAGTCCACAATCTTAATGTAAAAGCTTTGGGTATCAGAGAGCTGCTGTAATCTTTAAACTCACCCTGAATTACTGCTGTAGTAAAACATAGATCTTACTGCCCTTACACTTCATCCAGAAGTTTTTAAGTTACGGCTGAACTTCATATGTTATGTTGCTTGTTTATATATATTTTTCTTTTAGTATTAAAATATCTCTTCTACAGTTTTCAAAAATTGTGCTGCTCTTGCTGAAAGAGAGTTTGCCATAATACTGTTTTGAGTAATTTGATTCACCAGCACTCTGAGGATAAAGTTAAAAATACATTTTCAACAAATGCACTAATATTTTTTCTGTTTTTTCTTTCTTTTAAGCAGGCATTGAAATTTTCTTCTGTAGAGAAGGTAGACAAGGTTCTGACTTCATTATTGAAAAGCAAAATATCTACTTATGAATTCAGCCCATTCCAAAGTGAAGAAGAGCACCATCACCAAGCTAGTGAGTAACTATGTATTGATTTTTATTACTGATGCTATGGTTATTACTTATAAATGTTAATAAGGCAATCCTTAAGTACTGAAAGCCTCTAGTGAAATGGAAGAATCCACAATAAAAACAACGTAAGCAGAAAAAATGAGAGAAAGAATTCTGTAAGTCATTACTTTGTGACTCAGTACTTTGCATTTATACTTCTCTGGATTTTTGATCAGCTTTGGATTAACTGTAAATTGACAGCTTTACAGCTGAGCAGATTTGTACTCACAGAGAAAATGGGCAATGGGAGTCATGTGGAGATGCATATACATTATATGTTTTTTACTAATTGCTCTTCTGCAATGCAGTTTAAACTTCACTTTTTCCAAGTAAGGGGAAAATCTGATAGTTTTCTTTATCTGAAGAGAATGGATGGCTTTTGATCTTAAAACAGCACTGAACTTCTCCTGTCACTTTTAGTACCTATGCACTTAATGGTTTTCATTACTTCTGGCAAAAAGATTTTTTTTTTTTTTTTTTTAGTTTTAATTTTTAAAAGAAGGCAACCCAGTGATTTAGAATAGGGTTTCTCCATAAAGTAGATACATTATATGCACAATTCAGTCATGCATCAACAGAAGCTGCTGCTAGTACCAAGTGGAGGGCCCTGGTTGAATTATTAACCACTTACTAGGGATTCAAACTGGTTTACCATAAACCAAGAGTGTTGTTATTTAGCTTGTGTTTTGAAAGCATCATTATGATGTTATTTCAAATGTGTTTTGAACCTCAGCTTTTTAAAAAAACTTATGGGGAAAAACAATACTCAAGATGTGTTTTTCTTCTAAAATACTTGAGAAAGGTCTGTTCTGGATTCTGCTTGACCTCTGATTTGTGTAGCTGGACTATGGTTTTGAGAGAAATAAGCTCTCTCTCAATCAATAAACCTACCACTTCTCATAACCAAATACAAACAAATTTTGAAGGTAGCACTACTGGGATTGCCATCATGTTTCCTTTCCTTTTCTTTGTTGATGCAATTCACTCCTCTGTATTAGATAAACATGATTCAATTTGTAATGTAAAAATGAGCTTAAATGTCAAAGTTAATGGAAGCAAATAAATGAGGTGCCTGTCCTTGACATTTTCCTGTGTAAGACTGCAGGATTAGGATGGATAACACAGATTCAAGAGTCTTTCCCATTGTGAAATGTTAGTTGATGAGCAAAAGATTTTTCACTCCTGCTGCCTCCGCTGAGGCTTAGTGACCTGGTTCGGGAACGACACGGCAGCCACACCCAGGCTGCTCGGGCCACCAGCTCACAGACACCAATGTGGTCGATGGCAAATGGCGCTTTGTGAACTGATTACATGGAGTTATAAAACCTCTGTTGGCTACATCACAACCGTCTGCTTACGTTACAAGTTACGTGTTGCTTAGCTTATCAAGGACACTAAAACAACTAAGTGTTGAGGGAGGGGTTCTGTCTGCCCGTACAACGCGATATCTTCCGATTGCCTGTCCCTAATCTCCCACACACTTCTCTAATAACTATTAGATCTGGTGATGTTTTTGAATATTGAGAAAAATGCTAACCAACCTACTCTGGCCCTAAAAAAAGCCTGTGTGTTTCATACCAAGTTGACTTGCTTGAGCCACTAGTGACCTTAAAATGAACTGGTTTGATGTATGGCCCAAAAAGAAGGTGCAAAGTTATATGCTCAGATTCTTCATGTAAGAAAGATGCATTCACAGCACTGGAAGCACTCAGAATGTGGGAGGTTTAGACTCATCCCTCTTCTGCCTGAAAGGCATATAAACCTGTGTCTTTGACACTCTTAAAAGCATCCCCAGCAGCCACTAGACATGCCCAGTAGGGAATGAGAGGAGTGCAAGCTTTCAGCATGAAGCAGAGGGAAGAGAAACCTTTCTCTGTATTGTTCTGTATTGGTGCTTTATTTGAACTACTATTTGAACATTCTCGCACATCAGGGTACAGCTGATAAATTGCTGCACTTGAGAGATCTCGCTAGGTCCTCAGAATGAACCAAGAATGAAGAACTTATGATTAATTTATTGGATAACTAATGAATTGCATGGTTTGACTTCTCACAAAGTGTGTCTCACTGTGTGAATAAAAACTTAGGAGTGAAAAGTAAATGTAAAAGGCATGTGATATAATGAGATTAAAAAGCAGTATGATGGTTTCCTATACAGACAGTGATTTAGAACAAAACATCATGAGATGCATGTTTGCTTACACAATTTTTAAGGAGCCACTCCCATCCCCAAAATGGCTGTTCAACATTTTTTTAGGGTGATAATGCAGTACTTGTGGGTAGTCAGTGTCTAGGCTGGTCAAGTCAAGATAGGTGGCGAAGATGCAAAAGGTTAACTGATGCAGAGGAGTAAGCTAAATGCAGACTGAATAGAAACTACTGGCAAATATTGTGTTTAACAAACAGCATGGACTGGAGACAAAGCCAGGACTTGTCCGGAATTTTTAGTGGTGGTGTCATGCCTTGTGAAAGAATGTAAATAACATTCTGTCTGAAATACTGTCTGAAATACTGTACATTCCATACTGAATTGATTTCAGGGTATATTGTATGTAAATTGTTCCTTTATATTCTCGTAATAGAATCCAGTCAAAGCATACTAAAAAATCCAAACTTATATTTCAAAATATTTCTTGAGAAATATAATTCTTCTTGGAAAGCCCTGATTCTTAGAATCCTCAGATTTGGGAATTTTTGTTGCATTGTTTTCTGTCCAAGAAATAAGAATTTACTTGAGAAAACCTGTTTCATTTTCCACTACTAATTAATTTTCATTTTTTTACAAGTTATCTATTACTATTTCTCTAATTAAACTCAACTACTGATGCTTATGAAAAGTCCTGAACTTGCTTTGTAGAAAACGGTGCTTTTTGTCACCTAAAACTGCTAGCAACCTAGCAAATCCTATCCTGATTTCTGTAATTCTTTTTTTCCGAGTTGAAATATCTATCCCAAAAGAAAAAATAGAGTCTGGGTTTTCAGCTTCTAGCAGAATAATGGAGAGGGAGAGAAGGCACTGGTATTGGCACTTGTAGAAGTCATCTTAGGTGCTTTTTAAATTGCTAAGAAAAACAACCATGTCCTGTTTCAATAATTTGGGAAATAAAAGAAAAATGTCTTACAAGATGTGCAGAAATATCACTGTAGGCTGCTGTTTCCTTACTGCAATTTAATGAAAATTCCCACAGGCTAAGTCAATGCTATGATACAGTAATATTAGATTTTATGCTCTGTTTTATGGCTGAGGTTTTCCAGAATTCTCTGCACAGAGGAGAAAGGATTATGGCAGGACAAAACATACAAAAAAAACCCAGCAATTCCCTCTTAACCTTATGTATATCAAATAGAACTTTTAATTAAAAGCAAGCACTGGCCTCAATGTAAGTTGAAAGCTAAAGAAGCCAACTAAAAGGACTTTAAAATGTACCACCTGAGGTACATCCCCTTTAACCTTTCCTTCCTGCTGACCAGTTTTTAGTGTAGGTGCCAAGCAGCCGCAGCTTTTCTCTGTTAACGTTCTCCAGTAAAGGACTGGTGATGAGTAAAAGCTGTTCACTGCTTTACCCTCCTTATAACTGCTACTTTTAGCTAAAATGTACCAGTTGCTCCAGTTTCAGAGGAGACAAAATTTCCAGCAGTTTTCACCAATTCAGTGTCACCAACTTGCAAGTTCAGGAGTGGTATATTCTGCCTGAAGCACGTGGGCTTTCAAATAATTATGGCCCCTTCCTACTGTGTGCAATGCAAAACTTTATTTAAAGTGGTTAAACATGGTATGATGGGATTTTCTTTACAGCAGAACATCTAGTTTGTCTTAAGAGCTCAGCTTAATTTTGAGAACATGCAATTAAAGAACAGATATAATTTAAAAAAAATGCAAATAGATCTTGTAGTGGGCTTTTCTTACTTGTTATTTTGACAGTGGTACCATAATCATCATTGATTTCTGCTGTAGAACCTGGTGGAAAGCATGAAGTTCTTCACTTTTCCTAGTGACTTGGAAGGAATTCAAAAAGTTAGTGGTGTCTCTTTTCAGAATGAGGGCAGAAAACAAAGACCAGAAGGCTTCAATCATCTCTTTTGTGGTTGTTAACCTTACTTTTTTACATAATTATATATGGATTTGGGGGAGAAATTTCTGAGAGGCCACATTCAAGGACACATTCTTCCCTTCGCTGCATGGGAGACCAAGCTATTAGCTTATATTACTACCTAATTATTATTAGCTATTATTAGCAGAGAGTGAGTATTTGTGCCACAGCGGCATACAGAAATGGTCATTGAAGTGTTGTTGAAGTTGCTGAAACAACAGCAGCCATCTCCACTGTCAGTGTAGCGTTTACCAAGACAACAGTTGTACCGAGGTGGCCTCAAGTAGTTCAGCACATTGGAGGGTTTATCAGCAAGACTGGTAAGGTTTGGCCCTTGAAGATTGTGTCCTACTTCCTGTGAGTGCAGGGTGTTGCCAGCTGAGTGCCTGAAAATCAGAGTATTGAAAAATGTCTTAAGTTAGTGAAGCTCAGTTGTGTGTGGGTCCTCATAATGACTTTTTGCCTTGTGTGACAACTTGATGCCACCAGGCACCAGGCTTCAGGTTCGTGAGCACAAGACATTAAAACTGTCCATTGGAACCATTCATTTCCTTTTTGACTTTCATGTAGAAAATCTCACTATACCACCAATGCTGCTTTTAAAGTTTTCCTGCCTGATAACAACCTTTTTTTTCCCTGCAATTTAAAAAAAAAAAAAAAAAAAAAAAAAAAAAAAAAAAAGAGAGGGAGAGAAGCTTGTTTTCTGAAATTGATTTAAAAATTTCTTTCTTTTCACCATCATCCATGACTAGCTGAGGTATTTCATTTGTTAATGATGTCGTTTCCCATGATGTTCAAAGTATGTAAGTGTAGGAGTCCTGCCTGAATATCAAACTCAGCTAGGGAGCAGCTGAGTGGTGACCAGAAAAAACAGCTCAGGTGCAAGGAGCTTAAGGAATTTTGGAATACCTCTGCTTTTTATTACTTTAAGAGTGCAGAAATGCATTCTAGGCACATGCCTAGAGCATGCTTATGAATACCACCTACTCTTCTTCTCTTTCTATTGCTGAAGAAACCATAGCATCCAGTCCATTGGTAATACAGGCTTGATTAACCTTCAGATTTGTAACCAATTTTTTTGGGTTTCATTAGTATGAGTAGAAATTCATTTGGAGCATGTTATTAATACTGTCTTAAGGCTCTTTTTACTGACTAGATTTGACCTTTTGGTGTCTCCTAACAGGGTGCAAACTATTGAGTAAAATTCATAAAATTTACTCTTCTTTAAAATTACTGCTCAACACCTTTTGCATTGCTGGATGTCTAAAAAAATTAGCAAAACCCACAAGTACTAAGAAAAGCAGTTTGAGGATTTGTGGATGTTTCTTAAATATTAGCTTAGATTTGAACACTTTTTTTAAGAGAATCCTGTTTTTCCTATGTTTAGAAAAATCTAGACAAAAGTAAGAAGTCAAATGCTGTACTCTGGGCTAAAAATGATAGTTCTTCAAATGACAGAATGAAACCCAGTTTGTGGAACTTTAATTAAAATGAAACTTTAATTAAAATGTTAAGCAATATTTAGTAAAGAAGGTGTGTAGCATCTACTTCTCTCAAAAACTTTAGCTGCTATGCAGTTTTAAGATTGCCTATTGTAGCCCAAAAGATTTTAAAGCCCCCTGCAACTACAAGGGAATATAAACTTACAGCACATACTCTTGTTGATGGAAGTTCAACCTGCCACAGCTTCTAAAACAGATGGTTTGATTTATACAGGTGTTGTGTATTTACAGTTTCTTGATTAGTTTTTGCTTTGCCTGGTGGAAATAAAAGTCAGGCAACACTAAATTTGTTTAAAAACCACTTGTTAATGGGACTTTTGATTACATTGTAGCCCACTCAAACCCCTGTCAAAATAATATTGGACTGGGATACTGCTGGTATATTCTTTGTTCAAAATGCAGTCAAAATTGTCCTAACATTTTTTTTCTCAGTTAGTACTCAGCTATGCCTATTCCAAGAACTGCTCTGGTTCCTTATATTTAAGGTTGGGATGAGATTTTACTGTTTCCCATATTATGATTCTGCTGGAGCAAAAAAGGGTGGGCAGGGGGGTTCACAAATTCACCACTGCTGAGCCAAATTTCACTATGAAGAGTGTAAAAATTAGAAAGTTTTTTAAAGACTGGCAGCTAAGAGATTTCCAAAAGGTGTTGTAACTTCTTCCTGCACACTGTGGGCTGAAAATGTGCTGGCTAACCTGTGGGACAACTGATGAAAAGGATATAAAATAAAACTCCATGAAGATAGGAGAAACTGAGTAATTTCCTAAGCTGCAGTCCTGGATAGGAGACACATGAAAATAGACTGTCTGGAGTTGAAGGGACCAGGAAGTTATTGCAAAACCAGGCAGGTTGAGCACAAAGAAATTACCAGGACTAACTGGCATTCTTTAAGAGCTCTGAGGAAATTTTAAAGTAGAATATCTGGGTTTCTAACAATAAAATATTTCATTTCTTTAGTACTAGGAGTTGCGACCAAACCAGGAGTTGATGCCAGAACCCAGTTTCTCAGGCAACCTTGTGATCTAGAAACAGGTTAATGTGTTATCTCTAAGGGACAAATTAATAGAAGTGTTAATAAAATAAGTCTTCTGTAATGTGAAGTCTGGCTTTATGAGTTTCTTGTAGGTTTTTTTAAGAGTCAGTAAACCTGGTTACATCAGTAACTGACTGGGTATGGATAAACAACTGAGCAAAATAAGGAGTCAGGCAACTGGGATTTTTTTTTTTGTTTGTTTTTTTTTTTTTTTGTTTTTTGTTTTTGCTAGTGATACAAAGTGTTCAGGGTAGTAAGAAAAAAGGCTAATGGGAGTTGGAGAGAATGAGAGATTTATGCAGTAATTATGCAGTAAAATGTCAGATGATATTCATTACAGGTAAAACCAAAGTGGTGCAAGTGAAAAAAAGCAGTCCTATGGTATCCAAAATGAGAGGATTCGAGCAGGCTATGAGTGCTGAGGAATAAGACTGCGCAGTTTCATGATAACATCAACTTGTTGCTAGGCAGCAGATCGAAAATCTAATGAAATACTAGGAATTATTAGAAAAGGAATTGAGAACAAAACAGGACATAATTATGGCAATGCATGAATTACATGGCTCACCCCAAAGTTGAGTATCATATGCAGCTCGTCTCCTGTCATCTCAAAATAATTACAGTAAAGCTGGAAAAGGTTGAGGAGAGAGCAGTGTGTGTGGTGGAGTTGGTTCTCTACACAGCCCAATTAACTAGACTGAAGCTCTTCAGGAAAAAAAATTATGGGAATGAGTAAATCACTGGAATTGCATAGAAGGCAGACAGTGATGGAGAATAAGATGAATTAGGGACTGTCAGTTGAACCCTGGCAAGAGCCAGGCTCCAAGCAATCTAGAAGAAGCTTTCCTTCATGCACTGGGGTAAGAAAGACCCTCAGGGTGCAAAAAGTTGATGATTCCTGGGGCAGTCTGGATGCATGCCTGGAGAAGAGATACATTGCGTGCTGGTTTATAGACCAGTTGTACACAGTAAACCACAAGTGATCAGAAAGTAGAGTATGAATGCAGAAAGAAGTATTTTTTATGCTTGAACGCTTTTTCTTTTTGATGCTTGTTTGGTTGTTGTTGTTGTATGCAACTTGTGGTTGCTCCTAGAGTTAAAATACATGAAGATGCTGAATGTCCCAGTGCTCCAATGTAAAAATGGTTTTTTGTTAGAAATTAATATCATGTTATTTCAGTTAAATCCTAAAAGTCTTTTGTCTAATACACTCATCTTTAAATTCTCTGATTTTTCATTACAGGGATAAGCAAATTTTTCCAAGTGTCTGGTAGTCCTGTGAATTTTCAGAAATTATTTTTAATATCAAAACATAGCATCATAAACCTGCAAACATGTCCCACTCAAAAATATTCTACCTAAGCAAAACCATGTCTTGGCTGTAGAATTTTCTGTCCTTTGCAAGAAAACTTATTTCTCAATAGAACTGAAGTGCTTTAAAATCCCTCTGTCAGGATAAAAATGAGATTTCTTTATTTTTATATGTATAGGCACTGTAAAACTGTTAACTGAAAAAATAATTCTTTGGGTGTTAGTTCAATATTGGGAGCTTGATAACTGTGATTCCACAGCACTAATATTCAAAAGATGTTTATAGAAGAGGTGTTCTATTAAAGCAGAACTTTCGTTTCTTAAGACTTTGTTTCCATTATATAGATAGCCATTTGGAAGAATTTCCTACCCTGCTTCACTGTGCAGCCAGATTTGGCTTGAAGAAGCTTGCAACATTTCTACTCAGTTGTCCTGAGGCCACACAGGCTTGCAAAATAACCAATAAATATGGAGATGATCCAGAAAGTATTGCGAAGAAGCACGGGCACAAGGAATTAAGAAAATTAATCAAAGAACTGTCAGTAAGTCCATGTGTTTTCTGTATGTCATCTACAACCAGGGGGCTAAGATGGTGTACTACTGAGATCCCATATTAGTCTTTACAAGAAAATACTGTGTTGTAGTCCTTCTGTCTGAAAATATCATTCTCTGGTCTCAGAAAGAGGGGTCAAAATAGGCTACAGGCGCTTTCTTTGTGCACTGATGGTGAAGATCAGAGCTTTTGTGCTGCTCAAATATTAGGTATGTAATGGAAAGGAGAACAGTGAACCAGAAGTACTCTATGTGGCCTGGTTAGATTGATGCTTTCAGCACCCAAACAATGGTTATATAACAATGGTTATACTGTAGGTAGTCTGGAGCAGCGGTCTAGAGTAGGACATAAAGGCTTCTTTAAAGGTCAGTTTAAAAGGGACTGTGAACTCTCTTAGCACTGCAGTTTTTCACTGTTCAAAAATAAGTTGTTTCCCTGCCTTGGTTGTTCATGCCACTGTGAAGGAAGTGTAAATTTTATCACCTTTAGATGGAGTAAATCTTTCTTCAGCTGGTTAAGCAGAAGGGGTTTGGGGCAATAGTTGCCTTTCCACGTGAAAGGTAATAGTAAAATAGGGGTCTCTGGATAGTTCTACCATGCAAATTATTGCAAATAAAACGTAACAGAATTGCAGTAAAAAAGCAATGTACTGTAGTGACATTTGAGAGCTTTAACCTATTTCAACTGTTTTTGTGCTTACTGTAATATGCACTGATATGATAATTCTACAGTTTTTGAGATCGCAATTGAGATCAATTTTAACTCAAGAAAATATGTTCCTTTTTACTATCCAGCATAAAGCTGTCCATAAAACCATGCTGTCTTCCTGGATCACCACGTTAGTAATTTCACATTTAACAATTTCTAACTGCTGTAGTTGCCTCACAGTCATCCTTGCATTGGTCAGAAACCTCCTGCTAGTAGCAGTCTGATGTGTACAGTCAGGCTTTTCATTTCTTTGAGTTTAGCAGTTTGGCTTGAAGAGAAAGGAACTCTATTCCCTAACCCTCCTACCTGTGTATCTGGCTAGGTGCTGTCTTTGTATGGTCTGATACAGATAAAGGTCAGTGAAATTGTATGTAAAGGATTGGTAAGAACAGGCAGAATATGAATAATGTAATACTTAACTCCTGGTGAAATAACTCAATTTCTTTTCTAAGATGGTCGTATGAGCAGAATGGTTGAAACATGGATGAAAAACCATTTTGGAAACATGGTTTCCATTGATAATTTTTCATGTTTAATGATAATGATTAATTCCATAGGACATTTATTTTTTACACTAGTGTAAAAACTCAATTTCTGATGTCTTTGTTGTGCATTCCACATGGAACTGGAAGCTTCAGAAAATGGGTAATTTTGCTTTTATCCTAATGCACTCATACTTTTATTTGGGACTTCTTCAATGGAAGACAAAAATGCATGGTACAGGCAGACTAAGCTGATACGCAGAGAGTACATTGTCATTCTAGAATCTTTTCACATTTTAATAGACTTTGTCAGTGATGGAAGGCAGTGCTTGTGAGGCTGATTTTTTTCACTCTAAAAAGCATGTAAAGTGTGAGCATACCTCTGGTTAGCTTTTCTTTATTAATAACATTATTAATTGTCCTGATAAAGTCTAAGTGTAAATTTGTCAGACTAAAATGGCAACCAAGCTCTACAACGTAATTTTTCATTAAAACACTTCTCTCATGGTACATACCTGCTATTGTTTTCATGTAAACAGTTAACAGTAATTGTTCTCTGCTTCCCCAAGTGTGAATACTTATACCAGTATTGAAGTAAAATCTACTCTATGGACACTGTAAATATGTGTAGTTTGGCTAGGACATTGCAGTTGTACTACCTGTTTCCAGTTGACTCAAATGGTGTGGCTTACTAATGCAACATTAGTAAAAATCTGAGTGTGCTTCAAGTCTGCCGAATGTAATATGATATTATAGAAATGTTAGGTCCAACCACTGGAAGAAAAATGGCTTATTTGTGTCCCCTGTAATAGTGCACTTAAGCACAAAAACACTTACTGTACCTCTGTAATTGATGGGAATGTGGAAAAGAAATATTGCATGGCTCTGAGCCAAGAAGAATTTAGTTTAACCATGTTCCTGGAACTTCCCATTACAGCTGTAGTGTTGACATTACTTATTATTACAGTAGAAGTACTTTTGCATTTGGCACACCTCTCACTGTTTTAGAGGTATTACTTGTGTTTGGTAGTTCCTTTAAGGAATAGCTCCCAAATACACATAGTAAATCATTGCTTCTATCTTAAAGAGCAGTAGGGTTCCAGAAAAATGAATGCATTAAAACATACATTTGATTTTTTCCAAAATCCTGCAGTGTCCTTCATTTGGTGGAGAGAAACCAAAAAGAACCCAAAAGTGTCATTTTGAGCTGGAGAATTCTTAGGGGAATAAGAATTGCCTGAGATGATTAGAGAGAGAAAGCATCAAAAGATGAAGTAGCAACAACTCAGCTACTATTTCTACCTTCAAGCCCAGCGGGCTGTGCAGGGCTGTCCAGCCCTTTTTGGTGTCAGCTGAGCTCAGTGCTCAGGGCTTTTAGTTGCAGCTGCTTTGTTGGTAAGGCCCTCCAGCTTCCCTGTCCAGCAGGCTTAGTGGAAAGGTGCTCGGGGCTCTGTTGGCAAGGGTGAGCCATGGGAGCTGGCTGGCTTTCACACGGGGTCATCTAAATGGACAAGTGCCCTGTCCTTGTTTAAAGGAAAAGCCTCATTCTGCAGCTGGACACTGACAGTGTTGATGTGGGGAGAGTTACAGCCACAGAAGACAGATCTGGAGTGCCTGGTGGCTATGTTGGGAGCTGGTTTCCTGGTGTGTCAAAGCAGAGCACAAGGGAAGGGTCCCACATCACGAGGCATGCTCCTCAGCTGAATGAACACAGACAGAAGAGATTCTGCTGCTTTTAGTCCCAGTATGAAGTGCAGTGCAAGGTCATTAAATGCTAAAACCTCACGCCCACTAGGATCTGTGCTTCCACTGTGGTAGAGTCTGCATTCTCTGTCAGAATTCCTGCATTTCAGATACTCCTTGAAAATGTCTGCTCTGGTGGGGAAACATTACAATACTTGAATGACTTCTATTAAAGGTACTAAATTGGTGAAACTGTGCCCAAAAGAATCTTCAGTGAGGATTATAATGAAACTCAGTTTTAAATGTGCCAACAGTTTTTTGAGCAAATTGTATTTTTTTTGCATTTTAACACAAAGCCACCTCAATGGGTATTAATTTCTAATTTCTGCATGTTTCATTATAGTTCAGATAAAGTAATTCCCTCTTCTGCGCCATAAAAGAGGGACATCACTTAAGATTCAGCAATAACATGCTGAATTTTTAGTCTTTTGATTTTTATTCCTCTATACCTTCAAGTATTTGATTGTTTTCCACAATTGCTTATAGGCTGAATTGCTTGAATCAAGTCAATTTAAAACTAGTAAGAGACTTTTGGTAGGAATACTGGCAGGAGTCCTTGTGTTTGAGCCTTTGGAGCTCAGCTGATCCAGCTTGATGGCTCAAATGCCAGTAGGAAATGCTTTCCATTAGCCACAGGTCAAAACATATCTGCAATCAGCTGTTCCAGTACCTGTAACAGGTAGTACCTTGTTAAGTGACAGTAGATTTCTGGGATATCAGGATTGTATTTCAGATGTTTGCCTTCTGCATATGCTCTGTCTTTGAAAGGTGTTTCTACACGAGCTTGTTCTTCTTGCCACCAGCTGCGGCTTTCTAAATCTTTGTAAAAATTCTACCTCCAGATTATAAGGAAATCACTGAAATTACGTTCTTTTCCAGCACACAAAGGAAGACTTTAAAAATAGTGCTTAGAAACCTTCTTTCATCTAGGTGAGTAAGGAGAGGAGTATGTTCAATTTGTGACCTGACCATTTAAAATTGGAGGCCGAAGTGGTAGCCGGTTTAGGCATTTGTGCTTTGGCATGGGCATAATTCTTTGTCCCAGCTCTTTGGGTTTCTGATTTCTCCTTTCTTTTAATAAGAGCTGTGTAGCTGAATGTGTCATAGACAGGAAGATTACTGTGTACCACTGTGGTACATCACAGGTTCTAAAAAAAATCACAATTCAGAAAATGTTTTATTGGTTGGTTAATGTAAATACTTTCTGATTGCTGGCTTCAGCCTTTAAAGCAGATTCCTAGGGGTGGCATGAACATTATTTAAATATAAAAATTGAAGCATCATTTCATGTTGTCACCACACATTTGAGACAGCACAAATTAAACTTTATTTTCAAAATAACCTTCTGACATTTCAGAACTGGTTACCAGAAGTCTAAGGCAGAAAAGGCAGGTTAATTAAACTTTTTTTAACCTGCCCTGTCACCAGGTCTGTAACAATCTGCAGCAGAACAGGAGACTGATAGAAGAATCTTCTTCCTGTGCCACTAGCAAAACTCTGTCAGGACTTCTTGTTTAACTTAATTTTTTGTCCACCTGCTCGAGGCATCCTTTAGGCAGCTATTAAAAATACAAGTATTTAATTCTGTACATATTGGTGGAAGTTCCTTGAGAGCAGCATAGATTGAGATTACCCTGCATGGCTGTACAAGAAGCAGCTTGTTTTCTTTCCAGAGTTACAGCAATTCTAACTCTGCTGAGGTGCATCCTACAAAGTCTAGACCCTCAGTTACTGAGTTCGCTGCTGTTAGAAGTTCCTGCAGTAGCAGAGAGAAACACAATCTTGCAGCTGGTTGTAATTTTCACTCAGAGCCTGTTTTATGGAAGATACATGTTTTCGATAGCAGGGGAGGGAGGAAAGAAATTTTTCTTCCTGAAATGCCAAGATACTTTTTTATAAATCATAGAAAACTTAAAGGATGGGCAGAAATGTAGGTTGAGAAGTAACTCATCATTGTACACCTCTCCCCTTTCATCTCTTACTTTGAAGTGCATGGTTGAACCAGAATACAGAATCTCTTGAAGTATCTTCAGCTTGATGAAATAGAAAACAGTCTACAAAAAGAGGGTATTGTGGAAATTGAGGGTACTTTTTGCTCAGTTGTTTTATATGAAAAGTATCTTACTTGGCTTTTTTAGCTACTATTGCCAAATGACAGGAAATCCTTAGACTGCAGGAATCCCTTCAACAAGGATTCTCATCATTTGCTAGGGAGTTCTAGAAGCTCCTCAGGAATCAGTGCTTTCTGAACATAGAAGTATTTTCTTCCGTTTATTTTTAGCTTTGTGTTCCAGTAAAAGGCTGTCTAATGTGGCAGAGCTCCTCAGCAAGGAACAGATTTTTTTCATCCATTTGCAACGTCTTCCTGAGCTATTAATTTTCTGTCGAGGAAGGATCACATGTAAAAAGATGAACAATCTTAAATGAATCTGATTGCTGTCAATATTTCTTTAATTACTTCAAATGCTATTGCAGTATTGCACTGGCTCATGGCTCATTGCTTTCAAATGTCTGGTAGACTATGTGAGAGAGAAGAGGATTAGTCTTGTTTCTGAAATTCCTTCTAATCCACCAGTGAGTCCTTAGTGAAGCCTGCTGGGCTTAATTCCTGCCACAATATTTTAGTGCTCAGAAATGTCAATTGCATGCATTCTTTGGTACACTGGAATTTACCTAGATGAAATGAATAAGTGACTGACTGTATTCTTTGACACTCTTTTGTGAATGGATATTCACAAATAAAATTCTTCAAGAGAGGCTTCCTATTATCAGGTCTCGGTGTTTTATGTTTAAGATTTGGTTTAGGGAATTTATTTTACTAAGTGACACGATTTCCTTTTTTTTTTTTTTCCCCCCTCCTGTGTTCTCAGAGGGATGTGTTCCCTGCAATAAAAACTTGCTAGCATATACTGTCTTTTGAAGTCAGGCAATTTATGCTTTAGTGAAGAGATAAGGTACAGACTGAGCACAGAAAATTTTGACTTCAAGGAGGAAAGGCTAGATTTTTCATTTTGAAAAACCAGCCATTACATTACTACATACATTTTTTTTAAGTTTCTGTATTGACTTTTATTCGGGCTAGAACCTTGCACCTTAGCTGTGATCACATCTTTTGTCAATAACTATGCAATTGAGTGCAACCTTCTTGCAAAAAGAATGATAAGTGGAACCACATATTTGGAAACCTTATTTTTGTATAAGATGCCCATTGAAAGTGGTGTGTAATTTAGGATGAATGAGAACATTTTTTCCAAAGAATTGTCTGATACTTTGTCTCACCTTTCGATATTCTGTAACTATAGCAGTGACACAGTAGAAGTTAGTTATTTGCAATTCCCTATTTGTAAAAGCTTTTACAATTTTTAATGGAAACTTGAATACTAATGAAATTTCACGCAAAATGCTTGTGAATTTGAAGTAGGGAAAATGCAAAAGGATTCTGTGATGATACCTCAGTTCTTAAATGTATTTAGTATTGTAAAAGCTAAAATACAAATTTTGGCAGGTTTTTCTGACTGTTTGTTGTGTGACATCAGCAAAAATATATGGCTAAGGGACCATTTGGGAAAGTGCGATGGGGAGTGTCCCATTTTCCAGAAGTACTCTGTAGGCTGAAAAGAACCATTCTTATAATTTTTCTGCATTATTAAGTAATGAATTTGTTTGAACATTTAAAAAACATTTGGCTAAGTTGTTTGTGTTAATGAAAAAATGCAAATGCAATTCTTTATAGGAGAGAGAAAATAAGTAACCATGTTATGTTGTTGAAGAAATCAATGGCATGCCTGTGTCAAACCTAGCTTCTGTGTCTACAAATACATGTGGATATGAATAAGTTGAAGTAGATAGACTCTGCACTAGCTTGAGGATGTGTTAGAAAATGAGCTGCTTCTGCCTAACCTCTGTCATGAAAAGTGACCAAATTTGTCCTGAAATTCTGTTGTGCATAAGGTGCCATTTTTCTATTCAGCTTGTTTAGAAACTGCTGAAGGTAGAAGCATAGGAAACTTGTAAAAAGCTAGAGATTTTTATGGATGTTGAGAACTTTTAGTCTATGTATTGTGTTTTCATTGTGAGGGCATGAATCTTCTACCCAAGTTACAAACCAGTTGCATGAAGTTAAGCAGGAAATTTTCCCAAGGAGAGAATACCCCACATTTTTCCATTTTAAAAAATGTTCCTATCACCTTTCAATCAATCTTCCTGCAATGACGATATCACTAACTGTATTATTAGGTGTGGAGGTCTTCTTCCTTAAATGCAGACATCTCAGAAGCCCTTACGATGCAAAGAAAAAAGTGAAATTTTATAAAATTGTCTGCTAGCCAGTTTACTGCAGAAAGAAGGATTGTTGGGGCATTTCAATGGAAAGTCTAGAAGCAAGTTTTAGATCTTGCCTCTGTCAGGTGAAGCAATTTGAAGGTATATGTGTGGCTGTCAAGAAGCAGGCTTACCTTTACATAGCACATGATGCCAGTCTGATTATCTGGAATATGCCTTTTGGCTGCCTCCCAGTGATCTGTGAGGAATCGAACATTGTCGTATCTTACAAGTTGTTGAGCACAAAGAAAGACGGCGTATCAGCAGTGTCTTTCTCCAGCCCCTCCGAAGAGAAAAAAACAGAATTACAAAATAACAAAACAAAAAAACACAAATAAAGAAAGACCACTACAGAGGAAAAAACAATAATAAGGCTCTTTTGATTTATTGGGCGAAAGTGAAGGAAGGATAGGCAAGCTAAGGAGCTGTGTAAAATTATTGTGGTAATTATAATCTGAAAGCCAAAACTACTTACATTTTGAGTGACACTGTGAGGTCTGAGGGAAGAGTTTTGATCTAAGAGCTCTAAGAAAAATTAGGTTGAGAATCAAGAATTAATGAGTAAAGTTAGGTAAGAGGCTTGCTTAGGTAAGAGTCCTTAGCAATCTGACATTTCGGTGATCTGCATAGATCTAATAGTGAGTTACCAGGCTTTGCTACAGCTGTAATTTATTGCTTAATTAGAAAAATTGTCTTTGGGCTCCACATCAATAGGATGACCATTAGGGAAAGTCATTTCTCAAGGCTACCAAGCCCATTATATGGAAACTACTTAAGAAAATCCATTTCTGCCCTGCACAGTGTTAGTTCCGTTTAACACAGCCCTCCGAGGTCTCAATTTATAATTCTGTCTGAGGACCCTGCACAGAAGGCACACTCTTTATTTTGCCTTCGATTCTTTCTGTCCCCATATGTTTTATAATAAATGATTTAGTATTTCATTGCCAGAACTACAGAGTGTCTAGTAATAATAATTTTCATTTCTTCTCTTTGATGAGAGCTTAAAAATGCTTTCTGACTTCCCACACTCTACCAAACTCAAAAGAACATGCAGCATTTGACATAAAGATGTCTGCTTTTTTGGGGAGAAAGCCAATGTAACTATTAAGAGTGCTTTATGATATATGTTAAATAACCATCACAATCACTGTAGTTGAAATTTATGCTGCGTATGTAGCAGACATGGGCAGACCTCCTCAACCCTACAAGCCACATGCCAGCATCTTCATCTTCGCATATGAGAGGTTTGGGAGAAGTTCTTGGTCAGTTGTTGAAGGTTCCCCAAGGCTCTCACTGTGAATGTGAGGCCCATAACTGGATCTTAGCACTTTCTGATGATGCCAGCCTTCAGAGCCATGTTGGCGTGATTTTACTTGCTCCTGAGACTTCAGACTATTTTGCTGCTCCTGTATAGCCTTGGGACATGACATGGGAGACATCCTTGAAATATTAGAGAACTGCTTAGGACCTGCAGTTGGCCACCTGTGTGTGCCCTTTTGAATTCCAACTGAGTTCATCTGCTGTTAATAAATACAACTTTCTAAGAAGCCCAAGAATAAAAGTAGGTGGAGATGACTCCTGTCATATGGAAGACACTAGCAAGTCCCCCTTGGGCTACTGAGGCAAATAGAAATAAGGATCTGTGCCACCATGGAAGTAATAGAATCTGCCTCCTAATTGGATCACTCAATCAAATCTTCAAAGATCCTTTTTGATTAGATGTATTTTTAAATAATGATGCCAGTTGATAGTCTGTACTATCTTATATAAATGGGTCAAAGGACTGAACAAAATTTTCCATGGAGACTTTATATGACTGCAAGGTGTCTTCCAAATTAATTAAAGTCTTGTGTTGCAAGGAGAAGAGGTTTAAAGGTGACAAAAAATCTAGTACAGGTATATAGATCTGCAGTCATTTCTGCCCACTGTGTCCCAGGGACACCTGTCATCACTGACAACACAATCAGGGAAGTTTTAACTGTAAAAGCTAGTGAATTTTATATAATTCTTTCTTCTCTTCACAACAGTTAAAAAAGACATACCCAGGTGCAAGGCTGAGGTAATCATACACATACAGAACAAAGATAAAACCTTTCTTCTGGAAAATCCAGAACACATAATTTCAGAATTTTGAAATCAGTCATGATTGGTGAGAACTGTTTGTATCATTTTTTCTAGATTATTAATTAAAGACTAGGGGTTTTATTTTTATCTTCTTTTGTGCATAAAAAAATGCACCCATGTAATGCAGAGAGAAAGATTACATTTCCTACTAGATTTTTATTAAATAAAATAACAAAGAAACAAGTTTGCATGTACAGTACATTGGAACTGTGTTCATTACAATTCAGTTAACATTGAAATATTAATTGAAAACTGCTTATTTGTTTAGATAGTAACTGTAGATTAATCCACAGATTTCTCTGATTGGGGGAAGCTTTGTGTTAGATTGGTACACGTATTGCTGTAATGGTCTTATCAGTGTTATTGATTCTATTGGTACTACACCAAGCTGATAACAGGACAGTATAGAGGATAGAAATGTGGTTTAGAATGGCCCCTGAGTGATTTGGAGTGTAAATATTTCCATGGTTGTTGATGTCTTCAATTTTTGATCTCAGCATTGAAAGGAAATACATATGAACATCCCTTTATCTGAATTGGTGTCAATAGTGTGATTTAACAAAGTAATTTTAGTCTTTGGCTCATAACATTTGCAATTCTGTTTTTAGCTAAACACTTGGTAATTCTAAATATGTTCTTTGTTTTATCCTTCGAGTGTTGCTTTGGATGTAATATTGACATATTGGTGTAGCTTATATGTAAAAGTACTTGGCGATCTTTCCTAGAGCTCAGATGCATGAAACTTTATGCATTAAAATGTGATGTTATGAATTACAACTAGAATTATCTCACATTACAAAAATCTGCTAGTGTTTGTCATTCTGTACATCAATGGTTAATTGCTGAACTGTATACTAAATTTTTATCCCAGCTCCTGTCTCTTTTAAGCATTGTTTGCTCAGAGTATGCTAATTTTTTTCAAGATTAGAGTTAGAAGTTTATTTGGTAAATATACAAATTAGACAGATTAGTTACCCTCTGTTCCTGTCACCTTTAATGGTCTGAAGAAATGACTGGAAATCTAAGTTCAGAAAACCCAAGAAAAATGTTGCCCATTAAGATCATAAATTATGTCCGGGTACAGAAGAAGGATAGAGACAAATTATTTGAATCACAAACTTAATATGTTTTATTCCTCAATTTTACTCTCCGTAGCTACTGAGAGAGTGAATGTCAGAGCTGTGCCCTCCTGTGTATTTGCCAGCCTCTGAGTCGGGATCTGCCTCTCAGTTACTCCCATCTCAGGCAATCTCTGAAACAGGGCAGAGCCATGAAGGTCTAACATACCTTCCTCAATAAAATATCATATTCTCTTTGGGCTTTTTAACCTATTTCTCATTATAATAACATTTTTTGATACACTGTGGATTAGGAATGAGATGCAAGTTCAGTGTAGGTTTTCCCCATTAACATTAGGATAGTATTTATTTTAACATTATCCATAAGAACTTTACACACACACACACACACAAAAAAAATCCAAACAATAACAACAAAAAAAAACCACTCAAAAATAATAACAGTGATGTGCAGCTTTTGAATAGCGTTTGCTGGAACACAAAATTTTGTGTCTCTTTTGTGATGGTGGATCTTCTTTCCCTTTTTCGGTCTGTACATGATGATTAGATGTTATGGCTGGGTGAGGCTGGTTAGTTTGAGATGGAAGAGGTCTAAATGTTGTCCAGGAAAAGTCTTTATGTTCTGGGAGAAGCCTTTAATAGATATAATTCTGGGTAACAAGATATTTTGTTGAGTTGGGTTGGGTTCAATTATGTGAAAAAGCTAATTTTTTCCTAAGAGTGTCTCTTGAAGACAAGTTTCATTTTTTGTCAGTCCCCTTCTTCTGTGTTTTTACAATTACTTTAACTTCATGCACTGAAAGCTGGTAAAAAAATTGTTGATTTGTCAAGCACCTTTAAACCAGCCTCTGTTTCAGCTTAGTCTTGCACTGTGCTTTGCACTCTGGCAGACTTATTCAGTCTTTGAGGCTACTCAGCAGAGTATTAGACCTTTAAACCATCACAGGTTCAATGGATGCCACTAGGACTTCGGAATGGAGAAGATCTCCTTCAGAAAAGTCCTTCAGAACTTCTCAAAAAAAACCCCTCCTTTCCCTAATCCTTTTATATGAAAAGGGACGGAATAAGAAAAAAAATGAAATTAAAGCAAAGGAATGATTAGGTCAGAGTCCTATGATTATTTGCAAAGGAGAGGACAGTGCTTAGCAGAAGGCAAAATGTAGATGAGACATTAATCCATGGGCTGTACCAGGACCCACAGGGAGGAGGAGGATTCATTGCAGAAATTTACTCTGATTTCTATGCTATCAACCAATTCTATTTCAAAGCATTTATGTATGTAAAATTTAGGTTGGTAATAGATAATTTTGTTTGTTTTGTCTTCCCCACAGCAAGATTTCTGGTACTTTATCTATTAATGGAATAGTGAGGGATTTTTGGGCATCTACCCAATTCTTTATAATTTTGGCAAGTGGCAGTTTGTGTGTGAGCTTATATTCTTTGGGCTGACTAAATAGATGATTCTGTTCCAGGAGACTTGGTAGATAAAGAATCAAACTCCCAGCTGAGCACAAAATTATCAAAGTAATTTTTTTGTTAGACATAAACAGTGTAAGCCACTGTTTTGATTATTTTAAATATATATTTGGTTTATCAATTTGTTCACAATTACTGCATTTGCTGTGACTTTGTTCCATAGTTCCAATGCCTCAATAAACTTGTAGTAGTTCAGGTGCTTTCACTGTAATTTCTTCTTTGTCATTTTTTGTCTCAGTCAAAATTATGTTAATTTTTCTCTTGATCAAGGTAGTGCAACACTTAATAAGAAAAAGATTAACACCTTTGGGGCTGTTAGATTTTATGTTCTACACAGAAGTAATGGGAAGGTGCTTTCTAGGATTTGAAAAAAATAAAGGGAGTAGAAATCTGGAAGTCACATATGCATAGGTTTTTTTTTATGTTATGAGAGTTTTTTGGTTATTGCTACCTAAATTGTATATGCTAATATAATGATGATGTTCTTATAAGATGATGTTGTATTAATTATGTATGACATGTGGATATGTTAAGAAGGTGTAAAGCTATTTTCATCTGCTGTTAATTTTCTCTGACTTAGTAGTGCTGACTGGTGGAATTGGAACATGACAGAGCTGTTGTTCAGCCTTACATGTTCTTATTCCACATAGAGAAATGTTTTGCACTTTCCCATCAGAAGAGTCTCTTCTAGTTTCGGATATGGGTCCTGACTTCTCTCTTCCCCTTTGTAACTCCGCTTAATGTCCTCAGAGGGGTTCGCAGTACATCTAAGTGATAATATGCTTGGAAAGTACCCTGAAATAGCTTCTAGGTCTGGAAAAAAGGCACCAAATCTGCCCTTTTGAAGTAATGGGTTACCCTGTCTGATACTACTTGTGTTGCTTATCAGCACACAAAGAGGAAAGAAAAAATGGCTGAAGCAGAGGCTGGAGGATAGCTTCACCTGACATTTTCTGTGATAGCAAGCCACAGTCATCTGCTCCAAGAACAGCTGTATTTCTGTCTGTTTGCCACACTTCAAGGAATATCAAGGCAGCCAGGGATTTGATGTTCAGATCACAAAGACCTGATTGTTTATTGAACACAGGGCACTTGAGCTAGGCCATTACCTAATTGGATGGTAATACAAGTTAGAGCATTATTTCTGAAGAGAAGGAATCTGTTTGTATAACACATTCCATGTCTTTCTGGCTGTGGAGAGAAAAGCAGACAGTGCTCTGAGAAAACAACGCAGCTGGCCTAGAAAAGGGGAGAGAAGAGGGGGAAGGAAAAAAAAAAAAAAAAGAAAGGAGAGGTTCTGCAGTTAATAGTGATGGACAAAGAGGGATAAGAGCATTTTGTTCTGGTTTTGTATGCTAGTGTGGGTGTTATCAAAAATTTTGCAACTAAACACATTCTCCAAGTGAATCAATGTGTTTTTCAAGGAAATTACTGGAAAGGTTAATCAGCTTCATAGGAAAGGAGACATGACTGCTAAATTCAAAATTAAAATTCAAGTCTTTCTTTCTTGTGAATTCATGGGAAAAGTAGCCTTCTTACCAGAAACTCTTGTTTCTTGTTGCAGACACACTTTTTTGATCATACTGAACCTCTAAGTGAAATACACTATTCTCTAAATAGCAAACAGCAGCTGTTCTACATACAGATCTTGTGATTAAACTTCTGTATCTTCATCTCCTCACTTAGCTAAATAAATATAGTTCCCTCAAGAAATTATCTCTGGCATGTTGTAGCTGGCAGTGCAAGGTGTTCCTGTGTCTGCATATGTGTACCCTCTAGATGTCCTTAAAAAAAAATTGAGCACTTACATGACAGCATAGAAAATTAATTTTATGCACTCTAGGTAAGTCTGCAGTATTAAAAACTGGTAGACAGGATGATATTATTTGACAATAAGTATGTTTTCAGTGCTTCCAAATCTTAGTCCTGCTGTAAATCTAGTAGTAGATTGGAGATGGACAGCTACACAGGAATATATCTAAAAAATTACTTATGTAAACCTCTGTTTGCAGATCAGATATATTGAGAAATGATACCTGCGCAGGTGGGCTCAAATAAAGGAAAAGTTTCACACTTGTAAGCGTGAAGGACTGAGGAAGTAAAAACTGTTTTTGCAGAAGTAAAATTTATTTTGAAAGTTAAGAAGTCTAGATAGATTTTTGCATTTGTTTTGGTGTGTTTTGCCTGGTACAGTTTCTCTTCGTCCTTCTCCTTGCCACAAAGTTTGTGGATGTGTATGTGGTTTAAGGACTTAAAGAATTCTCATTCTATGAATTCCACTGTGTATTACATTGATAGTTTGAAAACATTTTTTAGATTAATTATGTTAAGCATACAGTCACAAAAATCACAACTTTATTACAGGAACAGAGTAACTTTGGTGGCAACTGAGCTCTGTTATCTATTCACTTACAATTAGATGATTCATTATTTATTCTGTAATTTGCTATGTCTTTATCTAAAAGCAAAGAATAGCTAGATCTAGGTGATGAAAAACAGTGGCAATCTATATAGAAAATATCAGAAGGAAGTACTTCTGAACAAGATTAGTCCTGGAAACTATATTTTGCATCTGGTGGAAACAGCATGACAGGGCTCCTCCTTGTTTTTTGTACTGCCGTGACCAATAAAACATAGTCAGTAGAAAAAGGTTTGTGCTTTTTTTGGCTTCTGAGTCATGTCCAAAATTGAATTGCACATGTTACCTTGTCTCTTGTTTTCATAAGGAACTGTAGGCTGTTCTCCACAAAACTGGAGGAAGTGGCTGGTGTGTTGTCAAGTATGCAGTGAGAAGGCAAGGGTTTTTGAGAGGCCAGACTGCGTATCAGGAGCTTGAGGAGAGGTTATCGTTCTCCAATCTGTGTTCTACAAACTAGTTGTCTATGAGGGAAAAAGTAAGGCAAAGGAAAGAGATTGCTTTCCCTGCCACTTTTTCTGCTTTGCCCCACTTCTCCTCCTTCTTAGGATGATTCTCTGAAGGATTCGGAGAGCAGCAGATTGTGCAAGTCTATTTCTGTGTTTTCACTTCCCAAATCTTGCAGTATTATCAAGATGTTTTGATTGGGGCTTTCTAAATGGTGTTTACTGTAGCTGATGATTCAGTCACAGCTGTTTCAGTAACTGTTACTGTATTATTTATACATTTCAAACGAAACAGACAAATTAAGTTTGGCAGGGATTCTTGCAGTAGGAGCTCAAGATTTGTAACTGGTGCAGGAGTCCCTCTCTCTCTGGTGAAATCGCAGGATAAAGAAGGAGTTTTGACTTCAAGGAACATCATGATTTTAATTTCTTAAGTTAAGAATATAATTGTGGATCTGCCATGTCTCCTACCAACGGAGCAATGGAGGGAGGAATCTCCCTGTCCTTTTCCTGCTTCAGTGTGAGGGGAGGAATGATTTGGGCACAGCTATCCAGACCAGGTTCCCTTATGTTATAGCATACACTCAGAAGATCGTTCTTGTCTGGGATCGCAGGAAAAGCCCAGCATTTAGACATTGAGAGAAATTTAGGACTACCTGCAGAAAATTCTGCCAGCAGAACTTTTACCACCCCCTTTTGATGCTGATAAATTGCATAAATGAATTTGTGATTTTTATACTGCAGCGCTTTGGAAACTTAGACTAATACTCATTTACTGAGGATTTCAGAGTAATATCATGGAATTTGTTACTATCAGAACTGCTGGGGCTTGTGCAGAAGGTTCCTTCTGGTTCCATTTTTGCATGGTAGTGTGCATATTTTTAATCCAGTCTAGAGACCAGTGCCTATCTGAATTTGCTAATTTGATGTTTGCTAATCCATATTTGGGGGCTGGGATTCCCCACTCTCTTCTGGGTTACTCATTTCACGAACAGAGATGAGTCATCCTCTTCTTGTGAGACTATTAACACTCTTGGCACTAGAAATGGAACTAAATCACACAGGAGGTTCTGCAGAATCTTATGATAAGAAGAATGCATACTAGTTGTCACTGATTCAATTGCTTGGGGAAATAGCTGCATCACTTAATGGTTCAGAGTTGAGGAGGCTGAGAGAAAAGAAACTTGACAGATGTGAATTTAAATGCAAATTATTGGGTTTTAGCCTAATGGTAAGAATTACTGGCTTTTAGTTCTGAACCCACAATAATTTTAACTAATATAGCACCATATTATGTCCAATCATTGGTAATATGCTCTAACATTAGTGATGGTGATAATGTATTATCCTTATGCTTGATTATTCATCAAATTAATCCCTTGGATATTTCTTTAATTTCATTTCCCTTACTCCTGGAGTTAGTCTGTCTTTAGCCTGTTGTATGCAGGAGACCTGCCTACCATTAGCAAATTTTAATGATTTCTCAGTTACAAAGAATTAATTTTTGCTTTTCCAGAAAGGCCTCTGTATTAGTAGAGAACTTCCTCTTTATAAGATACATTTAAGGGAGCTGAAATGTTAGACATACAAACCTGCTGCAGATATATTTCTGAAAACAAAAAAACAGTATTTAGGAAGAAAAAAAATTGCTGTGGTCCTTTATGAAGTGTTTTGTGTTTCCTCCTTTTTGGAAATGCTGAAACATCAGAAATGGGTACTAGTTGATGCAAGCAGAGTAAGGCTTTCAGAGAGTGAAATATCCCATCATGGAGTCACCAGCATTATTTGTTATGGCACTTTGATGGCAGATTTTAGTAGTGACTCTCATTTACACCCGTATAAGAGATTACAACCAAGACAAACAGGCTGGTAAGGAGTGTCTTCTCTATAATGCCCTGTCATCTCTCTCTGCTGTATAACAATATTTAACAAAATGCCTTTCTCTGGATACTTTAATAACTGCTAGTTGAGCAACTTCATTCCCAGGAGTTGCATATTTGTTCACTGGGGCTTTTTTCCTATCTATTTATTTGTCTTAAGCTGTGAGCAAAACAATGCAGGGCTTCAATAAAGTCAATGAAAAGATGATGGTGAACTTGTAAGGAATAGGAGATCTCTCAGAGAACATGAGGGTGTTCTAATTTTCAAGTTATTTGGCATTTTTAAAAATACTCTTACTGATTAGGGCCTAGTTCCTTATTTAAGATTCTCTGTGTGCTTATACATTCTTAAAATGCTGGATTAGCTGTGATTTTGAAGATAACTTCAGCTAAAAATATTTGATGCTTACGGTAAAAACACTGCCGAGGAAGAATCTGATTTCACAGGACTTGATGTATTCTAAGCAGGTGTTTCCGGATTTTACAATACCGGTGATCTTAGTTCTAGCAGCACAGTCTGAACTGGTCCAAATATGTTTGGATGGCTTATGTATGTGGGAAGTGGTTTTGTCAGAATTTCTCAAGCATGCTTGTTTGAGAGATGCGTATGACAACAGCTCAGAATTCATAGCTGAAATACATTTTAGAGCATAGATTCAATCTGATTTGATAAGAGGTAGAAGACATCTGTCATTTGTTGTTTTCTATCAACAAGGATTTGACTTCCCCTACCCCTATATTTTTTTATTTAAAAGGAAAATGGTGGGAAATTAATGTTAAAACTTTTCTGACTGGAAAGTGTTGTCATTTTACCTTTTAGCCTTAGTTAAGATTTTACAGAACTTCATTCAAGCCATTTGTAATTATTTTCATTTTTATTTTGTTATCACTTATTGAAAATAATTGTCTGCTTTTTGTGATTCAAGCATTGATTAATTTGATCCTAATTGTAGAACTGTAATGCAGTTCTACAGTAATGCAGTTCTTTTCATTCCATCAGACAAACTAAAAGATTGCCATTTTCTGCATCCTTTGTTTTGTTAGAGAAGTGCAGTTATCACATTTCTGCAATTTTTAGAAGTAAAAGGATTTTGCAGAATCTTTCAACATTAGCTGAGTTACTTCTCATTAGGAAATGAAGTTCCTGACCTGAGTCAGAAGTTATCTGAAAAATGAAACAGTTTCCTCTATGCTCTGCAGAAGTTGTAGTATGAAAAGAAAACTTTCATAAATTGAATGCATATATAACAGAGTATTGGAATGCAGCTAGAATCTTATGCTCTTTATCCATGTCTCATCTCATTAAACTTGACCTGTTTATACGTCTATATCTAGGGTTTTATCACAAATATTCTGTATATATGGCTGAGCGGGTCAGCTTGTGTCACGTTTGCTCCATATTGGTTACAGTACTGTAAGGAGCCACGCACAGAGCTGGAGAGATGAGTTCTACTCCACTTTACTTCTTCTTGCTACAAGAGGATCCAAAAAGATAAGACTAGAGAATCTGATTCCTGAAAAAAGCTTGCTTTGATGGCGTTAGACTCAGGTGTGTAGGGATGAGAAGTTAGATATTCTCCAGTGCTTGGAATCAGATACTCTGTCATTCAAAGCCACGCATCCATTAGGCTACAGCATGGTTCTCCTCAACCTCGGTGAAAACACTGAGGCAGAGGTTTACATAGGTGTGCTCTGGCCATGTGCCTGTGGGCTACTCAGTTTGGATGATGCATTGAGGATCTTGAGAAGTGCGCAGACAGTCTTCCAGTTTACAGATGATGTGATTTTCCAGGAAGTATATGCAATGTTCACATTCCCCAAATGTGAAGGCAGAGACCTCACCCCTCACCCAGTGGATATAAATCACAGACAACTTTCATGTAAGGCAGTAACTTAAAGGTTATGTTGTGCAGGGGTTTTTTTTGTAGGACTGTACAACCTGAGTTCATATTTGAAGTTCAGAGGAGACAGAGTTTATGATATAAATACCCTGCATTGTTTATTCACCTTGTTCTGATGCTGCTGTGCTGACCTTTCAGCTCTGGAACTGGTATGACCCCCAGGATTAATCCAATGTACTTCCTCCAATTTCCGTTGTGTCTTACAGAAATGTCTGTGCTAGAACAGTGCTTCCCATAAGGCCTGCAGGTAGAAGGAGAGAATTGAGGTATTACATTGGGGTGATTTAAATTGCTGAAAGCATCACAGTCAGAGGTATTAGCAAAAGTGGTTTTAATACGGTGTTGCAGGAGTGCACCTCAACGGCAAGGTTCACTTTTACTGCACAGCACAATCATTTGAACGATGATTCAAAACTAGCAAGGCATGATTCAAAACTAGCAAGGCACAAAGGTTATGTGTCGTATTGGTCGCTTACCACTAACCTCCTCTAGGTCCAAACTTAAGAGGTGTCCCAGTTCAAGAGGAGATCATCACCTTCCAGCCATGGCTGCCTGGCAGGGAGAGCTCAAGGAAGGCTCATTTGCTAGGCTCATTGCCTTGCAGTCGGATTACATGCAATGGGAAAGGTGTGCATGAGACTCTTTGTAACCCACAACTTTCTGTCCTCCTTGATTCTTTTTCTGATATTTTGGTGTTATATGCATGTTCAATATTCCAAGCTCCTATATATTGATGATCGCAGTGTCACTCTACTTCTTTATGTGTTTTCAGAGAACTGATTGAAAGTAGAGGAGTTCTTGGCCTATCTATCCTTTACCAAAATGTTGCTGGTTTGATTGAGGTTTCAAATGCATCTGTCACATGGGGTTTTATGAAATAGTGTATTTATTCCCTTTCTCACTTCCTGAGTCCCGTAGAGGACTGAATAACTCCCAGCTGTGGCAGAAAGAAAATTCCCTGAAGTTAGAAGACACAGGAGACAAAATGCAGGGAAGAAAGAAGCTGCTTTGGGCATTTTCAGATTTCATTCCTCTGAAGTCTGAAAATGGATGCTGGCAGTGAGTTTCTTTCCTTCACTTTTGAGTTTGTGGGTGGAGAGGGAACAGGTGATGGACAGCAGCAGCTCAACTCTCTGTTCTAGCAAAGCAGTACAGCACAGTGCTGGGCACTCATCATCGGTGTTAACATAAGCAGAGATGGGGGTGGACAAATGATACTAGAATAACATGTACAGCAGCAGGAGGATGTAGTCCAGCAAATGTGGGAGCTATTTCTGCTTTTTGAGATGCTAACCAGTTCCTTACTTTTAATTGATTGGCTGTCCATTACCCAAAGGGTTAAGCTGTTCTGTGTTCAAGCCATCCTTTTACACTGCTGTAGGGGAGTAATTGTCTGCATTGCACAGTATTTAATTTCCTTGCCTAATTAAACTTGAAGGAAATGGAGTGCTGTTGTACAAAGAGTAAATTCCTCCGTGATTTACTTCATGTTAGGTAGATTTATGTAGAAATTTGTGTTTGTGGTGTGAAGCTAAATGGTTTTCTACCTGCAGTGCCATCTGTCTAGATGAGCTATTCAGGTCAGCAGAGAGCAGCAGAAAGGTGGCAGCTAGAATTTAATTTAGCTTTTGTTCTTTGTATTACTTTTGCAGAATTCTGTCATCAGTTTAGTTACTTGGTGTCTTTGTTGAACGCCTCAGTGGAAGGGCCAAAGCATGTTCTTTTTGGTGATAGACTTCTGATCTGCAGTTTACAGGCAGAACAGTGAGAAAAATCTGTACAGTTTCTCTCTCACAGCTAAACAAACAAATAAAACAGCCTCAACCGATTATTTGCTGTCTCTGCGAGACATGCACTGGATGTTTTTTAAATGTTACAAGAATAAAGTCTACAGCTCTTTCATCAAGTAACCATGAAAACACTTGAAGAGATTATAAGCCATGCTATATTGGGATGCTGTAATTAATTTTTATTAGTATAAGATTGTATATAAAGAGCAGCTTTTCAGAACATTATTTGCCTAGTAACTTGACTGAAAAGTCATAGCAGAATTGTAGGGAAAGACAGGAGGCAGCATTGAACTGAAGAAATCACCCTGTATGGAGTCATGGATTCGAGAGCAGAAAAATGTTTCTAGTCTATGACAACATATGGGGCTCTAGAGTTTTTGTTCATGATGAGGGATTTGCAGTAATGTGTGTTAATATTACGGTTTATTTTCTACTCATTTCATTGAGATTCGTACTGTTCAGCCTGATATATGGTGTAAATCTCTGTACTTTTCTGAAATTTCTGTACTCCAAGAGGCTTTGGAGCCTTTGTTTACTTAGAGATGGTCCACACTTGCACACTCACTTCTCCTTATAAATTACTGGGGGGAATTATTAAAAAGTAGGGATAAATACAGATACATGGAACTTAGCCTCTAATGGGCTTATGTTTACTAAAAAAACACAGAAAGCCAAAGGTTTAATGCAGTTCATGGGTTGGAAAAGCAACTGGGAAGGAGTTTTGATACATGCAGTATTTTAAACACATGTCAGAAGACTGAGAGTGTGATGCATCCAAGCACAGCATTATTGCTAATTATATAACGATGTAAAAGAAAAAAAATCAATGGTGTCAAAATGTGGACAGATTACCATGCTCAGAGGAGTGTGCTGCTCCTCTAGGACCATACTCGGATGACTTAGCCGCAGAGTTGTTTGGACAGATGGTCCCCATGAATTATTCTAATAATGACTTGGTAAAAACTTCATTACAGGGTTCTTCACTGAAGAACTCCAAGTGAAGCTCTGCACCTGAAAGGCATTTGTGTGCTTGTCAGTTCCCATTCATGTCTGGATGGAGGTGATTAGATTAAGACGCTGATGTAGTTGCTGTTCAGAGTATACTTGGTGTTATAAAGCAATTGAATAAATTACCTCCAGCTAGTACATTAAGAAAAAAGAACACTGAACTGCAGTCTCAAAGAGTAGTAGACTTTAGAATTTAAAGCATCAGTTGATAAATTGGGTAAGAGAACATTTTAAGCATGTTTAAAATCTTGTGCATTTGGCCGAGGGAGTGAATGCAGCTTGCTAGAGCTATCTTTTCTCTTTCAGAATAACCCCAAACTACTTTCTGCTTCACAAAATGATGATTGCAGAATTATATTGCATCTGGCAAACCTTATATCAGTTGTACTAATGTGCTTTAACATATCGAAAGTAATGTTCTTCAAATCAGAAGGGCATGAGTCAGATTTCAAGGTGGTACATTTCACTTTGATACTGTTGGGAATTAAATATCAGACCAGAGTAGTTTAATTTTCTCTTCCATACATTTGGAAGGCTTGTGGGCATTTATTTTTATGCACAAACACAGAACAAGAAGCTGGCAGCCAGAAAATGATACTACCTCCAGTTCATGTTCACTGACCACTGAACTCTATGTCATAGTTCTATGTACAGGTTAGGGTTTGGTTACATTAGATTAATTTTTTCAGTTTCCCATTCTGTCTTTAGTCTTTTTGTTGTTGTTGTTTTACATCAGCTGAACTGGCAAACTGCTAACAGTAAAGATACAAAGTTGACTGTAAACAACTCTAGCAAGCCCAGTGGATCCCAGATACTGGCACTTCACTGTTTTCTTAAAGGTAATATATGAAAAGAAGAAAAAGTTAAAAGAATAAATCACTGGTTTGTAGAAAAATACATGACAGGGCTTTGTTTGCAGAAGAGTAGATATTTGGCTTTTGAGCTTGGACCTTTGCTCCCCTATATCCTGTTTCTTGTCTCGGATGATAATTACTCATATACTAGGTAAGTGCAAGTTATGTGTTGTAAAAATACAGGAAAAAAAAGTATGAAAATGCATAATATGAGTTCACCATATGTCATTTGTCTGCTTTTTTCTTTTTTGTATTTCTTCTGTGTGCTTTGTTCAAAACTACAAAATGGAGAGCTTCTAGTCATAATTCAGCAGATTAACCATAACTTTAGAATTTAACATTCGAAAGGCTTTGGATCTTTTCTCATAATCCAATCTTATTCAAGAACTGATTCAAAAACATTGCAGAGACCACACATCCATTTGGCTGGATTTCCTAATGTGACAGATAATTATTTTGGCCTGTATACATTATGTAGCAGTGAGTGATCTGTGAGTGCAAGGCGAACGCTTCATGCTAGTTTTATATTTTGAATATTGTGTTCTGACTGTTACATGTCTTTGTAGTCTTTTAAAAGCTTGCAGTGTTGATGTGGCAGGTGAACATATTTGACAAGCACTCTGACTGTTCTACAGCTCTCTGATAGGACAAGTAGTGATAAATTTGAGGTATTTCTCCATTACCAGATGAACCTCATTATTTAGGTTTTTACCTTTGCATGTTATTGAAGGGTGATAGATCTTCTAAGTTTAAGTTTTACAGAACTTTGTCGAAGGCTGTGTGAAGAGCAACCTGATATGAAACCTCTGTGTGTGTTATGAACGCAATCCTGTATTTGCTCCACTCAGCGTGAGCTAGTAGTATCTTTTCTGTTATTAATTTATTTGAATTGTTACAAGCCCTTAGGCTACCAAAATATTTTAGGTGAGACTTATTTGAGAGGTATAACCAAGATTTAGGTATTCAACCTCCTTTTTCTACATAAGCACCAAATACTTGCTTAATTTTCAGTGGAGCTAGTTTCTTCTGTCAGGTGCTTGCAGATTGGAGCTTTGTGGCTTACTTGGAACCTAAAGACAGAATAATAAAGTCTTGAGAGGTTCACACAAATGTCTTAATGACATGTTCCAAAGATTATATGTATTGTACCAAAATAGGAAGTATTTATAAGTGGATTTTCTCAGAATTGTTTCTTGTTATTATTGTGTAGAATGGCAAATGCTTTGTTGGTGTTCTAAAATCTGGAAAAAAAAAACAAAAAAAAAAAACCCAAAATATTTTTTTTTAAAAAAATTACACCTTATATGTTTTACACTTACTTGACAAGCAGTCCTATTGTACAATACTTAGAAGAAAAGCAAGTCCATTTTGGATTGACACCAGAAAAACAGATTAAAAAATAAAAATCATCTTTAGATCTTGTGCAAAGAAGGTATACATTAGAGAAACAATGCTGACCTATCCAAAAATTATAATTGCATCTACCTTCTTAATACACATGAAGTGTCAGTGTTGTGAATTAATTTGTTCAGGGCATGCAGAGGTATAGTTTTCCACATCAAAGTAAATCCTAAAAGCCAGGTCTGAAGAAGTTGTCACTGTTTTGACAAGCCCCTTTGTGCCTGGCTGCTTGGAGGAGTGCTGCAGCACACCTAACCAGTTCTGACAGAGGAAAGCTCAGGTGTCATGCCTTGTTTGCCTTGATGGTGTGAGAAGGGTTTTCTCCTTCTATAAAATGCAGAGCTGAAGAAACAGGGAAAACGACCTACCACTATTAGTGCTTTTACATGCAGGGAACACTTGCATCTCATATTGTTATTGCTTAATGCCACCACATTTAAGACATCAGTTTAGAAAAATAAATTTGAACAGCTGAGCTGTACAATAGCTTGGGTATATGCAAAGGACGTAGGGTAAGAAATTGCTTTTAGTCATGTTATTGTAATGTACTACCAGTGAATACGTATTTCTGGAATTTTATTGTGTTCAGCTGGAAATACATAAAGGATGGTAGCCACTTTTATTGTTGTATTATGTGTGTTTCCAAAGTGTCTTCAGGATATCAGTACAAAGGCTTTTTACTGTTCATTTGCGTTAGTTTACATAGATGATTTGGTAATCCTGAAAAAATGCGTGAACATCTTTTCCATGCAAGTTTCACCACAGCTGTAAAAGCGAACCTGGTCTTAGGTTTAGCAGTCCATTTCCAACTGACTATGATGAAAGGTTAGCATTTGGTGGAAAGGAATTTAACTACCATTACCTTATTAAGGTATTTGCTTTCTGCAGACTTTGTAAAAAGAAATGACAAGTGTGGAGCAGAGACTTTTGGGATTGTGCTCCAGGGATGAATGCCCATGTGAGCTCATGCCCTGTTACCCAACACACAAGTTGTTCCATGTGAATGAGGAAAAAGCTTTGCTTGGAGTTTGACTATACCAGATAGCAGAAAGTTCACTCCTCATTCCAGCTGTCTCTTTTTCCTGTTATTTGAGGCCAGTTCTAGGGGAGGTTATGTGGACTTCGTATTGTGGAATTGATCTTACCTGTAGGAGCAGAGACCACAGCTAAATCCATTTCCATTTAATATGAATCATGGAGTCATGTGCAATAAACAGGTCACATGCCTTACCTGGGACCAAGATGCACAGATACAAAAAGGGGCAATTCTTACTGCTTCCCTCACCCCCTGGTCAATATAATCTCCTTGAAGAAAGCTAAAATCAAATGTATTTATGTACAATGTAACAGGCAGAATAGAATATAGAATATATTTAAAAGATGTATACTGAAATATGACCTTTTTCTAAGGTGTCATGGTTTTTTCTCTTTTGTGACCTTTGGGGAAAAGTACATTCTAGTTTCATTGCTACTCTTATTTCCTTAGAAATAATAAGACACTTGTTTATTTGTATGTGGTTCCTTATCTTAGTTTATTTCAAATGGAGTCCCTTGATCTTTAGATATTTCATAAAATGGGAAATGGGTCTATACAGTGTCTCCCCAGGGTAACTCCAGCAGTATGAACCTTGAAAGTTTTCAGTGGAACAGAATTTAGGCTCAAATGTTGACCCTCTTAAGTGATGATTCAAAATAGTATTTTGAGTTATTTATTTAGTCTGAGTTGGTCAAAACCAAGTGCAATAGAAGGATGGTGTGACTAGAACTGTTTTTGCACTCAGCATGTGTGTGTGAGGTAAGTAACTTAGGTGGGGATCAAGCTCTTCTGCTTCTTCAAGCTCTGAAGTGAGCAGTGTTGCCTGTAAATGTGTGATGAAAATATAGTATTCACAAACACAGATAAACACGTACACAGAATAAGGGCCAAAACTATGCACAGGTGCAGCTCATTTCCTCTTCTCCATCCTCACCCTCTGAATGTTAGATCAGCTCAAGACTGCTTATCTCACACTTATTTTCCACTCAGTGCCTGTCCATATGTACAGCAATGCTAATTTAGCCCAATTATCTTCACAAAAGTTTGCCTCACTGGGTCCTATGCTTTCAGCAAAGTCGCTCAAAATAGGTGCAGCTTCAAAATCTTAAGTTACCAATCAAATCAAAAAATCAAAAGGCTGAAGTTACCGTGATTAAAGGCTAAGTTCATGTCAGAATAACTTTGCAATTGAAATGCTTCTGAAGTGATCTCCATGTGATCCATCTGACTAAAACAAAACCTAGAGAAGAGTCAAATATTGACATTTCCAGGCCAAAGATTAATTCAGATGGCCGGATCTGTCAGGTGTTGTGATCACGGTGGCTGCGTGTGTTGTCAGCCTGAAATGGTATTTCTATATTTAAATTGTTAAGCCTATCAGAAAATTGTGAAACAACTGGAAAGTTTTGAATAATACGCTCCCAATTCTTACGCAGATACTTTATAGATTTGCTATCCTGGGAAATAATGCAGTGGGAAAATTAAGAGACTATAAGGTGTAATCATTTGGAATTAACATTCAGAATCATCACCCCTTTCAAGCCATGCAATTAAAATAGGTTTTATGTTAATCCCTTTTCCTGAAAAAAACACTCCAGGCCAATTAATGGATAGCCATACATTCATTTTTTCATTTGCAAGGACAAAAGTAGTTGTCAGAGATTAATAGCAACATGTCTCTTTTGAATGGGGACTGGCTCTGAAAGGCCATTTACTCATTTCACTCCTCACAGTACTTGTTCTTGCCTCTCTTGTGATTGTTTCGGAGCTCACTGTATATCCCAGTGCTTCACTTCATTGAAGCATGACAAAGACCCGGGCTTCTGATTTTCTCGATTCAGGGAGCTCCTAGCTGTAAAATCCATTTGCTGATTGTTCTGCTCTCCAGGGCCAAACTGTAGTAAATATATTCTCACTGGGTGTGATTTCAAAACAAAATGCTAAACTAATTCAGTGCTCTATTCTAGTGGAATGATATTTAATATTGTTTTGTGTACTTCAGCAGAAAAATGAGCTGGGGACATACTCGCACCGAAACGCAGCTGCTTGGCTCACAGTGTTTTTTAATAACGGAGTTCACTGGCTTTGTCTTAGGGTCACAGCCGGTCTCGCTGTGGCAGGTATTTGCTGGAGCTGATATCACAAAGTCTAAACAGTGCTATGCAAAAATGAAAACAGGATTGCCATCTTCCACTGTGCTCATTTACAGCCTGTTGACTGGCAGGTGTGTTTTGATACCTCACTCTCAAAACCTGGATTTGATGCAGGAAGCAGTTGAGCATGTTAATGTATCATAGCTTTCCATGTTATCTGCAACAAAAGAAATTGTGTCTCTTTAAATGAAGTTATGGTACCTTGTTTAATGGCAGCTTCAAAAGTGTTTGTTCCTGCAAAATAAGGAGACCTGATTCAGCAAAAGTCTCTGGCCCAGATTCATTGCAGTTCACTGCTGAAATTGAAAGAAAAGCATGCAAAACTCATAGGCTCCTGTCCAGCTGCATGCAGTGGGTTTGCAAAAGGATTTATGACTCTAAGAATTATAAGTGTTTTTGATAAGACTTGAATATTTAAGTTGTTTGAATGAGAGTGATTATTTTTAAACTTCCCTGATTTCATCCCTGTGGCTGAGCTGTAACCTTTGTATTAACTGATAGGCTGTCAATAAAAGTGAAATCTGAATCAATTAGATGTTATACCTTGAAAGGAATGCCTAACTTTTCAGACTGGAATTTATAGGAGAAGTCCATTGACCCTTACACACGATGCCAGTTGTGGGGGCAGTATTTCTGGTTTATTTCATTCAATTTTGTGAGTAAAATTGGGTCTAGAGAGTTTGTTGCATTTTCTGGGTGTTTTGGGGTGAAGAAGTAGAAACCGACCCTGCATGACAGCTCAGTGATGTGAATCATTAGAGGCCTGGTGTTGATTTCATTACAACTCTTGGGTCAGTGGTGAAATTGTTGCTCTGTAAATCAGCTGAGGGTTAGGCTGCAACAACATAAGTGAGTTCAAGACACAAGGGTTTCTTGACAAAAAAAGCAAGTGCAGACTAACACAATATTTGTAGAGAAACACTGAAATTATGATTTGCCCTATCCACTACTACCATGGAAATACTAAGATATAGATTCCAAATATGAGCTAAAAGGGCAAAGCAACCAAAATCATTCTGTGCTTTGTTTATATTACCCCACATCACCTTATTGAAATAAAAAGTAGTGTTTTCTAAGGAGTGTGTGGCATATCATAATAGATTTGCTGCTTTGTATGATGAGAAAGTTTTCAGTTAGGTGAATTTCATTGACAAAATACCATCATGCTGACAAAAATTATTCCATGGTTTTATGACTTAGAAAAAGTTGCTTTAAAATCCAGGCCCTGGCAAAATAATTTATTACAACTCTTAAGCAGGAATTTTTAATGTGGATAGAACTTTTTTTATATTTTATTATTCAGAAGCAGCCAGAAGTGGTTTTTTATTACTTTTTTTTTGAAGTTCACATGAATAAAATACAGTTCTGTCAAGATCTTGACAATACTGTCGAGGTTTTAGCATATAGTAGTATTGTTGCAGACCTTTTTATTGCTTGGTGCAATTTACTTAGAGAAGTCACACCTCTCAGGGCAGGATATTTGTGTCAGCTAGTTCATAGTTTATTTTGGAAAAGGAGATACTATTGCATGAGCGCTGAGCCAGATCTTTTAGTTAATGTTTAATCACAATAAAAATGGTGAATATAGGTTAAATTAGGATTTCTTTATCAGTCTTGGGGCAATACTGATGCAGTTTTGTCAGAATGCATGCTTTTGGAATAACCCCCTTTACACAAGTAGTGTTATTCAGCAATGCATCCGTAGATGGGGGATAGAGGCATGTTGAGGGGCAGAGAGTGGGCAGGTAGGCATCCTTCCATCAGCATTTCTGGTGCAGGAGCTAGAGGGCACTGGGTGAAACTAGCAAGAGCTGAGTTAAAAACATTGTTTTTCACGGAGCAGGTATTATACTTCTGAACATTATTCCCACAGGGTATTGTGGATGCTCAGAGTTTAAAAGTGTGTCCCTAAGTTCAGTGGGAGGTAGGGTTAGTACTTGGAAGAGAAAGTCATGGCGGGTTCATAGGTAGAGAGAAATAGGAACTCTCTTGAGCTAAAAATAGTTGATACAGGGAGTATCAGGTGTTTATGTCCTGCTGGAACTGGTTTGAAACAGTCCGTTCATTTTGGTCTTCTAATGGAATTAAATGTTCGAAGACAGTTTGTTTGCCCTGTGATGCCAGATGAGTTGGTGGGTAGTAATGGTGTAAAGATGAGTAGTACACAGGGTCTAACAGAGCAGCGCATGGAGGCTACATCAGGCTGTCACAAAAAGGACTTGCAACTGGAGCTTATATCAAACCCCTTCTGACACTGACCCTTGACTGACTTGGGTGGAAAAGGAAAGTGGGTCCAGACTCACTACTGCTCTTTGTTTCTGATGCTCTAACAGCAGAATTTTCCTGGATGGTTTTACCTTCATAAAGGTGATTACTTGATCCTCAAACTAAAAAGAAGCAAAGACACTTAAGAGCATTTAAATTTCAAAGAACAGAGCAGAATTATTCTTCTTTTGAGATAACAGTTCAGTATTCACAGCAATATTCTTTGACAGACATCCAAAAAGGAGTGCTAGTGTAGATTTTCATAAAGTACTGGCCTCCTGTGGTTAGAGTTTCTTCCTGCTTTATTCAGGTGACTGTGTGAATTCTCTAGCTGGGCCAGTTTACAGTGTAGTTTAAGATCTGGGGCTTTTCTGATTTCCATATGTAGAAGAACAAGAAGTGAAAGATAACTTTATAGAGAGTCATTTTTTTGACCAATAAATTCTGGTGCAAAGTTTCACTTGCAACATAATCTTTTGAAATACATGGTCTTTTGAAATAAGTGGTTAATTATGTATTACCATTGTTGTGATTTTAACTTTGTCATTATTTCTTCTTGTCTGCTATTTTTATGGAACTGTCAGATCCCCAGATTAGAATAACCTCTTAGCTAGAATCCTCCTATTAATCATGTTTTCCTGTGTGGGTTTTTTTGTTTGTTTGTTTGTCAATTTATCATGGAATTTATTGTTTTAGATCAGAAAACTTAATTGAGCTCACATCTTATAGCATAAGTCTTTCTTGTTAAGACTATATTAAAAATTATTCTCTCCTGAAGAAAATGTATCCACAAAATTATAAGCAATGGAAGCAATTAAAAGGGTTGCAAAAGTAGTCATTATCAGTAGATGACACAAGCTCTGAGGTACAGCATTACTTCTACAGGATTCCATTTTGAGTGTCATTGTGTCAAGGCAGAGATTTTCATTTTAATGGAGAAAGTATGAAATGAGGGTCCTCTACATGTTGGATTGTTATTTGGCAAAGGGGCTTTGTTCAGGGCCCAGGGTGTTTTGCTTTAAAAAGCTGGTGGTGAAGTAGTGCAGGACAGGTCTACACTTTGCTGCTGCAAAGTAGGATGTGAACGTGTATGTGTGCCTCACACATACATGCACCTCTTAAGCTTTACACTTTTTTCAGCTGTTTGCATTGGCAAAGCTGAATTGGATTGAGCTGTGTTGACTAGAAATTGCTTCAGTCCATGAGAGAAGTGGAAAGTGCGGCTTCCCTTGCACACCAAAGTAGCCACAGAGGTAGCCAGAGTATTCTGCAGAAAGTCACCCTAGGAGCTCAACCGCAAAATGAGAGAGTGGCTTTTCATTCCCACTTCTTCCTTTAACAGTCCCCAAATTGTTCCCGGTAGGATTCATTCTTTCACATCTATCTACCCTTGCCTGGATTTTACTACTGTTTAGGTTTTGGTGAGGGGGCAAGGGGGTTAACCACTCTGCAGCGTTTTTAGGAAAATGAGGCAGTTTCCTTTCGGGCAATTGAGGCAAACCTCATGCTCTGTTTGCAGGCTTTGGGAATGCTGCGTTAATCTCCCATGTCCAGTCACCAGCTGGACAGGAGAGCAAGTTGGCTGTGCTGCATAAGCCTTCAGTGAACTGCTTTAGATGTTTCTGTGCAGGAGTGACACACCGTGCATGTCTGTGGCTACTTCACATTGATTTTGAAGTTTTTAGCAGCCTTGATTGTGGACAAAGCAAGAGCATAGTAGAGACAGCTTTACATCAGATAATATTTGCAGTTTCTTTGAATATTGAGAAAATGTGAGACTAGCTATTCTCTTTCTTTAACTAGGATGCCACTTTTCTTCCCTATCACTGAATTGATATTTTGGTAAGAGGGGAGTCTGAGTGTGTGATTTAGTTCAAAATGTAGGCTGAATGCAAAAGTAATCTGAGACCAGAAGGGAATGTGAACAGAGCTTTGGAGCAACTTCAGTTGATCAAAACCTGTGAAACTAAATGTTAGGCATGTGTTTGACTGCAGCTCTGAGACTAGTTGCCCCCAAGCAGATACACACACCAATCCTTTATGGAGTCATTGCATTTGTTTCTCCTTGTTTTCTCCTAATATAGAGTAATTTGAGATAAAAGTGCATTTTTCACAGGGAACAAAAAAATTTACTGCCAATGTGAATGCCATTCCCCTGTGTCAGAATTAGCAGTCTCTGTGTATGTGTGAGAAAAAAGGGATGCATTGGGACAGTAGGTTATGCAACCGCTTGTAAAAGTTGTGTTACGTATCTCAGTTTCAAAGCAGTTGAAGTAACACTCTGAACAATGCCAGTAGCCATTAATATAGTCCATTAAATTCCCTGAATAATAATTGGACTTCTAGTCAAGAGGTATGGAAGTAAATAAGTGCACTAGTATTCTCAGTTTAATAAAGTGTCAGACTCTCACAAGGCAGCTCCTCAGATGACATAAATTGTTTTCATTACTCCAAATCGCTATCTGAGGATCTGCCCCACACAATATAACAGTCAAGGGTTGTGTGCAAAGTCACAAACATTCAACATCTTTAAGTTATAATTGTTGCTTAGAGAGAGCTTTCTATTTTAGGTTTGTATAGCATCACTCCTCACTGTGTTAACTTCCAGCATAAGAATTGATAGCAATAGTAAGGTCCCTTGTGGAACTTTTATCTCTTCTCAGTGAAAACCCTGATGGTTTTTCTTTGTTTGTTTGCTTGGGGTTTTTTGTTTGTTTGTTTGTTGCTTTTGGTTGGTTTTTTTTTAATTATTGTTCTTTCTTTTTTAATGCTTTATTGAAATATTGTTTCTCAGTGCTAACTGAGGTAGGATTTTGAGAGGTGGAAGCACAGCTAGAAGAGACAAAGCAATGTGTTGAATGCCACAATATAAATACAAAAATACTTTGTTTTCAGAAGGAGAGCAAAATTTGCACTCAGTATAAGCCCATAAATCACACACACTGTGCGTCATCCTACTATCCTTTTTAGTGTCATTACCTTGGTATCCTGAAGAATCCTGACACCAGTAATAGGGAAAAAAATCCTGGCCTTGACCTGAATTCCCAGCTGGCACACAGTTCCTGCTGATGGCAGTGGTGGTGCACTTGGATGCACACAGTGCCTCATGGCTCTCTGCTTCTGGGTAATAAATGGTTTTCCAATCAACCTGCAGACCTCATTCCCTTCTTGTGACTGTGGAGACATTAGTGACAATGCGTGGCTTCCAGAATAAGAGTCTCTTGTGAGACAGCATCTGAAAAATACATAAAAGCTGAATTTACATTACAGGGCAGATACCCTGCAGAGTGTCTCAGTCTGGATTCCCAGGCAGGATCTCTGGAAGTCCTCTTGGTGGGAAATGCAGAAGTACATGGGGGAAGGGAGCAATTGTGCTTGCTGGTCGGTCTCCTCTGCAGTCACTGGAAGTTGTCTAGACAGATGACAAAAACTGCTTTCCAGGCAAAAATGGCCTCTGGAACAACAATCTTGGAACAATTTCACCTGCAAGTTCATTCTGTGGCCCGCCACCATTTTTAGCTATTTTAGGTTGCTTTTGTGTATCTCTATCAGCTCTCTATCAGCTAGATTATTTTTAGCACTGTTAACACTGTTGAGACCAGAGTTTTCATGCCTTTATTCACTGTCAGTAGTCTTTTCCTTGCAAGCACTTGCATTGTAAAATAGAAGGATATAATACTATCTGTTGAAAACGAGTCTGTTGGAAATAGATTCTACATTAAAGATACTAACTTTTGGACCTTGCACTTAATATCATGGCTCAGTTTACTGCTAAATTAATTTTCTGTCTCTTTTAAGTTGTCATTTTTTTAAGGGCCTGATAATATCTTCTCCTAAATTGTCTAAGTTCATCTCCTGATGCTGTAGGAGTAACATCAAATTCCTGCTGAAGACAGTTGAAAAACACCTATTAAATTACTTGGTAGACAGGGCAGATGCAAGATTTTTGCTACAGATCTTTAACAAGCAGGCTTCTGTCTTTCTTTAATAAGTTATTCCACGTGCTTAGTTGGGAAAAAAAGGTGGCAATTTCCATGTGGTTAGTTGGAGAAAAGAAGGCAATGGCTTTGTGAAGAACACACGTTGGGTGGTGTATCTGCAAGGTAAACTGGCAGCCAGCGTTCTTGCCATCCCAAGCAAGAAAAAAAGGGAGGAATCCAAACCAAAACAGCACAGCATTTTGTATTGCAGTTGTAAAATTCATGACTGGATGTAGGGAGGAGTTTGAAAAGCATTTTGTTGCAGTCTGGAAATGTTAACAGCCGCTCTTAGAATAAAGACTGAGACACGAATCTAGTACTCATCAAATCTCCTGTTGTAGAAGTTTTTGCCTGCAGGAATCATGAAAGAGGAAAAAAATTGTCTCATTTTTTCTTAATTTCCCAATTCTACACCCATGGATGCTCAGGGACTCTAGAAAAATTCAGATGAGATGGGGGAATTAGTGGGGCTTACAATTAATAACTGGGAGATAAGAATCAGGCAGATTTTGGGAAAAATATGTAAGTTCTGGGAACTTTGAAAGATGCTGTGTGAGAAAGTCAGATTGTAATGGATTTGAGTTCTGATGGAAGCAGCAGAACAAGTCCATACGTACAAGTCCGTCCATTTGCAACAGCAAAATACAGCTGTCACGAGTATCTTCATGTAAAGCAAAAGCACCTGCTCTGAGCATGTTCTCCAAGTTTGTCTCATGCTATTGAAACAGGAGGGAGAGGGTGTGCTCTGGGTTCAGTTGTTGTGCAGCATGGGGCTTCTCTTCACTGCTGGGAACAGAGTGTACAACAAGCCTGTGAACCATGGAGCATGGTTTCTTTCTTGGCAGTCTTTTGCTCCTGTATTGTTACAAAAACTAACAGGGAGAAGAGGGAGAGTATCTGCAATGCCAGGGAGCAAAAATAACGGGTCATTTTAACTACAGTGAACATGTATTTAGAGTGATATTTTACAAAAAGTTGGCTGTTGCCCCAGACAGATCATTTCTTGAGTCTGAAACACAGAGGAGTAGTAGCTTAGCAACAGATCAGCTGGTGGGACTTGGCTGACCTAAGGAGGCTGATGGAAGAGTCCCCAGGTGAGGAGGAGGGGGTTATGAAACAAAAGTGGTTTAAGTAGCGAGGTTTGAAGAGGAGAAGAAAAGGGAACAGATTGCCTTAAAAAGGGGAAACTGGTGCCCTTTTCTCTAGAAAAGCCACGTGTTGAACCTCTGACCTAGCCCCAAGGAATGCTGAAATATGGCAAGGAATTTGGAGTGCAGTAGGGCATGCGAGCATCTGTTGTTTCAGAGATATTTGTATTTTTTTAATGTTACTTCATTAGGTAGAGTCTAGACACCTTGAAAAATTTAGAGATTGTATGAACTTTAAATTGTCCCCTTATGCACAAGGTTGGAGCTTGTGACAAATGAACGCCTGAGGAATTACAGGGTCTCAGGAGCCAACCCTACTCCTACAGCCCTCACACTGCAGTTCTGGGAAAGGTATAATAACCAGTCTCTACCAAGCAAGAGCACCTTGTATAAACAGCTAAGAACTCTAGTTTTCAGAAGAGGAGCAGAATTTAATTCTTGTTTTGTTTATTAAGTTGTGGGGCTTTACAATACCACACATTTCATCTTCAGCTTTTTTTCTTTTTAATCATCTTAAAATATGATAGGAGAAGAAAAAAAAAGCCATTTTCCTTCTGTATCAAACGGAAATGTTTTTATATGTCTGCAAGGATAAAAATGAAGGGAAAAGGTGTCCCTATTGTGAGTCTGAGTAGAAGACAGCGTGCTTTTCTTCACTACTGAAGCAATTTTCCAGTGCTAATTCTTGGTTTTGAAAGAGGAAGTTTAAGTGGTGATGTTTGTGGTTGACAGGAGATAAAAATAACATCAGTTCTCTGCACAAAACTTGTTTGCTTCAATGGGTGTTGGGGCATGGCTTGTGTACTTCTCTCTATTTGTAGGAAGTTGCCTCCCTGTATTTATACCGTTGGTCAAGGGAAGGTCTCCTGCTACCTTTTATTTTGTGTGCACAGGATTGTTCTTCTGCATCAAACTCAGTCAGTAGATCAGGATGGCTCCTCTGCTGCCCGCTAGAGCTTCCACAGGATTTTCTCATTTCTGGTTTTTCCAGCTCTTTCCCAAGGGCCACAGCAGCTATCTCCAGATACTCTCAATGTCTTTATCCTTTTTGAACCCCACAAAAGGAACAAAAAGCTTATCTTCGGCTTGGATTGCTAAATAAGAAGGACTGGAGATGGCTGTGCTGCTCCACTGATGTTTAAGGAATCACTACATTTTCAAAGTACTGCTTGTAACGCAGGAACACTGTATCTTCAGCCACAGATGCTACAAGTGGGATAATAAATATCCCATTTGTGTACAAACAAAGCTCTTTTTTCATATGAAGAATATGAACTATCTAACTTGCCAGATTTAAGGTTTGAAGGTTATCTTCTCTTACAACTGCCTGAAGAGAAGGCATAATGTTCTATTATGTTGAAAAGCAGCGTAGCTTGGTTTGAATGTTATTTTTTCTTGCTTTATAAATTGGTTTCTCTTTTTAATGGGTCTCCTTTTTGTCTCTCTGTTTAATTTCTCTGGTTTTGGTGGCTATTTATATTTTTCTGGTAAATCTCTCACCGGTTTTGGATTTTTTTTATTTTTTTTTTCTCTTACTTTCTTTTTTTCCTATTTTTCCATTTTGTGGTTTTTCCTTTTCTTCCTTCCTTTTTTCTTTTTTGAAAATGCCAGTTGTAGATTGACTCCTGTGCTTAAAACATTGCAACAATTGACAACAGTGACAGTTCTACTACTGAATATGCAAGAGAATTAGGTTTATTTAAATATTTTCACCTTGTAATTCAGTGAAAGCCTGTTCATATACACCCCACAGAGACTTTTCTGTGACTTGGGTATTCCACAAGATGTGATGATGCAGATGAACTTCTGTAATTGCAGTTCATTAATACATTCTGTATGTTATTTTGGGTTTGCACAGTATTTCATATTGTGATATCTATATTCACATGGATTAACTTGACAGAAAACTACAATGAAAAACACAATGTCTTTCAGAGATTGGCACCCTTGCTAGATGCTTTGTGAAACAAAATGGTTACACAAAGAATTTCTCTGGCCATTTTTTCTGTTCTGGCTATATAGGACATTGCCTTAAAATCTACTGGGCTGGTAAAGGATATTCTGGTACATTGATTATATAAGAGACCTTCAAGGCATTAAACATGAGACAGCTTATTCCCTAAAATTTCTCTTTTTTTTTGGATGTTGAATTTTTTTGCATTTTGAATATTGACAATGTTTTATTATATAAGGCAATCAAAAAGTTAAACTGGTGAAGAAGGAAAATCTGAATGTCCTGACTAGTTCAAGAGCTGAACACTTAGAGCAAAATGATGTGAAGTATAAAAATGTAAATAAAATCTGTCCCTAAAGCTTCTAAATTGTGTATTTCACTGAATCAGGTTGAAGAGTCATAGTTGCTCTTTCAGTGTGAAGACGTGGGTTATGATGAAGAACACCATCATATTTCCTTAAATAATCCCTTCAGGTAAAATTTCTTTTCCATCTCAGATGAATCTTTTGTATTAACTTTGGCAATTTCCTTGGTATATTACAATGTAGAAGTAGTATTGAGCTCTAAAACTTCCTTTTCCTAGAAACATCAATGCCTTGTCAACAAGGTTGTCATTCATCTGTTAAGATTTTTATTAAGTCAGTAAGCAACCATCCTGAGTTTCTACAATGGAGGACTGCTGAAGTACAAAAACCTGGGTTCAGTCTCTGATATTGAATCATTTGCTGGTATACACTGAGTCTGGTAGCGTGTGTTCATCTATTCTCTCATCCTTCTCTTAAACATTTTATTGCCTCTTTTGTTCACTCACATCACAAACCCAGGTCACAGAGGACTCCATTATTTCCAAAACTGTGCAGGAGAGAGGTATTATTTCATTTTTTTTTTTCCCAACTTTGCCTTCTCTAATGGGAAGGGAAAAGGATGTGAGGTGTGTGTCCCTTGGGCTATAGATTCCCATTCTGTGATTTGTTTTTTGCAGCATGCTGGCAGGTTATGAGTCATGTACAGATCTTGGGAAGAACTTCCCAAGCAAGAGAATCTGCTTGTATGTCAGTGCTTTTCTCCTTTCTTCCAGATGTGCCAAATCACTGTCATCGTTAGTGAAATGGCTTTCAGTGAAGTGTCAAAATTTAACTTATTCTTTTGGTATTTCCATTGCATCAGTCATACAAAGCACTTGCATCACTGCAGAACCTGCTGTGCTGAAGGGCAGACATCCCAATTGAATTGTCAGTGAAGAAATGATTAAATCAGCTGGGGTGTGCTCAGTACTTGCGAGCTTCCTTTCCTTTATTAACGTAAACTCTCCTAAAGTACAACAAACGCAAGTGCAAGAGCCCACAGTAAGAAGTGTGAGCAGATTGCCTGTGGAACACTGAACTGCAGGTGTGACCAAGGGTTAAAGCCCCAAATCTTCTGTATTGATCATATCTCTTCCTGGGTGGGGTTTGCTGCTCCCTAGTTCAGCATGACTTAGCCAGGGCCTGGTGCTCCACCGTGCAGCAAGTCAATGAGTTCATGACTCCGGCCCCAAGGTGCTTGTTTATCTCTCAATCTGTACCTCTCTCTTCTGTCTGTTTGTCCTGACTACCCTGCTGCTGAAGTAGAGACGGCCTGGAAATTGCTAGTTTCGTATTAATCTCTGATGTGACCTGCTATTTTTAGGAATGTTTAGGTATTTTTAACCAGTTTGTTAAAGCAAGACATTTGGTCTTTTGTCTATCTCTCTTGCCTCTTATGTCTCAAAACAAAGCAAAAAAATTACTATTTTTTTTTTTTATTCTTGGGTTTCTCAGCACTCATCAATGCAACAATTCAAGCAGCACTCAGAGAATACAAGTCTTTCAAGCATTTTAGGCAGGAATGAAAATCCCAGTATGGAATACACTTGGGTCTTGCTGGTTTTCACATTCTTTAAACTGTAATTCCCCTGCAGTAGGGGAATTGCATTGTCTCTTCTTTGTGGTTTCACTAAAGCTTTAGAATTTCAAAACATACTGAATTTTAAAGTTTCCTATTCACACTGCTCACTCATTCCTCCTTAACCAGCAAAGTTCTCTCAATGTTCCACAATTGCTTGCTGTGTCAATAACCTCTCTTTGGCATTAGAGATTATTTTAAAATAAATCCACAATAAATCCAATTTCTAAACATCTCCAGCGTCACACACTGCTGCATGAAGTTACACATACTGTGAGTTTGTTCAGTGAAACGTGAATATCCACAATTTACCCATCACAGGAATTGCATGACAGAGTTTAGATGCCTTATTAAATTTCCACGAAAGGGAATTTTCACTCTAACAGAGAAACAAAAAGATAAGGCAGGACACTAAGCAGTCAATTGAAAAACAATACCAGAGTGCTATGGGAAACAGGTAATAAATACAGTGCCAGTGCCATCTCTAATTTAATTTTTTTTTTTTTTTTTTTTTAATTCCTGCTTGTCAGAGTAACAACATTTAATAGGAAGTCAATTGTGACGAGTGACCTTCAAGTGATAGTTGATAGCAGTAGTCCATTTGTAAATTTTTTTCTTCCACAGACCGGTATTTATAGGTGCATTGTATAGATCTTGAGATTCAGACATTCTTCCTACACTGTTACGCATATTTAGGGAAAAAAAAAAAAAGATGGTAAAGCTTCATGTAAAATGTCACAGTCTCTTTGAAGCTGACACATGTTTTACTACATATGAAGATCTGCCCCTAGAGTGTTGCCCAGCATGCACATGCAGCAGACTGTGCATAGCATGACTGGCAGAGGCCTCAGGGGAAAGAATAAAATGGGACACTTTTTGTAACTGCTACTCTTCTTCCATCTGCTGCTTGGGTCCTTTCAGTTCCCAAGTTCCTGTAAAGTTACCCAGTCTTTATACTCAAGAGCTACTTCCTCTGTGGTGCTGGGGGCAGAGAAGATGGAGGGAAATGAGTTAGTTAAAAATTGTTGTATGTCCTATTAGGAAAAAGCAGGAATTCCCTTTAAAAATGAAAGTGAAAAGGTAGAGTCCAATGCCTTAATAGTAACTCAGATACCTCCACTTGCTAAAATTGCTTTTTTGTTATATGGTGTGGTATTATTCATAGTGGTGGCTACAAGGTGTCTGAAAGAGAGATGGGAGCAGGAAAAAACGCAGTCCGCTAATGGATTAGATCCCATGTTCATTAGCATCTTGTTTTATAGCAGGTGTGTCTGCATAATACAAAGTTTGGCCCACTGCTGTAAATGATAAACCTCAGTAACCACACTTCTGGATCCTGGCTGTGGATTAGAAACATGTAATGGACTGCGCAGGTAATTGCAGTAAGCTAACATTGCTGGTATTAAATAAAAACATGGTAGGAAACCCCACACTGGGATGTTTTGTCAGGTGTAGGTTGTTTTGCCCTTTTGCTCTCATGCTTTAGTGTTTTCCCACCTTGGCTCTTTATGTCATTTGCTGCTTCTTGTCCTGAGAAATGAAAGTGCTCACTGAAAAGGTGATATCTGACATCTGTATTCATGTCAAGTTATAATCTTGTAGCAGCTGCCATTAAAATGGCTGTCAAATACAGTTTTAGTGAGCTGTGCTTGCTAAGTATTTCCCAATGCTAATGTTGCTAGCATAGAATCAGGCTGATTAGTCCAGTTTTACTGGCTTCCCCCCGCCCTAAATTGAGAAGAAAAACTGTTACTCACTTTTTTGAGCAGAAATTACATAGTTATATGTCTTTATGTCTCTCTTGAAGCAGAAGTAGGTCGCAATGCATGTCATACCATCAAAAGTGGGTTTTTATGGCTTTTAGCAGGTACTCATTTACCTTCTGCAAGCAGCCACTAATTGGCTTTGATTCATCATTCAGGGAATATATTTCTTTTGGATTTATGGAAAACACTTATATTTGTTTAGCCTTTCCTCAGATGAGACAGATTTTATGATATATAGCACACCATTCAGTGCATTGTGTTGTTCAACCCAAAGAAAGGGTGACTGCTCACTGCTAGTTTGTTACTGTTCAGTAAGCAAACAAAACTAAGAGAAACAGGTATTTTCCTTAAGATATGGGAGCATTTCAGAGAGAAACACCATATAAAATGAAAACAAATAAACCTCTGTTTATTTCAGTAGCATCTTCAGTTAACTCGCATTTCATGTTGTATGATTTTTTTGCTCAAACATCAGGAGTTTCTCTTCCTAACCAACAAGATGGTTAGAGAAATGGAGCACCTCTCCTGTGAGGAAAGGCTTGAGAATTGGGATTGTTCAGACTGGAAAAGAGAAGGCTTTGGGGTGACCTAATTGTGGCCTTCCAGTGCCTGAACAGGGGCCTACAAGAAAGAGAGAGAGCCTTTTTACAAGAGCATGTAGGTCAGGACAAGGAGGAATGCCCTCAAACTAAAATGGGATAGGATTAGGTGAAATATTAGGAACAAATTTCATTTCTGTGAGGGTAGTGAGATGCTGGAACAGGCTGCCCAGAGAAGTTGTGGATGCGCCATCCTTGGAAGAGTTCAAGCCAGGTTGGATAGGGTTCTGAGCAATCTAATCTAGCAGAAGGGATCCCTGCCCACAGCAAGGGGATGATCTTTGAGGTGTCTTTCAACCCTGTCTATTCCGTGATTCTACAATGGAAATATTCAGATAAAACACAAGGTGACTTTGTATTACATAACAGATTATTGAAAATAATTTTATTTTGCTGAGTTGCAAGTAGTTCTATTGGACTTCTAAAAAGAAGCTTGACATTCTTTTTCTCTACGGCTACCTTCTTTCCTCTCTTTCGGGGTCTGGATTGTCAGAGGGCTTGTAGAAGCCAGGAAGATGAACTTCATATTGTTTGTGTGCTGTATGCAAAGTGGACTCAAATGAGATTGGATTTCTGTCACTTTTAGCTGTTTTCTGTGTAATTGCAAGGTGTATTTCTGAGACAATGGATGCAGTTCTAAAGTAGTAAACATACAGCCATCAAATAAAACCAGCTGTCACTGAAACCTTAAAATGAAATTATTTGTGTGAACACAGTAGTGTAGAGGTCACTGACCAAATGCATAGGTTTTCTTTTTGGGAGAGAGAGAAGAGCTTTCACTTGATGTCCAGAATTCTCAGAGTTTGTCAGCTATTGCCAAGTCCTGAAACTTGCTTACAGAATGAAAACATTATCATCTCTATTTTAGGAAAAAAAGGAGATAAACTCTCAGGCAGAACCTGTCCTCTTTCTTTCTTTTACTTTAACAACAGTATCACCATCCTTCAGCTCATGAATTGCAAGATGTACCTGAACTGAAAGAATAATACAGAATGGCCAGAGTACTAGTGGCAAGTTTATAGTAGTTGAATCTGAAAGCAAATGCATGCACCATGTTTAGATCCATTTAGTGTCAAGCAAAAATAAGAGAAGGATCTTACTTGGATTTGAAGACTAAATTCTGCAGAGGCTAATTATTTATCTGATTGACAGATGGTGTAATTTACATGATACCTGTTGCAGAGAGGAAAAAGGTTTTCTTTTTTTTTACTTTTCTTACAATTGCCTTTTACATTTTTCCTGCTTTTGTTTATTATAAAGTGCCTGATATTCCCACATGCTGTAGCAGTGTTCTTCCACAGAAGTGCTTCACTAGATAATTTTTGCTGGTTTTGTCTATGGTCTATGTTTTTAAAAGACATAATTGAATGCAGTATGGGTAATAACTGCTATTTCAACTGCTTTTCTCATTCTTTAGCCTAGCTATTGTTTAGGAACGCAGAGATTTTAAGAACCTGAATATAAAAACCCATATCAGAAAACTCAGACCATCATTAGCACATGTATGTGGAATATATTTTAGAAATACCATGCTATTTAATAGATTTAGACACTTTATCCTATTCCCCTTAAATTCAATATATTTTTTTTAAATTGCCTAGATAGAGCAAAACTCCTGCTAGTTCCTGTTGCCTAGATAGAGCAAAACTCCTGCTAGTTTCTGTAAAATAAGAAAAATTTCTGGGCATTTACCAAGATTCAGGGCAGAGGAGCAGAATCTCAGAAGTCACCAGAGAACGTAGAAATTTCTGTTACTTGAGTTCAAATTAAAATACTGTGACTCTCGGCATCTAAAATGTAGTTCTCATGCAAAATACAGCAGCTGCTCATATGTTAGGGTAGCACTCTGCAGTGTATACATAGAAGACAGGATAGAAAATGAGGCATGATGCTGGAGAGCCTGAGACCAGTGATAAATCATAAATGTTCTGCCAGGGGCATCTATGCAACTATCTTAGAGTCTGACCCATGACATCCTTGTCTGTAATCTGGAGCACAGGGCTTTGAAACAAACAGTGCTGAATGTTCTTTTCCTCAGCCACACCATGCTTTCTTTCCTCGTTACATGAAAAGGAGCTGAAAGTTGCCTGTGCTGTGACCGCATTCAATGCATTTACTCAATGCATCCTCTTCCTTTTCTTCCAGATAGTCACTGATTCTTTCAGGAGCCCAAAACCTTTCTAAATGTCATTTTTAAACTCTTCTTACTTTAGCATTAGCTGATTAAGATTACTCAATCTTAAGCCTTCCACGAGTGTTGCTCCTCCACATGCTCATTACACTTTCAGGTGTGTTTTTGTCTAGCTGTTACTTACTCTGCAGTGTTTGAAACATCTCACACTCCTGGATGATATTGTGATCATCCAAAACATAATTATGCTTTACAAAGGCAAAATTTCTACCTGCTTATATAATTTGCTAAGAGAATTGAAGAGATTTTCAGAGCCAATGACTTTTTCTTGTCTTGGATTAAAAAAAAAAAAAAAAAAAAAAAAAAAAAAAAAAAAAAAAAGCTTTCATATTTGCTATCTAGGAGAAACAAAAGCAGAAATAAACAGGTATGAGATGTAAAATTCTATTTCCTGTCAGTCAGTCACTTAATTAATCTTCAACCTCCTCTTCCACTTCCAAGGACCTGAGCATCTATGAACTCTCCTGCAGCTGAGAGTGTATCAGTACTACCACTGGTCCACAGACTGTGCTCACCAGCAGAGAATTGTCACTTGAAGTTTGTATTTAAATGAACTGATGCAAATGTAAAGCAAAATCTGCCAGGCATTAAAGAAATAAGTGGAGGGAAAATTAACAACTGTGAGGTTCAACAGACGGATGGTCAGCAGGCACTGGCTTGGCAAAGGAGTAGAGCTGGTTCAGGTTTTAGTCCCGCAAGCAGTTCTTAGGGACAGGGCTTAGTGGAACTCGGCAGTGTTAGGTTTGTGGTTGGACTTGATGATCTTGGAGGTCTTTTGCAACCGAAATGGTTCTGCGATTCTCTCTCTGCTGCCGCTCGATCTGCTAAGGGAGTGATAATTTAGTAACTACACGGAGAGTTGGAACAGTGTAATCACAGTCATCAAGTGACAGAGAATCTCTCTGGAGAATGGTTATTGCTTTGCCCAGGAAAAAAAAAAAAATCAGAAAAGCAAGAAAAAAATTCTTACCCTGCTAGACTGAAAAATTAACCTGTGTGAGAGATGAGAGTGCTTTTGTGGAGTTTGCAATGATTACATAGCCTGTCAAACAGCCATGGATATTTTGTTCAGCAGAATCAGTACTCTACAAGATTTGAAAGCCTTTCAAAAATTGTGTGGGTGTGTGAAAAGTGAAGTAACAAGAATTGTCATTAAAGGAGAAATGAGCTAAAATGAGTCCGAGGAGAAATCTTATTTTTGAATGTTCAGAAGAAAAATCCCTTGCTACTCAGTAGATGGATTAGAGAACATCATAAATGCACAGAAGAGGGAAAGTGAGCACAAATTCTTCAAGTGGAGACTGCAGCAATTTGATTTTAAAAAACATATTTTTGTATATACCAGTAAATTTAGTTGTGCAACTGGAAGTCTGCTTTTGTTTCTCTTGCAGTAAACGTTTCTCTCTCACAGCCGTAGTCCTGAAGGCTGTATAATAATAAGTGAACAGCTAACAACGCACCGAGCCTTTACTGACTCTGGGTCTTTTTTGTATATTTGTTTCCCAGTGGGTGTGAATTCCTACAAAGAGAGAACTTTTTTTTTCCCCAGAAACTCAGTGAAAAGCAGGGGTTAAAAAAGTTGCAGAGAGTTTGCTATGATTTGATAGACAAGCATACAAAATAAGTGTGAAATTGCACAAAATAATGTTGCTAGTAGGGAGCAGTTCAGGGATGCTGTCTGATATACAGTTCAGTAGATCTGCTTGTAATGAAGTTAAAACAGACTTGCAAATGAATTGGTTTAATAAGGGGAGCCCAGAAGGAAATTATTTAAGATTATAATAGATTATTTCAAACTAAACAATTCCTTTTTTGCTGTTATTAAAAATCTCTGAGCCCAAAGTTGGGTATTCATTGATGCTTTAATTTGTTTAGTTTCTTAATATAGTACAAATCATTTGTTTCAGTCATGCATTTGCTCCAGACTGATCTCAAAATCATTAGATTTTGGCAGTGCTGCAGTGTTTTATTTCTCATTTATTCTGTGTAATCTATCTTTCATAGTTATGTACGTTTTATGTACCTTTAGCATAATGGAATGAGAACTCCAGCATTTTCTTATCTTTCAGTATTGCAGAAAACATGGTAGCAGTTGAACCTTCTGACAAATTTCATGCAGAGGGAATTTTACAAATTGCTGTGAATGTCACAGTATTATTTTTACTGTCATTCTGTGTCCCTGCTTTGGTTTTGTGCCTTATTTCTTATGCATTTTTTATATTCTGATTTTTTAGGATTAGTGTAATCAGCACATAAGTATGCATGTCCACAGATCATGTGATACTCGTGGTTTGAATTAACATGAAATAAGTAGAAAGTGTTGGGTTAAACTGAAACCTGTACAGATCAATGGAGCAATTATGCACACACCTATGAACCGAAAAAAGAAACCTGGGAATGATAATGCTGCAATTTTGCACAGCAGGAACATGCCTTTGAAGGATTCAAAAATCTTTTGTCCTGCTCAGGTAGAATCAGAAGGGAATTTTAAAGATCATCTAGTCCAATCCACCTGCTATGGGCAGGAACATTTTCCACTAGATTATGTTGCTTAAATCCCTCTCCATCCTGACCTTGAACACTTAAAACTGTTGGGAGTAACAGGCCTAATGGATGTATGTCAAAGGTAAAGGGGATAGGGGTCATGTATATTTAAGATTCAACAACACTGCTGTGTTTATTATGTCCAGACATCTAATAAAATGTCACATGGCATAAGCAGCTGTGTGAGAAAGGCATGAGGGGTTTGCAAGAAATTATGATTGCCTGCTACTCTGAGAAGTCATTCTGAGTATCAGATCAGTCATTGCCTTTTGTTCCTAGAATGAACAGCCTTACCCAAAAGAACATTACCAGTATTAAATACTTGTTCTTTTTGTGGTCTAACTTGTGTGGCACACATAGTTTTAAGTCAGTTTCCTCTTCCCTAGCTGGCTGATGGATGTTAGTGACTCTGTGAGTTCTGACATCAGGTATTGATACTGTGAGGCCTTGATAAAGCACAGTAAACTGAAGGGAAATCATGGGAAACTTAACGTTGAAAGGCATCAGTGAGAAAAGTCCCAGGGACTTCTAACTCCCTCACACTTTTCCTGCAAACAAGTAGAGCAGGGAAGAGTCTTCTAATTCATTTCTGGGAGATGGCTGCGCTGATCTCTCTGGCTCAGCAGTGCTGCTGCCTGTGCAGCCCCTGGGCACAGCCTGAGATGCGCACGAGTGTGAGCTGTGGTGCGGGGCTGAGGCTCTGTGTTCTCACCTGTGGTGAAGCAGAGGGCAAAGCTGACACGCAGCTGGGCAGCAGGGTGGAGTACACAGGGCTGGCTCAGCCCTGCCCTGAGAGGGCAGACTGCCTTGGACATCAGCTTGCTCTGACACATCGGGAGCAAGCAGACAGCAGCAGCAGTTTTGGCTGGAAGGATAATTTATATAAGGCTTTTTCTAAGACAAGTCTTGTTATGTCAGGAGGGCAAGTTCAAGTGTTTCAAGGGCTGCATTCAGGCCCTGGGCTGTGCAGCCCACACTGCTTTAAACCGCTGTCTCTTTCTGTCTTGCATGGCAGAACGTGCAGGAAAGCTTTCCTCCGCTGTTCTTCCCACCTGGCCGGCTTCACAACCAGGATGGTTTATAATACTGTATTGAATATTTCAGTTCCCCTATGCTTTAGGGTTTTCTCATGTTTTTTTGCAAGCCTGAGTTATCAAGTGAGCTAATAGGGTAGTAAAGGTGTTTGACATTAATAAAGCTAATGAACAACAATGTTGGAGCTGTCCCCATGCATGCGATCAATTTTATGAAGCTCATTTTTTCAGTCATTTCTCCAGGTGCTCATACAGGACCCTGGAAAAAATGAGTCATAAATACTTAAACACTTTCAGCACTTTGATGAATATTTTACATTGTAGAATATGTGAATATTAGTAATTAATGCAGACTTGAGAGTTAGAAAAATTTTTATAACCAGAATAGCTGGTCAGTAGGCTCAGGGATGCAGATGGAACTGAATGAAAGAAAAGTGTTTGCCAAATTGCCTGCTTGCATTTCATGAAGAACTGATAGTGCAAATGGAAAATATTTCCTACGATATACTAGTTCTCACCTCTGCATTCTGGAAAGCTCTGGCAGGGCAGTGATAATGGGCATGGTGTAGGCTACCTACAGTGAGGGTGAGAGAAAAGGACCAAAACTGTGAAGATAGATGCCAAATTGAAATATATTCCTTTTGCTCTAAGTTGCCACACCAAGAGAGTAAGCAGTCAGTGCTGGCAGGTCTGAGGAGTGGTATGAGCAAATCACCTGGGGCTGGGGAAAAAAAAAAATCCAACTGCTATGTTTCAGTCCAGTTTCTCTGTAAGCAAAAACATGAGAAAGCAAATCTGGCATGCCTGCGACAAAGAAATTGAGGAAACATCCAGCCAAGGAAAACAATTTCTTCAGTCTTGAGGTCCTGAAATGACTTACCCTATCTACATCCCCTTTTCTTATGTGCTTAAATTCACTGCTGGTGGGAGAATGTTTTCAGTGTGTTTGTGTACCAGCACGTAAGCTTTTGCTGGGGTCCAGGTCACCAGCATCTGCCTGGAAAGGAACACAACAGGAGACATTATCCAGCAAGTTTTTAAATTCATCAATAAGGTTTTGATATTTTATGTGAAGGAAACAGCCAGAGGGCTCTTTTATTTGTAAACAAAGAAGAGGAGATCATTGAAGTTGTCCGGACAGGGTAACCTTGGTGAGAGCGATCTAAGATATGTTATTGTATCTAGTTTCTATGACAGGAATGAAAAATAACAACATAATAACAGCATATTTTTTTAAAAAAAAGCATACCTAAGCGCATGCTTACCTCATTGTGAAGGAAAGGTTGAAAGAGTAGCAAGAGAGCAACCCCAATGAAGTCCACAGGAAGTTGAAGTTGTATCAGGTTACTAAAGGTCAAGATAGAATTGTACCATAGACACTTAAGAATACTGTGAGAAAGACCAAAGCACAAAACGAAATGGAGCTAACAAGAAATCAGAAGTAATAAGAAATGCTTTTATAAGGGAATTTTTCAACAATTCATTGTGAAAATTGAAAGGCTTATTAATCAGTGTTATCAAATTCCTTCCAAGTCCATGATCCAGTGTAGTGATTTATGGGTGGGTACACTCTTAATACAGTTACATGGAATTTTGAAGTGTTTGCAGTTCCAGGTTTTCAAAGCTGTTAATTTTACTTTTCTGAAAGGACTGTTTGCCTCATTTAGATGTGCACTGAGGAGAAAAAAAGAAACAAAAGATGCTGAAAGAAAAAGGACAAATGAGACCATCTCCTCTTGGTTTTTTTCTCTAATAGTATTTAGAGAAAATACTTATTTTCTTTAGGATGCCCTGACTCCAAAGACACAGACATCCACATAGTGCCTTAGTTGGTATCAGATATTTTTAAAAGCACTGCTGTACTTGGATCTGGGCTCTACATGCTCTTGCAGCCTTTCTAGCAAGCCCATATAGTGGTAGCTTTAACCAGCATTTGTGAATTTGTTTCTCAAAATCCCAGGAGGATCAGGTCTGTAGATCTGCAGAGGGGAGAGGGCAGCTGCTGGAATCTTTCAGACTGGTGCATCTCATGGAAGTCACATGGTAGAAATTCCTGGTGATAACACAGGTTCAACCCCAGGTGACTGGCAGTGACTGGCAATGTTATCTTATTGCTTCATAGTCAGAAGAGGATGCCTAAAACGGTGCCTGTAAGACACCCATGCCATAGTTGTCCTCTGCTCTGAAATGCTGAGCTGCAGAGTAGTGGGAGACAGACAAATGAGCAACGCATCTCTTGGCAGAACTGCAAGCTTTGAATGTTGGGAGTGGGATAAGAAGGAATGTTGTCGTGACATGTTTTAAACAAATCAGGCAACCAGATTTGTCTCAGCCTTGCCAGAATAGGCCTTAGTGTGACTGGAGGGTATTTTTGGGATGCCTACTTGCAAGCCTGAATTTTATCCAACAGGCAGCTGGAAATTCCCCTAGAATCCAGAAGACCAAATTGTCCTACACAAATCAGAAATTCTGACTTTGTTTCTAGAAATATAAGGTATGGATGTATTTTATACATATCTCCTTATATCTTATAGATAAAGGCCAGTGTGAGCTGTGATTGATATATTTACCTGAGAGTAACTGTTTATAAAGTGCTGATGTCCAGGTGCTTCTCACTCTTGCCATGACTTGATGCATCACTTTTGGGTTAGATTCCTCTGAATTCCTTAATGTTTCACTCCTCACTACACAATAAGGTAAATGCACCTAATTTCAGTGGTGTCAACTCTTGCCAGTGTGGATGATTCTGTCTCAGTTTATCAAGGAGAAAATCTTTCAAAAATGTGACTTACAAAGATGGCTTTTCAGAAAAGCATAGTAAAAAATGCTGACAAGATGGTTATAATAATTTTCCTAATGAATTCCTGAGTAAGGTACTGAGATAAATCAGTTCAGGCTTTGTATAAGAGGAAAAGCTTTGAAGCTATTAAAAAAAAGTTACCTTTTTAAAAGTCAGTTAATTAAGACAGTTAAAATACATAAGTGAAAGAAAATTAGGTATCTACATTTTGACTTTGAGAGGTGGCATTTAATCTTAGGACTTGAAACAATATCAGTCTCTCAGAGGGCTTTCAATGCATGCCAGCATTCCTGTTGCATCCTGAGGCCTGAGGTAAGGACATTATTTTCCTAATTCATAAACTAGTTTCAAACATTCAGAGCCCTTTTCCATAGTCTGTTGTGAGCAGTTTTGTGCTGAGAGCAACAATTTTTTGACCTTTTGTTTGTTTGTTTTGGGTGGGAATGTTTTTGGTTTTGATTTTTTGTTGTTGTTGGGGGCTTTTTTGTTGTTGATTGTTTGTTTGTTTGTTTTGGATTTGGGGTGGTTTTTGTGTTTTCTTTTTTTGTTTGTTTGTTTGGGGTTGTTTGGGTTTTTTTGTAGCGCTGGTTTCCAATTAAGCTAGTTCTTCCTTTGGAATGTGGCTTGACATCCATAAGAAATCTCTAGAGTAAATCAAAGATCCATTTTCAGCCAAAGAGGCTCAAATGACTTGGAAGTTCAGCTATTCTACTACACTCAAGTTACATGACCCAGCCCATATAAAAGACACTTCAAACTTAAAAAGCAATGGGCATTCACTCGGGGCATCATGGCAAAGTTTGCAAGCTGAGCCATGGCATTATTCCAATTTAGTTATGTTGGTTTGCATTCTTAAATAAGGACACTTTCTACTGCATTTGGAGACACTGCACAGTTTTCAGTTGCATGATGTCAACATGCCCAGTGTCAGAGGAGACTTCTGTCAATAATTTAATCATTATACAGATTTTTTTCCTAGTGTAAACATTTAGTTAAAGTCTTTCCATCTGTTCAGCTTTTATGTGTCTCACAGGTCCAGGAGACTTTTAGAAAGTGTAGTGAGGGGCTAACCTTCTGGATTGCACCCTGAATTCCCTACAACTGAGCATTATCAGTGGAGCTGCTATAAACTAGCAGGGCAGCTGACCTTCAGACTTCTGAAACATTCAAATCTCACCTTGAAAGAATTTCCTGGGTGTGGTACTCCAGTGTCATAACAGGAGAACTTAATATATCTGGGTCTTTCCTTGCTTGATTTCTTCTACACATATCTTCTCTTCACAGGAAACATATCCAAGTCCTTTTTTACTCCCACAATGTACACTTATATTTAGCACACGCAGGCCTAAGTCTTTTGAAAATAAATATTCTGAAAAGTCCTAACTTTGGGGTTTTTGAGAGATATCCTTTTCTTGTGAAGCATAAAGGAACTACATAAATAATAGGGAAGTTTAAGAAAAAGTAGATTCTCTCTGATGCACACATTATATGGGCGCAGGAGGCAGAGATGAATCCTCTGTTACTGAAGGTGAGTATAGCTGTGTAAAGATCCAGGTGTGTTTGTAAAGCAGCAAAGCAAGCCAGGGAGGCACCTGTTGCACAAGTGGCTGCAGTGTCTTCAGACTGGTAGTCAAGAGATGGCTTTTTAAAACAGCAGCAGGGAAGAAGATATTCTCAGTTCCCCAAAAAAACCTGCTATTTCTTAAAATATTTTCCTCTTTCATGCAGTGAGAACTCTGGGCAGTGGCTGTGGGTCCCAGGAGTTAGCAGGAGACTTGGAACAAACTTCTTGAGAGTCCAGCATGAGCTCCTGAGGATGATTTTCTTTGCCATGCAGAAGGGTGTAACAGCTTATCAGTTCTTTCTCTTGACTTGGCTGTCCTCTATTCTACTTGTGATTAATCTTGTGGTCTGGATGATACATGGACCGCACTGTTTCCCTACCTGCTTTGGGGTTGGTGTATTCAAACCCCTGGAGTTTACATTTTGTGATTCAAAACTCCTGATTAATTACTGAGGGCTCCATTGTGTCTGTAGAGGATAGCTTCGTATCACACTTAAATGAGAATGAAGGACCAGCTGGATTTCTTTAAAAAACTGACACTTTTTGAAATTCCAGTTGTTTCAACAATTAACAAAAGTGTGTTCTATATTCTAGACAGCAGAACTGTCTGTAGTTGTATTACAGGCTTGCTTTTCACTGGTGAGTAGAAGTTTGTACCTCTTCAGCTTGAGGAAATACACTGATAATGTTTTAGAGAGCCATTTGTTCTCAACCTCCTTGGGCTAATTTTGCATAGCACCATGTGAACATAACAACTTTCTAGAGAAACAAGTTACCACTCTGTCATATTTGGTCACTGAGGTAGAACTCCAAACATACTTTGCAGTCCCATTTCTGGTTTTTCAGCACACACATGGCTTTTGGTACAAACCGCTGTTTATAATGAGCTCCCCAGAGATTTCCTGCACCCTTGAGCTCTTCAGTCATGGCCTGTCTACTTTGTGTTTTTCTGTTGTTGATCTTTCTCTTAATCTTTGAGCACTTCACAGTTGGGAGCAGAGTTAGGAACTGTCTGGACAGCCCAGCAAAGCGCTAGGGAAAGGGAAAGGTCAATGACCTTAAATCCTTTTTGTGCAAACTTGGTGTTTTGTGTCAGAACATTGTGTCCTTCCACTGTGTCCAGAGATACACAGTCCTTTTGCCTGCAGTGTGTGTACCACCACACAGGTGCAAATGCCTGATGTTTCTGTCCTCACTTTCCTCCTAGCAGAATGCATTTGTATATTGTATCAGTGGAAAAATGTGAAGGCAGGAGATGATGCTACTAAAACAAATATTCTCCTTTTGTTTTTCTTTCTAGAATTATGCAGCAAGTGACTTCAATAATTGCAAGGAGGAAGTGGAAGACAGCAACACTTATGAGCTTATGTTAGGCTCAGAAACTCCACGAGCCATGGGTAAGTCTTGTTAAAGTCAAGCTTTGTTGGTGCTGGTCAGCTGAATGTATCGTGCTGTATCAAATGAGTTCATGGGCAAAAATGGCAAGTTACTCTAACACTTTCAATTTCCACATGTTACTGCAACTTCCAGGGAGGGCAGATGTCCTAAGAGGAGAAGGGAGTTGAGGGATTCAGTTGGGATAATAAAGTCCCTGCTCAGTAAGAGAGACCTCAGTGCAACCACCCCTCATTTAAACTATGGAAGTTTGTGATCTCCATTCTGAAAATAGAAAACGGCTGAATTCTCCAAGCTCTCAGAGAACTTCCATAAAAGGGGAGGCACTGCCTACTGGTGCAGTCAAGTCCTGTGTGGAGGCACAGATTTTGACAACAAAAAGTTGACATTCTGCAGCTTGATGTTCCTCCTTCCAAGCATTGATTTGTGACAAGGCTGTTGATGATCTGTGTGGTCATATGCATTCTCCTTGAAAACTGCTAAGTTGCTTGTTTGCATTTACCAATGGCATATATTTTGCATATATATTACAGTATCATGGGTCTATGAGACTAAATTTAATCCTCTTTTTATCTTGTTGACAATTTTATTTTTCAACTGTCTCATAAATATGAAAAGGATGTTTCTTACTTGCTAAGTTCAAACTTAGTTGCTTTAGCACATAGAGGTAGATGATAGACACTGGAAAAACAGGTTTCCTCTGATAAAATTTTCACTGTGACATTGTATATGAGAACACTTCAGGGTGAACACCTGGATAAAGAGCATGAACTGTACCACGTTAGCCAGGTAAATGCCTTAACCTCCCATTTGAATCAGTGGTGAAAGGCAGGCATCACCAAAGGAAAACTCAGACTGGAAACCTACCTCAGGGGCTCAGTAGAGTCTGCTGACAGATTGTGTAGTTTACTCTGTTACGTCACTGAGTTTGACTACTAACATTTTGATGCTGTACATAGTGATTAAAATGTACACTTTCATGTTCCTCCACTTTGTTCTTGGCCTAGGGGTCACTAGAGACAGAAGAGCTCTCATTGTCAATGTCTATTTCATTTTAGAGAGATTCAAATTAGCACCCAAATCCCATTGTATACAAAAAGCAGTAACACCGATGTGTGAGCTATGACTTTATTTTGCAAAGTGTTGCTGCTTTGAAAGTCACGTAATAGAAATTCTGGAGGCAGGGAAAATGTGTGTGATTTCATGCTGACAGCCACTCTAGAAAAGTTTAACATTGCACACACGAAGATGGTGTGTATCAGAGTAGAAAGATACAATGAAAACTTCCACTGTTGATTTAGTAAATATTTAAAAAGCTCTTCACTCATGGTATGAGTTTGACAGCTTTCCTGCTGTATCAGTTCATAAAAGTTTTATTAGCCATTGTGTTGCTTCTGTAGGAATCCTTGAAACAAGAAATGCTTCCAGATGGCAATTTTCAAATTAAATAATGCTTTCTTTAATATTAAAAGCCACACAGAACCCAAGAGATCAATATGCAGTTGGATCGAGATGCCAACAAGGAGTCAAGGTGGACGTGGAAAAGAAGGATGACCTGAAAGATAGCAGAGAGGAGACAGAATATGAAGATGAAGAAGAGGAGGATTCATACAGCCTTCACAACAGCCCTGGAAGTTTGTATGCCAATGTAGGGGATGAGCTCAAAGAGAGCAGGAGAGATTGCTTTTTCTGCAAGAGGCCACCCCCTCCTCCCCCTCGAAATCTGCCTGGCATCCAAAGACAGGACGATCTGCATAACTCATCACCAGGTACGATCTTGGGAGGAAAATAACCTCGGATACAAACATGTGCAAGGGCGGACAGTGTACTGCTGTAGAGATTGGTTTGATCCCTTCTAGCAGTAGCTGGGCAGGACGGCCCCAATGCTACAAAGCAATCTTGTGCATATGAGGCCCTAACTCTGCAAAACGAGCATCTGCATGTGACCTTTGCTGCATCAAAAATACTCATGACCAGGTTTGTCAGGAAATACTGTGGTATGGCCTGCTGGGTTCAGCTTTTCCTCGCTCCGCCTGTCTCAAAGAGCTGACAAATAGTGAATGGTGAACTGGATTTACAAGAGAGGTTTGAAACAAAGATGAAGCCTGTATTTTGGTCAAGTTGACTTCATTATTTACCATTTTAAAACATTAAATGTTATTGTGATTTAATATACAAATATTTAATAATATTATATTTAATATACAGTTTGAATTTTCACAGGTAGAATTAATAGAAAGTGGCCATGCAGGGAGAAGTAACAGTATCTTACTACATTTTAACCACTTTCGTAGTTACTTAGAAGTAAAAAGTGGTATTGCAGATTGAAAAGAAATGCAGAAATTCTGACAAATGCTTTGCCTTTTTTTCCCTTTTTTAATACATCTGCCCCAGAGTAAGAATCTAAAATTTTGTGTTGTGGTTTGATTAAAGTGATGAGAAACTCAAAGTCATATTGCATCTCTTTCAGGAGGGGTGATCATCAATTTTTCTCATTGGGAAAAACAAGTATGCAAAATAATTCAAGCTTAAATACCAGTTTTAAATAGTTGCATGGGGGAAAAAAAACCTTTCTTATTTGTCATAGACACTCCTGATAAGTGTGCACACAAATTGCTTTTCAGTTTCTCCACAGCTTATTACTGTTAACTCTGTTTTCAAACGTGGTGTAACCTATTAGAGTCTTAAATTACCATCACCAAGCACTCTGACATTCACATAATTAGGCAGAAATAGCTTGCTATAGGTAGGGTTTTATCCTGTGTTCTGCTGTGCAGGAAAGAAATGACTATAGGTAGAAAGTCATAAGAGAATTTGAAGAGAAAAAGGGATAGAATAAAACTGACATTAAAGGTGTGTTTTGCTTCCCACAAAACACTCAACTGCATGTTGAACATAAATGAAGGATGTGTGTATAAATGAGGGATCAGTTTTGGTACACAGGATTTGTTGGTGTAGGTTTGTTATAAATGCCTGTCTTGGGATAGTTCTTAAATGGCTAGATCACCACAGTAATGTGACCCTCTCTGCCAAACACTCTCTGTCTGCATGTGGGTACCAGCAGAGAAAATTTCCTGGTGTCCTGTGCCAACTCCTGTGCTGGTAAAGCAGAGTTCATCTAAAAATGCTCCTGTGGGAACAGTTCATTTAAAACGTGCTCTGAATTATTCTGTGTTTAGCTGTGGTTTCATCACTGGGGAATGGGGTATCGGAATTCCTCTAGATGGGGATGATGCTTCCTTTCAAAGAGGAGCTGTAGTGAGTTACTGCTACATATTTTCAGCCAGCTGCTTGCTTTTAGGAGATGCTGTGGAGTAGCTCAAAGGCAAGTCCCCTCTTCAAGTTTGGGTTTTGGCAGTGGCCTGAGAGTGCCCCCTGTGGGAGTTGAAAGAAAGAATGTCCTACAGAGAGAGAAACAAAACTAATATAGTGATCTGGAAGCAAAATATTATTCTTATTATACATGGCAGGAGTATTGACACCACTTGTGATTTTAGAACGTGTATCTTAGCCAGAAAGCATGTTAATAGTACATACTAGTATTAATACATCCCATTAGCAAATATATCCCACTTACAAAGGTTGTTTGGCTCCTCTGAACCCATAAAGAGGTAATTCTTCAAATAGCAGCCAAAGGATTGAAAACATTGGTGGTGACCACAGCTGAGTTTAGCAGATACACATATGTACAGGCACTAAATTGCAGCACAAGGGAAACATGTGCTGTAATTTAGTGCAAGTCAGTACAAGAATTCCAGGCAGGTCTACTGTATTTGCAGGACAGACAGGTAATCATGCCAAGGAAGTTATAAATATTTATGAGAACACCAGCCTCAGTGACAGCTTCTAACTCTTAGCAGTTTGTGGATGTTTTAAGGAAAATCGAAACAAACCCAGGTATCAGAAATACCATTTAACGCTGCAAAATCAATGGCTTTAATGCTGTAAAAGGTAAAAACTAGAGAAAAGCAAGTTCTGAGTTGTTGTACTATGAAATATATGAAGTATAGGGAATACAGACAGATGTGGAAGTTTTTGGAGTGGGGACGGTTGGAGAGTCTTACCGCAGATTATAAGGGGTCATACATTCTACCTACATTGTAAAGGGAGTTTCAATTTCTTTTTTACCTCAGCCTACAGTAGATCTGTAAAGCCCTCAAAATCCACTGGGTATTGAAGAAGTAGGAAGCACAAAATCCAACATTTCCTCAATTAAGTTTCAATTCCTAAGTCATTTTTTTAACAGATAACAAACAGATTGACTTTCCAGAATGCCAAGGGCCACAGGTACAACTTACTTGGCTTAACCAGGAGTTACGTGTTAGTTACAGTTAGTTATGTGTTGGTGTAACTCTCCTGAGAGCAACTGGGGCACCCAGGATTTCTGCAAAATAAAGCCATTTATTCTGCGGCTAATAACTAAGCATCTACATTTGATAATCTGATGTGAAATCACAAAGAGGCCCTGAAGTTGGAATTATTCCTTTGGGACATCCTCTCTACTGAGTTAGATGATCAGAAGCCTCTGAAAATGAGAGTGCTTTAGTTTAGAAGTGAAATGAGGTCTCTGAGCTACTTTAGGAAGCTCTAAAGCTTAAAGATAACTTGTGATCTCCTCTCTTTGCCCTGTATATGCAACAGAATTCCTTCCATTTTCAGAGAGGAATTTTGTGATGGACAGGAGTAAAAGAGAACGGGGTGATGGACCCACAGCCGCGTGCTGCGGAGAAGACCGAGGTACCTGCGAGGAGGACAGCGAGGAGGAGCACCCCTACACCTGTGTGGCGCTGGATGAATGCGTGTACGACCACATCCTGGGGCAGGAGAAGCAGGAGGAGGAGAGGAGGAAGCACTGCAGCTCCTTTATCATGAACAGGCCGCCAGCCCCTGCGCCCCGGCCCATGTGTTCGCTGGTCAGAGAGGAGAACACTCCCTACATTGTACAAGGTTGGTGCTGCTGCCACCTCAATATTTTCTGGGAGAATGCAGACTCCTCTCTTGGCCTCTGAGCAGTCACACTTTCTAAAAGACTAAGATCCCTGTTCAGCTGCCTCTGCCTTCAAACCAACACATTGTTTGTTTTAGTCAACTAATTCTCACCCTTCAAATGAGCTGAGAACATCTCTGAATAATTTTCATTTCGCATCAGAGATAGTATCAGTTTTTATTTAGCTTTTAAAAAATTATGACAATATGATAGAAAAATGAAGAATCCCTGGGCTAGCTGTGAGTGTATCTGTTAGAGCAATGCAATGTAGAATGTGCTATTTGAAATGCCTTTCTTTCCAGTTTCTTTATCAAAATCATTTTACTTAAGGCTGAAATCTCTCTCTTAGATTTTTTTTTTTTTTTCCTGATGAGAAGAATTCTCTTTTCTGGGAGAAATGCCTGTGTGAGGATTCCTCTTTCAAATATCTTTTCTCCAATTTGAGATGCTAGAAATGGGCATCTCTAGGTAGGATTATTATGTTTCTTGAAGGAAATATTATGTCCTTTTACCACTTCTGTGAATACTGGGAAACTTTTTTGAGCTGTTTCATGGAAATACAAGATCAGAAGGGATTTCAGATATCTTTGTAATCCAATTCAGACTGAAACCAAATTTTAAAGCAACAAAAAGAATTCAGTGAATATACTGCAGAGGTCTCTTTGTAAGTCCCAAAATCCATCCTGCCTGCATCTCCAGCCTCTTCTACAAAAGCCTGCCATGCATAAAAATAGGTGGTAAAAAAAATAGGCTGTCAAAGGACACCATTAGATTGATTACTTCATGCTGTGCATGTTTTACGCTGAAACAGAATTAATGCTACCTGAAACATCCTACCAAATACAGAGTAGCAACTCCTCTTTCATGCCTAACTCAGTCAGTGGTTTCTTTTATTCTTCCTAGCTAGCTCTCGTCCTCCAGGCTGTGTAACTCCAGGATAGGGCCAGAATGCATTGGCTAATGCATTCATCATTTAGTTGCTCTTTCTTCATCATATTCAGGAGGTATGAATCATTGCAGTGTAATCCAAGAATAGATGGGTATAGGGGCCCTGTTACAGCTACAGAAGTGATGAAATGGCTGCTTTTACTGAGGTTGCTAGAGCAGCATCTCAAATTTTGGTCCACCATCATCATAGTGACTTGGAAACCCTTACTGGAGATGCTTTATTTGGGGGATTGCTTTTACTGTCTTTTATTGCACTGGAGTGTTTCTGCTTTGTTTATTGGCTAAGGCAGATGCTATCAGAGGAACTGCTCTGATGGGGCTGTGGTTCACTGTGTATATATTCATATGTACACATACAAGTTTTTTACCTTTGCTTTCATAAGTGTGTAGTGGTAGACAAATTATTTTCCAGTAGTTCTGTGAAATCAGCCTCTGGCTCATGTTCCTTTGCTTACACACAGTACATGAGGAAAAATGGAAACACTTCAAGAAAGCTTCAGCTGAACACTCAGGTCTCTGTTTTTCCTACCTATCCTGCTGGTTCCTGACCTAGAACATCTTATTTTTGTCCAGGGATTCCTGAGATAGCTAGAGAAATTTTAGACAGAAGGGGTATATCTTCAGCTGAAAGATTTTTTCTTGCTACTTGGATTGGTAATTTTTTTCCTCCATGTTGGTTAAAAAATTCCCTCTCCGGTCCAGCAACATCCCAGTTTCCAATTTATTATTTTTTGATTGTTTATATTTGATTAAAAAAAAGATTGTTTCATCTGTATGAACCCGGAAACTTTGTTCCAGTCCATCATTAAAATCTGCATGTGTCTGCAGGCCTTCCTTTATTATTTAAGCAGTTTAATTTAATTTAATACTCTGGTTATGCATATACACATTTTTTATCTGGCAAATAAATTGATGATGGTTTGGGGGTTTGTTTTCATCTATTATATTAAAAAGAGCATCACAGATATTACAAAGTCAAATAATCAAAAAGTTAGAATTGAGGTAGTTTTACCCTTTCTCCCTGCCAGGAACACTACAATGCAGTAATAAGTAGGTAGCCATTTGCAGCTGTTTATCTCAGATAGTTTCTTTCATTTTATCTAGTGTTTAAAGTGGGTGAGCATAAAAAACTTCAGTGTTTTTCACTCTCATTTTGTTTAAAATATAATTCATGCCTACTCCTAGGCCCTATGGGTTGTTTCAGACCCTCCTGTTATAAACCCTTTGATTCTGCATCCACTGAGTTTTGGGATGTCCTGTATGAAGTAACTAAGATTCTTGAGGTGAACAGCATTACATAACACTTTACTCATTCAAAGCAGAGCCTCCATTGATTTCAGGGGCCACTATGAGTTCTAGGAACTCCAAATTAAATCCTTACTGTGTCTAGTCAGTACTCTGACATCAGGCATTACAAGCTGGATTCTTCCTTAAATGGCTTGTCTGACCTTTGGCCACGGCCTTGCTGCAAAGAGAAGTCCTGTCCTGCAGAGCAACTTTTAGTTACATAATTGAGCCATCCTTCCCTCCTCTGTATTCACTTTCTATTTGCTAAATACCTATTAAGTTATAAAACAAATTATTTAATATCCCTGTGAGAAACAGATTGTCTTCACTGCACAGTTCTGGTTGATCTTCAGAACTGTTCCCTTCTGGCATTCATTAAGACACAAGTCCTGTGGAAAAACAGAATGGAGTATGATGCACAGAGAGGGGCTGTGTTAAGGCTACGCATTTGCTCACAAATGGATCCCCGTGTACTTTGGGAGTTCACGGAAAGCTCTATGCCCCAAGGATTGCAGAGGCTGGTGTGATAGCGCCATGCAGGGATGCAAGAGGAGGATTTTTCCTTGCACTTTATTTACCCACAGATGGTCTCATTTATTTCAGGGGGAGGGGGAAGTAAGCATTGCATAGCAGAAATGCCTTTTGCCTCCTGGGTTGCATGCAGGTGACTCTTAAATTAATTTTTATATCCATCTGGAGAAATCAAATGGCTGAATTTCCATGAGTGCTTTCACCACACACTGAATGGAGGTCATGACATTTACAACTCAGCATCTTCTCCTTTAAGCAAAAGTGGAGGTGCTTCCACGAGAATAGCAACAAATAGCAAAGAAGAAAGCAAACAAATATCTTTCTTTGTAATAAGCAGGTCTCAAATACATGGAATATCAAGTTTACACTGGGCAGAAAGCCTGCTCCCTGCGGATTACTCCATTTGGTGTTGTGCAGAGCAGGATAGGGAAACTGTTGATCTATAGAAAGCAAACATTGGACTTGACAAGAGTCACTTTCAGAGCAAGATGATCACTTCAAAACTTAGGCAGTAAACACTCAGTGATGCAAGTTGTCATAACTGAACTACCACAATTTACAGTTTGAGCGTCTGCCTTGAATTTGCTGACACATGAATTCTGGGAAGCATGGGGGAGTTGAAAGATTTAAAGCATAACTGTTCTAATCGCTTTTACTCAGTTTCATTTACTGTACTCTCAAATTTTAATGAACATTCAAACTGCAGTATTGAACACTGGTAAACAGACTGCATTATTAACAGAGAGTACATTTGTTCTTTAATTTAGACCACTGCAAGAATTTTATCTTGTGTATGAAAGGCTCATCAACCAGTGGAGCTGCAGACTGGTGCCAAGTAGCTCATTGTCCAGATGGTGTGCACTCTTACTGTGCTCCCTTACCATTCCTTAGGTGCTTAGTATTCCTCTGAAGGTTATTTCAGTGTTTTATTCAATTGTGTGCTGCCAAAACAACTGTTAAATAAACATCTGAAGGTGTTGTGTTTTCAGTTTAGAGTGCAATTTTAATGTTCCCTATTGATACCAAGTTTGATTGAGCTGGAAACCAAAGTCCTCAGTGTAGTTCCAGGACAGATGCATGAATTTCTGCAATACCCCTGCCATTTCTGAAGCCTGACCTACTAGGACTCCCTCAGGGTTAAGGATTACATTACTGTCCTGGTTTAATCATTTACCTCTCATCACAGACCACTAGTATGAAAGGGTTTCTCTGCAGCAAGGATACCTGCCATGTTATACAATAGCATAAATGTCCTATGCTATAGCCGATATTTCTTTGCAAATCTCTCAGAAATCCTTGAAGGAATATATTTCCCTCTGTGCACTGAAAACATTTTGCTATTTAAAGATGGCTGTTTGTGGGACCTCACCCTAGGGTTAAAAATTGGAAGTGGAAAAATATATTTTCTAGTTGCTGTTCCAGTGGAGAATAACATTCTCATTTCTCATCAAAATCACAGGGTATGCAGAAGAACTAGCATCCAGTGGATATTTTAGAGAAGCAGAATATCTCACATACAGAATACACAGCATAAACCCACTGAAGTGAATAAATAAAATCCAGAACAGAACTGTTAGTGTCTTGGAAACTTATCAGGCTGATTGCTGGGAACACAGTGATCAGTGTGGATGTGATCAGTGATCACATCCTGAGTCAGTAATTCTTATTACGCCAATTGTTTAAATGCTCTAAAGCAGGGATTTACAAAGTGAAGCCTCAGAGGCCATGCAAATTGCAAAACATTTATGTCCTACAGCGGGATTTTGTAGTACTCTCCTACAGTGAGCATAAAGCACTGCACTGCAGATGAATTTCATTATGTATTCCTAACTTAAGGATGTTTTTCTATGAATGAAATACTAGGAAGCACTGTTTGGCTAACAGACTGTTTTTATAGACCTGGTTGGGAGTGGTATACCAGCTTCACCCACTGTCTTAATTCAATCAGATTTTTGTTATCTGAACTTTGGTAGATTGAAACAAGTACTAAATAAGATGCACAGAGAAAAATTTATTTATAGGATGCTGTCTGGTTGCAAATCAAACTGTTGCAAATAGCGTATTTGTAGTAAGAACACGTATAGAGTCCTTCCCTTTTTGCTTTCCTCTACTCAAGAAAAATGGGACCAAAGAAGTATATTCAGTTTTTACATGCTGGAGCAAATACTCTTGAGTATGTCACTAGAGTCCTTCCAGCTTCCAGGATCCACTAAGTTAAAATTCTGACCAGAGCAGAGGTGTGAGAGTTGTTTTCATTGTGTATGTACTGTGGTACACAGTACACTGACACCACCCTCTGAGCAGCACTTTAAATTAACCACTGGTGCTTCTGCTTCTCACTCACTCTTTACTCCTTCTGTAAGAAGGGGGTTCCGGTATTATTTTTATTATCTTTCTTCAGTGTAGGGGAGTCATCTCTGTAAAGTCTCCTGAAGTCCCTCTGTGACCACAGTTGCTGGGATTCTAAGAGATTTGAGCTCATATTTGTCAGACTCAGAATCTCACTGCAAATTGTGAAGGGAATTGCTGGTGAGCAGAAGTTTATTTTTGGATTAATACTTTCACACTTTCATTGCACCACAATGCCTTTTCATTTTGCTTTTGGTCTGAGAAAATTGAGCGGTTCATTTTCAGCCAACTAAATAGCTGTGGAAGGAAGAGGCTGGCAATAGCCTGTGTGAGTTGGGATGAGTGGATGTGATGCTGTCACTGAAAAGTCCCGGCAACGTAAGGAGGCAACGTGCCAGGTTGGCATTTCTATAGGTGCACTTGGCATCACTGAGTCTTTATTCTGATGAAATGACTGTTGTGTGTTCTCAAAAACATCTTGAGTGTTAGGCTGCCTGTTTAGGCCTGATCAGAATTCCTGTGCCAGTGTAAATGTGGTCACTTGTCTTCCTGCACTGATGCACTCAAAACTGCTCAGTCTTTTTCCCTTTGCCTTGTCATGGTGTAGGTGTACCCCGACATCAATGCTGCCCTCACAGGACAACTTCTGTGACTTGAGCCTTTGTTACCTTTCACCACACAGTCATCCCTTCTGCACAACGCCTGGACCTACCTAGGTCAAATTCATGAGCCATGATGATATGCTTTTAATCCATGCCCAGCTGCCTTGCCTTGTGAAAAGAAAAAAGTCTGTTTACAAGGTCTTATTTCCTTAGTTAATTTCATGTTATGAGTCACTGGAGTTTCTTGTTTTCATCTGGAATATGTGAAATATTTTGTATAAATTTTGGGTCATTAATCATCTCTTACAAAACTTACTGGTTAGCATTGCACTGATGACCTCTCTCGAGTCCTCGTGCTGAGTGATGTTCAGTATGTTAGCAAACAAAACAGACAAAAGGAAAATGAGATCTAAAAAGATAGGAACAAACATCTGCAGAGTTCTTCTCTCCTGAATAATAAGCATCATTCTACTATATTCCTTCCTTAGTATTCTCTGTGTATTTGTCATCTCTCGCTGTGCTACATCTAATTTACAATCCAATCCCTACCAGAAAAAAGAACTTGGAGGATTTATTTGCCTAGGTACTATGCACGCACAATTTAAATGTTAAAATGGTTAAATAATGTGAAAAAAATTGAATGGACAAAGACAGGAGTCTCTCCTTGCAATATATCCTAACCAGCAATCTACCTCTCCTTCTTCATTCTTCCATTAATCATTAATTAATTACGTGACGATTCTAAAATGAATGAAGTAAAAATGTACTAAGAACAAGGAGGCAGCTTGAAAACCCACTGTAATTTGCAACTGAGTTGTGTTGCTAAGTGCAACCCTAGTGTACTAATTAATTTGAATTATCACTTAACCATGTGTTCATATAAAGATTTTATTTTCCTGTATTTTAATTTTGAACGTTTCCTAAGGAAAACAGTCATAGATAATTTTGTTTGGAACATCAGCTCAATGAAGCTGATGAATAAATGCATCTTGAATTTCCAAAGAAAGCTCAATTCAAAATAGTGGTGTTTATTGATGGATTTTTTTAATCACTGTGTCTTTTCTCCTTCATGTTTGTGCTGCTGAAAGTGTCAGCTAAGTATGTATTAGGTATGATTAGCTCATATATTCTTTCAGAGGGTAGCTTCATCAGTCTAGCTTTGTTTGAATCACTAGTGCGTAGTAGAAACTCTTGTTTCATTTTTAGAGGTGATGTTGCCAATTCAACAAATCAGGCAACATCGCTCATAGTTTAGATGAGTAAAGTAAAATATAAATTAGAAACTGTGTCTTAGTTGATCATTGCCTCTTTGCTGATGTGTTTCCCTGGTTTTTCTGAGTTTTTATAGCCTTTTGATTTTCATAAATGGAGTCAGATCTCTTTTGTTATTGTACAATGTTAAGAGCAGTTTTCTACCTTTTCCCACAGATGTAACATAAACAAATCCTTTGCTTTTCATTCTCTGTCCTTTGTTTGCGTATTTCTAACCTGAAAACAATTGTAACTGACAGTTGGTGTAGCCGCTTGGCTGAGGGGTGAAAAACCCCAGAAGCCAATCTTCTGCTAGACCCACAAATGTAAAAAAAGTAAGAAATAAAACAAAGAGGCTCTCTCTCTGCCCTGTCTCAGCTTTGAGGTGGGCGGAGAAACCTCTGCTCTGCAAAACCTCTTGTCTGCGTGTGGCTGCTTTGTGTGTCTCGGTGACACTGCTGTGACTTCTTCTCTCCCATGATCTAACTCTGTGACCGGGATACGCAAAGCAACCACACAGAGATGAGAAATTTTGAAGGGCAGAGTTGTTCCTCTGAGAGAGCTCAAGGCTGAGCCAAGCCCAGAGCCCCTCTGCCTGTTTATTTCTTACTTCTTATACATTTGTGGGTCTGGCTGTGGATTGGCTTCTGGAGTTTTCACCTTCCAGCCAAATGGCCAGACCAGCCGTCAGTTACAATTGCTTTCAGATTAGAAATATGCAAACAAAGGACAGAGAATGAAAAACAAAAGATTTGTTTATATTACATGTGTGAGAAAGAGCAGAAACTGCTCCTAATATTGTGCAGTAGCTAAAAGTCTGACTCCATTTTATGAACAATCAACAGGCTTTAAAAAACTCAGAAAAACCAGGGTGACATAACTCTTCCCATGTTCTGATTTCCTGTGTTTCTTAATTACAATTACAAAGCAATTTTTGAAATGTCACAGTGTATCTGTGACTCCTTAACATTATGGCTTTGTCTTAGAACTTCAATTAATTCTGAAAATCAAATTCCTGTTCCTTTTGTCAACCTGCAGCTATTGTAAAAACTTTCATTCTCTTTTTCTAGGCCCTTCATACTCACCACAGTTTCTTGCAGTTTGGTACTGTAAAATGACCTTCTTAGTTCAGAGCTATACACAGAATACTTAGATTTCAAATGTTTCTAACCCTCTTGTGGTGCTAACCATGAAAATATTAACCAAATTTCAAACCTCATAGCATTATTTACGTGCATGTGCAGGCAGCCTAAAACAACACCTTTAGTTAGTCTGAGATAAAACAGGCAATTCAGAGTTCCTTGGATCCCACTCCCTTTCCAAGACTTACATTAGGGATTTTCCCAGAGCTCTGCATATTTGCCACAAAATTTGTGTTTTGTCCCACTTTTTAAATGTTGTCTTTTGGTTTCATGTCTTATTAAAAAATATTGCAGTAGTTTCATTCTCTCTGAGTTTGCTTTGCTGGAAGAATATTGAGGTTACATTACATTCCTAAACAGAGACCTTACTGCCTGAGACATGGAAACGTATTTAGGGCTTGCAAAGAATTTCATCTGTATCCTGTAGCAGCTGAAGAGAGGAGAGAGAATGAAGTGGAATTACTTCTTAGTTATCTCAGCCTCCTTTAATTCCGAGAAACTGCAAAAGAAGTTTGTTGTAGACAAAAATTATGCAGCATATCTAGGGTCAGGACATTTAATGTGTGGATTTTGACCTACAAGCATCTGTGGGTACTTTAGCCAGTCATAACATGATTAAAAATCCAAAAGGATTCTCTTTCTGATTATACAAATGTTATTGAAGGGTGCACAGTTAGTGTGATAGAAGAACTGTGGAACATTTTAATCAGATTATCTGAGCCAGAGAGGCCCAGAAAATAAAAAATATATATATCCTTACTTGAAGGATTGTGATGTTCTGACTCTTTAAAAAATTGCAATATTAATATTGCTTTACTGAAGGAATATTTACTTTATATTCCCTAAAAAAATAATGGAATATATGTCTGTAGAAGATTACCTCTTTCTTTTATTTCAGTGCTGTGTTCAAGTAGTTCGTAAGTAATTGGAATGTGGGAAGGAAAGGGTGAATTGCCAGAGTTCTCCCTAAACCTATGGCAGTTGTACAGAGGAGTGTTCCTGCCTTTCCAGGCATTCCAGAAACAGGCGTTTGTTTTCACTGACCTCACCCACGCTGAATACTTGCTGCCAACTAAAATCATTTCAGCAAGATGCGGCACATAAAGTGGTTTCAACAATTTTACTTTTCACTGGAAGAGTAATTCCATTTCTGATTACTCCAACACTGCAAAACTCAGCAGAAATTTCAAAGCCTATCAATTAAAGTGCTTTCCAATCAGGCGCATTGTTGAGAATGTCCCTTTTCCTCCTTATACAGTAAAATTCAGGCTGCCTGCATTACCTCTGTGCTCTCATTACTTTAATTTCATCTTTAAAAGGAGAGTACTACTTCAAGTAGAGAAGAAAACACTGCAACCACACTTAGTAGAATTATTTGATAATGACAGAGAAAAGTATTTAAAAAGTCAAAATCTGTCAGTGTTTGGCTGAGCTGTGGACATAACAGAGAGCGTGCCTGCTCTGCTGCTTGAGCAGAGCTCCCTTGGCCTGAGCCTTGGTCCCCAGGAAAATATTTGCTCCATTGAACTGGCACATTTGCTGCATTGCAGTGATGACAGCGGATTACTTAATTGGCAGGAATTATTCTAGATTCTAGATTGTCAGTTTGTTTAGCAAAAATCAGGACTGAGACTCGAGAGAAAGCTACTGCCACACAGGCTAAGTCAGAAACTGAGCAATTCCCACCTTCTGGGTGTTACATATGCTGCCAGCAAAAGTCGGAGTGTAGCATTTCTGGGTGTATCCGCGCTGGCTGAACTCTGGGCGCTTCACAGGAGTGGGAATGATGGGCTGCTCTAGCAGAGGGGCTGTGCTTTGCTGTTGCTGTGCTTGAATAAAGTAGACACACGTATACACACAGACTTTCTTCAGCAGTGTCACTATTCTCACCCAGTAATATTGGGGGGTTTTCTGCCTTAGCTTTCCCCATAAAATAAGGAACAAGCTACAGTGTCTGTACCATGTGAAGAACCCTGAGATCCTGCTGTTTCTTCTAAAAAAGTAATATGCTTGTGTGATAAATCCTTTCAATTTTCTCCAAAGTTTCTTGTAATGGTTTCTCTAACATTGATAATCCTGCCATTCTGTGCAACAGAACAATTTTTCAAGTAATTAACATTAGACTGAGAAGTAGGTTGACAAATACTCCTAGACTAAAACAAAAAATGTATTCCAGCCTGCTTTTATGAGTCTCCTTCCTTCGTTGAGAATGTGTGATGGTTTTTAGTGCTGTTTTTCACCGTCCTTATATTTTAAATTCTGTTGCAGTGTTTCAGCAAAAGGCCTGTCGAGTGACCAGTGGCGACAGCAGGACATACTGTGAGGCCGGGAATCCTGGTACAGAATTTAATTTAGCTCTTTAACTGCCTTGATATTTTTCAGTAGAACTAATAAGTTTTGCTGTGACTTGATTTTGGGTGATTTAGCATGTGTTTTGCCACCTACGATTTATATCCTTAATGGTATTGCAGCATTAAGAGATTAAAGAAAGAAGAATAAAAGTTATAGACTTGTTGGAAAGATTTGTAGAGTCAGAGTTACTTCACACTTTTCTGTTTCCCTTCATGATTATGACTAAAGCCAAGAAAAGGAAGGACAGGAGGGCTCAGTTGTGTAGTAATTCCAGCCATGGAAAAACACAAGTGGGGGGAGCGACGATTCTCCCCTGGGTACCCCCAGATGCATGCAAAATTAGTTACTTGTGGAAGTACACTGTTATTGGAGTTGTAGCACATTACAATGTTGCTACTAAAAATTCCATTACTGGTACCCCTTTGAACAATCCTTCCTTGCCTGAAATGAAGATAGTGGTGCCTGATGTAACAGAAAAACTGACCCAAATCATATTGATGGTTTGAATTTTTATCCTGGCCACACTCCCCATGCAGTGAAATATGTGCAACAGCCTCATAGAGGGCTCAGAACCCCTGTTCCATGGCTGCTCATGTTTTCTGGATCAGCCATTCCAGTATCAGTCTCCTGGGGAGAAGCAGTGCTACACCTCCCTGGGCCAAGCTGTGAATCTGGTAACGCACATCTCCTTCAGCTGAGCACTGTGTCATAATCTCCTGGAACACTGGGCTGCAGCATTCCCTTGTTGCTGCAATGTATTTAATAATGTATTTCCTTCCTTGGAGGAAGGAAATCTTGTCAAATTTCCTGACCAAATTTCGTCCACAACTTTTGAGATATGTAATGTATGTTGTTGAAAAAGAAAGGGATAAAAAGGCACTGTGAATATTTTATATAGCAACCATTTCCTTTAAAATGTCAGTACTGCAACTGTAGTGCTAGAAGGGGATTCTTTTATGGACCAACACTAATGGAGAATCCATGGACCAGGACAGTAGTAATGAAGGAAATGTTTGGGATGCTGCTCTGCTGCCCAAGGGTAATGGTAGGACCCTCAGTGATTTGTTGCATTTCTCACTTTGTACATTTTGTTGCAGAAGCACACAGAGGCCACACTGAGACAGTAACTTACAGCACTCTGGTACACAAGATCCCCCCTGAGCAGGAAGAACTCATCCACTTTCAGGAACAGGTGAAAAAGGGGGCAGTTTCTGTGGATGAAGCCCTTGATAGATTTAAACAGTGGCAGAACAAAAAGCAGAGACTACCATCCACTCAACAGGTATGAGTTTGAAATTTGTTTCTTGATAGGAATCTCGATCAGATGTTCTAAAAGCAAGTTCATGTGTTTTGGCTCCTCCTTATGAGGTCAGAAGTAATAATCATGATTTATATGCAAATCAGCTCCCAAGGAGCTTGCTGGCTATGGTTCTGAATCTTCTAGATACCCATTTCCACTGCTGTTTGAGTAGTTTTCTGGTTAAAATCCAGAGTTAAATATGCTGGTCTCCTAAGACTTGTGTTTTAAACTGTTGGGTGATGTGCATCGTTCATGAAACCATAAACCTTATGTCGCCAAACAAACCAAATGTGCTTTTGAGCAGTGTCAACTGACAGAAACATGACTATATCAAACATACATTTATTCTAGCAATTAAAATACATTAACTTGCGTCAGGCTTTATTCCTGTCTGAAAGGGCTGAATATGCTTAATAAAATCCATAATTGTTGGCAATGCTCTACAGCTCCTTTGTATTCAATGTATGCAGTAAACTGATATTGTAGTAAGTTAGCCGAGACTCCATTCCTTCATGCAGGAAAAGCCAATTCTTTATTCACATCCCTTATTTTATACAGTTTTCACATACCTCGTGTGCAGCACCTGTTGGCTGGTGTTTTTCTTACTGCTTCATTTTTTGGTCAGAAGGCAATTCGCGTGTAAGTGCTAAGATTCAGGTTGTTTACATTTTTATTTTACGGGTTCTCCTGGAACAGATCTCATTGTTTCCACAGATGCACCTGTTTTTCAACCCAAGAATAGGTTGTTGTGTTAACAAACCTTTCATACCAAGATTGTTTTCACATGGGATCTTGCAAATTGCTTAACTACACTTAGAAGAGATGGCAGGCTAGCTATTAATTTATTAGAGCAGGCCTGATTTTATGAGGCCTTTCTTTTATAGTTCTTCTACCTGTCACAACAAATTGAGTTGCACAAAAACAGGATTTAAAAAAGCCCACACACTGAGTCACTGAAAGAACTGCATCAAAGCTGCAAGTCATGGAGAGGAGGTTTGTTAATTACTTCTAAAAAGACACATGGAGGAAGAGGTTATGCCCTCATTTTATATGAGGTCATGCATTAACAAAAATAATTTCTTGTTGTTATTTAGTAGAAAGAGGAAAAGCAGAGCTAGTCTGCTGCTTTGCAGAGTGAAGAACTATCAGATACTGCCAGCAAGGAGAGTGCTCTTTGTGTTTGCATCTGCTTGAAAGTCTGAGCTTTGTCATGGCAGCACATCACTTAGAAGCAAAGGTGCAAGGGCCTGGAACAGTTTAGGGGGGCCATTTCCCAAGCTGGGCACCAGCAGCACAGAACCAGGATTCCACCAAAAATCCAAATCCATCTGCAGCCAAGCATGTGGATGAATTGCTGATATTGCTCTCAGTCAGAGGCATTTCTTGAGGAGGAAGATCATATCTAATCTGTGCCATGATAGCAGCACCAAGGATTTGTTTTTTGTTTGTTTTGGGTTTTTTTTTAGATGCCCATATTTCAAGGACAATTTACTTGGCTTGTTTCCACTGCTTCAGGAAAAAAGCTACTTTGTAGTGGTAGTTTTTACCCTGCATTGCATGTGTGGCTTTTCTTTGGTTTTGTTCCATAGAAAAGTCTTTTCTTCTTTCTCCTCTATAAACATGATGAACTGACTTCATGCTATCACTGCAGTTTTTTGTCCTTCACTTGGATTTTTGAGCAAAAATAGCTTTTCCAAAGCCCCCCCACCAAAAAAACAAAAACAAAACAAAAACAACAACAACAACAAACCACCACCCAGACAAACAGAAAATAACACCCAAGCCTCTGTAATCTAATGCCAAAATAATTTTAATTTACAGCTGCCAGGGATAACTCCACAAGAGTCTTAGGTGAAAATGCTAAAATTAGCATCATAAACATTTTTCAGTCTTGGAGAGAGAGATTCTTGGTGTTCAGAAAGCTAAAAAATTCAGCTTTTTGTAGTGTCTTATTATTTCTACAGCAAATTTCCATTACTGATTTCTGCTGAAACCTACTGATTTGGTTTTATGCTTGTTTTTTTTACTTAAAGGAAAAAGTGCATCACCTTAGAGACACCACCATCAGAAACAGACAAGAAAATGAAAACCTGAATGGTAAGTTGCTCTTTTTGTGCCTTTAAGGACTCTGCAGCCTTGAACTGTAAGTGTAGTGCAGAGGTCTGATCCAATCCCTTTTGGATCAAGGCCTTGAATTTGTAATGAACAATTTCTGTATCTGACCACATTTATTTTAGAATAATCAGGCCTTCAGCAGTGTCAAGATTTCATCCCAAAGATGAACTCTCTGCAAGTTAATGGGGCAGAAAATTTACCAAGTCTCTGTGGCTCAGCTTAGTATTTCCTACCGCATCATCAGAATTTGGGTAGATGGCTTCTTTAGAACAATTTGCTTGATGACTTCAATATTTTATTTGTAAATCAGCCATCAACTTGCAAATTCTTCATGCACTTTCTACTGCTGCAGCAGTTTTTGTGAGTACTGTGGTCATTATTTAAAACTGTGTCATTGGTGATTTAAGATGCTTTTTTTCCCTTTCTGGGGAAAAAGGGGATTTTTGGAGTTGTCTCATGCAGGGTCAGGAGCTGGACTCTATGATGATTGTGGGTGCCCTCCAGCTCAGAATATTCTGTGATTCTTTGTGATTGAATGTTATCTACAATAGTATAAAGCATCTGCCTTTCCCACAAATGGTTTTCTCTTGTTGCTACAAAAAGATTCTATTAGATGGTATTGGTTTTAGGCCTTTGATTTCTGTAAACTTCAGTACATATGCTGAAAGGAAAATCAGTGAATTTTTTTTTCACATTGGACTTAGTACCATTTCTATTATCCCTATTTAAAATTACCACCTAAATGTGTTATTTCCTTACTGCAAGAGAGGAAAATAATGCACAGTACTGCTTTCATTATTCTCTTAGACAGCGTTGTATTTATGTAAGGTACTGTAATTAATTAAGGGAAATTCCTGCTGGCCCAGTAGCAGCTTTGCAGTCCAGATATTTCAGCTTTAATATCCTCTGTGGCTGGTAGGGGGGCAATGTCCTGAGCAAAAGCCTTCACAAGGTGCTCATAGCCAGAGGGCTTACGATCACTGCAGCTCATGGGAACATGAGCGTGACTCTCGGAAAGTATTTGTCTGCAGTGTGCACTTTAAGACCACAGGAGCAGTCCTGTCTCTGTAGCTGTCCTCCTTCTCCAGAGTTCATTATTGAGTCATGCCAGCAGAAGTGTAGTATCAACAGCAGAATTGTTAATTTTGTGAAATTATCCAGTTACCCAGATGGTGATCGCTATATTCCCTTCTGATGCTAACCTCACTGCCCTCTGTTATACTGTCATATATCCTGTGATGCATATAAATCAGCAGCTTTGCATTGCAGAAATACAGGGAAAAGAATCATTACAGTCTGTGTCCAACAAGAGAAATCAAATATTTCAATGCTTGAAAAAAAGGACTTCCTTTAGAACTGAAAGCATATCAATGGCAAGAGTAAGCAAGGATTACAGAAGGAGGACCTCTATAGTCCGGATATAAATTGCCTGAAACAAAAATGTCAATCACTTTCTCTTCTCCATCTCCATTTGTCAAAAATGACAATCACTTTCTCCTCGAAATTCCTAAGGAAAGCAGACCAGAGAGGATTCAAGGGACATTTTGTTTCACATGCCATTTAGTAAAGTGGTACGTGTGAATGTCAGCAGTCCTCAGATTTATTCAAAGAAGTTTTTACATGCCTATACAGACTCTCCCTGCTGTACCTTTAAAAACATGGGCCTTCCTCTCTAGACTCCATGTTTGAAATCAGGATTTGGATAGTCTTTTTTGTAGACAGTTTTTGAAGTCTTGATTGAGGATTTAAAGAGATCACATCTGAAGTCTGATAGAAAATGAATTTGATTTTATTTTAATGAGAAAGGAAAATATCTCCTAGAAATTAGTATGGGATGTAATTTTTAGTTTCTTGATAAGTTTGATCTTGCTTCCACTATAATGAAGTTATTAATGAGAGTGGCACTCATTTCAGTCTTCCATTATAAAATTTGATATTATCTCAAAGTTCATGTCTCATTTTGTAGCAGTTTAGTATAGGACTGAATAATACCCAGAAAAAAAAAAAAAAAAAAAATCAACTGCAAAGCAAAAGGTTCTGCCACTCTTGGAGTGAAGTATATACAAAAACCTGTTTTAAGAACAAATAAATCCTAGGCATGAAGAACATTCATTTTTAGAAAGTACTGGCAGGGACAATGCTTTAGCTCAATTCTGGTCTGACACACATCTGGTCTGACATGTAGACATTGAGAGTTTTTGGGGTTTTTTTTTCCCAAGATGTTAGCCAACAGACCAAAACCAGCAAAAATAAGTACCTTAAATAAAATTTCAGGGAAATACATAGAAGATTTGTGTACAAAAGCTCCACTTTTAAATCTGAGTAGCCCAGATTTTTCAGGGTGCACCACCAAAGTACTGAACTAGAAGTAGCCTATTGCCCATGGGAAATCTTATCTTTGAGCAAGGCTTCTTAAGCATAGGTAAGGCTGGAGAGTCTTGGATTTGTGCATGTCCACTAATAGAACAAATGGCAGCAGCTGAGACAATATTTAGGCAAGGATTACTAGACAAGTTTCCTTTAAAGTCCTAAAAAACAACACAGCTTTCACATGCATCCCACATCCTTACTTCCTAGCACATGGTAACATTTAAAAACCTGTGTGATGCCTACCTCCATCACTGGGCATTTGAATTACCTATGTGAATCTCATTTAGCCATTTCTGAACATGGAATTTCAAAATCTGCCTACTATTGCAGTTACATTACAGCACCTTGTGTGTCACATCCCACAGATTTAGTCATCCAGCCCCTAAAAATATACACAAGCTTGCAGAAACTACATAAGATGGTTTGAGTTGCTTGTAGTTAGCTATCCTCTCATAGCTAATATCTGTGGAAACACGAACTTTTTTGTTAGGGAGGGAAGTGCCAGGTCCCTCATCAAAACTGGGAGTGACTGATGCTCTGTTCTCCAGGCTTGGCATAGCAGCAAGGACTGAGTATTAGGTGTCTCTGCTTCATTGTTAGGTAATGAGCAAGACAGAGGCCACAGAGGACAATCTATAACTCAGATGGGCTTCAGGAGACAAATACTGCATTAAGTAAATGTTAAGCTTGATTTATTATTAGTGGTGGTGGTGTTACTACTAATGTTACTATTACAATGCTAGCAACTTCTATAATGGCTGGAGGTAGGTCTTGGAAAAAATGTTAGAGGTTTTAGCAGTCCTCCAGTGACAAATATACCCATGGGACAAATGAGCAATTCAGTCTTTGCATCTGTTCAGTCTTGGCCTCCCTGGCAAGACTGGCAAGGTAAGTGGCCTGCTGTGGAAAGGTCAAAGCTTTTCCCACAAGCTACTCAACTGCAAGTATTTATTTCTTAGCTGTTAAAATCAGGAGGTAGTGACACTGAAAATGGCCTTCCTATCAAGAAGGGCAACTTTACTAGCTGTTCCTGTTGACATTTTAATACTGACCTGCTCCTGTGAGGTTCTGTAAGTAGCCAGGTAATCCACTGCAGTAATGGTGTCCTCCAAAGAATTTCTTCTTCCACATTTTGATTTCCAAATCTGTAGATGCCCAGCTTGCTGCCAAAGACCAAATCTCTTTCCCATCTTGATCCAAAAATCACCCAGAAGAGCACTGTGCACATTCTACAAACTGGCAGGTTATTGATTACATTTGCTACCCAAAATGTCTGGCTTCATTCCCCAGCCCTCATCAGTGTCTTGTTTTTAGTCCAAGTTGCTAACAGATTGCTTATTCATCAGTTGATGCCTGTCCAGCTTGCAGGTTGTGTCTAAGTAGAGTTCCCTGAAAACTAAAAAAACACCCCTTATTTTTGAGCACAACCACCAACTTCTGTTGTCTCTGCTAGGTCAACAAGAAGATGAAAAAAGACCCTAATTTTGGCATTCGGATTCACAGGCACTACAACTTCTTTAGTCAGCTTAGCAAAGTTGAAATAACTTGGGATCCTGAAGCACATACAAGCTTTTGTATGTTTGGACAGTGAGGAAGTCATAAAAAAAGCTGGTTTTTTCCTTCATGGCTTCAACAATATTTCAGTCAGGACTTCTATTCTTGAAAATACTTACTTATTGGTAGTTTATAATAGTGTCCATTAGACTTGTGAAGGAACATCTTTAGCCTGGCGTATTTCCAATTTCTTTAGCTTCACATGGTGCTCGAAGTTTAAATCTAGAAAATAACAAAAATCAGTTTCATGCCTATTTGTCGCCAAGTCCGGTCTTCATGAGGCATGCTCACAGTCCCACTGCTGACAGGAGTTCACCAAGAAAATGAATATCCATGTATCTCTCACCTCTCTTAATTGCCACCAAGAGAGACCAGCTTGCTGTTGGGAGTAAGATTTGTACAAAATCCACCTCGTGTCATTCTCCCACACAACAACTGCTTATTTCTGTGAGTGTCTCTTGCTCCCCTGCTCCCAAGAGCATGTGTTGTCCTCATATGTGAAGTAAAACACAAAAAAATGACTCATTGCAGGAATGTGTTTTCTGAGTTATTTAACTTAGAAAGATATTTTGCACAAGCCTATCTTACGATTTAAATGATTATTGATTACATCTTCTTCTCTTTAGTCTACAGCTAGGAACCCAGCAGACAAGGAACAAATGCCTAATTACCCAAGGTGAGAGCAGGTATACGGATGCACACACACACAGGTGTTGTTTGTCATGGAAAAAAAACGCTTGTGGAGGTGCTTTCCATCCAAGTGCATTTGTGTAACAGGAGGATGGAAGTACACCTCAGACTCTGTGCACCTCAGAGGCTCTGATTTTGCAAGATAAACCATATTCCTCAAACAGTCTGGCTTGTACTATAGCTTCTTCTTTTATCAGCTATCAACCTATTTTTGTTTAGTGCAGGGCAGATTAGCAAGCAGTGAGGCACTGAGCTCACGTGTGGTGCAGCTGAAGAGAGTTCCTGCCAGTTATTGCCACTAAGGCAGGCTGTGCACCTAAGAGCTCTATTAGAGTCCTACATCCTGATTTCACAAGCAGTATCAAATATATTGAATAAAGTTGAAAGAGGTAGATACAACAATGTGTCCAGATTAAACACCAGACCAATGGTCATTTCAGTGCTGGGAAGCTTAGAGGTGATGATAGTGTCTCCATAAACAGCAGATTTTTCCAATGGTTGTGTTACGTTTGGGGCATCTAATAACCTCTATAAGAGCTGGGGGGGGGTTAATTATTACTATTTGCTACCTGTGTGCTTCCATTTATATCTCATTGTATTACTATTATATTGAGATATTGTTATAGCATTAATATTTTTATTATTATGTGATATTATTAAGTAATATTTGTTCACAGCAGCAAATGGATGCAATTTATTCCTGAAGACAACTGTAATTTTAAAGGCTTTGTTAGCTAAGTTACTGTGGTTCAATTTCCCTCTCAGCTTTTCCAAGTGAGGGGAGTACAGCAGGGTACTGTTGTTATTTGTTATTTTTTTGGACCAGAAAATGGATTTTATCTTCAATGGGGTCTCTTCTACCGCCCTACCCTCATGTAAAGGAGAGGGGAGTTTCTTCTTGCAAGAGCTGAGTGTCCATCTCTGAGTTCTGCTCACTTTCTCTCTGGAGTGCAGTGTCCACTCCATAAAACAAGAGGTGCTGCTATCTCTGCTTAATATCTGCTGCTGCTTATCCTCTGAATCACTTGTTGACCTTTCCTCTCTTCAAAAGTTCTCATTAGAAAAAATAAAATAAAATAAAATAGTCTTACGACCTGAGCTGAAAATGAAAAACTCCTTCAAGAATTGCCCCTCCTTCAAGAGGCAGCTAAACTCCTACTTGGGCATTCCTAATGGAGCTGTTTCTTTTAGTGGAGATGAAGTCACCTACACTTAATGAGTAAAAAAGCTTTGAATTTTGAAACCTCTGAGGCTGGAGAAAACTATTACAAAAAAAAACGGGTAATATCAGAGATGCTTATAAATTCCAGATTGTTAAAGTGAGATGAATCATGCAAGGGGAAAGGGGGAATTACCCCTGGGATCAGAACAGGTGATTTCTGTCACTTTAAGAAAATAATTATGTGGGAGAGAGGTGAATTAGATGTGGGAGAACTTGCAAATACAATTTCTCCAGAACATTGAATAAATTCTGTTTGCGAATTATCCACATCAAACTGCAAGGTTTTCCTCCTCTGCAAATTATGGCCTCTCCATAGCTTCCTTGCAGTTTTCTGTCTTCAGATTGGTTCAAAGAAACCACTTCTTTTTTAAAGACTAATTTCAGGGAGATTTTTGAGTGTTTGACTGTTACAAAAAATTGTAGATAAACATTCAAGACCTACCTTTCTATTGCTCGTGTTTTAACTCTCCAGACAGTTGAGTTTTCAACTCCAGTGCAAACTTCTAGCTAACTTAGCTAAGAATCACATTTTCCTTACGCGAGGTAGGAGGAGGATAAGGGAATTGGTATCCATCTGGGCGATGTGAAGGAACAGAACGGTTTTGATTCTCACATACTCATTTCAACAAATACAGTTTGATCTTATTCTAAACAGACCTGAGCAGCCTATTGAATAACAGGCCTTTTCCATCATTACCTGCAGGGTGACTCTCCAGCCAGCTGCACTTCACTTCCCTCTGCTTGGCATCCCACACGTGCTCCGAGTGTGCCCTGACAGCCTCAGGCTCCAGCCCGTCCTGCACTGACACCGCCGTGGGGTCACTGCTGCACTTCCAGTGCCTTGGATTCTCTCACCAGGGCCAGCTCTGGAAGAAGACCAGTATCACTAAAGCAAATTAATAATGTTTCTTGTAAAGTCATCACTGAATTTTACACCTTTTCTTTGCTTTTCCTTTTTCCAAGATGACAGCTGACAATGTATATAAAGATGTATTGCGTGTTTTGGTTAAAAATTTTTGAAGTCATTTCAGTTTTTCCACTGTGCTTGGTAAGTTGCTTAAAAGTAAATTTTATGCGCAAAAGAGGAAGATTGTAAAAGGTTATAAAGATTATTAAGTGAAGGTAAATAAAATTTAGCTTTTACTTTTTGTTGAAACATTTTTATATGAACTCTGTACAAAAATTTGTCTTTCCTAGGAATAATTGTATTTCATCACCGGTTTAAATAATTGTACTCACATTAAAGCTAATTTCTTAAGCCAAACTATGTAAACCAGCACTAATTATCTACTAATGCATTAAAGTGATTCCAAGAATCTGGTTTACAAAGAAATTGTGTTTTGTGTTGTAAGTTGACTAAGGTAAATTATATCCAGAACAAAACCAAATTCCTTTCTACTGCATTAACACAGCAACAGTAAAGGAATAAATATGGTTAATGGGTATAATGGTCTGCATTCCCGTAGGATTATTCCACAAAATTTAAGTGAGTATGTGATGATACAAAAGTATGCAAGATGACTTGCCCTATTTCATGCACAAAAACAAGAAAAAAAAAATCTCCTTAATATAAATACGTTTTTCTCCTTAACTATGTATTAAAGTGACACCCAAATTTGGAAGTGGGGGGTGGATTTGAAGTTCAAACCCTCAAGGCTCATATTATTTTTTCAATCCCAATATATTATTGTGCCAAGTGAACTATTAGGAATAAAAATAAAGCCAAAAAGCCAATATTGGGATTTAAAATAATGACAGAATCTTGAAAGCACATAAATGTCAACTAATTAAAAATCTATTTTCTATTTTAAATGGGTTGATTAAACATTTTCAGTGAATTATTTGTTCTCTGGGGGAAACCTGCATTTCTGTTAGAAACAGTCCCAACAAATACTGCAGATGTATTGCTATGAAGTCATAAATATTCTGTGACTGCTGTATTAGTGTGTCAACATAGCTTTGTGTACCATACAAAGCTATTTGAACCACAGCAAAAGTCCTGAAACGTGTAAGATGTTCCAGAGCTGGAAATCCAGTCAGTGTCTGGGAACTGAGGGCCGTGAGACTGTCAGGCTTTATAGGGGAGAAGCCAGGATATTTTAAGACTTACCTGGCTACATGAAAATAGGAGTGGGGAAAATTATATGGAAATCTAAATGAATATAAGCTGTTATTCCCCTCTTAAGAGGGGCTTTCCCTCTCCTCAATAATATTGATATTCTTACAAACCTAGCTACTCAGTGTATCCCCTGGCAAGCATTCCTGAGGAGATGACGTATAGATGGAAAAGACAACACAGAAAAGGAAAAGGTTCTTCATGTTGGTACCTGCTGTCTTTTCTGCCATTAGTTGCTGGTTTCTGTAGCAGGGGAGAGGAAGGGACTTTTCCTGGGAGAGGGTCAGTCCCCCCAAACCTCCAGGCAGGACCTGGATGCTCTCTGTGCTGCCAAAGGAGAGGCTGTGGCCCAGGGGCTCCTGTGCTCCAGTGGGAGGGCACCTGGGCAGTGCAGAGAGTTGTGGTCAATGGTAGCAGAGCACAAAACTGGACATTTGCAAAAATAAAGCACAGACAGTTACATCAAGGAAACAGTGTGGTTTTTCCTAGGGAAAAATAGAGTGTAACAGTCCAGCAGCACTGCCAAACACACAAAGCAGAAGCCTGAGGGTAGCTCCCCTCAGGAAACAGAAGTGCACTCTATGTGCCTTCATGTATTTGCATCTCTAACGTGACACTGCACAGTCTCCAGCCCAGGAGAGCTTAGGACTACCCAGAACAAAGCAACTCCTGTTCTCCGCTTCTGCTGCTTCACCCAAGCCCTGCTCTAGGCATCCCAGGCAGGGCAGCACGAGCGTTACAGATTTGGGCAGGCCTGTTTTACAGAAAGCAAGAGTATTTTCAGCTCTACTACAGAGTGCAGAGCAGTCTCAAAAGGATGCAGGATAGCAATAGGGAAGACATGCAGCGTAGCTTTAATGAAGAACTACTTCTGCTACACCACAGATTTGCTTGGTTCATCACTCTAGTCTCCTCTGACTCTTGATACTGTAATGCAGAACATCAAAAACCAAAACTCAGATCAACTCTTGCCAGTCTACAAAATCTTCCCAAAAAACTGTGTGTAATCCATAACAATGCAATTTCTATGGTATTAAATACCACAATGGCTAAACAAGTTGAAAACAGGGCTTTTGTTCATTTGGGTTTTGTTTACATACACAGAATTCCCACCCACCCACACTTTGAGGCAGACAGCCAAGGGCCCAGAGGAGAAATGAAGAGATGGATGCCTTTTTTTTTTTTTTCCCTTCTCCAAAGGGAATTTCTTCATCTCAGCGAAGTTAATTATGTTCAAGCTACAAGTAAAATCATTATGCATCTAAAAAAAAAAAAAAAAAAAAAAAAAATCATTGTTCCCCACCCCTCTCATATTCACTATTCACAGTCTCTTTTCTGCTGCAGGATTTTCGTACACTTCTTCAAGGTGTGCCACTGAGCTTCAGACACGTTTCTAAACAAACATTCCAACACAAAGGAAGTCCTGAAGTTTTGCTAACCAACTTGCTTCACTAACAGGGAACATCAGCAAGTCTGTTAGGCAGTGCATGAACAATTAAGTAAAATCACAGGAGCCTGAGAGCTTAACTGAGGCAAAATCCCTGTTGCAGGTGCTCTAAAATATTAGCTAAAATAGCTAAAATATTAATTTCCTTGTAAGCTACGGGATTCAGTAGCCAACCCATCAGCAATAACATCCCTCCACACTTCCAGCTGGCAGTATGTATTCTATTAAACTTGAACCAATAACTCATTGAAAAACAAATACTTTTAACACAGTGACATCCAAAAGAAGGAAAAAACAATGAAGAGAGATCCACAGGGACTGCAGTTTTCAGCAAGTTTGATCTGCCAGGAGCCTCATTACGGGAGAAATTTCAGTGAGTCAGCAGTGCTCAGATTGTCCACATTCTGCTGAGGTAACTCACCATCTGAATGTAGCCTTCATCCATGAGGGGGTGGCATGGTCTTGCTGGATGTTCACCCTACAAAAAAATACTCAGAGCATTTCAACATCGGTGTAACATGCAGCAGACCGAGAATAAATGTGAAGCCCTACCTTCATTTTACTAAAGAAGCTATAGTCCGTGCAAGAATATAAATGGTGCTGAAGATGGGTTTCAGTCTTCCTAGGAAACATCTACTGTGCTAAGAGAGGGAGCAAAATGATGAGAGTTGTCCTGACAGTGCTCGAGGGGGTGTGAATGACAAAGAGGAGGCAGAACCGTGTAGACTGACTGCTCATCCCCTTCGTTTACTGTAACCAACTTTCTTCCTGACAAACTTCAGAGTCATAAATTCAGTAACACTGAAGTGAGTCATTCCAGAAATAGGCCCCAAGACAAGCCATCAACAAGCAAGGGAGGCACATACTCAGCCACTAGACACACTGGGATGCAGTAGCTGAAATTAAGAACTGCATCCAGAGAGCAGGGAAAAACTTAATGGAGGCAGAAAGTGGTCCCAGGGAAGCAGCAGTCAGTTTATGCCAGACTCCTAGTATGAGAAATCAAAAGACCTATACCAACAGGACTGCCAAGTCTCAACAATCATTTCAAAGGCTTGGATCAGCCTCTTCTTACAGGAAAAAAAAAATCATCAAAAAACAACCCAAAACCAAAAACCCCACAGGAATAAAGTGGCCAGGTCTCAGCTCACTTCTGCAAGGACCCTCCATACACACAGCAGGAGTTCCACAGAGGTGAAGAATCCATTGAGGCTGCCCAACACTGTAAAAAAGCACACACAGAAGTTGCAATTGTTTGCAGATGCAAGTGATGTGCAATACTAAAATGCTCACCAGAAAAATAAACTGTTGCTACCTATGCAGAGAATGCACCTAGTCTAGTTAAAAAAATAAAATACAAAAAACAGCATTTTCAAATCTGTCAGCATTAAAGTTCATCAGTTGCAATGCTAAAATACCTCATTATCAATCTGCAGTATCAGTCCTGGCAGAAGACAGGCCGAAATATTTCACTGCAGGGCACTAACCTGTGAGGCTTGGTTGGGTTTCAGCAGCTCTTCAGAAAGTAACTCTGGATCCAGTGCATTTCAAGGCAAGACACGCAGGTCTGACCATTAATCTGAAGGACTTTTTCCTAGCATGGGTTTGGATAATTCAGTCACCTTCTCTGGTGCTTGCAATATTTTCCTTTGCTAGATTAAGTGCTGTTATCAGAAGTCTTTTCACACAAAGATATTTATAGATAAAGAAAAATATCCAAACTTAAATGGAGATCACAAAGCAGACTTGTTAAACTTTGCTGTAGTTTTTGAGGTTATCATTAGCAGTTGTGCCTGCAAGGCATGGGCTGGCACACACCATTGCTGTTTATTATACCACAGGAACACTCACATGGCCTCACTCTGGAGATGAGGATCCCACAGCCATAATATAAATTACATACAGCTTAGATTTCACTCACACTCAGAAAACAAGAGTCAGAGCCACAAGGTAAATAACTGTACATACGGCTTATGGCAGGTGATCTCATCCCTCTCAATTTACCACGTCAGTAGGTTCATCTGTCCTTTTCCACCCAAATCTGATATCTGACTAGGCATCAAAATCTAGACAAAAACCTAGACATCAAATCCTGGACAGCCCACATCAGCTGCCATTCTCCCAAGTCATAGTTCTGGCTCACAGCACACAAGAAGTATGGAGAGACACAAAGGAGATGGAGAGTGGGAAAGGATTAGGCCAGGGGGAAATGGCACCATTACCACGAGAGGGAAGCCTTCATTTATGATAAAAACTCCATCACGGGCAATGCAGTCAAGAACTTACATTAGTTTTCTATTCTAGGGTGGATTCAGTGAATCTATAACCACAGGGAAAAAAACAAATTAACTTCCTGATGCTGTCTCTACTGATCAATTACCTCTGGAGCCAAGCAAGCTTCCTCCCCCAAAAAAAAAAAAAAAAAAAAAAAAAAGAGAGAGAGAAAATTACCACCTTCCCCCCCCCCCCCCCCCCCCCCCAAATTACATGTTTTCCAGCCCTAACACACTAAAAACTTTTGGATTGATATTATTACACAAATAGCACATGGGTACCATAAACTGCAGTGCATATTTTATCTTGTTGCCTTCCTGTTCAAGAGTTTCAATCTCACTTGATGGATCAGGCTCAACAGTGACACAAGTGCTCTGGTAAGGGAGAGTGACCAAAAAGTGATGAGACCAAAACAATTGAGAAAAATTCTACTCAGTTCTACAGAGGATTCTTCTCTTCTTAATCCGTCAAATGAGTTTTAAGCTGCCTTTACACCATACCTGACTTGCCCTAGTTTATTAAGAGGCTAAAATCACCCTAACTCCTGTGGGAAAAACTGAAGTATTTTTATCTCCCAATATCAGAGTGGTAATTTCAGAAACGAGAGAAAGATAGAAGTAGCATCATTCCTCTGCTCTGATAATTTCATTGCTTTTTAAGCATTGTCACACCATTTATTTTCTCCTGCCCACCTGAAATGGAACTCTACAAGATGTGAGAACACTGTAAAAGGAGTCTCAAGGAAAGATACATTATAACACTTCTCAGGAAGGTTTATTTATTTTCTGGAAACTTTTTGTTAGTATTTCCTGCTACATGAGCTTGAACACTGAACTCAACTGCCACCACACAATATGTTTCCTCAGTTTTTATGGGTTTGTTTTGCTCAAGTGTCATTAACCAGATCTATTTCTATTTCTGACTGGTGATCTGAACAGAGTTCTTATTTCTTTTACCAGTTTTACATATTAGATGTCAGATTTTTGCGTAATTTTATGCCTTGCAAGAATAACAAAACTGCACAGTGAAGGCATTTCAGAGTGAAAAACCACAACTGCTTGCAAAATTAAGCTGAGATCAGGATACTAACAAAATCAGCTCTCCAGGGCATGGGTCAGCTTCTCAAAAGAGTCTGAGAAAGCTACACTTCTGCTGGTGCTTCAAACAGAATTACTTCCTGCAGCCCAGTGCTGTAAAATACAATCTTGCCTTGTAAAACTCATAATTTAGAGTCTTTACGATACTGCTGAAGAAAAGCAGAAATTTAACCTGCACAGCCCCTCTGATCACCGTCCAGCTGAAGTCAAAGCAAAGTTCTAACAAATTCTCTATTATTCTAGCAAGCTCCACTTCTCCAAGCTAATCTAAATATCATCTTTATGTTTCAGCAAAATATTGGAAAAAATGGCAGTGGCGTTCCTGAGGAAACACACGACTCCAGTGTAAGAACGTGGGCATATTCTGGTACACCAACAACAGGGTGAAAAGAAACTGTTTTACCACGGGGAGGAGACAGCTTTAATTCACTTATAAGGTTATTAATTCTAAGGTTGCAGAGTAACCCCCAATGAAGAGCTCAAGATACCTGTTTTAACAGGCAGCTGACAGAAGGCATTTGGCGAGATATTGCGCCATTTTCCACAGAAGACCAAATTAACATAAACCGAAATGAAAGTGAATGAGATTAGGTATGGCTGGAACAAGGTGTGCACTGCAGGAAAGCACCTAAGCCCCCTAGTTCAAAGAAGTCCCACAATGACAACGTTTGCTCCTCTCCTGCTCAACCTCGTTCGAACACTTGCTGCACCTGAAGGAACAGCTGAGCCTAGCACACCATCCTCCTTCAGTTCCCTCCCATCTCAGCTTGCTATTATGCCCTGAGGAAGAAAAGCTGGTAGATATCCACCCACACACTCCTTACGTCTCCCTTCTGCTTGGTTTCCTTCCCGGGAGGCCAAAAAGGCCATGCTTTCCCCTCGTGGCATGCCAGCCAACACTTCTGCAGCCACACAGATATTTCCTTTCATATTCTTCCTTAAACTTCTGTGAGCCAGCTACAGTCAAACCACAACGCAGCCTAGAGGGAAACTAGCTCAATGGTGGGAAACACTTTTTTCTTTTTTTTTTTTCCTCCCCATGAATAAGTCCCAGATAGCATCAAACTGAACAGACTAATGAAACACCCTGCATGTCTGTTTTGCTTCACTGACCTAATCTATTTGCTAAACACTTTGGGTTTTAGGGTATCAGAAAATCTCATAGTCAGTTGCTTGCTCAGTCTCACACAGCCAAGCTCTCCTTATCTAGCAGCTTTCCATGGAGCATTAAGTTAAGTAAGACTCCCTGCACTCACCACAGAAGCTGCAGATTATTTATTCAGGAAATTTAAGTAGGTTTTTGAGAACACTGGCAACCAGGGCATTTTTCCCATTCATAAACAGAGCATAAAACCAAAAACATGTCCAAGACAAAACCACATTGTATTCCAACAGCTGGGGGAGTAAAGACCCCTCCATCCTCTTCTTGCTTGTATACCTCATTGTAAAGGACGTATTTAAGTGGTGGGTGAGCTGATTCCGAGCCTTCTCTTCCCACCCGCAGCTTTTGTTGCATTTGCCTCTGTTCAATCATTCATTCATGCTCCCTCGGCCACTCACCCACATCTATTCCTTGCTGACAGCCCAGCTGCACACACACATTCCCAATTACAGGAACAGCTTCTGTGTTCCAGCGCTGACAGAACAAGAGAAGCAGTGGTGAGAGAAGGCTCTGAAAGGCCTCAAGATGCGCTGTCCCAGCACACACAAGTAATGTGCATGTGTTCAAGCTCCATCTTGCAAAACAGAAGCAGTCCCCAGGGGACTATTTGCAAGATCAAATTGTTGCTGATTTTAGATCCAGAGACAGCACTGGTAGCCATCAAACATGGAAAGTGGTGTTTTCAAAGGAACAGAAGGCAGCTGAAATGGAAGAGCCTGAACTTGAAGAGCTCAGCCTTAATAGCCGCAGGAAAAGCAACAGTCCCTCAGTTGGAGGTAACCCTGCCCATCCTGTCACTGGACACTACTGAAAACATTCTTTCCCCACCCTCTTGACACCCACCCTTGAGATATTTGTGTGCATGGATAAGATCCCCTCCATCTTCTCTTCTCCAGGCTGAATGACCCCTGGTCCCTCAGCCTTTCCTCGTAAGAGATGCTCCAAATTCTAACCAGACACGTGATGCCTCACATCCTAATAAAGAGTCATTACTGAAGAAATCCAATACAACAAAAATTTAGGATAGAAAGCATTCATCTTCTACAGACACTACTGGAACTGTGACACCCAGGCACATCAGGCCCACTCTTTTCTGCCTCATGTTTTTCTAATAGCACTTTTCCTCTTTTCTCTCAGGGTTCAAGGCAAGCCTCAAGACAGTATAGTTGTGCCCCACACAGCAAAGAATCCAGTCCACCCAGCGGTGAGCTACAAAGAGAGTCCTGCAAGGAGTATTTCGAGTTCTCGGAGATGCTCCTGATGACCCTGAGCATCGCCAGCACAACATGATGTATGCAATAGCAAAGGAAAGACGTGATGGGGCACAGACAAGGAGCATAATAGCAGAAATGGCATAATTCTCATACTTTATCTTCATTATTTGACAGTTCACAATCTCTTCAGGATGAAACCCACTATCTTATCAGCTGATGAGCTCAGCTGATCGCAATGACACATACTACATTAAACTCTCCAGCAACCAGAGTGTAATAGCCCTCATTGCTGCGAGAGATTGACAGTGCCATTTTAAATCTATTTGATTTCTCAGTAGATATGGGTTTCTGATGAATCATTATGTCTCAGTGTAGCAGAGAGGATGGGCTACAACCCAGCTAGATAACCAGCAGTGAACACAAAAGATTGTATAGCAACATGATATGCAAAGCATGGAAGAATAATGATCAAATGAAGGCTTTCAACCCTGGAAGAAGGAAACCTAGTTTCTAAATTATGCTGAGTATTAAATAAGTATGCCAATTTCAAATGTGGTGACTACCTGCTAGGACTATATTGCAACATTTACTCTCACTTTTAAAGAAATGAGGAGGGAAGAGAAGGATGATGCTGCTGCTGCTGTTCAAGCCCCAGCTGAGATTTGGGCAGCAGGGTGTGTTATCTGAGCACAGCAGCTGCTGCGTGTAGCTGAAGCCTATTCTGGGATTGCAAGATGCCACCTGGATTTTTTGTGGGGGTACCACAGCCAGTGTGGCTGCCACCACACTGCCACATATTCAAGTGTAGAACACCTTGGAAGATTTTGTCCCTGGGAGCAATGCTCTCACAAGGACTGAGAATGCTAAGCTCAGAGACTCACCCCAAATCCCAGCACTGCTCTTGAAGCCCAGTCGAGGTGTCTGCCCTCTAACTTGAGTGCTTGGGCAGCACAGCAGCAATTCAGGCTCTCTGAGGCATTGAACTCTGCCCATAGAGCAGGAAGGACTAAATGCCCACCTGTAAGCAATCAGGGGTGCTACACCCACAAGCTCACATCTGGGAAGCTCGCCATCATCAGTCATTTGGAAATCCAACCCTCTCAGGTCTCTTTAGTAATCAGAAATTGTAAACTTCTAAAAGGCAAAAAGCTGGTCAAATAAAAAGCCTGGATCTGCAAGGCTAAGACTTGAGAGCATTACAACATATGCTAGATGCCTTGCCAGGGACAGAGCATACCAGAAACCTTGAACCAAAAGTCAAAAATCTTTGGTTTATGATTATTCTACCTTTAATTGTTTACTAGTTGCTTAAATGTGTGGCACCTTATCAGCTCAACAGCTGGCTGCATTGCAAGGATCACAAAATAAGCTGAGTTGGAAGGGACCCACAAGGATCATCAAGTCCAACTCCTGGTCCTGCACAGCACCATCCCCAAGAGTCACGCCATGTGCCCGAGAGCACTGTCCAAGCGCTCCGTATTACCCACATCCACTGCAAGCCTCCTGGAGCTGAATTTTTCACTGTGAAAGGCTTCTAGCAAATATAAGGTACTTCTGAGAAGCAGCAGGGGAAGTTAGTAATGGGGAGAGCACTCTTCAGATGGATTAGGATATTTAAATAAATGAGGCCTAAAAGCCATTCGTTTTGAAACTACCCTTGCCAGTGATTAACATGTTGTAACAACTCAGCCTGGTGTTAATCTCCACGGGCAGACAAAGAAACATTAGCCTAGACTATTTGTTCATAATTTTTAAACTGAAATTTCATAAGATACTTTGGGATGCAGTAACCTCTAGAGGACCCCTGTAAATTAATTTCTTTTCAAATATCCACAACCTAAGGAGAGAGGGCTTTAAATTAGTACCTTGCATTAGATGAAACAGCTTCTCATTGTGTTCACTGCAAAATGTGAATTAACAGAGAAGAATCAGCAGCTGTATTAGCAAAACTATTTTATAAAAAAAAGCATTTTGTCAGAGGCATCCTTTGCTTTCTCTCCCATACATCCAAACAACTGCATTTTAGTAAAACCAGCAGAGCCTTGCCTCATCAGAGGAGCCTGTGCTTTTGAAGGCCATGCTGTATCAGGAAAATTCAGACATATGCAAGGTTCAGGCAGGAGCTTGGGAGGAAAGGGGGGAGGAGGAAGTTTGAAAGTTTGGGGGTTTTAAAGCACTAACCTATGAAGAAGTGGAGTCCTTCAGCAGTAGGAGCAAACAATGGATGACACAAGGAGCTCTCCCAGACTTAAGGGCAGTAAATTTAAGCCCCCCAAATACTTAAATTACAAAGAAATAGAGAAGGCTTAACTCAGCAGATATAGCTGCATTTGTCAGTCCCAACACTAGATGTGAAAGCATAATTTATGATTAACATTTCAGCTGATCCATTCTTTGTTAGTCTCAGTATTCAGCCAGATAATATATCTGCTCAACATCCTTCTGTAATTTTGGCAAATTGGTTTTGATCAATGGTGTTCTTGCTAACAGCCCACCTCTTAATTGGCATTGCAGCACAGCTTCAGCTTCTTGTCAGGCTTGGGATGGAGAGCCCCTTCAGTTACAGCTCTTGCACACAGCGCTCACAATGCCTGCCTGGAATGCTGAATGAAGAGCTGCCTGCTTGTCGGGGCCCCATCTGCAGAGAGCCTGGCTACCACCCATCTAACTCACCACCCCACAAACAGGGGCAGAGCTACCTGGGCTGTGTGGGGCAGCCTAGGAGTGCTCATTCCAGAGACACTACAAGCTCATCTGACACCTGGCTGTCATGTGTTGGTAAACCAAGGCACACAGCAAGCCTGGAAGAAAGATCCTGACAAGCTCCAGGGCTGAAGTGAAGGTAGGCAACAAAATGCCAGGCTGAGTTCACGTTCTGAAATCAGGTGGATTTTTGTTTCCACTATGAGCAAACCATACATTCTCCAGGAGCTTCGATGGAAGAAATACTTGGCAATCATTTTAGGTATATCAATGAGAGGGCTTGCTGAATCTGCAATTCTGGCTAAAACATCAACAAAAATCTTACACTGAAGTAAGAAAATGATGGAGGACAAAGCTGAAAGCACATTGTTATTTAAAGAAAAAAAAAAAATAGTTGTTCCCTCTTTGGACAACACGGTTGAAACCACTTCCACATAGAGAGTCTTAAAAATCTGTTCTTCTTTTCCATGTCTTCCATGTGCAAATGACTTGCATGATGGGCAGTTGTGAAAGACTGGGAAGGGTTTTTTACTCTTAAAATCAGAAAGTCAAGTAAGAAAGAATAACACCAGAATAAATCTAAAGATACAGAAAGTATTAACTTGACATGCCTATCATCTGTAACTTCAAAATACAGAAGAGTGAACCCAAAAGGCAAGCTTGATGGAAAGCAAATACGCATAAATCAGTCATTGCAAGTGTTGCTAAAAATACAGCTGATTCCAGGAATTCATCAATTCGAAAGCATATTTGACATGCATACATAGTAGGAATTGCACATTCATAAACATACCTCAGGACATGCCTCAGCCACTGGGCTTGGGGAAAAAAAAAAATCATCCCTAATGAATGTTTGTACCTATTTGAACCACAGTTCTTATGTTCCTGTCTATTCTTTAGAGCAACCATGGGATCAGGCTATGGTTATTCACCTCACTTCACAGAATGCTAATCCCCAGCTATCAGAAGGGAAAAGCCACTTATCTCAGTAACAGGGGCTGCTGTACTCTGCTGTCATTTCAGTCTGGAACCAGATGTATTCAAGAAAACAACTATAAGGAAGGAGTTGCAAATCTTGTTTAAATTCCACCACAGGATTATTTATGATGTATGTGATGTTTCAACCCGATTTCTCAAAGATGGGGGAAACAGCATTTATAGATTAAAGTATCATTAGAAAGAAAGGAAGAAAGAATGAAAGAAGAAAGGAACAAAAGAATATTATAAGCCTTGGTACCAAATGCAAACACTCAAGATGCTGTTTTAAAATCCACTGGAAGATCACGAGTAGCAAGCGGCTTTGTAATCCGGCATTTTGAAAACAGCAGGAGCTTAAGCTCTCCTCCTGCCCCTGCTGAGTCAGCAAAAGGAAACCAGCATTGCAGTGGCAGTGATTCACAGAGGGCTCCAGGATGCCCTGCTCCACCCTTTGGAAAGAATGGATCAGCTATCAATCTCTCAACAATAATCAAAGCAGCTCAAGGGAAGCCAAAGAAAAGGCTTAGCAGAACAGCACAAGCAGATCCCATTCAAAATAAGTGCCGATTTGCAAGGCTACCTGCCCATTACACTGGATACTTTTTTGGTCAGAATACGCCTACACTGGAGTTTCTTTGCCATTTAATTTTATGGGTCATGCCCCAGAAGAAAACAGAATCAGAAAATTATTGCAGTGAAGTAAATTAATTAATTACATGTTACAAGGAGCACCGGTTAAGCATTAAGGCTTTTATTTCTTCTGACTTGATGCATTTGTTGAGCAATGTGCTCACACTCAGCCCTTCCTATCTGTTCTCCAGCATTACAGCCTCATGAGGCCACGTACTCACGCCACATCTCCCTTAGAGTCAACCCAGGACAACAAGTTTGGAAAGGGAATATTTGCTGTAGGGTGAAAACCACCGTAGTTGTGTTGACAGGTGTTCTTTCTGTTTTGACGTGCTTCATCTAGATCCCTCTTCCTCCACTAAAACAAAAGGAAACAGTGTATTTTTTTCACTTCAAGAATAAAAGACAGCTCCAAATATCTGCTTGTTATGAAAAAAAAAAAAAAAAAAACCAACCTGTCATTTTCCTCCCTTTCAACTGCTATTAGAGCTTTACTATGGTTTGGGATATTTAATGATCATGCTAAAAGATACATATGCAAGAAGTTGACTGATCTTTTAAATAATCCATTACACATAGGATAGCACCTGGTTTGTGTAATTTATCGAAACAGGGAGGCATTGAAGAAATTCACTGTTTTACTCTACATCTCCAAATCATGCCGGCTTTGCCAAGAGGCCAAAAATATTCTCAATAGGAAGTTAGGACAGATTAGTAAAACTTACCCTCTTTCTAAGAGAGAATCTGGCTGCTTGTGCACACAAATGCTACACAGCTTGTGTAAAAGTGCTTTCAGTAAAAGCTGATGTGATTCATACCCATATTAACACCCTTTGACAAGAGGTTTTGGGGGGTTTTTAATTATGCAATAACTATACAAAAGTGTAGCTCTGCTCATATCATTTTCTTTCATGTAAAAATATTTAACTATCCCATCCCCAAACTCTTCATTTATTTCTTTCATTGAGCTTTTCCAACTAGATTAGTCTTGACATACCTGCAAGCTCTGCTGTTTCATTTCAAACCTGATGTTACATTTGTTATTCCTATGTTATAGCAATGGAATATTGCAAACATGATTTTCTTTTAAGAGTCTGTCAAGCCAGTGCACACATGAAAGTGTTTAACTGCAGCGTTAATACCAGTTGTCCCTATCTTACACTTGGAATATTCATTTGTAGTTGTGCAGACTGGCATAAAAACATGGCTGTTTAATTTTACTGTTGTGTGTGAACAGGAGGGTATTGCTCTCTTTTATTTCTTTAAATGAAGATGACCATTTGGAGGCATCTGCCTAATTACTCTGGTAATTATCTATTTCAGCACAGGGAGAAGCTCCTAAGGACATTGTCCTACCTGTTTAGAGGTTGCTTTTTTACCTAAGCAAGTGACAAAAGTCTCGGCATCATCCTGTGACGTAAGTGCTCGATAAAAACCAGTCATTTATATGAGGAAGGGTTACTGCTGGGATCAGACTCCACCAAACAGAGCTGCACTTCCAGATCATGACTGCCAGTGCTGAAAGCAGTTTACAAGGGAGAAGGGAAGTGTTATACACACAAGTGTATTCACACAGCTGCCTTCAGGGAAAGGTAACATGAGAACACCGCATTTATTTACATTAACCAGGACACAGACTGTGTCTGCAAATGTAGGTGCAAACTCTCACAATATATTAGTTAGAGGTGTAAGTCCATTTTCAATACGTATTTAATTTTGCCACTAGTTGTCTAATCTTCTTTCACCTCACCGTAAGAAGTAAGAACACAGCAGGTTTAAAAATCAAGCAAACCTCATGTCTCATTAGGAGAAATGTCAAACTCTCCGCATTAGAAGAAAAACTGAGAGCAAATTTTATTCAATATAAAAATCCCTGTCTGGAAAACAGAAAAATGACTGTACTGTATGAATATGCCTGATTATTCTTTGAGATTACAGCCTGCAGACCAGAGTGCAAGCTATCTCTCTTTTAGATTCACAGCCCCTCAGCCAAAGCCGTGGCACTTGATCTGTGCCAGCTCTTACCCAGCAGCAGCTGAGGAACAAGCGATCTTTCATTTGCCAAGCAGTAAAACCCACACAGAATAATTGCCGAGCAACAGGCAGCGTGCTGTAAATCAAAAGTTGTTGCAGAGCCACCCTCTCAGAGGCAGGAAATTTTCCTGTTGTGTTTCAGAGATTTAGACTAGTCTGAATTTGGAGGAGACCACATGATGGTACCAGCACAGGTCTCAAAGAATGTGCCTTCTCCCTGCTTGCTGGGGACCCCCAGTGAATAGGAAGTTGGAATGAATGGTCTTAAATCATATTAAATCCCACTGCTCTTAGTAGCTCCCAGGCATTTAAGAACAATGTTCAGTTCTCGACCAAACAAATTTTCCCTTCTCCCATTCTGGTTTTCCAAGCCTGTCTGCACTAGTCACAACAGAAGCCACTGGAAAAGAGCAGGAAACAGCTGGAAGAAATAATAGTAGCCACTGTGGGAAGGGGATGCCACAGAACAAGGCAGTTCCCAGGCAAGTCCTCTTTTCCAGGATCTCCACTTCCGTGTGAGGTTATTGCACTAAGACCACTGAAAAGAGAAGTACCCCATTAGACTGCAGACTAGGACCCTGCTATCCTCACAACTCTGCTGCAAGATTGTCACAGAATAAGCCTTATTCCACAATCTACTCTAAGCAACGTGAGCCATAGCATTTTGGTATCCTTTCAAGGAGTATGGCCATCCAGTAGAAGACAGTGCTTTGAAAAAGCAACTAAACTCACATGGATGGCCCCAGCATGGTGAGAAAACAGCCAATTCCCCAGAGGCATGTCACTTGGGATGGGTTCAGCAGGTTTGTTCATTGCTGTCCACATCCATCCCAAGGAAGAGCGTGGGCTTGTCTGGGGTGACACTCCTCCCCAGCCCTCCCCACACAGCCAAGTACAAGTTATGGGATGCAGCAAGTTACCTCTGGCTTTTAACAAGGAGTTGCTAAGACATTCTCCAAGCCAAACTCTCTTATTGAGACAGATGCTCTACTTGATAAATTACTGTGTTCAGACTACTTAGAAATTGGAGAGGTGGATTGAGAGGTTAGTTACAATTTAAAGAGATTCTATCACCACAGGGCCTAAGTCATGCCAGGCAGACATAGCAAGGTGAATTTATTCCTGTGGTGGTCAAAACATCTAAGTGTCTCTGATATGAACCACACAGAGGCTACTGCTGCCATAAAAAGCCACAGCAGTTTGTTCAACAGCCTTTGTGCAAAAATGGAAGACAATTGCCTGCCAGATGTTGTCCATCATCTCTTCACTCTAATCTGTACAACATAACTTCTCCATCTTAATAGCTGTAAAGGAAATAAATCAATAACTGATAGTAAACTAAAGTCTTCACCAACTCAGTTATATTTTTCCAGGGAATGGCTTCACTTTGGTATTTAAAAACTACCTGTGACTGAAAATGCCACTGTTTCCATATAAACCAGCATTATTTTCCACAGATGAATTAACTTTCAGTCTACTGAAACTGAATTCACTGACGCTGTTCTTCAGTGAGCCAAATTATTCCAAAAAATCATCTGTCTGTAACAAGCATTGACTAATGCCCTCTCAGTACAAAACACAAGCTGACTTTCAACAGATGTTACTTTGAAATCTCTTCTAATTGTGGCCAGCTCAAGAGCATTCAGATCAATGCACAGCATGTGCAGGCTCAGAGTGCTGATATGCTCAGCCCCTGCTACAGTTTCAGCTTGGTATCGCACACACTCACATGGCGCACATTCACCACGGAGTTTTTGTCCATCAAAATCATAAAGAACATTTCTCCTTGCACATGTTATATAATTGGCCAAATTTCTACAAGCATATGAAAAAATTTATAGACCAGACCAGACTTAAATACAATTAACCAAGGCGGTTTGGGGTCATTTAATCAGGACATACAACTATTTGCACAGTTAGCACTGCTTTTAAGAGCAATTGTTCCATATTTCTCTTAAGAGTAATAAATTACAAGGTTCTTCCCTTGCCTTTGCAATCCAATTTCTTATTTTATCTCTTGACTTTTATTCTCTCTCCCACATGTTCCTCCCTTAATTACAACTTCAAACATTAGAGAAAAAAACTGTCACAATGAATCAGATGGTTAGTCCATGAGGTGTGATATTCTATTTAATACTGATGTCAGACTGGCAGATCACTTGGAAACAGCACTGCACTGCAAGTCAGCTGAAGAGAAATTCTCATAAGCTTTTTCAATAGTCAGTTCCTCTAGTTGATTCCTTAGTGGTTTTAACCAATGCGAACCACAGGAAAGCCGAAGAGATGGTCTGCCGCTGTTGCAACACTTGGGTTTCAAATAGGTGTCATTTCCTACAGAAAAGGCACAACAACTGGGTCTGCAGAACATGTTTATACGCAAATTTCAGCTTTCTACCAATGCAAGGTACTTCCCCTATATAATACTATTCTGTGTGCTCAGGAAGAAACTAGAAAAATAATTAAATCTATGCATCTGTCCTACCAAAAAGCGTTAATCCCTTGAAAATCACATTTACACAATCTTTTCAACCATCTGCTTTTCAAGCAACGATGTCTCCTAACATTTCCAGGGTGTGAGAAGCTAAGCGACAGAGTTAAAGTAACAAAAAGGTCATCAAATTCTGCCTGAAGTCACAAGCAGTGCCAGGTTTGATTTAATCTTAGGCTGAAAAAGCTTCCCAACTCCAAGTTTGCAAGCTTTGAGTTAGAGTAACTCTGGCCAGACACTTCAGTTTAAATCTATTTCAGTGTTATCCAGTTTCAACAGCTTTCCCAAAGGATTCAGAGCGAGTTTTCAGATTAGTCCTTGGTGTGCTCCACGAAGGAGTAGGGGTAATGGCAGTGAAGAACTACAGCCTGTACAATTGGCTCTACAGTAACTCTCCCTTCAGTTTCTGACTCCATGCAAACTGGGTATTCCACATGTTTTTTTAAAGGTAAATGCACGTGTGAGAAACCTGAAGTGAATAAGAGAACAAAGACAGAAATAAGAATTCCTACGGAAATGCAGTTAAGACAAATATTGAGTCTCACAGTTCATAATTTGGCAACCTCCTCTAAATATCCTGTTGGATATTCAGTGTGATCCCTCAAGAAGGCTTTAGATATATTAGGCCTTAGTGCAGCACCTGCAATCAGCAAGATTTTTCCACTCACCTCCATGAGAGAAAAATGAATTTTGTATAAACCCCCTTGTTTATCATACAGATACACACTGTTTACTTATTCAAGACACTGTTCTCTCCTTCCTGCCTTGGTGGGTACTCAGCAATTGCTGAGCTCCTTTAATACAGTTGGAATATTTGAAGCATGAATCAGAAGGTAATACTGCACATAGTGTTTTGTTAGGTATTTTATGATAGATTACACTCATTAAACCTGTGATTACTGTTTGTATTTATTGTGTTCCAAGGAAGGATTACAAAACCAGTCCTACAGACCTGCTAGAAGGCTTAATCGCACATTTGCTGTATTTGCACCAGAAATTAAAAAGCAGAAAGTTACATTCTTTAGGCAAAATTAAAGTTTGCTCACACATACATTAATTTCTTTTTTCTAGCTGCTGGATTTCCCCATGCTTTATTGTAGAGTCCTGACATATAAAAAGCTCTACTTCTACACTTTATATGATGCTTCAGGAATTAGAAAAGGAGAAATAAATGCAGTTGCACAAAAGCTTTAAATTATTCACAGCAGTAATAGTCACTGTAGTGGTACTTTTACTTATTTGAGCTATCATATGAAAAAAGGTCATGGCAGGATGAGGGCTGGAGAAAAGGATGAGAGCAGAAATACATTATAAAAAACCCCACCAAACCAAACCCTTTCTCTAGTAGCTAACAATGTGTCTTTTACATGACAGTAAGATTCAAGCATTGTCAGATTTCATCCTTTTGAAGGTTGGTGCAATTTTTTCAGCACTTCAAAGGGATTTGACTTTGTTTCAGACTCAACTGTGGCCTCTTATATAACTGGAAGAAAACCACTTCAGATTTACAACAGATTTTAAGCTTTTCTCCCTAGCACAGAGATCTTTCTGTGTCATATAACAAGCATGGAAACGACCACACAAGACAGATAGGGACCTGTAAGGCTCCACTGAAGGGAGCTCTTTAGGAAAAACACCTGTAACACCATCATTTTCCCCTCATCAACTTACACAGCCCTAAAGGCAAGGAAAAGACACAAAGATGTTTCTAGGGAACATACACGAGCAACACCAAACCCAGTTCTTCATAACAAACTGTGCAGTATGTATGCAGTAAACCTCTGCAGTCCACCAAATGCAAAAGCATTTTCCCTGACATATCTAGCCATTGTTTTAATTGCTGGCAAATCCCCTGTCAAAACTCTGTAAGGTGGTACAGATTATGACAACAAATCCATTTCCAGTTATTTCCAAAGGATATTTTTCAATAATGAAAAAATAGGAGGGATCCTGCACAAAACCTCAGAGTTGCTCTCTCAGCCCATAATTATGCAATTTCATGATCAATGTTACTTTTCTGTCAGAAAAGACACCTCACATGGAATCCAAAATGAGCAAACATTACAGATGTGAAGCAGGTATTTCAGTGGCAATTCTCCCATTAAATCATCAGCTGAGTTGCCAGCAGCACTAAAGGCAATGAAAACACTGCAGCTATTACAAAAGCAGCAACTGATCTGTAACACAGACAAGCATTATTCTTTGTTTGCAACAAAGATGAGAAAATTGCAAAGAAAATGGAGTTTGTGGCTAGGAAACAAGTTTCTCCAGCTGTTGCATCAGACAGCAAGATCAGAAAGGCTTCACTCACAGTTGATAATAGCTCTTTTCCTCTTGGAAACTACAACTAAATGGCCAACTGTGGGAGGAAAAATAAATTCCCAATATTGTTCATTATTTCCTACATTATTGGAGTATATCTCATGAGCTGGAGTATATCTCACGAGCAAGGAATTTTTACCTTTATAGAACCCTTCCAAGTTTTTCAAAACCATACTGAAAGTTCTATTTCTAAGTTTGCCATCATAAACAAAATTTACGTTTCCTTTCTTTCCTTCTTATTACTAGGTCAAAGGGAACACTAAGCCAGGGCTTGCCTTAAAAAACACCCCTTGATTTTTGTGAAGAATGTGTGTGTGATCCTGTCCAGCAGCAAGCCTTGGAAAGACATCTTGAATAGAAGAAATCTTCAAGATGCTCCAGTTGTTTATCTTTCCATACTACAAACAAGAACTTTGACAGCTTCAGATGGCACAAAGAAATCACAGCACTTGCAATACTATCTCCTGACACAAATATTCCCATGGTGGATGAAGTTTTTATATCTTAATTGCAGGCAAAAATTATTTCATTAAATTTTAAGACTAAACAGGGTAAGAATGGCACAGTTAACCAAAATTTTGTCACCAGCACAGATCAAACTGTTCCCACAAAGGGAAATAGTCAAAACCCCCAGATTCATTTCACCTAAGGGGCAAGTGACATTAGATGCTTGAGGTTATCTAAATGTAAAGTTTCAGTACATAGGTTTTCAACGAGAGACTTGCCATTCCAATTTCCTTTCCTCCTATTTATTTTGCAAATGTTCAGTACCGCTCTGGAAGATTTTTTTAACAGGAAAAAGAAAGGGAGGTTGCAGTATTTATTTTTTCAGGGTTAAGTACAACATTTTTGTAATAGCGCTGAGCTTGAACATATCCTCAGCCCCTTCTGTAGGAAAGCACAGTTGCACCCTGTTGCTAAGGCAGGACAGGGGAGTTGTCAGTTCTTACCCAGAAAACAGCATAAGCAGCAGCAAGCTGGCAATCAAATCTAGTTCTGCTTTAATCTTTCAGACTCCAAACTCTTTCTCCAGCTTGCTGTCCCCAAAATCACTTGCTGTAGGCTTTAAACAGCTTTAAGCTCTCACCTGGGAGCAGTACGGTCTAATGTCACCTGCTTTATTTCAGTCCAGGCCGCCTGTTCAGGTCCTTTATCACAAATATCCCAGTGAACAGAGCTTTTCTGGGATCTGAGCTTTCTGGTTTATTCCATAGCTCAACTGTTCCTGCCTGTCCACTGCTGTGTGACTCAGCAGTCATTTCCCCACACCTGCAATCCCTCTCTAGCATTTAGTACCTTGGCTCAGAAGCCGCTCTGACCCGCAGCCCACACAGGTAGGTTGTGCTGCCAAGGGCCTGGCTAGTCCCATTATCCCAGTCTAGGAGCACCAAGAGCCACTCTTGAAGTGACTTTCAACTTTCTTTACTAGAAGGGGCACGACCAAGGTCTCCTCTATGAAAAGGAAATGTTCAGGTAAGCAAACAGGAAGGGCCACAAAGAATATACAATATGTAATCTTAAAAGTCTTACAGGAATTATATTGATCCCAGCCTTCAAGTTAAGTCCATGTATTTTTGATGAAAGGAGATTTTTATTTGGCTGGATTCAGCTGTGAAATATATGGCCTTGCCAAAAGGAACATTAGCTCATTTACCTTGACATGGACCAAATCATCTATCTGGACTTGGATCTAGATAGACAGGACATCCTTCCAATTTTGCAAAGTCAGTTTAGGACTTCTGCATTTGTCCATCCAGGTTAAGAGAGGTTCTATGTTCTTTCTCTCTTCTTTGAAAGAGTAAGAAGAGTTTAAAAATTCAGCCTACACTAAGCAGTTTACTTTCGTGACTAGATAGATGCCACCTTGTCATCTTGGATCTCAGTGTCTGGCCTTCAGAACTGTGCCATATCTGTGGAGAGGAATTTCCTGTCTGAAGGAGAGCTGTAAGAAATCAGATTTATGAGTTTCAACAGACAGGGTTTCGATACCACCTAATAGAAACACAGAAGGGCAGAACTATGAGAGTATTTTATAGTGTCCCTTATAGTACCTTTTCTTATCACTGCTCACCCTCTTTGTCCTGTTGGCCTCCAGCATATCACACACTGTTCTGCCATTCTCGAGTCTGTACACAGAGGGCTGAAAAATTTATTTCTTTTTTAATAACCTGACAAACTTCTCTGAACCTTGCCTGCCTAGAAGACAGAAGCAAAGCTGTGTTTTGCCTCCAAGGTTTGAAGCGCTTTGGATTGATTTGTGTATTTTTTGAAGAACAGACAGCAAGTAGGTCTGCTGCCACTCTTATGAGTCTCAAATTGCCACCCCAGGAAACTGGCCTCAGTGTTCTCAGGCCTAGGGTCAAAAGCAGATCTGAGGCAAGTTGACACTGACATGCTTTTATCTCTGTGACAATAGCAGAGTGGCAACTTGATCTCACCCAAGATGGCTATCCATTTTCTAAGTGTTTCATAAACATTAACAGTTTGCAATGCTCTAAACTGATACACAAGATGGACCATTATTCCATTATTGCCATTTCAGAGAGGCAGAGAAAATTAAGGGAGACGACAGACTTAGGTGTTCTACGGAAAACCACAGCAGTGCCTGAACTCAGACTCAACTCGTAAACCTTTGTCTGAAAGTCAGCAAATGTGCAAGTGAAACCACAAGGCATCACAAGGACTCACCAGTGTGATCTGGGGACTACTGCAGCCAAGTTTTTATTGACTTATACCCCATTTAACCAGATACTGGCTGCATTACCATATGAATACAATCAGCCTTGTTATAGGCACATGCTGCTGCACGCCCAGGAAACTTGGGCATCTCTGTACTACGTTCCCCAGGCTTCCACTACAGAATTACGACAATCCAAGCTGAATCTTTCTTCATCCGCAGCATCAGCAAGTCACAGGGTCTTACTCCTCTTTGATGTCTTATTTTCCAGAGGTGAAAACAAAAAACATTTGAAATCATTAAATTTAAACATTACACACAATTTTCTGCATTACAGCCACTATAACATATACCTATTTAGGAATTTTGCTCATACCACTCCTGAAGGGGTAGGAAATTTTCAGCTTACAGATCAAAAACACAAGTAGACAGCTATCAACAGTCCTGCTTCTCCCATCTTAAATACAGTATTTTCCTTACTATTCATTCTTTTTGTTACTTAGTTTTCAGCAATCTGCTGCTCTCCCCCCCACCAACAGCAAACAGAGAGGAAGTGATAAAAGTTCTTTTTCCTAAACGTATCTCCAGGAATTCATATCCATTAAAGTTAAGCAAATACACTAACATTTAAAAGGGATTCAACTGTTTAAGCTGGCAGGTACCCCTGAATGTTCCTGGACTCCAGTGGTTTCATTCCCCAAAGGAAACACTCAGCAACTCAAAGGTTATCACCTTTCATGACAGAATCACTGAAACATCCAGGTGGAAAAACCTCCAAGATCAAGTCCAACTCTTGACCAATCATCACCATGCCAACTAGACCATAGCAGTAAGTGCCACAACAAGTCGTTTCTTCAACATCTCCAGGGAGGGTGACTCCACCATCTTCCTCATTCCAATGTTTAACAACCCTTTCTGAGAAGGAATTCCTTCTGATGTTCAGCCTGAGTGTCCTCTAGCATAGCTTGAGACTATGTCCTTTCATCCTGTCACTGACAGACAATCAATGCAGCCTGTGTAGATTCCTCTGCAGCATTGAAACAAATGAAAAACAAACAAATAAACAAGGAAAAAAAAAATAAAAAAAGAAAAAAAAAAGTAAACCAGTCCCAGTCTGGGCACCTAAATGGACAAGCCACATAAAAGAAAAATAATGACATCTTCATAAAACTTTGTTATGCTCAAATAAAAGCAACCAAAAACTCATTAACCATTCTCAGAAATCACAATTCACACACTCTTAAAAATAACAAGCCCCCAAATAGAACAAAGATAGGAAATTACAAGTTACAAACAAATTGCTTTTAACTAGTTCAGACAGAGGAGCATATCAACCTCACTATTTCACTTACGCCATTCCCGAGACAGCTCCAGCGGCTGGTATGTTGTGTTACACCCTGCCTACTCTGCTGAGCAACCCACTGGCATCAGCACAGCCATGGCAAGCAGGGCAACACGCTGGGATTCAGGTACTCAGCCTCATCTTGGACTCAGCTGTACACTGATACACAGCTGAACATGTGGAGCTGGAGAAATAAAATGACCTGCAGCTACTTCCCCTGCCATAATTTTTATGATGTTCACAAATTATACCCCACAGCAATCACACAACTTCCAGCTCTTTTTGCAACAGTCCAGAGTGATGTTGTTTGCATAAAGGCTTTGTTTCAGGCTTCCCTTAGAAGCAGTGCATGCAGCAGCTACTACGCTAATATGCTTGCTCCTGGAGAAACCTGTCACTGGTCCCTTTGCCTCGTCCTTCCCTTGGGTTTTCCACCTGCTGGGCTGGAGCACAGCTTTCTAGCCAGCATAGTCTGCATTTCAGAAAAGCAGCAGCACCCAGTGCAGGTTCAAAAAAAGCAAACAAGGACAACACAGCTCTACACCAACCACAGTGGCAGAGGCTTCTCAGGTTCCCTACCTCATGGTTTCCAGCAACACCATCCTCTTATCTCCTCCTCAGCTCAAACCTACAAAGAAAGTTCTACAAAGTAGTAGTACCCCCTCTCCAAGGCCTTCCATTGTGATGCAGATTCCAGTCACTTTCTTTTCAGAGCCAGGTGTTCTTCCTTCTCAATAGCAAAGTCTCTCTGGCTCACATTTAATCCCAACAGAAGCATGAGTGGCAATAAGATGCCAGTAAAGCCCAGGAGGAACCATCTGTTCTATTATAAACATCCTTAAGAGTGCTTCTTTAACCCATTTATGGTGCATCTTCATCAAATCTTTGAAGTTTTACAGCAGGTTGTTTCCTGCCCCGCAAAAAGCTTCACTCAACCCTGGCAGAGAAGTTGTGAAGCCAATTACCACAGCTAGTGGCTTCATGCAGACCACCTGGGCTGGGGCATGGTCTGCCATATGCTGCCTTCCACACGCTGGGAGCCTCTTCTGTCAGGGTGTTGGTCCCACCTGCAGCCCACACTACAGCACAGATACACCTACTTACCCCACCTTGCTGATACATCCCCACATGGTAAAACTTCCATGTGCCCAAGCCCAAGTCATTCCCACACAACAGGGGTTCTTTTATGCTACAGGCTTTCAATTCTTTATAGCATGTGCTTCAAATCCATGTGGGGCTACCAGAAATCAGAGGGTAGGCATGACAAGCTCTAGCCACCTACCTATTCTACTTGCCCTTTTCCAGTCTATATAAAGCATCAGCAGTATTCCTATTTTTCTTTTCCCAAGACATCATCCATTCCCTGCGTTACCCAGCCCTGCCTTCTCAGTATTCCTGCCCCTAAATCCTCCAGCTGACTCTTCTTAAGGACTACATCCCTTCTCTCAGAAGCACACTGCCAGGCCCAAGCCTTCCCTTCTCTTCATTATTTAGTTTCTCAAGAGCTGGCAGCCTCCAGTTTTCAGCCACAGGATCATTTAGGATGGAAAAGACCTCTAAGATTGTCAAGTCCAACCACTCACCTAACACTGCCAGGTTCACCACTAAACCATGTCCCTAAGTACCTCCTCCTCAATTCCGCTCATCACAGCAGCAGTAGGTGCTCCACCATTCCATTCCCATATTGACATTTCATCTTCTTCCCATCCTTGTACCCAGTGCTGGGGACTTCACCTTTCAGACTCCGGCTTGAGCCTGTCATTGCCAGGAGCCACATGATGAGTCCTGCTTATACAGAGATCAGTTAGTCCTCAGATGGTCAGCTGAGCAGACCTCCTCCTCCTTGTTTGCCCTTAGTGAAGACTGAACCGTGCCCAGAAGAGCTAGTGCCTTCCATAGGCTCCCATCCTTGACTGAGTTGTTAAAAAACTGATTATTCTTGTTTAAAGTATAAAACTACAACATTTTGTAACTTTAAAAAGGAACTCACTGTTTACCATACAAGGTAATGGCTTGTATGGCTTGGTTCACCACTCTTTGAACCATCTTTCACTTCACAAGCCACAAATCACAATGTGTCCATGACACTAATTGCAGCATTTCAATTAATGTAGATTTTGTAGATTGCATAAATTGTAGATTTCAATTAATGTAAATAAAAGTAATTACAATAATTATTGCTACTGTGGTGCAATTATACTACTAATTCTGCCCTCTCAAATTATGATCACCCTGACTTGCATTTCTGCAATCCTCTATGTCTTTATATACTCCCTGCCCCACCTCCCCTTCAAAGGGAGAAAGACCAAGAAATTTCTTATGTCACACACAGCATTCCATCACCTACCAGCAATCTAATCAAGCTATCCTGTTCTGACCTGCTAGTACAGATATGCTAATCTTAGTTAGGTTTAGTTGACCAAATAGACAAATCAGAGAGAGATAAACAGAGTTGATATAGCTGGGGACAAGGCAGAAATTGTAGCTCATAGACTGCCTTCTACCATGTAGTTATGGTTCAAATTTTTGTACCAATACCAGTATTTTCAAGTTTCTTGTAAGCCACAAACTGGGATGCAGTTTCACTTTGAAAATACAGAAGACTAATGTTTCCTGAACCCTCTAGGCTGGGAACACTGCAGGTATTTCACACCCACACAGGACAAGTAATTACCAGCCAAATGTGGTTACAGCTCCAATTGTTACTCTATAACTATGTTTGTGCCTATGTTTGTGTCTAAATCACTAGGCAAATATGCTCTGGAGAGGAAATCACAGTCGCTGGTACACCAGTTGCCTGAAGCAGTTACACACCTACCCTTGCTAGGAAGCCACTTTCCTTCCAGAGGAAATAAGAGTGGACACAGGAGATGAGAGGGTGGAGAAAGGATGGGTGACAACACAACATCAAGAAGTATCTGGACACCCACCAAGCTGACAGCTAAGAATCACTCTGAAGGTGCACTGCTGAGATCTGCCTTATAAACAGACTGATAGCTCTGTTGTGTTTTACTCTATGAACTTTCTCCCCAGCATGGCTAAGTAGACTAGAAAAAAGGATTTTAGTTAAGAAGTGGTCAAAAATTCTTCAAGAACTGATGACATATAAAGTGTTGTAGAGAGCATATTGAACCAGTACTACATTATGGTGTTCGAAGTGCCAAGGGTTATCATTTTTCAGATGAAATGTAAAATGCAGGTTCTGCTTGCTGTGACCATTGTTAGCTTTTCAAAAGTCAGAGGCTTTACTTTCAGCGACTGAGCAAAAGTTCAAAAGTTCCTTATGTAATCCATTTTCTACTGTTTTGTAGAATTTTTTCATACTACCTTGTAGATGCATTCCATACATTCTATGAATGCATTCCATACATTCTATGATTAAAAAAAAAAAAAAAAAAAAAGAGATGAACATGCAAAACTGAAGTGTGAAGATGTTAGTCTATGGCAGTTTTTATCCCAAATGTGTTAGAATAGAGTCATGATAGAATAAGTTTGTAGCTGTAAATATAAGACATCTAAGACAGAAAATCCTGCGCCTAGAACTTACCATGCAGATGTATACTACTATAACTTCATGGAAGTACACCATCATTGTGTCTCAAATAGCTACTGTAATTTTGTGATAGAGTAGAGCTTTCTTATCAGGATTGACTGCCTTATCAACATGAAAGTTTTACCATGTGGGGATGTATCCTTCTTCCTGCAGACACTACGGATGAACACACTCTGCTGGGTTGATCCAAGCTTGTACAGACCTCTCCCAACACAACCATTCACTGTGTGGCATGGACAACCCATTCCACCCCTCAAGGAAGAAGTCACATACACTGCAAGCCAAACTGTACCATGCAGGTTCCTAAGCTCACAAGGCAATTGTGGCAGAAGGCAGTTAAAATATAAAATTTTCTGTATACGGTCATATGCTGCCTCCATACCCAAAGTTCTTGCTGAAGTATAGAAGAAATCTGTTACAAATACTTCTGTGAACAAAGCCCTTTGTTGTTATCAAAGGAAGTCATTCATTTAAGTGGCTACATGACTTTTCTTTATGGTAAGACAAGCAATCACAGACTTTGCTGTGACTGGAAGAGCAATAAAAATAATAATTAGAAAAGAGTCATTTTTATGGACTTAATTTTTAAAAAATAAAAAAGGGTCAGGGAACCTCGTCTAATTCCTTGCCAATTCATAAAAGCTGTGTCTTTGATTTCTCTAATATACCAATGAAATTAAAAGTTAATAAAACTCTACTGAAAGAGAACAATTCCTTGGCTTCCACAGAGAAATATATTCTTTAATACATCGCCATTCATTATGACTGACGAGCCTTTTTGCACTTGGGTCTGCTGTTCGTAAAAGAAGTTTTAAAATCACATCAAAAGTTACTTCTAAGGAATACTCCCCTATTTGAAATTATTACTAAGACTTTTTAAAGAAAAAGGACATCCGTATTATCTTACTAATAGCTTATTAAAATGGCCAAGAGCTTGCTTTAGAATAGAAGTTATAGAAAATAAGTAAGGAGAAGAGACACTGTAATAAACCTTATTAGAGCTAACTAATTTCGGTATATGAAAACCTGAGAAATAATTTCAAAATCTTCTTAGCATCACACACAAATAGGATTCTCTCAAAGAGAAATGTTCTAAAATATGTTTTCATTTTCAAGTCATTGCAAGAACAAAAGAAATTACAAATCAGTGACATAGCAATAATGTTGTTGTTGTCTTACAGAAACATCCTGGAAATTATTCACCTTTCTCCAGTCAGTTTTTTATTGTTTTATTTACTGTCAGAAAAACACTTCATTAGCTTTCACCTATGAACTGGAAAAGTGCATTTTAGTGCAGTTTCTGTATCCTTTAGGCCAATGCCATCAAAGCCACTTTGTATTTTCTAACTAAATCTGTTTGACTCATATAATCTCATTTCATGTTTCTTCTAATTAGACTGGGTTTTTTCACTCTTCAGCACTAGAGGAATGCCTGCTGCACATCATCTTCTCAAGAACCAGCCCAGTCAGAGACAACTGCTGCTGTTTCTCCAAATGACTACAGCTAGCTGGATTTAAATAAATTTTCTTCTTGCCTTTGATTGTCTATACCACTGCTGTTCTACATAAGAAAATACACGGTATAATAACTAAATGCTTTTATTGAACAGGATTACGAGTTATTATTACTTTCATTTTAATAACTCAGGCGTTGCCAAGACCAACTCCACAAAACACCACAAGGCTAATTTTGGCAGCTTCATGGGTCTGATTGTGATTTAAAGGTCCAAAGAAAGCCAGAAAGCAGTAGGAAATGAACAACTATCCATGGAGGTAGTCAAGGGAGAACATTTAAGTCTTTTGTCCTCAGTCAGGAACTATTATTTCTATAAAAGAAATCTAATTTGGATCCTATGAATCCTTCACAGATGCTTTCACTCAGAACAGCAGTTAATAGCTGTATTATGGAGAATTACATTATTGCCTAAATTCATAAATTCAAGCTGCATCTTTCTTGCAGTTCACTTCCTGTGACATTCTGTATCTCCTATTTATACCTCAAACCTTACTGTAGCACTTACATTTTAAATGGAAGAAGATGCAGAAACTGTGGAGGGTATTTAAATTAGAACAAAGCATTATGATCATAATATCAACCACAACACATGTAATTACATTATCTTCTTCGAAAACACAGTAATAAAGGGGGAAAAAAATAAAAGGGGGACAATATATTGGGTACAAAAGAAGTAAACCCCCAAAAGAGAATGTAGCCTTGCCTTTGACAAGTGCATTACATCTACTGCCTGTAGATTTATGGCTTTCTCTCTAGTCTTCATTCCAGCAATCTTTGTCAGCTTGACACACCTGTACATTTTGAATTGAACGGCAAGACAAGGAGATGAGTTTCTTCTGAGATTGTAGAGAGATAACTTGTGCACCAAGTGTAAGAGCTGTTAAGTCACCTACAGCATTCCTGGAAGGGATGGGATATCGTAGTATTATTTACAACTCCTGTGCAGTTTGCTTTAAAGGTTTTATTAAACAGACACTTAGAGAAGTTATTTTTTCCTAAGGTAATTACAGATGTGACTCAATTAGGGTACTAAAATAGATACTTTAGCTGGTAGAAAAAATATTTTAATAACGAATTTAAAATAAAATAGTTGTACCTTCCTACAGCAAGGAAATACCTTAAAAAAAAACCAAAAAACAAAACAAAAACAAACACAAACAAACAAACAAAAACAAAAAAAAAAACCCCATCCACAACTAAAACCAATATCTCCTTTGAAGCTGTAAAACTTGCTTTAAAATCAATGAAAAAACTAACTTACTGGAGAATAACACCATTTCCTTCAAAGCAAAGTGGTGATTGAAATGGAATGTATTTTTTTATTCATTTCCCCGCGCTCATCTTACAACAGATTAGTAATGAGTAGATGAGTTGTTTATTTCAGAAGAACTCATACATATAAGCAGGATTTTAGAAAGTTCACACGCAACAGATTGTGGTACGAATTTGTATATTTTATTATCATTTCATTCCACCCAACTGCACACAAAGAAATCATTCAAATTATGAAGAAAGTATACTGGAATGTTGATTTTAGCAGGGTTTTTTTCTAAATTCTCCTTTTTAAGACTAAAAAATTGATTTTTAAAGGGGATATACGTGAAATTTCAGTATGAAACAATTATTTTCATAAAACACAATACTTGAACATTTTAAAAATACTATGGAGTTGATAAACAGTCATAAATTTAACACAGGTTCCCTCTAATTAAAGAGTGGTTCTCAAAATAAATCAACAATTCCCTAGTGCACTTATAAAGCGAAAAGATCAAAAGCAGGAACTGGTATCTTTCCTTCCAGTGTTAATTAGTAATTAAAAATCTTAGCTTCATTAGTACCTACTCTGAAATGGTTTGATTTTTTTTTTTTCTTTTTTTTGCTGGGGAATGAAGATGTCACACAGACAAATCCTGCAACAAAAGTCATAAAGATTAACCACTTTTGAAAAAGTCATAAAGATTAACCACTTTTGAAACTGCTTGCCTTCATCACAGTTAAAAAAATATATGAAACTGTATTATTTTCTTTTAAATACACATCTTACTTTTAGACCTCAGCTTTCAGTTGGTCTGGAGCTGCATGTAGTTGCATGTATTGCATAATTATACTGGCCAAGTAACACCCTTCCTCTATGACAGTTCAGATCTGACTGATAATTTTAAGAAATAAAAATATTAGATTTTTCTTTTCTTTTCTTTTCCTTTTTTTTTTTTTATTTTATTTTCATAGTACAGAAACTGACAGCTCCTACTATTTGGTTCAACTGCAAGTCCTAAAGAATTTCCTGTATTTGGGGCAAGAGGGACAGGATTGGGCCTTGCCACTCTTTCAAAATCGAGTCGATTAAACAAATGTCCCCGTATGGATTTCAAGTGTCTTCCAGTTGCAATTTACTTGATGCCTCCGATCCTGATTCCGTTTTCACAGCTCGATATTTTCTGCATACAAGGTAATCATCAGGATAGCAGTAAACCCCGTTAGTAAACCAGCATTCTGAATAAGGAAGAATGTAAGATCCGTCTTTCTTCCTGTCACTTTCTCCCGCAGCATATCATTCATCTCTGGGAACTGAAAAAAGGAAATTTTTAGGTAAGTATTGCCATCTCGTGGCAGCATGCTTAATTTAAGGCATTAAGAACTGAACCATACTGCTACTTTGGATTGAATATTAGAACTAACAGAGGATCAAGGCAGCCACAGGAAAATATCATCCTAATTACCCTGAAAAACCACTCCACCAAGGATGGTAGGATAAAATGGTGGGTTTTTCCTCTCTACTGTGACTTCTTCTGGTTGTGTCTCATGCAAATTTTCCCTTTTTGATTCCAGCATCCTCCTAGGTTCCAATTGTTGGTCCATGTGTTGCTAGGAGCAGCTGGCCTTGTATTGCTAAATGTTTTGTTTCCTCCTTCACTGCTATAAAGAGGAATCCTTGTTTGGGAAACAGAAGATTACGATTCTTCTTCTCTGTCTAAAGGAAAATGAAGTGAAGATGAGAACATGGACAACCCCTCAGAAATTAGAAACCTTTTTTACATGTCTGGTGGGCTCATCAGGTAGGAAGGAATCTAGGAAGAAGAGGAAGACAACTGGTGTGAAACTGGTGGTAGGAGATTCAATGTGACATTACAGTGCCATGAAGGGATTCTTCGTTCCATAATATACATCTTAATGGCTAACACAAGAGCAAAGGGTCACTGATCTGCTGCTAACTGCAGAAACAAAGATATTGCCTCTGGAGCCAGTGGGGGTGATGGCAGAAGAGCACAGGCATGTAGTTCCCTGCATGGGATGATTCAAGCTATGCTCGCTGCAGGTAAAGTCAACTATAATGGCTTTTGAGAAATAAGCCTTAAAGTATTCTGTTCTACTGAGAATAGTATAACCAGAATACAATGAAGACAGTTTATTTCAGCCCTAGTTAGGAAACCTTCAGGCTGGGTGACTCAGAAACTGTATCTTTCTTTGATCTCACAACACAAAAACAGTCATTGAAGGTAATGCAACTCTTGAAGAACAGGCTAAGGTTAGCAGGAAGAGTCCAAAGCTTCCCAGAAATCAGTTCAAGAGCTCCGTCACACTCTTGCACAAGAGGGCAAAACCAGATTAACTTCATGCCATACAGCAAAGCTCATTTGTGCACACACCTCAGCGTACATTCCCACCTGCCCACAGCCTCCCCACGCAGCGATCCTATTGGCAGAGGCTGGACTATGACAGCACTGGAAGAAAAAGGAACAGCAAAAAGAAAAGGAGGAAGGCATGACATTCCAGTTAATCCTACCTGCTTCTGGACAAGCAAACCAGAAGTGTGTGAAAATCGTAAGAAAGTGGAAAGCCAGATTTCTGTACAGAGCACTTCAATACCCTATTTCAGACTTTTCAGGGGGAAGAAAAGTTCAGATAGGTAACTGATACAATCCAAAAACCTATAAAAAGAAAGACAGGAGGGTACAGGAAGAGAGAGAGATAGAGAGGGACAGAGAGAACAGAACAACAGATACAAAGAAAAGAATGTTACCTACTTTGATGGATTTAACAACAAACTACGGTCACTATAAATTTATGCCATGAATTTTACACATCAGAGTTCAGTACATTACTATTCATTATGTGAGTGAAGCTAAATGAAAAGCAGTAGCAATTAAGGTACTGCAAGCTTATAAAATAAACTACTTATATTGTTTATAATTCTAACTTATTAAATCCTATACTAGTACCTAGACTATAACAGTATTTCATAAAATAGCCACTATAAATGTATAACAGTTCCTAAATGCACATGGAACCAAACTGGGGTCTCAAATCTTTTCAGATCCAAGCCTCAGTCTTCCAGTTCTGCACTCAAATGAATTCTCATGTGGCAGATGTAAACATCTTTGCCTCTGTTGCATCTGTTCTTACAACACTGAATTAAACATAATAAAAGTTTAAACTCTTGAAAGATCTCTCTCGTTCTGAGACAAAACATCATCATAAGAGGAAATTATGGAATAATGCTAAGTGCCTGTGAATCCAAATTTTTTTTCCCAATATGATCTGGATTTTAGCACAATTTCTTTTCCTTATATCTTCTAGCACACTTTGAAAAATAAATGGTTGACAGTGTATTTTGGATAGAACTCAGCAAAATTTTTTGTCTGAACCACAAAAATGAGGCTGGCACTCTTTAATTTAAATCAGGATGGAATTTAAATCAAGTTTTTCATTATCACTGTGGTTACACAACACCTTTCATTCAACTCAAAACTTAATATTTAACTCCATTCTGTTTACCTTTCTTTTTTGTTTTTCTTTCACAAGGTGGTTTAAATAGACAAATGAACCTTTTACAATGATAAGGTGGAATACAGTGACACTTCAAAATGTTGAAACAAAATATTTATATGCTTTTTACTCTTTGATTAAACCAGGCCAAATTCATGAAAGGCTTGTCTCTGTCTAAAACTTCTTTTTAATAATATGATGAGGTGAAAGGCTTTTGTGTTTCATGAATAAATATAACTTGTTACTGATAGGTAAGGCTTTATAAAGCCTAACAATAACTATCTGTGCACCTCTATTAAGGGTTTAAGTGACAATATTCTATTATTATTATTATTGTTATTATTAGTCACTGGCATGAGATGGAGAAAATACTAAATTCTACTGGAGAGGCTTAGTGGAGTGTATGGGGTTTTTTCAGATAAATAAATAACTGAAAATGAAATTATATCTCACCATATCTGCCAGGGAGATGTACAGGAACATTCCACCAGCTATAGCAAAGATGATGTTAGGGGCAAAGTTGTTGCCTACTAATATTCCAAAGGCCAACCCAACGTAACAAGAACACGCGGATAGGAAATTGAAAAACAGCGCCTGCCGAGTACTCATTCCTGCATTAAGCAAGATGACAAAATCCCCTAAAAGAATAAAAAAAGAGAAAACCATCTTTAGAAAATTATATTGTGTTTATTTTCTGATTTCAAAGGAAGTCTGAAGAAAAGACATTATTTGTATACACATTAAAACCCTGTGTTGTTTTTCTGTGTTCAAATATGTGATGAGGATTTCCCTTCAATACTAAGGCAACTGAAATATTCTAAACAAATAATGATGCAAGATGGAGTTAAGAGCACAGGAACACACAACTACCAGTGATGATTTTTGGTTTTAAAATTAATTAATGCAACACTGTATGCAGCATATATAAACAGGATAATTAGTACCTGTCCAATATATGGTCCCAGCTTCCACCCACCTGCACTTGGGAACTTCCTGTGCCAGATGTGTGTTTTGGTGTTCAGTAACTTTCTGATGAATATTTTTTCTATTAATTTGTCTAACTTTCTTTCAACCTCTGCCAACTTTACGCCAACACATCCACCTACAACAGTGATTTCCACAGCAAACAACAAGTGCAATAGAGTTCTTTACCCAGTTCATGAGGAAACTCTTCACACAGGATGGCTATGGAGGTACTAAGCCCTTGAAGCAGAGACAAAGTGAAAGAAGCCCCAATAGCCAAGCCATCTATGAAATTATGTACGGCATCACTCAATGTCACCATCCAAGCAATGGTCCCAATCTTTGACAGTGGGCGCCCCTTAAGACACTTGCATAAACTGCTTTGGATGACTTCTTCCTGGAAAAAAAAAAATAAAACAATTGCACAAAACACTGAAAAGAAGCCAATGAATCTTTAAATCATAAATAAATAAATAAATAAATAAATAAATAAAATTAAAGACGCTTCTGTCTTTAAATGAATGCTGAATATAATTCAAGCACTCCTGCATATGGAGACCAAATTGTTTTGCCCAAGAAGAAAATGGCACGGCAGTAGCACCAAATGTTTTCTGTTTCAACGAGGTAACACGCAGGACCCAACCACCCTTCTGACTGTGAAGTGTCACCTGGTTGCCCTTCAGCTGAGACAGGAAACAATTTAGGTCACAGTGGTCTGAATGTCTCTCTGGAGTCTCTGCCAGACAAAGACAGTCCCAAGCCTCCTATGCCACCTCCATAGAAGCGTGAATAGTCAGAAGGATCTGATCTCAGTGACTGGCAGCATCTGTATTTATACCAACTGGCACTACGTTATTATCTCAGACACACGCAGTAACAGAATTCTATCTACAGGATATATATGATGTGTCTGTACTGTAGACTATGTCAACAGTACAGACACATTCAGGTATTCCATAAAGTTTATTTCTAATTTTGGACAATGATAGTCAAGTCCAGTTATTCAAATTAGCTCCTACAAATTGAATGTTTAATAAAAACAGTGGTGGCTAATTTTGACTGCACAAGTAAAGGCTCAGAGCATGAAATCAACAAGCTAATATAAAACTGCAGTGCACATACACTCCAGGGATCTCACTAATTCTTCCCAGAAGTGGAAGTAATTTATACATGTGGTGCCATGAAATAATGAAAAACCTGAACACACATAAAAGGAACTGCCATTTTAACTGAGAGTACAAACTAAGCTCCCCTAAAAGTTCCCGATGATCCATTTGATGAATTTCTGTACACACTACTGTATTTACAGAATATTTGCAATCATTATAGTATTTCACCTATTTTAAAAAGATTGCTTATAGAGTATTAACTAATGCTTGCTTACTGGAATATATAAGCAGCAATATATATACATCCATGTGCCTACAGACATACATAGCCCAGATTAGTAAAGGCTGGAAGAGACCATGGTGGCTCATTTGGTCCAACATCCCTCCTCAAGCACATTGCACAGGATTGCATCCAGGCAGTTCTTGGATGTCTCTAACGAGGGAGACTCCAGAACCTCTCTGGGCAATCTGTTCCAGTGCTCAGTCACCTGCACAGTGAACCAGCTCTTCCTCATGTTCAGGTGGAACTTCCTATGCATCGGTTTCTGCCCATTGCCTCGTGTCCTAGTGGCTGGTGTCACTGAGCAGAGCCTGGTTCTGTCCTCTTCACAGCCTCCCTTCAGACACTCACAGGCATTGCTGAAGTTTCCTTCTCTGTCATCTCCTCTCGAGGCTGAACAGGCCCAGCTCCCTCAGACTTTCCTCATAAGAGATGCTCCAGTCCTCTCATCACCCTTGTGGCCTCTGCTGGACCCACTCCAGGAGCTCCATGTCCCTCTTGTGCTGAGGAGCCCAGAACTGGACACAGCACCCCAGGTGTGCCTGCCTCACCAGGGCTGAGCAGAGGGGCAGGACCACCTCCCTTGACCTGTGGCACTGCTCTTCCTAATGCACCCCAGGATGCCAATGGCTTTCTTGGCCACAAGGACACACTGCTGGCTCATGGACAGCTTGTTCACCAGGGCACCCAGGTCCTTCTACACAGAGCTGCTTCCAGCAGATCAACCCCCAGCCTGTGCTGGTGCCTGGAGTTATTCCTTCCCAGGCACAGGATGGTGCATCTGCCTTTGTTGGATTTCAGGAGGTTCTGCTCTGCCCATCTCTCCAACACGTCGAGGCCCTTCTGAAGCGCTGCACAGCACTGCGGGGCATTGGCCTCTCCTCACACGTTTGTGTCATCAGTGAACTTCCTCAGGAGGCATCTGCCCCTTCACCAAGTCCTTGATGAGTAGGTTAAACAATACAGGGTCCAGTACTGAACCCTGGGGGACACCACTAGTGACAGGCCTCCAGTCACACCCTGACCCACTGAGATCTGCCATTCAGCCAGTTCTCAATACACCTCACTGTCCACTCATCCGTCCCACACTTCCTGGGTTTGCCTGTGAGGACACTGTGAGACACTGTCAAAAGCATTGTTTAAGTTAAGGCAGGCAGTATCCACTGCTCTCCCCTCATCCACACACATCTCCACTTCTTGAAGTAGGACAGAGGAACACCTCCTTCCCCTTAGGAGAAGGCGAAAGAGTATTCCAAGAAATTTTCCTTAATTATTAAAAAGGACGTTGCAAATTGTTTTAGTTTTGCCATGGGCAAATGCTACCAGGCAAACTGAATTTTGAACTTCAAGGAAATAAAATTATTAACAAATTCTTACAAAATCTTTAAGGATAGAGCTATGAGGTCTGTTGCATGATTTGCTCACAAGGCTTTTATCTGATTACATTCTTGTATGTAGGAGCTGCCTTGGGACAGGACAAAAGTTCAGGTCAGGAATTTCTGAGTCAGGTGCCCATTGCACTGCCTGGAACTCATAGATAATAAAACCTTGGTTGAGTAGTGCCAAAACTACCACAAAGCAGCTCCTATTCAGTCCACAGGAAGTTCTGAAATTGTACTTTTTTTGACTTGAAAATGAGAATGGTATCAAAAAGTCAGGAGTTTCCCTGCTGACTTAAACACATAGATTTTAGATTTGTACTACACACTTGCCTTTAGTTTTTGAAGGCTTTCCTCTTAACATTTCCTCTAACACAAGCAATGCCAAACATTTTTTTGAGATTATTAATTTGTACCTGTACTATTTCTGTTTGAGATAGGATTACTTACAAGTAATAGATCTCTCTCTTAATCCATGAAGACAGGCTGAACATCACTTTAAGAAAGAAGTATTACAAAGAAAGCCATACAATATACATGAGTATAAGAAAGCCAAAGTACAATTAGCAAAGCTCTTCTAACCAATTCATCCAGCTTCCTGAGCTAAAGATCTGTTCTCTGTTTTTTTCTGTTCTCTGGTGACCATCCTTCAAGCTGACTACAAATTGGAGGAAAGATTGTTATGTAGAACATCCTGATTTCTGCCTAAAGCACATAATCTTTCTTGCACATTTCTAGTGTCACTGAGGAAAGGGTATTTGATCTAATGCACGAATTTTCATTTTAAATAATCCACATGTTTTTTCCACAAAAAAAAAAAAAAAAAAAAAAAAAAAAAAAAAAAAAAAAAAAGTAATTGCAATTAATTTAGGGTACCAGTATCGACTTACTTCTAAAAATTATTTTCTTGATCCAAAATTTCAAAATGCAGAAACAACTGCAGTTTATAAACTAGGGAATCAGTTCCTGAGATGCTTCTGGTTTTTATATATATATATATATATATATATTTGGCTATCTGCCATTTACATTTACTGTGTAGCACTGAAGAATCATAGTTCTTACATGTAATCCATTTTAAATAATGTCTTGACAACTTCTCTAAATTATATAAAGTACAATGAAATTGCTTTTCTGGATTTACATTCTGAACTTTACTAGATCATGTATCCAGTAGAAGTAGATGAATGAGTAATACATATTCTTCATGTTTAAGGTAAAGGCAGACTACTGACAATATACCCTACAAACACATAGGATTCGAAAGCAAAAAATTTAAAATGTCTGTCTTATCTGGACTATTTCTGTTTTGTCATGGTAGTTTAGAAGGCATCAAAAGAGATGCCAGCTAAGGAGCCCTGTAATACCCAACTGGACTATCAGGTTTAATTTTTATTAATTATTAGTGCAGTTCTACATCATTTGTATCTCCATAATTTATGGTAAACCAAAGACAACCTTGGTATTTATGCTTTTCTAAACACAGGGCACTTTTTAAAAAGTAATGACCTCTCCTTCATTCCCAAACTAAAGAAATTATACAGAGACCCTTTTATTTTATCCTATGATAGCTTGGATTACTATTGCTATTTTCAATGCATGTCTGATTCCCTCAGACATGAACCAGACAAGTCCTCTGGAAGAGCCCCCAGGACCAAGAAGGGACCCTGACGCTGCCTCCAGGCAATAAATAAAGGCACTGTAAAGTTTTGTTATACAACTCTAACAATGTGCACTCAGAACACAGACATTTCACCAATTTGTCTCTGAAATAACTTTCCTTCAAAGTTTCTGTTGTCAAGCCATATTTCAGTGCATAGTAGATAAAAACTCTGGGTAGAGCACAAAGGTTTCCAAGGTTGCACTTACTGCTGCAAGTGAAAACAAAGTAGGGGACTAATTAAACATTTATTCGGGCAGTCAATCTCTTCTGGTATTAAAGGAGAGAATGTAGCTGGATCCCCGTGGCTGAAAACAGTTACCACACCTTGACACAATCAAGATTCAAACTTCCTCTTTAAAGCCCTCATTTTGACTTCTGACTACTCCGTACTTGCCCTCTTTAACAAGCTGTCAATTATGAAGACACACTAAAATTCTCTTTGGTACACATTAGGTTATGCCAAGTGGTTTTGTCTTAAATACTACATTCTTGTAAAGTTGAATGCACACCTACCCTCCTGTCATAACCCTAACTGCCCCAAAGCACCTCGGCCACGCTGGCCCTCCCCTGAGACAGCCCCTTTGAACCTCACTGGAGGAGGAGAAGGGCAATGATGGCTTTTCTGTTGCTACACAATATCATAGAATCATTAGGTTGGATCTCCAAGAGCATCAAGTCCAACCATTAACCCAATGCTCCCAAGTCCACCACTAATCCATATCCCTAAGCAACACCTCTATGCACCTTTTAAACACCTCCAGAGATGGTGATTCCACCACTTCCCTGGGCTTGACAATGCTTGACAACCCTTTCCGTGAAGAACTTTCTCCTAATATCCAATCTAAACCTCTCCTGGCACAACTTGAGGCTGTTTCCTCCTGTTCTGTCACTTAATATTGGAAAGAAGATACTGACCCCCACCAGGCTACAACCTCCTTTCAGACAGTTGCAGAGTGCTAAGGTCCCCCAAAGCCACTTTGCTCCAGGCTAAACAATCCCAGCTCCCTCAGCTGCTCCTCATAGGACTCATGCTCCAACTCTTTCACCAGCTTTGTTGCCCTGCTTTGGACATGCTCCAGCACCTCAATGTCTTTGTAGTGAGGGACCCAAAACCCAACACAGGATTTGAGGTGCAGCCTCAGCAGTGCCACAGGGGTATGATCCTCCTGGCCACACTGTTTCTGTTTCCACTGAGAGCGGATGCTTCTTTTGCTTGTTTTGTAACTCTACAAAATAAAACTTATGGACACTCATAATACTAATTCCCTCCTGGTGCCCATGTAATTTTAATAATTAAGTATGTCTCTTCTAGTTTTTAAGATGTTCAGAATCCACCACACTTCACAACATTTCTACGGTAAGGACAAGTACAATTTCGGTGTTTTAAACAGTGTGCATCAAATGCCCTGTGAGCCTGCAGGGTTAATGCAGAACTCCCAGATTTTCTCCTGGTTGTTAGGGACTGCCTCTGGCTTGTTCTCCTGCTTGCTCCTCTCTGCTCCCCATAACTAACTTACTGGCTTATAAGAATGGATGGCAAACAAAAACTCTCTGCTATGAAAAAAGTCTGCCTTAAGACATCTGAAAATTTTTTTCCTATGTGTTTTTAATTTTTTTTTTCTCCAGTATGGGACAGTACCTCTCCTCCCTGCACAGTACTGCTCCTCTCTGTACATGGAAAAAGACTAAAGAAGCACAAAACTTTCTCTTCCTACTTCTATTTTCTTCTCAGAGAGAATGAAGTTTTATTTGCAGTATTAAAACAAACACAAAGAAATACAGAGAACAAGTCTGAAAGATAATAATACTTAAGCCAGGAGGAGTGGCTTCTGTCTCAACATATGACCTCCATGGTTCCCACAGTATCCAGACACACCGCATTATCACAATCAGTGCTCACAATATACTGCCTGAAAGTTACTGTACTAGTTTTTCTCTTTAATCGTCAATTCAGAAGAACCAGGTTCTCACAGTTAAAGGCTTTATATATTCAGGAACAAAATACAGATCATTTTGTATGATCAACATTAACCCAACAGTAAAACACGCTATTACTCTTTAAGCAAAACAGTAACAACAACAAAACCAAAATTAACCAAATTAAATACAAATTCAAATCTGATTAGATATATCTCTCTGTCCAACCCATTTCAACACTGATATAACATAACCTTTTTTGTTGGCTAGAAATTGAGTGCAACATTCAGCTTTTTCAAGCTTGCCCCAAAACCCTGTATTTTTTCGTAGGGTTCAACCAAATTATAAGCTGTAAGTCTGCAAAAAACTTGACAAAAGTAATAAAAACTCATAGTAACTCTCCCATTAGATATGCTTATATAATTGGCAGGAATAAAATAAATAAGTAGACACAATTTTCATACCTGTGCTGAGACCACACTGATGCTGTCAAAACCAAGATTTCCATTGCTCTCTATGACAGCAGAATTTGCGTAACACACGCCCCCATTGCTGGATGATGGTGCTTTGGGTGAGCTGGTCTTATCCTGAGAATGATGCTCTTCTCCATTTTCGAAGTAATTATGGCCAGTCTAGGTTACAAATAAACAAGTAGGTAGCTAATTAAAACAAAAGCAAAACAACAATGTCAGAAAATAAAGACAAAGAGGAAAAGGTGAGGGGAGATCATATTCATGCTGCCTTGCTTTCAACACCAAGTGATTGCTGAAATGAACAGCAGTGAACATTTAATTTTTTAAATTAACTTCAAACATATTTAAGTTCCGAACTTATCTTTTACTTTTGGCCAATGAGAAAACATGAGAGACTTTTCATTTTTATACCTTTATGTAGAATCTCCCAAGCCAACCTGACCAAAAGTGATCAACATCTGCTGGTTACGCATGGTTGCTTGTCAAAAAGAGCTTATTAGCCTTTGTCTGTTTACACAAATAAAGAAAAACAAATTCATTTTTTCTATTTCTGGCTATTGTAAATGAGGGACAGTTGATCATAATTTTCAGTATCAGCAACACTTTGGGAGGAGAAAACTGAAGAGAGGTTAGAGTAGGAGGACAGGGCAGTTCCCTTTCACCAGTAGTAGGCAGGCAGGATCAAAAATGTTGAGGCACCCTTCTCTGAGACAAATTCAGCCTTGCTCAAGTGAGCACACAGAAGTCAAGTACTCTGACAAAGGGGTAGAAAGCAGAGCCCTGGGCAAGTGGAGACAACCGCAGTGTTCAGTGAAGCAGATCTGTGTATCAGAGCTTGGGGAAACAGGACTGAAGTTACTGAAGACCAGAGTCAGGCCCTCTCAGCACAGCTGCCCTTTGCAGATGGCCAAAGTGTATTTGTCACACTGATTTCTCCTGCCCAAAGAGGAACTTCACGGGCAGACTTCATTCTCTCCACCTCTTACATACTTCCATGTTTTTCTGATGTGTTTAGCTACAAGAGCAACAACTTGGTTGTTGAGAGCAACTGGAGCATATACCAAAGAGAGCAGACCACACTCACATCTGGATTCCATTCCCAGAGCTGCTTGTAACTCCCTCAAAAAAGTGAGATTTATTCCCCTATTCATATGGGTTTTAAACAGATATATCAGAACACACAGTAAGGCTGAATTCTTCAGATAAAATAGAACACCACCATCACCACATTTTATTTATCTAGCAAGTATCTCACAGAATATGACAGGTACTTTAAGGCAAGGCTCATTCAGGTAGTGATTGGTTTCATTACCTTGTTGTAGAGCTTTAGTATCACTTTAAGAATCCTCTCCACAAAGAAGAGAATATAGAATCCTCCAAACACAGCAACAGCTTTCTCAACATAGTTATCTACTTTTGGGTCAAACCCAAATGCCTAATAGTGAAGAAAAAAGCAATGCAAATTAGTCTGTAATCTAAGCACATTTCCAGAAAAACAAACAAACTTCACACTACACAGACACCCCTCTATTATAAAATCTGTCTCTATACTAACTATCTGTTTCCATGAGCAGAAATTTTAAAAGATTCTGATCTCACTACGTTTTTTAAACTTGAACAAAATGTTAACAGTGTAGCCTATTAAAGTTCACTACAACTTTATCAAATGTATTTCTCTTTTTGTTTGGAGGCAGAATAGCCCTTGGTCCTTCCCAATGAACTGCAAGACATAGAACTTGATGGCTCTGACACACACCAGAGATGGATCATAACTAACAGCTCTGAAGCCCACACAAAACTCTTTGGAGATTACAACCCACACACAGAACCCTACTGCATCATGCTTTTAAAACTGATACACTTCAGAAACTAGTATGCAAACCAAATAATGATTCCCCTTGCTTACCTCTGGAATGAGCTGGAAAATTGCATTAGAGAAGAGAGTACCAATGGCCAAGCCCACAAAGTAAGTTAAAACCTTGGGGAAATATGACTTCTTTAAGAGAGGAGTTAAAATCAATCCCAGAAGTGATGCCAAGTTAATGATAGACACAGCCAGGAACCCAAATCCCCAAACTGTGGATAAACAAAGAGAAATACAAAATATATTAGTATAACACCCACTTCAGTCTGCTTGTGATTTCTCTAATTGGCATGGGATGGTAAAAGAGTTGTTCCTTGGCTGAAATTAAAACTCACAAATATAAAATTCTTAAAATGCATAGGCAGTTAAGATGCATACATGCAGAAAGGAAATATCTGACAACACTTTCTGGGACAATCATATTAAAAATGGAAACCATGTTAGTAGAATATATGGGCTGACCTATCTGCTGCTAGTATAAACGAGGTCTCTCTACAGTCAATGAAGAGTAAAAGTTTAGGCTTAGGCCAATAGTTGAAGCAGCTATAGCATAAAGAAAAAACAAAACTTCTTACTAGTCCCAGAACCAGTTCCAATTGACATTTACTTCTAAGAAACTCCATGACAAAAAGACTGTTGTCTTGGCTGTACTAGATGTAAAAATCCTTCCTGATATGACTCCTTCAAACCACCCTGAGATGGTATCTCAATTCCTAATCCTTCTCCCTTCTCCTCTCATTCAAAGAAATTCTTCTGGCTGAAAATGCCATTATCAACAGGTGAGGCAATAGATAGTTGATAGTTGAGATAATTATAAGAGAAAAACAAAAGTGCATAAAAAAGAGGTTCTAGGTTCGAAAAGAAGGACATGTGATTTAGGAATGAAAAGGGAAAAACCTTTCCTAAGAATCATAAATGCACCAAGGCTCAGTATAATTTTGTTTCCTTCACCATAAGCATAATCTCAGATTTTAATGTTCGGGCACCACGACTTGCACAAATCCCTACCATAATTATTCTGGAACCTGAATTATAGGTTGGAGAGGTGTGGTGTGGTTGTTGCTACTCGTAAGCATTTACAGAGTTGTGCTTCTATGAAGAATTTTTTTTTCCCAGTGACATCTCAAATCCCTGTGAGTACAGAGATGTGCAAAGATGTCTACAAGGGTGCCTCAAGTGATGTCACAGAACTGTGAAGTAATCCACACGGACAGAGAGTTTGTCTTTAAAAATTAACCACAAATAATAATCAATGCCAACACAATGCTGCTTAGATGAGAAAAGTTTCATTTAATCCAGAAAGTTGCACCATTATAAGCTTGTGTGTATGTAGGGAAGTTACCTTAAATTCCTCTCTGCATAGCAGGAACTAACAGATCAGATTATGGTCTGGTATTATTTTCTGGAACACGACTGGCAAACACACTAAGCTAGATTCCCCAAGTGCAATTGGGATGGCTCTACTCTGTACAGTGTCACAATGGTTTTATGAAATTAATGTTATATTATGTCAAGAACAGAAAGCATTATAAACATTCAAAGCATTTGCAGATGTATCAATGCCAATTACAACATTCATCTGCCAATTTTGAGAAAGCTACACAGAAAGAGGGAAAAACACACAACTGGATATGGGTAGAATCACTAAACTACCTAGATTAATTTTTATTAAACTAAATGGCAATTAAGATTGTAACAATGGTTTTGAAATCAAATTTATAATAAATGGGTTTCTAGTGTCATTGTGAGTCAGGAAGCACTGTCTAAATTTGGGATTACTACAGAAGTGCAAGAGTCTTTTAGTTTAGTGTGTGGACATCTATCCATATTCTGTGCAAAAATGTACATTTTAAACTGAGTTGAAAAAATTCCAAGACAACCAATATTGACAAAATTCCTGCATTAAGGACCATATTCCACAATATCATGTATGCACTGCTGCCTTAAAATGGTTTTATTCATTAGGGCTTCATCCACACTAGCCTTTTCATGAGTCCACACATCTCAGAAAGCCGGGTAGTCTGACTTATCTACCAGAGCAGGGCACCCAGATGCAGCACTAATTCTTCCCCAGAGACTGATGCCTCAGTCAGTTTTTGCTAACTACCATTATTCTTTCTGTCTCTAAATTGCAGCCCCAATAAAGAGAACAGCCAAGATACCCAAAGGCACAAGACATCCAAAATGTAAAACTGCAGGAGTGCAAGTAAGATGCCCTCCTTACAATACTGCTGCTCAGCACTGCTCCTTGTAAGAACAGGCAGGCTCACACTCTTCCTTAACCTTGTTCTAGGATGAAGAGGAAGTAAATGCATAAATACTTTTCTGAAGAAGTCAGGCAGAGAACACAGAAAGTGTTTGTCTTGGACATGAGGAATGCCACTGGGCAGTTTCAGCTGTTTCATGCATCTCTAATCACCTCCCTATTATCTTTCAGAGAAGCAAGAAAGGGGAGGACTTGAGTGGGCCCCAAGATCAGATTGGTTAGATGGGAATTTTACAAATTCCAGGAAAAAAGATGTAACATCTGTTGTCTTCCAACTTCTACTGTACTTTGTCATCACTTATTTTTAATTCTGAGTGGCTGTTCCTAAAGGTCATTGAACTGGTGTCTTCTGTACATCTTATCCACTAGTATTTTGGAAGACAGTGTATTGCTAAGAGAGTGGGAGTCCCTGGGAAGAAAATTCACATAGGTGCATCTGGAAACAAGCATGGAGGATTTTGCTCCATGGGCAGTAGTTGAAATCATCTGGTCTCAATGCTACTGCGATACAGATTCACTTGGCGATGGGGTGGGGTGTATAAATCAACAGCTGCATTGGGCACTGGGCTTTTCTAGGAATGTCTGTTCAAACAGGTACCACTGTGTGTCGCAGTGGTTTAAAATGCCCTAACCATGGGCCTTGCAGATTTCTTGTGCTGCAGCCAAGGGAGGGGCAGGGAGAATGCTGCCTTGCTTATCTGGCTACTGGACACTGCTTCTGAGATGGTTAGATAAAAGAAAAACAAGAGGGATGGTCTAAGTAGCTTAGGAGGTTAACTGTAGGTCAAGGATTCCATGTTCAACCTACCTAACCAGCATGCCCCCACTCAAAAAAAAAAAAAGATAACAGATTCTACTCTCCAATGCAGATCTTAGGGTCTTGGTAATATGTGTCTCCACATGATACAAGCAATCTAGAGCAGTCATGCTAAATTGGTGCCATGGTTTCAGTGATTACTCGATTAGAATTATAATCTTCCACTGACACAGCAAAACACAGCTATGTTTTAGGAATGACCTCTAGTTCTTATTAAAGATTACCACCTATATTTATCAGAACATTATTAATACTAGTATTTCAAAAGTTACAAAAAGCACTTCTGTATCTCTTCTTATGAGTACTGACATTAGGCACTACTAATCCAGCATCCTAGCTTTTAACATTAATTCAGCTGACTCCCTTGGATCAGTAAGTTCATTTGGAGTACTGACTCAAATAAATAAGTCATTATATATTTGACCCTTATTAGCGCAAAAAGTGGTTTCTTTAATCAGATAAACATTACCTGTCCATTGTTTTTTTTACTGCACTGTATGATTCTGTGCGCAATAAAAACAGAAATAATAGTGAGAAAAAAAGGAAGAAAGAAGTTTAAGGCTACTTAACCATGCAACAATCTTCCTCATGGAAGGGTCATCACAGAAGATGACATGAAAGCAGGAGTCAGAATTTGGAAAGAATACAAGTGTTTTTCCTCAGTAAACCAGTCACTGGCTTGCCTGAGAGCCCCCCTAAAAATAAGTCCACTCAAATGCAGCCCAAGTAATTTTAGCTTAACCTACCTCCGCACATACAGATTCCACCATTTCCCACTGCAAATCACCTGCACAAACTTCTCTTCTGTACACTCATGTTTTCTTCTATTAATCAGCTATAAGTACAAGTCCTTACATTTCAAGGCACAAACCATTATCCAAACAGAACAAGTCAGAAAGGCTCTTCCTTAAGTGGGCAAAATATTTCATTACTTTCTAGTCAGTTCTTTCATCTTTCTTACAGCATTTTAAATAGATCACTATCAAGAGATACCAATTTTGTTTGGATAGTCTGCCAACATAAAACAGCAGTTTATGTTTCCGCTTTGGAACCATATCATCCCAAACAAGACACTCCTGTTATTTATAGATAAATGCTTACTACTCCTCTAAGAAAACCCCACTCCAGTCACAGCATTAATGCAACTAATAGTAACTAACCTTGCAAAGAATGTGGTTTAGATGTGTCCACAAAGCTTTCCTGATGATCACATGGGTGAAAAATTAGCTGTTGCAAAACTGCAGGACATATTGTAGAGAAGCTGGAATTTGATATGTGACTGTTGTTCGGTATCCCATGCAAAGAAAAGATTTCTTCACTAGTCAAACACTGCAACCAAAAGGGATTTTGACAACACATTAATGCAAAGCAAAAAATAAGACATACAGTGAGAAATCCAAGAATTACAACATGGAGATACTGTAATGAATTTTCAGGGAAGTCTACACAATGTACATTGTGCAAGAAAATACTGCAATGGCTTGATGTGAAGCAGAAATGATTCAAAGTACTTTAAGTTAGATAAATCACAAATCAATAAATGACATTTTTAAGAGACATTTGCAAATCTTTTGCCCTGAGAACTCGGACAGTTAAACCTCACAATATATTTGGAAAAATAGCTTCAAGGTACTTAAAACCTAATGTAATTACAAAATAATTAAATGAAAGAGCAGACTAGATACAGTTAAAATCTCAGAAACAGAATATGCCAGAAAACATTTGGTAATTGGTAATTCAATGACAGCTCGTTCATGTAAGTGACCACTTCTACTTTACAACAATGTTTCTTATTTATCTCCCCAAATTAACTCCTTAAAATGGTCTAAAGCTAAACATTTTTCATTCATCTTACAGCAGTAACTCTTAAGGGCAAACGCTGTCTTATAAAACCATGAGACAAACTCCTGTTTGGGATCTTCAATTTGCCTTTAGCTCAGGACACAACAGCATCTGATGGGTCAATAATAAATGTACTTGGCAGAGCTAAACCAGGCCAGGAACAAGGCAAGACTGATTCCTCTGTTTGTCATTTTCAACCAAAAAGATAAAATACAAAGCATAAAGTGTCATAAAAGATACATCTACAGAAAAAATGGAGTGTTTTAATGTGAAATGTTCCAAACTGCTGAAATCATTCACCTAACACTCTCTGTTCATTTACATTCTATATTTCCTGCAATGATAATGGAAAGTGTTCTTTTTCTGGGTGTAAACAATAGTTTTGTGCAATTATTGCTGCACAACAAACACATACCAGGGTTGAGTCTCAACACCAAAAAAATCAAATGTTTTCTTCTATTTGAGACACCAATTAAAGCACGACTCTCCCTGTAGCATAACTCAGTGTGGCTGCAATCAGAGAGCACTGGAAGCCTTAGCAAAATAAACACAAATAGTCACTCCCTGCTCTTCTCAGTTTTGTCAGCCTTCAGATTCCACACAGCACGTCTCCAGTAATTCAACATTATTATTTATAAGGCAATTAACTCCTACAGATAAGGCAGAGTGATTGTAAGTCATTTATTTCATCAGAGTTCCTTCTGCTGCTGTTAATAAATATTTTTGTTACTGTCCAAAAGGTGAAAGGCATGCACTCATCACCTGAGCATGATTCTCTGATTTGCTTGGAGGGAGAGAACATGCAGGCCAATTCAAATGACTTTAGCTAAATTACATCCAGAATGTTTCTGTCCTTCCTCTTTTACAAGCCAGTCTAGCAGAGTACTCAGACACATGCTTGAACACAAACCTAAGTGCAAATTTTGTTAAGGCCATGAGACCCTGAAGACTCAAATTTACAGAAGCAAAGTGCATATAATTTAATCTTTCAATGTCAATACTAATGTCAAAGAAGTACCACCTATAACATAAACAAAGTTTATAACAGAAGACAGTTTTTTGCTTTAAAAAACGTTGCTCCATTTGACCTACATGAAAGTAGCAAATAAAGAAATCATCACTGAAGATACAGTCTTCAACAGGTCAATACATAAACTACTGGAGCTTTCTAAACTGGTTATGTATTTAATCATTTCACTCTTAACTCTGCATTTTGGAATAATACAAATAACACATGTATTCACAGCTAATATGCCCACAGCAAAATAAATAGTTGTGGATAGTTGTAGTCTACTGGAATAGTTTCTGTATGGTGTTTATTACCAGCTCACGGAGCCATTTCTGGACGTTTGTGGTTAGAAAAATGAGCCAGTAAGAGCTGAGAATTTGCACCATAACTATCTCTGAAAGAAACTACCTTTAACTATCTCATTCCTAAAATACAGAATAGAGTATTAGCATTTTTAAATACCAATGCGTCAGTATTAACTTTAATTCACAAAAATGAAAACAATGCTGTAGGTAGGAAAACAGAAAATGGAGAGAAACTAAATCAGACACAGCATAAATTAATAAACCTGACACTTGTAACTTTGCCTATACACAAACATGGAAGTGAGAAATATCATCAGAGAAGAGCTCTTTCATGTGAAATTGAGAAACAGAGCTGTATTTAATTACTATTATTATTTTGATCAGGGACAAACCCAGAAGATAATGATTCTTATAAATGATTCATTGTTATAAGTCACCTCATACTCTCAGTAAACTCCTACATACATCCAAGAGCTAAAAAGCAAGCTTGCATGAGTTCATCAACACTATTAAAGGAATAATCAAAAGACTGGATCTATTAGAAGCCTTGGACTGGAGCAAGGAATGTTTACACACTGCAAAACTCTGTATTTATCTTTCCAGGAGAAATAAATACATTAACACAGCCACACTACTGTAAAAACATAAGGTATTTACTTTATAAGACCGATGGACCATCTCATCAGAGAGAAAATTTAGCCTCTTGGAACAGGGGACTGAATATGATGTCCTGACTCACCAAGTCTGTGGTTGTGTCTGTCCCCTGCTGTGCAGCAAGACCTTATCACAGTGATAAGGTGAGAGGATTTCCTCTAATGTGACTGTCACCAAGTGTTTAGTAGACAATTGCAAAAAATATAAAACATAACCGATCATCCCTGAACTGTCAAAAAATAATTTTAAAATGCTTTAATCAAAACTTGGGTGGATTTGAATCATAGATTTTACACAGCTACAGAATACTGAGACTTAGAAAAAATGAAACTATCAACTAGGTTATTCAAACTTATGTTTACTCTTACCCTGGTAAGCCTTTCCCAAAAATGATTGAGCAATATGGGATTCTTATAACTGGAGAAATTAACTAAAATGCTACAGTAACAGCCAACTTTTAAATGCACCCGTCCCTTCTCTGATCTTCTGCTGTGTTCTTATCATTGCTCTACCTGTTTTATCTGTAGCATTCCACATGTGAAGCACTAAAATACTCAACAGCATCCTGCACTGCAGTTTCTAGATGTTGCCAGATTAAATACCAGCCCAGCCCAGCCCAGGGCTGAGCAGTTGGTCCCACAGTAGCAACAGCAAGCAATAAATGCAGTGAATGAATTGAATTTAACAAGCTTTTTTTTTTTTCCCCCTGCTTTTTTGTTTGTGGTTTTTTTTTGTTTCCCCCCCTTAAATTATTCTGAGCATCGATAAGGCAAAATAGAGACATACAGCAGTGACTTCCTCAGCTTATTTGTAGAGAAATGAAAGCATCTAACGCTGGTGTGGTAACACCCTTGTGTCACTTAGGTAAAAATTGCATGATACAGATAATCATTCCTTCAACAAGCAACACTCCATGAGAAAGAGTCAGATGAAGCTGCTCAAATGCACTTGTGTGCTTTAGGGATTTCTCACACTTCACGACAGGTGCAAGGCACTTGTCCATGCTGGGAGTTGAGAACTGTCCACAAATACTGAAATCAGATGAAAAGAGTGTAGAAATAGGACACTTGGAGGGTACAACAAGTAAGCCTATTTAGCATCTCACTGGCCAGGCAACATCAGGTCATGATGTTGGATCAAGCCACACTCTGTCACTCTTGTCTCCTTTCTTTCAAAAGGACAAGTTGTAACTAGTGAAAAACTAACAAAAAAATCCTCAAATCGAAGAATATACTAGCCTGGCTCTAGTCTGTCTACTAAACTTACTAGATTTTGACTCATCCTGAGATGAAAGGTAATTATATCTGATTACAAATATTAATTAAAAAAATTAATTTTGTCCAAACGTTTTGTTTAAAAATAAAATGCATTACATTAAAACACATTATTCAGGTATAGCATCTAGACTGGCATAAATATAGATTTAGGAAGGCCAAAGAAGGAAACAGGAACATGATTATAGCATCTACTGATTACATCAAAGCATTAAAAAAAGGTGAGTTTAGCAAGCCTTCTTTCCAATGCCCATTTACCTTCCAGGTATTTTTTGACCAAAGCTTTTGAGCATGTCATTTAGCCCTTTGGCACACACGTGTATGGCTGCCATACTACAATGAATTCGGTGATAGAAGGTCAGGTATGGTTTCATGGGTTTCATATCTCGCTAATAATATAAAATACAGAGCAAGTAACAAGCCATCATCTCTATTAGACTGTAACTGCTAATTTTACCCCTATTAGTGGGACTAAAATGTGTGCCAATTCCACAGTAAAATGTGAAAAAACAGCACTTACCAGTATTTGTGCTTGCTTAATTACCACTTATTTCTCTGACAAGGAGTCTTAGCTTAGGTGATAACAGAAAAATTGAAGAGCAAAAAAATATAATAAACACAAAATAAAAATAATTATAAAAGTGCATGATGAAAGCAAAAAGAGACCAAAAGTACAAGAAATTGGTGACAGTTCAATCCAAAATTTCAAAAGGGTGCTCAAAAAATCCAGGTTTTTTTCTTCTACATTAAAAAATTACCATTTTTACAGACATCATAGGACACAAGTTCCAACAAACACCTACACAAGTATACACTCAAACACTATCTTAAATAATTTTTTACTCTCCCTTTTCTTTTCAAGACAACCTGGTATCAAAGGAAAACAGAAATCAATCCATCTTCTTTTGGCTTACACACTCAGACTTTCAATCTCTAAAAAAATGAATGAGCTTCTTGCAGATTTTCTCATGAGATTAATAGGCTTACCAAAATTGTTGTGAATGAGACATTAAAACTAAACACTAATACTGGGATAAAATTACAGAGACTGTTCCTTTCTGCCAGGTGCCATATCACCTGTCCCTTAGAGACCAGCTTGACACTAAAAATTCCTTCAGGGTTGGGATGAGGGACTCTCTGAAGAGCGGGGATATGTTATCTTGATTTGAAGAAAGGCCTGGAAATCATCCCACTAGCTCTGGACACAGAAGCTAAGAAGTTAAGAAGTTAAGAAAGTCTAAGATAAACCGTGCACCCTCCTACATTTATGCAGGCTGAATGGATTCAGCTGCCTTGAGGAAGACTTGAATCATTCTCCAGAGGTATTCACTTTCCTCTGTCAAGAATCAGTAGAGCTTAGGCCTCTGATGCCTTCCAACGCCCAAACTTGTGTTAGGCCTTTTCATGTCTTCTGTCATAACCAGCAGATGCTGAATTATCGACTTGTAAGCACCAAGACTCACGGTGCTCAAAAACAGCCACACAGGATTTACGTGGTGTGAGCATGCATTTGCATGCGCCCCCTGCCCAAAGCCATGGACATGCCTGACATCTCTGAGGGATCAAAATGCACTTGCTTTAATAGTTCAAGCTGATGGAGCAGATACAAGGCAAATTTTAAGAAAGAATACCAGTAAGTCAGCAAAAAAGTGGGCACATTTCAGTATGATACCCTAGATATTATTCAAGGTGAGCACAATTAGAACAGGCCTGTAAAAAAAAAAAAAAGTTAAACTTCAAGTTACTGACGAGGAACACGCATTTGTAGTAATAAGAAAGAGCATTACTTTTTTTTCCCTTCTGTAGCCTGTGCCAAAGCCTGTGTACGAGAGCTACGTGCTTTTGCAGATGGAAAACCTGAAGGACTGAAGAATCTACTCATTTCTATGCCCTTTTAAAGAAAGCTGCTTTTCATAGCCATACTCAACACTGCAAACTTGTATTTAGCATGTGTGGCTGGGAATGTTTATGTTTGTAACACACTGAGCTGGAACAGTGTTCAGTTTGTGAGATTTGAAAGCATCGACTCCAGCAAACATTACTATGCTTATACTGAATACTACATTGATTTAAGGGGAGTTAAGTCCCAATTAAACCTTTCTAAAACAAAGAGGGTTTATTCAAGGTTTGTCTCCTTCACAGAAAAAGCAGAAGAGCTACCGCTCCATGTTAAAAAACAATTCACAAGGTCCCTAGAACCATCCCTCTTCTGTTTCTTAGGGAGTGGGATCAAACCAGAGAAAACAGTCATTCCAGATTTCCTTTCATTTTTTATGACTAACTTTGTGTCTCTGATTTCTGAGCATATGGAAATCACCACCGATCTCAAAATTTCCCTTCAAGGAAACAAATTCAGTCCAGCATGGTCCTGGCAAGTGAAATTACAAAGACTTTAAAAGTAGCAATGAGATCTGAGTTTCTTGTGGAGGCATTTAACGGAGTATGAATGTTTTAAAGAGAAGCAATATTCCAATGATATCCAGTCCGTAAATTAGACATCAGTTTAAAAGGCTTTTGGTGGGGTGTACACTTTGCCCTCAACTTAGATAAAAGACGTGAAAAATTCTGAAGAAGTTTCTTTACACAAGCAGACCTGTTTGTATAATCGAGTTCTTGAGGTCTCATGACAATCGTATTTTTAACAAGTCCTGAAGATTTGCTTATCCACTTCTCGGAGGGAAACACCAGCTGGCTCTCATACACGCCTTGCTGCTGGACAGATGCTATTTAACCGCGAAAAGAGAGAGTTTCAGAGCCGAGCGGCGGGGACGGAGAGCCAATGCCGGGGCAGCCCGCGCCGCAGCAGCTCTCTCCGGCACACCGCTGCCTCTGCCCAGAACCAGCGCTCAGAGCCCCAGCAGACGTCTGCTCCCTTCCTCTCTCCCTCCCTCCCTCCTTGCCGGCTTCACCGTGAGGAAACACGAGGGCGGCGAGACCTAAGACAGCACGGAGCCGCCCAGCCGGCCCGGCGCCCTCGCTCCCGGCCGTTCCCAGCGCGGCGGCGGATCTCCCGGTACCTGGTTGTGGTGCAGGTGGGCGAGCGGCAGCGCCGAGCCCAGGGCGGGCGCGGCTCCCAGGCGCTGCAGCAGCTCGGAGAGCTGCCCCGCCGACAGGCTGTGGTTGGCCCCGAAGACGCGCAGCACATCGTCGGCGAAGCTCGCGGCGTCGGCCGCGCCCGGGAGCGGCCCCTCCATCCCGGCGGGACGTGGCGAGTGCAGCGGGTGGCTCCAGCCCGCGGGCACTGCGGGGCGGGAGCGGGGCCCGCCCGCTCGGCCCCTCCCTCCCCGGGGGGCGTAGTGGGGACGCGGGGCGGGCGGCAGCTCACGGCGGGGCTCCCGGCGGGGCTCGCTGCCGCTCACCGCGGGGCTCCCGGCGGGGCTCGGTGCCGCTCACCGCGGGGCTCCCGGCGGGGCTCGGTGCCGCTCACCGCGGGGCTCCCGGCGGGGCTCGGTGCCGCTCACCGCGGGGCTCCCGGCGGGGCTCGCCGCCGCTCACCGCGGGGCTCCCGGCGGGGCTCGGTGCCGCTCACCGCGGGGCTCCCGGCGGGGCTCGCCGCCGCTCACCGCGGAGGCCGGCCGGGAGCCGTCCGAGACCGCGGGCAGACGGGGAGGATGCGAAAGCCCCGGCTGCCGCCGATCCCGGCCCGGGGGCCAAGGGTCGCACGAGCATCAGGGTCATCGCCCCCGCTGCCGTTCCCAGACGCAGCCCCAGCTTGCCCGCCTGCCCCACCTGCCGTGCGGCACCCTGACCCGCTGGATGGCAGAAGGGATAACGGAGGCCAAGGTCCAGGCCCAGGCAGGCACGCAGGTACGGCCCCGCCGTACACACCTCACCGGCACTATCTCCAGAGCAGAGGCGCCTGGACCTTGGAATGAGTCCTTTCGGTTGGCAGCCAGTTAGGAAACCTGCTTCTCTCGGGCCCCCTCCCTCCCACAGGCTGAGACACGGATTTGTATCTAGTCTACCTTTTTAGACAGGATTAACGCACGACAAACCAAGGGATTTCATGCACGCTTTTTAACAAACAGAGAAATTTGTGACTGGTCACAGGTGTCTTCCTGTGGGCTATTGCTCAAATGGTTTAGATAAAAATGCTCATGCTGCAGGACAGCAGCCCCAGCTCAGCAAAGATCCGTACTATTAAGTTATCCTGTAACTGCCTCGTACAAAATTCCTTACATATCCACGTGGTGGACAGAGGCAGCGTGTTTTCAAAGATTTTGGGGGATTTTTTTGAGATTCTCATTTATATCACCGCGGAACTATGATGAATTACGTGAGCTGATGCAGAGTTCCAGATTCCAAATTTTCTGAAACCAGAATTTTGTACTGTCTGTGCCAAGTAGTCTGGGTAACAGCACTTTGAAGGAGACATGGTTAAAAAGTTATTACATGAGCAGCAGAACTGTTTACATAAATCTTTCATTAAAAAACTCCCGTGCCACAATGCACAAAGCATCTAGAAGAAAAAAAAATGCCAGCAGCATAAGCTACTACTGGATGGGGGGAAAAAAATCTAGAGAGCTACAATAGTATTAATTCTAATACTGAAAAACCTGTCACTGTTCCTGAATTAAAGCCTGAATCACTGATATACTTTTACATTTCTATCTTACTTAATTGGTGGCAGCTAAAACAGCCTGGGCACAACTCAGCAACAGGCTGTTCCAAATGTCCCCATCTGTACTGGTTCTACCACCAGCCGAGGCAGAAGATGCTCCACCCTACCCACTTCTTTATTTGCAGGTGCATTTTGGCTCTCTTCCAGGGAAGTCAACGCAACATTCTCCTCCTGGTAAGGGCATTGCAACATTCGTTGGGCAGCAGCTTTGTTAGAAGCGAAACTGGCACCTCCTATAGCTTCTTCTGTGTGTGTGTTTTTAAACACAGCTCTGGTAACAGCTGATTATTGCATTCATTCTGAAATTTTAAAGTCTAGATTTGAAAAGTGCCTTATGACCAGCAGATAAATTGGAACTGCAACCTGGCTATAACAGGTAAATAAAAACAGGTTGCATCAAGATTTGTCAGTGCTCTGTTCTGTGAAGCTCAAAATTTATTCTTTTAAGACTTCCTCTTTTAGCAGAAATATAAAAGATCATTTAAATTAGTATAATTAAACTCATACTTGCATTCATTCCTAGGCCCATATTTGCATAATGCTGAAAATTTCAAGGAATTCCTGGATAATTCAATTAAGATTTATTCTCTGTTGGCCTTCCTTGGCTGAATGAAAATCCTGCTTTATTTCTGATAGACAACTAAAATTTTTCCACAAGGAGTGATGCATTCATACTCCTCTAATTTAAAAGCAATACAAAGTTTCTAAACTGTCACTGAGAAAGCCTGCAAGAACTCGTAAGACAAGGGGTCATGTACCTTTCAAAGTGTATGCACAGCACCTGAAGAATAGCTCCAGCTTTTGTGTATATTTTTGTGATGTACAGACCTAATCAGAAAGCCAGATCTTTGTTATGTCAAGTCTGATAAATCATAGGCAAATGCTAACAGAGCCCAATTCTTCTAAAACTGAAAGAACAGTCTGTACACTGCAAACCAGGTATTGCCCAACAGTACTTCACGGTCCTGATTCACTATTCTTTTGTTCCTGCTTTTCTTGCACCTGTTACAAGTGTTGTTGTTACATTTAAGCTACCACTAAGTGCCAGGGCACCAGATGGTGACTGGCAGTGGGCAGGATGACAAATTAATCAGCTTCCCCAATCTTATATGGGGCCAAAACCTCTCTGAAGTAGATTTCTTTTAAGAAACTCACTGAAGCTGTAGCTAATTACATCAAAGCTAATATGACTTGTAATCATACTTGTTACTTGCTTACCACAAACTCAGAAGAACCCTGTTTATTGTCATTCAAACTACTGAAAAAATCTATTTGAAAATGGAAATCATATTATAATGCTGTCATTTGGCAGGTAAAATAGACACACCCATCCTTTGTACCAAGATTTTCACCTTTTTTCTCTCAACTCTTATTTGAATTAACTATTTAAATCAGATTAAAAACTTACATCCTGTAACTAAACACCCTTGAATTAAATGGCATATAGCAATGAATATTTTGGGGGAAGTACCCAGGTAGAAAAGACTGAAACCCTTTTTCAAATATTTTCTCTAAATAATTCTCTTCACTAGGGTGTGTGAATTCCCTGCAGTTCTTTTTGTTCATTTTTAACTTGACCAGAGAGACACAAACTCTCATAGCCACTGTACTTTAACTTCCAGAGACTCACAGTCATGAATTACAGATGAACAGAGTGTTAAGATAGATACTACAATATTGCCAGCTCAGGAATCTTGCAGTTTTCCTCAGTTATATGCTCTTCTAAATACTGAAAGGGAATTCTGAGATCAGAGCTCTAGAAACAGTCCAAGTGTACTGTGAATACTCAAAACCCCCAAAGCCAAACAAAAAACACTGTTTGGTTTAAAATTCTTAACATGTAAAAGCCTGAAACTCCTCGATCTGCAGATCTTGACGTTTTTGAAAGCTTGTGTACATGAACTGGCACTGGTAAGTTGTTCTTACAGATCACAGTAGAAAAGTTTCTGAAGCTAGAGAATTAGAAGGGATCTTTACTTTGAGGGACAAAATTCCTCATACTTGTAATGTACAACTTTCAAAGGAAAAAGTGGGACCTCAACTTTCAGAAAATAGTTTGACTCTGTAATTCAAATAATTTAATAGTGAATGACAGGTGGCTGGGGCATGAAATGGACCTCAAAATATGAGAGGTATAATGGCTATAGTAAATCAATCATAACCTGCTTCTTTTCTTAGGCTGCACTGTCAGTACCATTTTTGTGCTGTTCACTACCATGAGAAGCTTGGCTCCCACAAGAGGTTAACATTAAGCAAGATTTCAACCAGCAAGAGGTATTACTTGTTCTACAACCTACACTAGCCAGTTCATTAGCTCTCTCTGTGAAACTGTAAAACACACTGTTTCTGATAAGAAATGTGATACATTTGCTCCTTAGGACTAATTATGGTTATTAAAAAAAAAATCTTTTAAAACAAAACTTCAGTAATAAAACAACTCTCTTAAATCCTTCATTGTTTACGTTTTCATTTATAGAGATATTTAAGGATCTTCAGCCACAGGGATAAGAATTGTCTTTAATGGAGATATGCAGATGAAATTATCTTCAGATAATTTCAGAACTACAGATGAATTGCAGTTCATAGCTGCTCATTAGAAAACTAATCTTGTAAAATTCCACTGACACTTTAGAAATACTCTCTGTACTTACCTTATTAGCATAGGATCAAGATTATTTAGACCTTATTGCTACTGTCAAGGCTTAAATTTGTTTAAAGTCTGAAGGTTTAGCCTAGGGCCATCTCTAATTTTCAGCTGGTAAGCAGGCATCTGACTCCCAAAGCCAGAAGCTTTGGAAGGTATGAAGTGAGATAGTGCCTGGAGAGCTGAGCCAGCCTATGGCATCTGCAGGTCAAGACTCAAAGCATCTCAGATAGGTGTGCAGAGAGATAGGAAGTAATAAACTGTTTAGAGAAATAGAGTAGTATTCACCATGAAGATGAACACTGCTCATTTTGCCCCACATTGCTCAAATAGTCTTTACCAAAGAGTCATCTTCTGGAAAAAAATACAGGTCCTCTGCAATTTTGGGGGGGAAAAAGGGCAAAATAGATACTACACATTTTTACCAATTAAACTTCATCTTGTAGGAAATGGGAAGTCCAACAGTTTGGAGTTCTCTTTCAAACCTTATTTTAAACCGTACCATTATAGAAAAAAAAATTTACATTTACAAATTCAAAGCGAATTTTAATAGGATTTTAGCCTAGTCTCCCCAAGTCTGGCAAATTCTAAATTTAAATTTTCTATTGTTCTAAAATTAGCTTTAACTTGAAAGCCTTAAAAATGCCGATGAAACAATGCCTGTTTTGTGGGAACGTGCCTAGTAGTGACCTCTTACCTGCTGATGACCTCTAAATCCACCAGAGGACCCCAGGGGATGGTCGGTACATGACTGAAAGCTACAAGCTCCAATGCTATTGACATATCTGCACTGAATTGTATGTATCTAAAGAACAAGGGCTACCCCAGAAAAAAAGGAGAAGCAGCCATTTGTCAATATTAGTTCGATTAGATAAGCGCAGTGGTGTCAGCAGGACGTCTGAGACACAATAGGCTGGCAAATTGTCTTTCACAGGCTGGATTCTGCAGGGATCAAGATGACCCCTGTGAGACAGCAAACCAGCTGCAGGACTCCTCTAGGCTTTTCCCTCATAATCCAAGGGATGAAAGAGTAAGTAGGATTTCTGGGGAGGGACCAGAGCAATCTTTGCAGCTCCCATCACAGGATCCAGGCAGAAAACAATTGTTTGGGACACTTTTCTAGGTAAGTGGCCTTCAATACTGTTATAAGTGAGGAGACGTACTCCTTTATTCCATTTTTAAATTAAACAATTTATTAATTTTGTGTTAGGCAAAAAGTGAGCAAGCCAGCTCTGGGGTATGTGGGGAGTTTGCGCTCTACCAACACGTACACCAAATGTTAATTTCACAGGTATTTTATACAGGTTCATGTTAGTAATCCCCTCCCAGTTTCTATTCTCCATTATGAGGTTTATCTTCTATTCTTTGTTGTGATGTTTAGTTTCCATTCTTCGTTGTGACATCTAGTTTCTATTTTTCACTGTTTCTGGTGGTCACTGGGGGGGTGGGTGGGTTGGAGTCTTTATCCTTCAGCCTTCGCTGACCTCTGGCTCTTTTTCATGGCAGTTTTGCCTTGCTTGCAAGTTTTATGCAGCTACATCTTTGCTTAACCATTCTGCTTGGTAATCACAACATTTTGTTCAGTTATCCTTCTTTTAGTTTTACCTGACAGTTTGTCGAAATTTATTTTTATATTGATTCCATGTGACAATCCCATCATTATACATATTTTTCTCTAACACAAATCATAGCCTGATTTCTCAAAATACATCAGTGTCTCCCTTTGTTTCTTGGAAATACAGATGCTAAACGTGCTTGAAATAGCAAATTCTTACTGAAAAACATGAACACAGAGCTCTGAGTTCATGTCAGTACACTTAGCACGTCTACAAAACAGGTGCTGTACCAGTCCCTGGGACTGGCAGCTGTGTATTGAATCCAACTTAAGTTTTCAATAAACACCAAAATGAGAGGGCAGAAAAGGGGCTACAAGATATTTTACTTCAGAGGAAAACCACAATTGCAGCTCAAACCTTCCTATTTTGGGATGCAGTGGTCAGCACAGAGCATCAGGCCCTTTAGTCACTTCTCTTCTACACAATTAACATGAACATTTAAAAAGTTCTAATTAACAGACACTACTCCAAACCTGCATGAGTTCTTCAGTACCACCACCACGCCAAGCTTCAATTCAGGCTATACCTAAACTGTGGTCCTTTAACTTATAGAAATAATAGCCCAGAAATGACAATGTATCTAAATTTGAGACATGGTTTTTAATCAAGTGTTAGTTCAGTCGTTTTGGAGCTATTAGTTGAACACAGAAAACATCTCAGTTTTAACTCCATCCTGAGTGTACTTTTTTATCTAACTGCAGGTATCTGCAAATCATCGGTTACCTTGACTTCAAAGATATTTAGTATCATTCTGCTGCAAGACCAGCAACATCATCACAGTGGCACACCATTTCACAAAACATGACTGTGCATAAATCGACACAAATAAGAGAGGCGTTCAGCATATTCTACCACCAAGCAGGTAAAGATTTTATAGGAAAATCTTTAACATATGCAGACAGAGGTACAAGGACACCTGTAGACTACACTCAACACTTGAATCCTAGGTTCTGAAGGGTCTAGGAAATAAAGAAGATTATATTCAGTGTCACAACAATTAGAATCTGCAAATTTTCCGGATGTTATCTTAGGAATCTAAAAACTATTAAGAATTATGTATGTCAAGGATTTTCAGAATGCTTGTCCCTTAAAGGAAAATATACACAGTTCAGTAAAACAGAGAGCTATTGTTGTTTTGATGTTCTCTACCCTTTCACAAAGGTCATAGATACATCCAACTTCAGGGATTTAATTTAGATGATGCTTATGTGCAAAAAATCATGGAGTGAAACAAGCCCTGCCAGAAGGGTAATCTGGACACTAGATCCTCCTTCAGCAATTAGAACTGAAGCACCAGACATATAATTCTTTTGGTTACACGTGTCAATCAATAAACAAATTTAACCTATGTAACAGCATGTTTTAGAGCTCAGTAGAATTTATGGGGAGAAGAGCCCCCCTGAGAGGGTTCCTCACCTGCAGAAGGAAAAAATACTTCTAGCAAGTTGCTGTTCATGAATGTTAATTCACTGTTTTTTCCTTTCTGTCCCCAACAAATTTCCCAGCAACAGCCTATTTCAGCTATTTCACCTACCCATAGCACCGTTTTCCAAGTTATGTCACACTGTTGAGCAAAGTATGAGAGGATATGCAAATGCTCTTTGGCATTCTCACTCAGCAGTAAAGGTAAATTGTGTATCTGCACAGTGGCATTTCAGTGTTATTCAACTGATTTGTCTGCAACAGCAAGAGCAAAATGAAGTATAAAAGCCTGAACCTTCTCTCCCTGGTACACAAGGTTACAAAATGTTAACGGAATAGTTATACCTGACAAGCAGGTGTTTAATGTGTATCTAGCTAGATGATTTTCAGTTTTGAGCACTTGCTGTTTATGTAAGAATTTCTAATGCCATTTGTAATTGGCATGGCACAGGCATTTTAAGAGTTTTATTTAGTGGTGGAGTTGGATTTTACTCTGTGTGTGTGTGTGTGTGTGTGTGTGTGTATGTGTGGGTGTGTGCTTTCAGGTATTTCTGGGAGTGGGAGCTGTTGAGGAAAACCATTTGTACGTGACAGCAGATTATCATATTCAACTGTTCTGGCTTTAAAGCCTCGCACTCTTTTTTATGCCGAACATGATTAAAACCTGCTGAGGCAGGAGTACAGCCAGCTCTGCTGAGTAGTCTTTATACACAATGTGTACAGAAGGCCAAGGCTGGAGTCATGAATGTAGCAGAGCACTGATACTACAGGAATTTTGAGTTTACCAAAACAAAAACAACTAAAAAAATACACTAAAAAAAAGTTTTGGAAGATGTACTTTAACATATCATCAGGTCAGAGTACTAAAAAACCCTCTAAAGAACCACCACCATTGTTTACCACAACTCAGACAAGGAAGTGTTTGACTGAAACCTCAAAACGCAATTTAAAAAGTGAGGAAGAGACTCCAAATAAACAAAGAACACCACAACCTTCCAGCGTGTATTTACTACCAGTTGTGGAAAACTGTGGAAAGTGTTAAATTGCCTAAAGGATAACACAGTGCAAACATTTGACAAAGAATACCCCCTGAATAAGTTACAGATTTAAAAAGTTAGAGATTCGCAACTGCAGGTCCCATGAAAAAGATCACAAAAAAACCCCCCAGATAACTAGTTCAATACCGTTAACTTAAGGAATCTGGCTGTCGAAGTGTTCAATTACTTTACAGCTCAATTCCCCCACTATATTCTAAACATCCTAACACTTAAATGCTGTAGAGGATTTACACAATTATCATTTTGAAAGGTCTTTAAAGAGTAAATACACTACAATCAGTCATGTGTGTCCAGTTGTGCTCTTTGAGTATAAATCAGACTAGATTTATAGATTTTACTAGATAAATCTCTGGCAAAGGACAACAGAGGATAAAGTAGAATCACAATTTACACCAAAAAATATGAGTCTCAGTCTCTATTTGCTTGGCCAACAAAAGGAGTTCCCTCAAGCAAGCCTAGAAAGGAGAAAAGAAACATAAGAGTTCAGGTCAGCTCATTCCCTTTTTTGTGAGCTTGTGAAGCTAGTCTGTGGACACAATTTTCTAAACTTTAGGCTGTAGAAACAGATAATAAGTTGCTACAGATGAAGAAGTGACCTCTCTATATCCATTTAGAGTATAACTGTCAGAGTATACCAACATGAACAGAACATAAACTTATCCAAAAGCAATCCTTATTTTTATCACAACTGAAAAGCTTCGTGAGCATATGCTTATAACTGTAAGAGAACCAATTGCAAAAATGGCCTTAAGCAACGGCCCTAGAAATGGTTCATTTTGGGGGTGAGTGCAGACCACCACAGGACAGAAGAGCACACCACAACCAGTGAGAAGGCTTCATAAGTAAGCAATTATCAGTCTAATGCTCAGCACCACGAGTTGTTGAGATTCCTAGCATAGTTGCTGGTGGTTAATTATGATCCTTTAGGAAAGAAAGATTCACCATCTAATCCCTGTAAATACTCACACTTCAGTCCTCACCAAAGAGCAAGAAAGCTATAGATTAATAGCACTAAGCACCTCAAGTGTGACATCCATCTGAGAATCTCAAGAACATTGAGTTTGATGAGCTCATCTTCCAAAACCTGTGAGTAAAGGAAACACTGCATTCATTTGTCCTGACTGACAAACTTACAAATAGGGTAGTTCAGTGACTTAAATGCAAGCAAGTGCATGGAATCCACTTTTTAAACTCTTAATGCATATCACTCCCCACCCCGATGCTCTACAGAGCAGGTCTTCTGCAAGCACTTCAGCAAGGGCAAGGTTGTCAATAGGGTTAAATGCCTGAACAAGTGAAGCAGAAGGTGTTAGCTCCAAATTTGAGAGGCATGTTAAGCACTTTACCAACATTTTTGATTTTTTTAAGTAAATACACCTCAGGACACAGAAAATAACAGTATTTAAGGAAATGCTGTAATTGTATTGTTTGGGGGTGAAGAAGCAAAGTAAAACAGTGGCTCAAAATAACACGGGAGAAGCACTTCTGCTTCCAGCAACACTTTACTTAAGCATTAATCACTAACACCTGTGAGATAAAGGATAGGTGAATGATTTTATGTGTGACAAAGATGCCTCAACACTGAAATATCTGTCATCAGTGAAATATCTGCCATCAGTGAAATATCTGTCGTCAGGTCAAGTGGCAACTGCCAGGAGGTCAGACGAGTTTTCTCCCAAAGACCAGCTGAGGTAGAGCCTTTAAACACGATCTTTTTCTTGCACAGCCCAGAAGGAATAGGAAGGGGAGTATTTGGAAAGCATCAAGTAACTATTGAGGGAGGGAGGGAGGGGCCAGGAAGGGAGTGCTGAATCTGTTAGCTGCACTGGCAGTAGAATCCAACATTAAATAAAGGATAGCAAATGTGCTCCTGCACTTTAATCTTTTCATGCTTTTTCCATTCCAGCATACATATGACACTAAGAAACACACCGATCCCAAGTCCTGACTTAACCACCTACACAGTGTTTGAGAAATCTGAAGCCACCTCACACAGGCTGATAACATCAGAAGCTGTCAGAAACCAAAGTGTTTAAGAGAGCAGAACCAGCCAATTTATTCCTGCAGTGCCCAGTACAGGTGATTGCAGCTCAGGCCTAGTAAGCTCAGCATCAGGTACTACCTTACTCTGCTCTGATGTCTAGATTCATTATTAAGAACAAATTCATTTCTGTGTGTTGGTGTATCTTCCAGCACTTTGAAGAATTTTGCTAAAGTATCCCATATTACAGCACTCACGACCAAACAACACACACCGGTTTTGCATAGTTACACTTAAGGAAATGTGACATTTTAGGAATTTCCATGGCCTAAACCTCTTAAGTGCCATGCAACATCACATGTGCCGCATCCTGTGAGAATTTTATGGCATTCTAGGGGTTGTTTTTACTGAAATGTTTAAAACTTTTGTTGTGATGAATAATAACGCTTGCTTTATCTTTTAGTTATCAAACGTACAGCACAAATTCAAAATGGATTTTCCTACAGCCATTTGGTTGATTGAAAATAACATCAGAAAAATAAGCAATTCAGTGATGGGTATACATACCTTTGTTCATGGAGAAGAGGTTCTGTCACAGTGTCAGCCAATACTTACTGTGACTATGTACTCAAACACTTCTCAATGCTTCCATCTTCTCAGACACACTATTTTCTTACTGTTTATAAAGCAAACCTCTCCCCTCCGTGTCCTTCACTTGACTTGGTAATATGAGAGTGTTTGAAATTTGAACAAAACCTCCTTGTCTTGGGAGTACAAGGGGCGGAGGAAGATGCAGTTGAAGCAATAGGTAGTTCTCAGAGCCTTACACCACCCCCTTTGATAAAAGCCAAAGGACAGGACACTGAAGAGGCCATTCCGGGGCAACTGTTCCTGGGTCACTTGTCTCCAGCTCCATCTCCATATTTTGCTACAGAGTTTTCTGGCAAATGGACTCTAAACTGAAAGCTGCTTTACTGTTTTTGGTTTTTTTTCAAAAAATGAAAAAATGTAATGACTGACACTTGCCCTAACATTACCCACGTTAAATGGTGACTTAATGTTGCCAGACAAAGGTTGTGCATATACACAAGTTCCCTTTTGGTCTTTTTATTGAAGAAACAGGATCTGACTTATGAAATATCTGGCAAGAATAAGGTCCTATGACACAAACTGGAAGCAGACAGGGGGCAACCATAATGCCATACTGAAGGAGAAATATCTTCATCTCCTGCTACAAGATTCAAGGAATAATAACTTAATGTTTCCTGTGAAGTCATTCCCATCCTCCAGTATGTGAAAACAACTGCCAACACTCAAGAAAGGTTGTGTTAAAAAGCTGAAACACTCTCAAATGATTTATCCAAAAATAAACTTCCATCAGAAAGCTACCACAAATATTTACTCATCTTAACACTTAAAAATGAACAGTTGCTCTGGTTTTAAAGCCGTTTCACATTCTTGAATTGAAGCTTCAGAATTCACACTATTTTAATTTAATATGACTAAGTACTGCTATGTTTAACACTGAACAGAACTGAGGCTTTGCATTACTCAAAAAAAAAAAAAAAAAAAAATCCCTCTTCCTATCTTATGAAGAGCCAGGATTTTGTAGCTTATTTCACAGAGAAAAGATTGGACAAGGATAAGGTACTCACCCTCTCCTCTGAAGTTTGTAAGGAGAAATAAAATTGTTTGGATAACAAAGCAAGAGAGCTGCTGTGTAAGATCTAAATCTGTTCCATCATTTCTCGCAGATGCACAGACACAGCAAGCTGGCATGGATCTGGACAACAGAGCACTCACAGAGGGCTGTTAGAAGACAAAAGGATGAAGAGGAACCTCAGAGACAAATGTCAACAGGAGATGGGATAATCAAGTGCGCTGCTGAGCAGGAAACTGAGGTTATCCTGAGAAAATCAGTGTGGTGTTACCTCAAAAAAATACTTGCTTCCTATAAAGTTGTACAAAATCAAAATTATTTTCATGCAGTAAAGGCTCAAGGCTATATTGCATTTTTATTTTCATCTATATGATTAAAGCATTGACTTGCTTCTTTAGGGCATTTACCTTTTAGTCCTGTTACAGCAAACCCACAGTATCAGAGAATACATAGCTCAACTCCTGCCAAGAGGAGGAGATTCACAGCTGTCCTCTTGGCCTGCCTCCACCCCTGAATCCCAACACCCTGTGGATCTACAGCGAGGGTCGTGGCCCTGCAGTGTGTCCCGCTCTGACAGGTGCTGGCATTTGGCAGCATTCCCAGCGAGCAGGCAGTTACATCAGACAGGAAGACTTGGCTGCAAGTCAGAAAGCCAAGCTCATGGAAAGCATGGAAAGATACAGAGGATACAAAGGTGTTAAATCCCTTCTGTCCTTGAACAGCCAAAGACTGCTCTAAACTGTGCTGACTGCCAGCAGTTGTAGGCAATTTTTCAGAAACTAGAACACAAACAAGAAAAAATATTTTGAAATTAAGCATAGACAAATATTTACCAGAAAATTTAGAGGATGTCTCAGCTCTTCGTCATCTTCTGGCTCATGACACACGAAATTATTTGAGATGCTCAGATCATGCTGTCTGGTTTAGCTGCAGCTTCAAATCTGGCTTGAAGCAGTATGCCTACTGTTTTTCCTCCAAATGAAGTCTAGCCTCTCCATCCTCCAACATCAGATACCACCCCTCCACTTTCTTCAGGAATTGCAAGGGCTGTTCTGCTTCCACTGTTTAATAACTGTGACCCTACAGCTTTAGGGCTATACCAACAGGTAGGGCTCCCTTAAATCTGCTAAAGACATTCCACTTGCACAGAGCTTGTTTTCAATTCGTTGTGTTTAAATGACAAGAATTCCTCTGCAAGCAGCATACAGAGCAGAAGGGCAAGTCATTTCCCCTTTTCCCTCCCTCTTCCTGATCACACATTTCCAAAACATCAGCACAAGAGCAGTCTTCAATTGCTAAGTCTCAGCTAAACTTTAGAAAGAAAGGATTGTTGCCTATTCAAATTGCTTTGTATTTCAGCTTACTAAACTAATGTTCTTAGTTACACATTAGCAGTGATGCTCAAAGCATGGTTACCTTAATCAGGGAAAGAAGTCAGGAGAAATTGTTTCATGTCTTCTCAGGCAACTTCATCTGCTTTTAGCACACCACCTTCCCCTGGACTGAAGCTACTTCTGCTTATTTACCTTACACTAAACAGTGACATTGCCAGGAAACCTATGCATGTAACCTACCAAACCAGAGATTGATTCTCCATAAAAGTCTACTCAAAAATCGGCTTTAAAAATGTCACTATGCTGTCATCCTACCTCAAGATGCAGGTTTGTCTTTCTGGGAGGGGTTTTACTGTAGAAAATGGTCATTGTAATGACATGGCACACTGTTGTCAGGAAAAGCATTTTATCTTTCTTAGGTTTGAACCACACTAGATTATTTGCAGCTGCTTGAAAATTGTAAGATTCATCAAATCAGAATGATTTTGTCCTTCTAATTCATATGGATCAACACAGATACTTTTCTTCCAAAATTGTACACATACTTTGCACAAATGTTAAAACTACACAAAGTTTAGGACAGTATAAATGTGAGATTTGTTGACCTGTACAACCTGAGCATGTTACTCTTCAGATATTTTAAAGGCACAGAACTGCATACAGGAGAGAACTGTAAGAGAAATCAGGGTAAACACAGACAAATTGGTAGGATTTGAAATATTTGTCCTTAGCTATGCAAATTAAAGTCACAACTTACAATAATCATGGAGGCCTTTAATCAATGTATATTTGAAGTATTTTCAAGACAGATTTTGTCAAACACTGATGGACTCATTCGTAAAACTTAACATTTGTTGTGGAAGTTAATGTAATCTATCCTTACAATGAAAAAATGAAGTACATTTTGGCAAAGTTGTTCTTTTTTTACAGTATAGATACCAAATAGATATAGATAGGGTCTGTCTTTTTTAAATACACTGAAAACAATTACTCGACACTTGCTGGCAAAGAGCTGATTTGCATTGGGGTTAGACATAGCACACTTTCTATCCCACAAAAATTAGACAGTAACCCATCCTTAATTAGAGAGTAGCCATATTACAAAACTACATTAGAATCCAGGATCTGAAAGCCTCCAAATGTGAGTGGAACATTAGTTTATTTTTAGTGCAGTCTACAAGACTCATTTTAAGAAGTTCATTCCAACCCGCACTCTAAAAGCATATGTACACCATGCAAAGAACTACTCATGCCAGTGTGTTAGTGAAGAAATATGTACTTCTAAAAGCCCCTGAGGAAGGACTGGCAGGGTAGACGAGACCTTTGCATTGCCATTTTATCCCATACCAGACGCAGGTAAGAATGCACATGAGCACTGGCATTAGAGGCACAAAGGCAGCCATATTTGCTAAGATACCCGGGACCCAATGAAAGAATTCAGCTACAAACCCAGATCTGAGTTTCTGCCACACCAACGATGTGTCTGTCAGCCACTTACAGGGAACACCCAGTACATCAGCCTTTCACCAAGTACTTATTAAAGAGCCATTAATATACCATTACTCCAAGTGCTAGAGTATTTTGGTTTCCTCTGCTCCAAAACAAGAACTGTTGTTCTTGTTCTTGGTAAACCAGAACTGTAACTGATCCTCTGGCTTTATGCCTGACTGTATATTTGTTTTAGTGATATAATCCGACTGTGCTGGATGTTTTATAAGAAACATGCTGTTAAACAGACAATTTGAAATTTCTTTATTTATTTGCACAACTGAAAACTTGGCTGTCCCTGTTGTGGCCTTCTCTGCACAAACAGCAACTCTGGGGGAGAAGAAAATTATTTCCACGTTATAAATCAGGCTTTTCAGTTTTGTTGTGAGGATTTACTTGAGAAATTAGCCAGTGTGATGTGTTTCCTTGAGTCTAGTTCCCAGCACCTTTTATTTCAGCCTATCTCCTTCTCCTGGCACCTCTGCTGCATCCTTTTCCAACTTAAACAAGGTTTCTAACTCATACCATCATCAGCTCCTCTCTTCTGCTGCTGTTTCAGCCCTCCAGCTCCTACTGAGGGCACTGAGACAGAACTGCACTCAAACCTTGGTGGAAATTTAGTTGCAGAGCAGTACAGTTCCAAGGGTGGGGTGTTTTCAGGTTCTTTTTTAAGTGATTATGACAATTAGCTAGAATGATATATTATACAGACATATAGAACAGAACTTTCATGTATGTCATGCTGCTGACAAACTTGGCAACTAACTACAAAACACGTAGGGAAGTAGACAGTAGGGACCAATTCACCAAGCTGGATTTCAGATACTTCTTCTCTATATTTAGAAGAGAGAGAAACACATACACTTCATACCTCAGCACTGTCCTCCTACCCTGAAGGGTAAGGCTGTGCTCCTGGGTTTATCCCATAGGGTCACAATGGACTTGTCTGCACACACAATAAAACCTTTTTGTTTTCCCTCTTCCCAATACCTAGACATGGCAAGTAGTATTGCCCTTAACTACAGAATGGCTACTTAAAAGTAAATATTATCAGATCAACTGCTAGGTACCAGTAAAGACTCAAGAGGACGGACAGAATGAACCAGTTCTTTTGTGCTGTCAACAGAACAGCTGCAATTACTGGTGAGAGGCTTTCCAAACAATTTCACTGCTTCACACAAGAAGGTCACCATTACCTCAGCTTAGACGCCTGGCTTCCTTCTTACCCATCTCTCCCAGTTCAAGGGCTGATCCTTAAATCATCCTGCTAAAGCCATTGCCCCAGATTTAGAATACTGGATCCCAATGTCTGATTCTCCTCTAGTCCTGCTATAAAGGACCAGAAAGCTTTCCAGTCTTTAATCTGGGGAAGGAAAGAGATGCATATACTTAAACCTAGAAAGCAGCATCAGTGAAGCATCAGCAAAAGTAAGAGAGGTCTTGACTTTGATCTCTCTCTTTCTGCTACCACCTCTTCCTCAAGCCTTTTACTTCTTCATGTTTCAGATGCATCTAACTTGACCTAGTTTTGGAAATGAAAGTAACAAAGCCACCTCATGTACAGTGAGGCACACAGCTGGCTCCTTTAACAGCCGAAGCAGTAAACAGCAAAGCTTTTTCTCAGATAACTGGACTATTTTGTTGTGTCTTCTCAGCTGGGAAATACAATCAGATAGCTATCAGATAGTTCAGAAGTTTAGACTGAGAGTCAACTAAGTATTTAGAGTTTGCTGATTGACGTGCAAATAGAAATAATGTTTTTAGTACAAGGCCCTCAAGAAGAGTGAATGCTCACAATCCAATCAATTAGCAGAGATAAGAACACATGAGGTCGTGGGGAAAGATTTTGTGCTACTACATTATATTATTTTTACCTAGACATGTATTTGAATGACCAATGTCTCTTCATTCCCATTTTCTTCCTGAATGCTCTGAAAGGTACAAACAGCACTAATTTATGCCTGCTTGTGAAACTAATGGTTTGTCTAAGAAGATGTCAGAAAAACAGCTTCCTCCACTAGAACTCTTCGAACTGTTCAAATATGAGTCTGTTCGATGACCAAAGCAGTTGTCTTGTCCAACAGTGGCCTTCAACAAAGCATGTAATCAAAGGTTTTCTGAAAGGTGAACTGGGAAGACACTTCCTGGAAGAAGAGGTCTTTTTTGCTCACCTTGAACTTAAAAAAAAGACTGTAAGTGAATGCACAATGTAAGTAATTAAAAAAGCAACCAATTAATTTATAAGATTACTTTGATGTGCTTGTAATAGAAGCATAACAGAACATGCAATTTTTAAGAACTATTGAAAACTGGACTATAAGACCTTTGCTCTTAACAACAAAATAACAAACACATGCAAACTTCTATTTAGCCACTTCTGAAGTTTCACTGAACATAACTGGGAGCAAATCCAAGTCTATGCAATTTACTCTGCAAATATCTCTGCTATGAGCAATACTATTCCTGTTACTGTTTATTCATCACACCTTCTTCACCCCTCTGGGAATTTCTGCATTGTTTTTTTTATACCAGCAGTGTTACTTTCTACTTCCTACCAAGCACAGTACAACTGATTGAATCAGCCATAGATATCTAATTTCTTCTCCTTTCTGTAAGTGAAATAGTTTGGTTTCTGTTCACAAGGCAGTTCTCAAGAAACTTCTTTATCTAAAACAATGTAACGTCTTCACTTCAGCTGAGCCAGTCTCTATGTTAACAAATTTCAAAATTTTTTCAAGCTTCCTACTTTATAAACCAATTAAGCAAAGACAGTTGTGGAACACATACACCATCTAGATACATATTCAGATCTTAAAATTCAGTCATTACCAAAAAACCCCCACCAAGCTTTGATGGTCATTATGATGGTTCAGTTTATTGCTTGGGATTCTTGAATAGATATTGCAGAGAAGGTATAATTCAAGTAACTAACTTACACTGAGAATTCAGTACCAAAAATCTTGATAGTCCTTAAAGTCAGACGTAATGCTTTAAAAACAATGTTGAATGTTTTAATTGTGGTAATGCCATATGTTCCAAGATGTGTTAGGTGTTGAAAAGACCACTCAAAAGCACATTTACCACTCCCTTACAGTAACCCTAGTAATATCCTCAAGTACTTTTATCACGCTGGGAATTTTAGTAAACTTCAAGTAAGAGACACTTCTTTATACTTGCTGGAAATAAGGAAAATACTTAGGAGCTAGGAAATACTTTGGATAGCTATAATTTCCACTGAGGGGGTTCTTAGGCTATTTTTGTTTTACCATTGTTTTACTAACTGAAAGTGCTTTACCTTTACTCATGGCAGTGCTTTACTCATTCATGGCAGCATTCCCACATTTTTTCTTTTTACCAACTACACATTTTTTCTTTTTACCAACTACAAGGAGTTCATCATAGAAGCATGGAATGGTTTGAGTTGGGAGGGTCCGTAAAGCTTATCTCACTTAAAGCCCTCTGCCACGGGTGGGGACATCTTCAACTGGACCAGGTTGCTCAAAGCTGTCCTCTGATAGCAAAATGTAAACCCCAGACTACAACACCATTGGGCTAAAATCTGGACAGAGCAAGGCCAGCTCCTACCCCCGAAATCACATTTGAGCCACAGCTGCACTTGCAATGTAAAAATACCCCCTAACATCAACACACTCTTGCCTGAGTCATCCCACACAGACTCCAGATTCTGGTCTCAGTGTTTAGAACCACTGGCAGCAATTGTGAGCAGGCACAGAGGGCTCGGGCTGATAAGGAGGCACAATGAGATAACAGGAGCAGTCCCCTGCCCCAGCTCTTTATCTCGCCCCCGAACACCTTACCCTTATGCAGAGTGCTGAGCTGCTCACAGAACAGCAATGTGAGCTACTGCAGTTTATAGACAGCTTGTGAAAATGAATCAGCACCACTTTTGGTTTACTTTATTTGTGTCCAGCTCTAGACTCCAACAAGTCCTTTATCACTCCACAATACCAGAGGAACACTTACAATATGTCTTTTTTATCCATTAGACACACAATCCTAAGAAATGCCATCACTTGCAGCCATTCAGTTGGGAGACATTCAGATTATTGCAGTTCAGAGAGGACCCCTGTGTCCAAGCACTGTGCTAACATTCCTTTGTAAAGAGAGAACACCACTAACAACTTAGTACCACTACTTGCTGACTTCCCAGTATTCTCTTGAAACTGCGACAGTGAATGCCTCCAGAGATTGGCTTTCACCCACCCAGGAAATAAAATAAATGAGACAACATCTGAAGCCCTGCTGTGAATTTCTATTTTTGTCATATGTTTGACCTTTTTTTTTAAATCATTCTCCTGAGATGGAAAGATTTGGTTTGTGTGTCACATGTTTTCTGAACATACAAGAAAATGTCTCAGAAAGAAAAGCCTGTGGATTACCATGAGTATCCTAAATTAATACAAGGTCCCGTCTGGAAGATTCCTGTCTATGGAAAAATTTTGTCCAACATTTCTAGAGTTTCTTAAAAAAGTACAAAACCCCTGTTGTATCAAGCTTATAGTAATTATATTCTGTTACTTATCTCCTAAAAATGAACATGAAGAAAATCCAGGAATCCCTCAATGTAAGCCCACAGCCTTCCCCTGGTTTAAGTACCCTCGGCAACTGGTGCATGAAATAGTCATCAAGGATCCGACATTAGCCCAGTTATCTGCATAAAACTTTGCCACTGAAAGAAGAGTCTATGACTTCTGTAGTTGATCTCAGTCAATGTGACTAATCACGGTGAAGCTACAACAGTTTCACTGGTGTAAAGTAAATTTGGGTTTTGAAGCACACTAAAAGAGGGGAAATACCTCATAAACTTTCTTCCCTACGTAACTCAGCTGGGCTGAAGGAGTAAAATTCCTTTTTAGTAAAATCTTCTTTATGATGTAGATCTGTGAATGGCAGCAATGCATACTCCTCTGTAAAAGGTTACTAGCCTGTAACCTATTATCACAGAATCATAGAAACATTAAGGTTGGAAAAAACCTTCCCAATCATGGAGTCCAACCTTTGACCAGTCACCACCTTGTCGACCAGACCACACCACAACATGCTATGTCTAGGGATTTCTAGCACAATTCCAGGGGCGGTGATTCTACCACCTCCCTGGGCAGTCTGTTTCAATGCCTGACCACCCTTCCAGTGAAAACATTTTTTCCTGATGTCCAATCTAAACCTCCTCCACCACGGTGTGAGGCCATTTCTTCTCATTCTGTCACTGGTTGCTTCGGAGAAGAGGCTGATGCCCACCTGGCTACGACCTCCTTTCAGGAAATTGTAGAGAGTGAGAAGGTCTCTTCTGATCCTCCTTTTCTTCATTAAAACTATAACACATTAAAATTAAAGGCAATGGAGTCTGAGTGTGAAATATTTGTTGCATCAGAAACAGGGAAGGTGTGGCAGGTGCCATTTCCAGGCATCTGACAGTTCTAACTGAAACAGAGACTTCTTCCTTCCTTCCTTCTCAAGGGTTTCATAGCAGGCACAGCACACCATTCCCATGGAACAGCAGGTCAGGTTCAGAATCTGCTCAGCAAAACTCACCATTCCCTGTCTCTCATTCACAGGTTTATGGCAAAGCTGCATTCTGAACCCAAGTACAAACACATCACATTCAAACATTTAGCAGCTTGCATCTATTTACACTGTATGTCTGCTAAAGAATATAAAATGCAGTGGTATTAAAGGTCTGATTCTCTTTGATTCTTCCCAAATGTCAAAAAATGAAGTCATTAAATTACACTGAATTTGTCATTTTTGGCAGGAACTGCTGCCACTCAAAGGGCACAGCGATGATCTACAGAGGAAAGGAAACAATGTGGCATTGTCGTGAGCAGGTCTCAGCGATGCAGGGTCTGAGAGAGTGCTAGAGGAACAAGCCACACTCTGCCTTGCCCCCAATCCCACAATCACAGAAGCTTTCTGTCACTGAAGACACCATTAAAAATAGGCAGGGCTTAAATGGATGTTTAAAAAAAACCACCAAACTTAACAGAGATCTAAGCTTTCTGCGAGATCTATTTGACTTTTGACTCAGCAGAGAAAACAAAGTGACATGGCAAGGGCAAGACTTTTTTTTTTAGATACAACTGATGGAACAAAATGTCCTCACTGAGTTACGCACAGTATGAAACACCAAAATCCAGCAGTCTGAAATTATTTTTCATTCATTTAGCATCATAAGAATTCCAAAAGCATTCCTGGCTTCATTGTCTTCTAGAAATCATTTGTTAATTGATAGAAAAATGAGAGATCTTAGACACCTAAAACACCATCAAAAGCTGTAACAGGTTTTTAACAGTAATGCACTCTTTTCCAAGAAAAGCATGTCAGTGTAGTTCCCGCTTCACTCCTTGTCAGTGAAGTAAATATGTTTCAAGCAGAGAACAGAAAGCTCTTAACTCTTCTCTGTCTGGGTGTGGTTACTATCACTACTCCTACAGATTGCTCTGCATTATCTTACGGTCCATTCAGATGGGGCTACTACTGGTCTCTTCACATATTAGTGAAAAACAGTCCTAAATGAAAAGCTTACACAAACAAAAATGGCAATTCTGCAGCATGGGAGAGAAATACCAACTTTATCTCAGATTATATAATTGGACACAGACAGATTAAAGAACAAATCTGCAATGAAATTCAAGTGTCTCATGAAACTCTAACAGGAGCTGTGCCTAAGCCTTGGGCTGCATACTCCAGGTCACACAGACTGCTTCAGAGTTAGGAGCTGAACCATCCAAATCCTTCTGTAGCAAATTAGCCTCACAGAATCATCCTTGTGTTTCTCTATATAACCACAATGATTATTTCATTGTCATAAAAGGAGGATAGAGACATGGGTTGAATCCATTCCTGCAGCACCCCAAAACTAATACGACATTTCCTAAGTTTCTGGCTTCCTAACAAATCCAGAGCCACAAGACATTTCAATGTCACACATGCCTCATCTGTTTGCTACCAGTATTGCTCATGGCTTTAATTTCTTCTATCTACCGTCACAAACCTGCAGCATGTGTTTCTACGTGATGGCCACAGCAGCTGCTGCCAACATTGGCCTGTCGACTTACTTTTGACTTCCAACTCGTATGCTCAGGTTATGTGTAAAGCCTTCTCCATTTTGCAAAGAATATATATATACAAGATTGATATACAATCATTGTCCAAACCCAGTGACAAATTTGAGCCTGAAAGACCAATTAGGACCATGAGAGTTGGATTTGATTGATTACTATCTTTAAGACACTGAAATGAAAGCTATAGTGTGACAATAGACTTTTTTAAAAAGCTGAAGGTGGAGCTCCTATAATTAACAGAAAACTAGCCTGTACTTGTTGTAATTCCTATTAAATGGAATTAACCGTCCTACTAATATAGCCTAAAGCCTGAAAGAAACCTCTCAGACTGTTAAATGCATGTTTAATAAAAAGGTTTTGCAAGAAGTTATGTTTGGTATCAGATTACCAATGAAACATAGGTCCAAGAGCACGTGTTACTTCAGTACAGGGTGACATAAACACCACCACTGAACATATCTGCACCACGTTGGCTGGTTAAAGATGAGGGTGAGGGGGAAAACAGATAATGCAGCTGGTCTGAGTGGTTTTCAGAATCTTCTTCTCCATAACAATGAGTGAGTGTCCCAAAAGATATGCTTTGAAATCTAGCTGTCATCCTCTGGAAGATAATGGAGCAGGGGGAGAAGAAAAAACCATGCCTTTTACTGGCAGTAACAGGGCACTTGAACAAAGAGCACAGCTTTAAATTCCCACTCTCAGCAAGGTTTTTTTCATGATCTATTAGGAGTACTTCTGGTTCATCTCTTGCTTCAACCTTTTGCTCCCCCAGTGCCAGGAAGATCAGGGACAGCTACTGCAGAGCTGATTATGATCCCTTTTCAAGCTTTTTGGAGGCCACATGCTTCTTGGGACACACTTCACATCTGCTCACCTGTACAAAAGCATTTATCTCTGCAGTATCAGCAGTAACTCATTCCTCTTTATACCTGATGTCTATTAAAGGGGTTCATTCACCACATAACGTGAGGGGAATGGCTTTAAACTGACAGAAGTTAGGTTTAGATTGAATATTAGGACGAAAATAATTAACGTGAGTGTGGTTTAGACCCTGAACAGGATGCCCAGAGAAATTGTGGATGCCCCATCCCTGGAAGCATCCAAGTCCAGGCTCGATGGGGCTTTGAGCAACCTGATCTAGTTGAAGATGCCCCCGTTTATTGCAGGAGGTTTGGACTAGATGACGTTTAAAGGTCCCTTCCAACCCAAATTATTCTGTTATTCTGCGATTAATATTTGCAAGAAAAATCAACCATGACATAAGGAAGGTTAGGCAAATAGGACCTGATTAAAATCTCCTTCAGAAAGACATTTCAGGGTGATAGGTGAATCTTAAATCTACTTTAAATCTTTTGCATTATTATTTGTTGTGCCCTCTGGGTGGACATTTAAGACCCAATTAACGCCATGCTGCTCGTTCTCCAGAAGCCATTTCTCAGTACGACTGTAGGTGGCACTAGCTATACAGGAATTTATTTTCCTGGTTCCCTCTTGCAAACACTTCTGGCTGCTAAAAAAAAACCACAAAAAAACCCAAAAAAACAACCAACCAAACTTTCTTCCTTTTTTTGTAAAGCAGGTCGTGGGAGGACAGGCAGAATCAAGACAGAAAAAAAAAAAAAAAAAAAAAGTCCCCCTTCTAGTTGTCAAAATTCCAGGATGCAAAATGTGCTCATTTCCAAAGATTCCTCTTCACTCCCCTCCCCCCAAATAAAACCAAGTTCCTGAGGGCATGTTGGAGGGAAGTAAGGGAGATGTGTTATAATCTTTTCAGGACACAACTTATGGTTGGACTTTTGATAGTTATAAAAACAAACAAAACAGAACAAAACAAAAAAAAAACCAAAACAAACAAACAAAAAGAACACCCAACTTATTTTGATGTCTAAAAGCAGTATTGTAGAGTTTTTCTTTAAATCATGCAACTTTGTAATTTATTTTTTTATTATTATTATATTTGCCAAGTAGCAAGGGATAAAAATATTTTTAAAATATTTTTTAAAATATTTTTTACCCCCAAAAAACTGCTTAAAACCTTTAAAGTGACTTTTATGGACTGTGATTTCACATTCAGGATAAAGAAAGTGAGAAGCCCAGATTAGTGGCAAGGATGCTAGAAATAGGAGGTTGATTGTCCTCTGAGCTACCCAGGTTTAGTCTGGCTGCTACAAGGTTGGAGCTAGTAAGACCCAAGTAAACTTAGGAAATCCTTTATATTTCACTTAATGAGTTTAATGCAGTTAAAGTGCACTTTTTTACATGTAGTTCAATAAAGAACATTATGGTTGTGCTATCAGGGACAGCCACAAGGATGTCAGCACTTGGGTAGTCCTCATATCCTTATTTCATGTACCAACACTTGTACTTTATCCAAATACATTGTAACTACCTTTATCTATATGATACCATCGTTTTCATTGCTCCCACTCCAAGCCACAGTTCACTAAATGGGCAATCACACATTGTCCTATTTTCTTTGCTCTACCTCTATGTATTCCCATATCTTTTTCAGCAAAATGTATTAGAATTTGAGCTGAAGGCAATATTGATTTTTTTTTTTTTTTTTTCGGATTTATGTCCCTCAACTCTACAAATAGATATAACCTCTCAATCACCTTTGGAGTTGGTTCTCCCCTGCCAAACAGAGTATGAGGTCAAGGCACAGAAACGCTGAAAGCTGCAGCCCAGCTAAATGAATCTCTAATCCTACACCAGAGAACTGGTTCCTTTACTCCCACACATATACACCATGCTCTTGCCTAAATATCTTAAGATGCTTTTAAAGTTAGTCAGATTTGGTATTAGTGTCTGTTATGAGGACACCATTGATTTATTAAGAATTGGAACTAAACTTGAGGGCAGTGTTTTGGAGACCATTTTGCTGTTAAAATTAGTTTTATATTAAAACACAGGAAAAAGCAATGCAGCAATTAAAATAAATAACCTGTTGTTGCCATAAATAAAACAACAACGGTGTCCATACAGGGAGAAATGAAATTGTTTGCATCATATTGTAATGAACCCTGTAGAAGCTGTAGAAACTATACAACAAATAACACACTAGTCAAGTCAGTGAATTGAAGCTCTCATAAGCCCATGGCATTTCACGGTCTGTAAAAATAACTAAAGTTATGGAATAATTTTACTTAACAATAATATGTCCGTTTGAAAAAAGAAATTTTTACAAATCAGTGAAAAGAGATGAATTTAGTTGTAAGAGTTTTAAAGGAATAACTCTGCTGCCTTCATCTTCTTAAAGTAAGGCTTTAGAAGTATAAGTTTATAAAGAAACACAATGGTACAACTGGGATACACTGCCCAATTTGTGGGTGGTGGATCACATCCTATCATGTTCTGACCCCACCCCAATTGAAGGATGAATATATGTCAGCTTCTGGCATTCTTGTTTCTGTGGGAAGGAAGAGCTTGGGCAGGTCCTCTGCTGAAGCAACTGGAGGACAAGGATCTTTATGCATCATAGAGCATGCACTTGCTATAACACTATTTTCACATGACCACTTCCCAAAGCCTTTCCAACTTTCCTTCTGACATCATTTTCTCTGGTTATGAAAGCTAGCTCTGCAAATCTGATTAGCACTACATATCATACCAGGCACATTTCAGAAAATCACCTCTGGAAGTTCTGCTTTCTGGTTTTCTACATCAGAGTCTAAATTTGATGCCATAACCTCCCTGTGTCAATGTGACCCATTTTACCACAAGAATCAGTTCCTCTCTAGCATTTCTCAAAAGCCTGTCCATCTAGCTGGAAACAAGACCCCTGCCTTTGATCCTATAAACAATTCCTAAGACAGTCTTTTCCAGACTCTGGGAGTCTGTTTGCCCTGACAAGCAAACTATCCCTTCAGTCTGTTTCACATTGCCCCTGCTGTCACTAAATATCCTCTAGGCTCCCTTAGTTCAACTGCTCTGCTCATTTTCTGAGCAGAGGATTTCTTTGGACACAAGCTGGCTGTGCTTATCATCTGTTCTTCACTTCTGGCGAATCCTGTTGACACACAGCCTAAAACCACTCACAGGGTACAGATGGTGTCTTCTAGGAGCCAGGCTCACAATTTAGTGTTCTCCCCAAAGCGCATAGCCCTAAATCCCTCGGGAGTTTAAACACATTCCTTCCCACAGAATCACAAAGTACATGAGTTCTTCAGAAACAGAACGACCCTGAAAAAGATTTCTCGTCACATCAGTTTTTCCTCTGAAAAGGCATTTGTAGTTCTCCAGGGGAAAAAAAAAAAAAAAAAAAAGGTGCACAGCCCATAAACCAAATTACCTTTATCCAGACTCACCCTGTTGTTTATCTTGTCAGACATTCCACATATAATAAAGAAAAAAACCCAGATATTTTCTGTTATTACTGTTCTTCTGATACACCATACACTGTAACTGCTAGAGAACACTAAAATTTCAAGTCCTGTTAGAGTTCTTCAGACTTTCTGTCATATGTCCTCCTAGCAGGTGATGAGATAGATCTTCACTAGGTGATTTGAGTGCCAGTATGCCTTTAGCGATATCCCCGAACATACTGTTTCCTCTCTGTGCTAATCTACCTAATGTTTAGAAAGCTATTATTTTAATAGTAACTTCCTTAGCTCAGTGACCTTCTGCTGGTAGTACGATTCTTTGACATCTAGTTCTCCCATGGAAAACCTTCATGCAGTGACAGGCACAGTACTGTACCCAGGCGTTTGTTTAACGCCATGGATTAGGTGGAAATCCACTGGGGATTTTTTCGTTTGTTCTGTGTCAAGTTGTCTCCTTTCTTGTGTGGCCAAGACAGACACTGATGAACACTGACTCCACTTACTCAGAATTTCCCTCTCCATTTTTTCCCTCTGATCTCTGTTAAACAAGTTTAGATGTAGGAAGTCTGACATGCTTCCTAGGTTTTTTCAGATCTACTTGAGCAAGTCTGGAGATTCCATAGCTGCTGTTCACAGCTCAGAAATACCTACCTAACAAATTAATGCCTGATGTGAATATCACCAAATTTGGAAATTTTGGAGATTGTTCAAATTGCCAAATGCCTTTTAAGATTGATCTTAAAAGCATAGTATGTCTATTTCTTTTACAGATTTCAGGGCAGGACTACGTTTTGGGTGGTCTCCGTTAATGAGATGTTGCTTTTATGTGTGTGCATAATATTCACTTTATTTCCATTGTGTCAGTTCTCTAACGCATCTTTCAAGCATTTCCATGCAAATCAAAGTAAAAAAGATTAAAACTCAAAATCAAGGGGAGTTTTTCTTTCTAGAAATGGCCAGTGATAATCTGGCAAAGTATTTTGTTGATGACACACTTTCTACACAGAGTCTAGTTCAGGCCCTTATAGCAGTCCTGGCACAGAAGCACATGCAGGAGTTAAAAGGAGTCAGAACTGATTTCTAAATTTTTTTTTTTTTCATGTTGATATGGCTTTGATATACACATGGAAAAATGTGTACACTTTGCATAGCTATTAGAAGAACTTAACAATAAGCATAATAAAATGCAATGGTTGTTTTTTCTGTTAAAGGGTGAGGTGACGAAACAGAAACACTTGTGGTTGGTTTTGGCCCCTGGTTAAAGAACTGTAACAGGTTTGGGCATGCACTGCATGTGATCAGGCTTCTCTACAGGAATCTCTGACCTGTTCACTTAAAGACATGAATCACAGTCTCAGAAACACTGCAGGAAAACCAGGAGGCTCCTGAGAGTTTGAGACGACAGCGTCCTCGTTTGCAGCACTGCTTGACTATTTCATGATTTTACAGTATTTTATGACAAGTAAGGAAATGTGTGCATGCCTCATATTGCAGGGAGAGATCATCAATGACTTGATGATCTCAAATCAGAAATATCTTTCAGATATTTCAGAAATATCTTTCAGATATTCAGAAATATCTTTCTTCTGAAAAGGGTGAGGAGGAGAATTCCTCAATTTCAGTAACATCAAAGACCTAATAAATGCCTGAGATGCAATAGTGCCTGACAGTTTCAGGTCATATTGGATGAAAGTTAGTGGGGGTAGACTTTTTATACAGGTTACTGTGATAAAAGGCATCAAGAGTTTATAGCTTGGTAGACCAGTTTTCAGATTTACCTTCCTGCTCAACAGTTTTGTTTCAGCTTGTGCTGTTCTTAAGCAGAGCATGTGCTAAAGAGGAAATTGATAGCTCAGTTTTTTTCAGCTAGAGATGCTGCTTATGTGACTTTGTCACAGAAAACACTGATAAAGTTTGAAAGATGAGTCATACATACTTTGATTAAAACTGGCCCTGTCTCTTCCACTTTCAGGTTTAGGTAAGACTTGTTTCAAGGTTTTAAAACTGCTCTTCTTAAAGCCACAGCTTAGTGAAACTATTGGCAGATCAGGAGACTGACCTGTGGCAGCTACTCACGCTGGGTGTGGCATGCAACCAGAAAAATCACACTACTGGACGCCAGTGGAGAATCAAAATAAGTTTTTGCTATCCAAGTGAGCAAAATCATGATTTGGATATTTGTTTGCAAAATGCAAATAACTTAAGGGTTACATGCAATACTAAAAAGGAATTGGTCACTGGCTATTACCTTTATTTTAGCTCTTCCCCTCTCCCTCCAGCCTCAACATAAATGGTCACATAAATGAAGTTACACTCGAAGACAACATAGAGAACCCCATTCTGAGACTTTTGCTCTAACCACAAGTTTGTCTTCATATTACAAATGGGGCTGATTATTCTTCCACAACCACTAAACCATAGATGTTACTTACATCTTACTAAGAGGAGATTATTTTCTGCTTACAATTTTAGAAAAACTTCTTACCTCTGGGTGAAAGTTGCTACTCCAGGGCACCTGCATCAAGCTGAATTGTTAGGATAGGGCTGCTCTAGAGAAGAACTGCACATTAAAAAAACTGCTTTCTACAGGGCCTTCATTAATTTCCTGGCAAAACTGTGAGGATTATAAGAAATAAGCAGGCAACTGCTGGAAGAGACAGCATGAGACCCTTAATCCTGACCAAGGGAGCTGTAAGGTCTCCTGTGCTAGAGTTCCTGGTCACATCACGTAATCCAAATTTTTACAGGTAGTCAGTGTTCCTCATTTTCTAGGTGCCTGTCTTAAGACACTGGAGTCTGATCACAGAAGTACTAAAATCATTCACATCTGCAAATGAAGTCAACAGGGGTGACTGTTTTGAAAATAGCAAGTACTATACCAGCGTGTCCAACCTTTCTGGTCAGGCAGGTCCTGTAGTATCATACAATGACAAATTACTTTCTTCTAATGGTACAACCACCACCTCCAAGTATTCTCATGGGATGGGACAAGACACAGTGAGCCTCAGAGACAAGTGATCTGAGTGTGGCACACAGAAATCAAGATAAGGCAGACATATTCATCATGTGCAGTGCCAAAACCTGTGAGGAAAATGAGTCTCTGTGTTTCAAAGTCATCCCACCATTCATTTTTTCAATCTCCATTTCTTTGGGCTTTTGTTCCCTATCCTTAGAACAAGAACAGCACTTTTGTCGCATGAACATCATTCTGACCTGTCTAGAGCAGTGTCAGAATTCCAGCAGACCCAGCTGCACCTACCCAGAAGCACTCACAAACTCACCATGACACACACCTTGCTTTCTTGCAGAGCAACGCACACCTTGCAAAGCTAAATGCTGCTTCAAGGAAACACTGCAGTTTTGCAGATGCCTCACTACTTGCAACCAGGTGAGCCCACTGTCAGAACACTTTCCAAGTCTGTAGAGAAGGCAGGGATCCTCCCTCAGCCACCAGCCTTACACCCAGGTAGGTCAACAAGAGTTTGCTGTTGATATGAACACAAGCAGCACAGTTCTCACTCTGCTGTCAAAGGGAGTGTCTTGGGTGCAGCCGATTGTTGGCAGCACAATGCTGAAAGCTGGGAAGAGCTGTTGTAAATACACCCAAGGGCTTAAACTGTAGTCTCATATTCTTATTTGGACGTCTAGGTAAACAGCAACATTTGAAGACTTTGCAATCCCATTTCCCTGCCCTCAGGCGAGAAAAGTCACATGCACTTTCAGGTCAGGTCTCAGCAGGGCAGAGACCCTGAGCCCATACAAGTTCACATACTGAATGTTTGAAGCATTGTGTGGGGTTCCTTAGCCTTGAAAGCAAGGCAGGCCATGGAGGCATGACAACATCCGAGACAATAGCCTTGGGAACAACAGCAGAATCACACGGTCATACCACTCCTAGCTTTGGTGCTGGGATCTTTATTTATAGCTTAATAGTTTCTGTTCTGTGCTCTTCCACCAGGGAGAGAAAGAATCAAAGATTGTCCTGCTATCAGCCAGGCTTCCGCTTCCAAACAGCAAATCACAAAGGGAACTGAGAAAGAAACTAGAATAAGGAGAACACCCTGCTTCCTCCACCTACTTCTTGTGTAGAGTAAAAAGATTGAAGTCCCTCTCCACTCCTGAGACCCTGCTCTATCACAGGGCTCTTTCTGTCATTTCACTGCATACTGTCTTGCTTTTCATCAGCCTGTTGCATCTTATCACAACCTTAGGTAGTGCCTGCATTGTTTCTGGTGTTGCAGCTTTAAGTCTAGAATACTTTGCTAAAAAACACTTCAAACCCTCATAGTTTTGGAATAAAAGTTAAAAAATCACGAACGTTTGAGAAATCAAATCTAGGAGACAACCTGGCTTTTTTAGCGCCCCCCAAATAATCCTTTTATAATCTTGTATTTTTTGGAAAGCTTGATCCATTACACTAGTGATTTGTCTCAGTTCACCACTCACTGTTATTAATCCCCCATCATTACAAAATTATGAAGTCCTCTAAACCCACAGGATTTGCCTAAAGAGAATCACATCAGTTTGAAAAATACCTGTGGAACTATGACACTTTTGGCTTTTTCAAACATAAGGTTTAAGTTTTCATCAAAACCTGAGGAAAAAACTAGCCGTATCCAGATATTCCAGGACCGGACTTTCAAGGAGAATATCACTAGTTGTGGTAAAAGCTTAAATCTTGAAACAGAAATCAATTTGGGAAATCAGAGCTCACTTCTACCAACAACTGAGCAGAAGACTGAAATGAATCACTGCATAAGTTCAAACAGTAGTGAATGTCACTTTCAGTTTTCATAATGTTTTTCATTAAATATCTAGATGTTGAAATTTCTGTAGCAGAAGAAATTTCTTCCCTATATATTTGTATATTTGTAGCTATCTGGAATTTTCCTTGAGCTGAAGCGATAAAACAGCAGCAATATAAATCAAGTTAGCTAAATTCCACTTTCTATACTGTGTTAACATTGTCCTACTCAGTACACCTGACCCAAAATGACCTCATAAATTGAACTGAGCACGTATTTAATGAAAGTGACAAAAGAAAGTGACAAAGACAACAAACAGCTGCTTTTGTTTGCATTAGCTAAGTGGGTGAAATATTGCTGAGGCACTAATGCCACAGCAATGTAATGGGAAGAACATATGTCCCTCGGGACTGGGTATCTGATGGATGTGATCAGATAGAAGTTAAAAGTACATATCACTCAGATACGCAAAATACTATGAAGAGAACTTACATATTAAATACTGACTATAGCACAGGATATTAATCATAACACAGGGAGGTGGAAAGAGAAGGGAGTGAATGCTGTGGACTGGTAAGAACCTGCTGCCACTGAACTCAAGTGGCAAAAACCCATCCCTCGAGCTTCAGTGGCTGATCAAGGTGTTAAATAGCTGAGTGACAGATGAGTGAATCACTCACAATGAATTAGGCCCAGGTTCTGGAGAACTGACTGGTAGTTCATTAGATTTATTGCCAGATAGCACAACTCTTACTGTAACACCACTTGCTGGAGCAATTTGCTTTGGGCTCTATACTGCCTCAACTCCACACTGCTATAGTGCTACACTAACGTTTCTCTAAATAGTTTCCACATACACAACCATTTTTATTCTGTCAATATGTGCACGTGCTGTTGCACAGTTGCACTGCTCAGTCACTAAACCTGGGCTGCTAAGTAGGACCAGCCTAGGCAACATTTCTGGAATGTATGTTCTGCATCATGCAGCTTCAAGGCTCTGATGAGCTGCTCAGCTCCCCACTTCTCACAGTGGTCTGGTAGCTCCACTGAGAGCAGCTACCCTGCAGCAAGTTCCCAGTTAGACCATTTCTGGTGTAACTGAGAGGATTGCTTTGAAACTCACCTTGCCATCTGCCAATGTAAAAGAAAACAAGAAAGAAGGCCAAGCATTACACAGACAAACTGAAGGGAGGTTAAGCTAACCATTCCAAAAATTATATACATCAAATTGCCTTCTTGGCTTGCTTCTTTCAATGTCCTTTAGGAAGTGTCTTTTACCCTGTATCACAGCTAGAAGTAAATGTTGGGCAGTGTTCCCTTTCTTGTTTACTTCTAGCTCTCTCCAAAGGTTCCCCTTTCTCTATTAATTACATACATCAGCCATGTCTACAGCTTTGTGATTCTCTTATTTGAATCTACTAAATTAACTCCCCTGTACCTGCCATCCAAGAGTTGTTCACTACTGAAAACTCCTACTTCAGCTCTGATACTCTTACCCAAAACACCAGAAATTTAGCCTTTCAGCAAAGTTACATGCCTCAACCACAGTGGAGGTAACAAGAGATCTGATTTGTGGCTCCAGAGGAAACAAGCAAGAGTTGCATTTGGGATGTGGCCTGTGTAGTTACAGGAGACACCACACTGTTTGGAGGATGTTGCTGTGTCCATCTAAATCTGATGAAGTATGTGATGAATTGAGGCCAGTTCATCATCCACCAAAAATGACAGAGATGACAGAAAGTACTTCTCGTGAATGCTGCAACCTGAGGATTCAGCAGCATTGTTGAACTCTCCACCCTGCTAGCTGCAGTTCAAATGGTTGGCTTTGCACGTGTACTTTGGCTATTTAGAATGTTTTTCAAAACATAGTTTCTATTGCCAACTTCATTAGGGCTTCGTATATATTCTCAGAATGATGACACCATCTTAAAAATACAAGTCTATTTTTTTTTAACATACTGTCTTCCTGTGTTAGTGGTGGATTCAAGCTACAGGAGACAATGGCAATGCCAACAGCAAACATTGGCTAAACATTGACAACCTCTATGAGACTAGAGTGTGTTAAGATGATCACTGGCCACTACATTAGGCAAATCTGGTTTTAAGTTAGAACTTCTGGATTATCTGGATGACAAAGGAACAATGGATTGACCAGAAATAGATTTGCATAGTATGGAAGAGTAGTTCAATCATGATGGGGAGATGAAAGCTTTAAAAGGAAGTGTCTCTCAATAGCTATTTTAGACTTTCCTTTATCTTTTCCTGCTTCAGCATCAAACCTACTACGTCAAAGGGAATGAAAAGAGCCTATCCTGGTTCCAGTACATACCCCAGAAACAGAAGGAAAATAATGTAAGAAACCTTCATTAATTTTTCCAATCCAGACATCAATTAAATGTTATTTTAAAAAATCACTTCTTGTCTTACATGTTTATCTGTCATTAGTTACAGGATTAAAAAATACTGAGGCCAAAAAGGAAATAGAAAAGAAATAGAAAAGGATCTGTATTTCCAGAGCAAACCTAGCAGAGAACAGACTCAGCTTCTAAATCATATCTGCTTATCAGGACACTTAAATGTACACCACCAGACTGAGGTGAAACCGCCTGGTTAAGTGTACAACCAGGTACAAAATCTGGGCTGATATTGTCCAGGTACTGAAGTAACCTGAGGGTAATAGTGGAAACCAGGATTATTCAGGAAATAGGCAGCACTTCATCACTGCAAACCACTGAGCCTGTATTACCTGCCTGATTTCCTCAGTGGCTGGAATGGGATTTTTTGGCTCTTCAAGTGGGAATCCTGTGCTATAAAGTAGTTCATTTATCTAGAGTGTCCTGTGAAGATAATTTTACCCAAGTATGGGTTTACAGCCTGGCACTACTGTGGGTTTCAGTAGAAATAACATTTGTTATAACATTAAGCTCTAAAAAAAGGCAAATTTATGCTTTAAATATAATTGAGAATTTTATTGTAAAATCTAGATCTTTGTGGAAGCTGCTTAAGATTTCACAGGGAAAGCTGAGCCTGAGCACTTGAATATGTGTCCTTTTAAAATAAATCCATCAGGTAAGTCTCCTTAAGTTTTGGAACTTATCCATCTCGTCTGATTTCCTGGTACTTGTTCATACAGGTTTTGCCCTATGAGCACACCTTTGATTAGCTGTGACATGGCACCTTTCCTTTCAAATGAATCTTACTTTGAAATGTCTTTGTATTTAAAATCCATCTAGACTTCCTCCTTCAAGGGCTTTGGGATGCTTTTTTTTTTTTTTACTTGTCCTACTAACTCAGTGTATTTTCTTACATTTAAAAAATATAATATTGGGTCTTGAATGTCCGGGAATATCCCCATATAAAAAGGAAAACATGTTTTACTTGGAAATGCTGAGTCATTCGCAACTCCCAGTTTGTACTGGGAAGAGAACGGGGGAGTGCATTTTTAGAATTGCATCACAGAACATGAGTGGCAATCCAAAAAAGGGAAATTACTCTCCCTTCATACCTATGTATGTGTAACATGTAGGAAATTTCAGTTCTCAAGAAAGCAGAAAAAATCCTTTGCATTTCCAAGCTCTCTTTTGCACTCTCAGCCCTCATTTTAAATAGTGTCTCTCTGCTCCAACCCAGAGATGTGGCACAAAATCTGAATCTACCCCCTTTGTGATAAAATACCCCTTTCATTTTGTCGCAGTCAACAGGTGGCTTGTGATTTAACTCTATTCCTTTTGAACATATTTTTGCTCTAGGTTACAATTACTTGCTCAAAAAAAAAAAAAAAAAAGCGCAACAGTCATATACCTCGGTTCCTTTATATGTTAGGTTTTGGGGTTTTTTTAAACTATGGTTTTTTGGGTTTTTTTTTTTTTTGGGGGGGGGGTGTTTTTTTTTTTTTAGTCTAATTCACGAAGCCACATGCCATGTGGCCTCAGCATAACAAAATTCCCCAGAGGTGTGCTGCTGACTTTGTGTACAAGCACACGTTCGGCGAGCTAAGCTGGATGCTCATTTGGGGCACTCCTCACCCTCAGCAAACCAGAGGTTTAAGATTCAGCATAGAGATATTTGAACTTGTTTCACATGGCATTTGTGCCAATTAAACGTGGCACTAGCTGACACGCTTTAGCTTTGGTTAAATGTGTCCGGGAAGCGTGGATACTGTGCTGCAAACCTGGATTTTTGTATTAAGGAGCGTATGACACGTGGTAGGAACTGTTCAGTAGAAGCCGAGTTACCTGGGAGCCTGCTGTGCCAGAAACTGTGTTAATCTACAGAAAAATGGTGCTCTGCAGCCTGGACTCCTTGCTCAGGGATGTTTTCAGACATCGGGCAGTAAAAAATCGGTAAATCTCCTTCAGTGAAGCGCCTGGGAAAGCCAGCTAGCAACCAGGCACTGCGTGAGGGGCGTTAAATTGCAGAGCCTCTCTCCCCTTCCAAACTTTATATTTAGAGGTCGAAAAAACACTGGCAGCCACCGGGCCGGGCCCGTCTCCACAGAGGCGTCGCGACCGCCGCCGCGGTTCAAGGAACGCGGACAAGGGCAGGATTATTCTGGCGGCGGTGGTAACTGCCCTGGGACGAAAAGACCCGCGTGTTCACGCGGTTCCAGCCGAGCGGGAGGGCCTGTCCCGGCTCAGGGATCCCGGGGCGGCTCGGCGGCCGGCGCTGCCCGGCTCCTTTTCCGCCGCCTCGGCGGGAGCGCGGCCGCGCCTCCTCCTGCCGGGCCCCGCCCGCGGCCCTCCGCGCTGCCGGAGCGTCAGCGGGAATTTCCAGCCAGGAAGTGCGGCGGGCCGGGGGCAGGGGCGGAGGCTGCGCAGGCCGGGGCCGGGCGGGTGCCCTCGCCGGTGGGCCGGGCGGGAAGGAGGGGGAAAGTCCGCGAGGAGCCGGGAGGCGGCACGGCGGCTTACATGGCGCGGCGCTGAGGGAGCGCCGGCCGCACAGCACGACCGGGAGCGGGAGGAGGAGGCGCCGCCAGCTCTGCCCCGGTGAGCCCCAGGCGGCCCCTGGCCCGCCGCTCGCTGCCTTCTTTCTCCCTTGTCTTCGCGTCCTGGCCGCGGCGCCCGCCGGGCTGCCTTCCCTCTGTCCCGCGGCGGCGGGAGCGGGCATTTCGCTGGGCTGGGCTGGGGCAGCCCCCGGAGCTCCGGTTTGCCGCGGGAGGCTGTGCCCGGCTCCAGCCCCGCGCCTGTGACCTCGGCCCGGGCGCGGAGCTCCCGCTGGAGCGCCAGGAGGGATTGCCGCGGGATTCGCCTGCAGCCGGCCCGGGGAGCGGGCGGGATGCCGGGGACGGCTTCGCTGCTGGCTTGTTACAGGGGTCTTCCTGGCGAGGGAAGGGGTGTCCGCGACAGCAAAGTGAAAAAATACTGCAAGCCCGGTTTCTGCCCGTCGCATAGCGGGTGCTCGTAGGCAAAGGAGGCGCTGCTTTTATCGCTTTTGGTTTCGAGGCTGACAGGCGTACGTGCTGCTGAACCTGCGGCACGGCCGGGGGGACAGGTGGTCACCGCGAAAACGTGGGTTGATGCTGGCGGCTCTGGGTGTCCTCGTCTTGAGTGCAGCCCGAGAGTGCCGCAGACTGTATTAAAAGGTACGAAATAGTGAGGTTTTTAAAGGCAGTTTAGTGGTAAGGGATGAAACAGAAAGGTTCTCGTCGCGACGAGGACTATTACTGCATTGGTTGCTCAGTTACATTTGACCTTGAAACCCAAGAATATCGAACTTCTCATCATAGCAGTTTTTTTTTTTTTTTTTTCATCTGTTGGTGCTTTCTGCTTTGATGGTAACTTTGCTGGAGGAATGCTACTGACTTTATTTTACGTGAATGTGAATTGGAATATGGTTTCTGTGACGTGAGCTATGTGCTCTTGGGCCATTATCATCATGTGCGTACTGCTGCGTATTTTCATTCAAATAAGTAAATCTGAGCGCCAGAGAGCATTTGGGGAGTAAGACTTTGCAGGCAAGGGGTCATCTGCTGCATTTCAACTTCCTGTCTTAAAATGCTCAAAAGCTTTGCTTAAGAACAACGTTTTAAAGGATTATTGTTATCACGATTTTTAGAATGGTTTTAAAGTGCTGACTATATTTGGCGTGTTTTGTGCTTCGAAGGTCCTCTTTTCCCTTACTCTGTTTGCAGAGAAAAGTGGATGAATTCTTCACTCTATTGCCTTGTGCCTTACGTGCTGCAAGGCGCTAGCACCAGCACTGTCAAGCTCGCAGAACAGGGTTGAAAATAGAGCACTTCGATTTTATTGACATCTGGTGTCTCTCTGCTACATATCAACTTTTGAAACAGTATTTCAGTCAAAGCGTTTGTATTCTTTCATGAAAGTAGCTGCCCATTCTAGGAAAGTGTTAACCAAGACGTCATTCTAAGATCCTGTCTGCAATGTTTTGTAATCTACAGACATGACTGCAGTTTATGAGAAAATGAAAGAGAAAAAAAGCAGCCTGTAACCATCCAGAAGCAGATGCTTTGTTCTGTAATTTTCTGTGGCCCGAAAATTTAACCACCAGTTGTGCTGAAATACTGTTGTCAGGATGTGCCGCAGAGTGTGGAGATTTCAGGGAATCTCAGTGCTGAAATCCGTGCAAGATATGTTAAAGAGCTTAACTTGAAATACTAAACTGAAGGGAAAAGCTTTTTTTCTTTCCACCCTTTGTCCCCTTTATAAAGAAAGAAATGTCAGTCAGCAATAGAGTCATCAAAAATGTGATTATTTTCTCACGCAAGAAATTAATGCCTTTTGAGGTAAGATTGTTTAACAGAACAGCTTTATATCACTTTGCATTGTGTTGTGTGTTTTTTAAAAAGAGTGTTGTAGCAGATAAACTTTCTATCTGTACTTGCTTTGTTCCAGCAACACCTTGGTAATGGGTTTTTTTTAGTATTTTTTTCAAAATCAGAAAAGTTTGTTGGATAAAAGTGCTGGGACAGAGACAAGGCATATCTTGGAAGAGGGAGAGAGAGTGGAAAGCAGACAGTGGTGTTTCGTTTATGTGTACATTTGAAAATTTCCTGCTTAATTTGTTGAAAAACAGCACTTCTGGTTGTTCCTCTGTTACTATGTATTTTACTTTTGAAAATTAATTTTAATAATAAATGTAAGTTTACTTAAAAATTTTACTTCTAAAAATTCAATAATAAATTTAATTTACTTTTTTCCTTGAGGTGGTATTATGTGACTTCAGTAGTAGATACCTACAAACAAATATCATTGACATAAATTTGCTAATAGATTTTTGACTTTCCTTTTCATTGTTGCCTTTTCCAAAACCTTCCCGTGCCACTTTCTCATGAATACATGCAAACTCCAGAAATGTGTTCAGTTAGGAATTCATATTACTGTGCATATTGCTGTCTCTGGAATGACAGGAACTAAGTTTGAAGGCCTGTGAGGTCCTTGTGATGCGAAGTAGATGTTCGTTTTTGAAGTTGCAAAGTTGCAGTGAAAGACAGTGTATCTTTTACCAACTTACAGCTGGCTTTCTGCTGTAACTAGTATTGAGAAAATTCACCTGTGGTCTTCAGAGATGCTGGTTAATTCTCCTGTGTTTTCATAGATTGCTTCAGACTGTACTTGCTAAAATACTTTCACCTTTCAGTGCTGTAGGTGTTCGCCAACTCTGGGTTGAAAAGTATCAGTCATAAAGGAAATTGTTACTCGTTTATGTAAGCAACTAATGAAAACTCTACCGGTAGTTAAAAATCCTTTTTTTTTAACGTGCTGATAGCTTTCCTTTGCTTCTCTGACAAAACAACACAGCTATCATAAAACAAAGAGAAAATAATGAATGTTTCAGGCAGGCAATGAAGAAAGCAATTCCTGGTTTTGGTCATTTTTAGCTCTGACAGGTATTTTAGAAGTGGAAGTTGTAATTTGATGTCCTTTAAATAAGCTGTGAACCTTTTATGAAGTTCTGTGTTGATAAGATCATAATTATGGTTGTCATTAACTGTGCCCTTAGGTCAGTCAGGCACTAAGTTTGCATCCAGCTTTGAGCACAGAAATAATTTGGTGACTCTTCTTCAGTGCTTTCATTTAAACCTGTATTCTGATGAAGCACTGTTGACAGTTCCAAAAGTAAGGCCTTAAAAGATGTTTCAAGTTATTATAGTCTCAAGGTTAAATCCTTTGTTTAGCATTTAGGTTGAGGTGACAGATCATGTGTGGGGAGGAAGCTACTACTGCTACTCCAAGCATTATTTCCCCCTTTCAACCTCTATGTTCTTTTGAAAAGCAGTGACAGATAGATAGACTTTTTTCTCCCCTTCATTTAAAATACTAAACTGAAATACCCCCGTGTTTCATTGTGTCCTCCAAGCAAATTGTCAACGGGTCACGAGCAAATTGGGTCTGACTTGTGGGGTTGGTTTGGGTTTTTTTTGCTTGGGTTTGGCTTTACTGTTTTGTTTCTTCTAGAGATCATGTTTTCATCCACCTAAACACGGGCAGCTTTTAGCGCACAAATAAGTATAAACAAAGGAAGCAGGTGGGTTTTTTGGTCTAACTAGTTTAGTCCCAGTGAGTTTTGTTGTGGCATAGGTTACCCTACGACGCTGAGACTGCAGGAGTTTTGTCATTTCTTTAGAAAAAGCAAACAATTAAACCTTAGTTAGCCACTTTGCATCTGTAGATTTGAAAACTGGTTATAACTGTGATGGTGCTGGCCTCAGCTCTACCTGTTTGGTTCCTCTTACTGGTGATATTTAAGTGATTGCTTCTGTCACCTTACTGTTTCAGTGGCTGTTCAGCAGCAAAAGGACACTGAGAATCCCTAAGTTCACTTTTGTGATTGCAGTGGTAACAGCCCTTGCTATTTGCTGTTCATGAAGTGAGGGACTGTGTCTTCAGCAGGAGCCCAGAGCTTGTGTGACTGTACCTGGTGATACAGCAAACCTTGTGTGAACTGAGCTTCTGCAATCTGGGGATTACATGGTAATATAATCAGAAACGCTGTTCCTCCTGTGTCCCCTCTATGGCCGCTGCAAAAAAAAAAAAAAAAAAAAAAAAAAAAAAAAAAAAAAAAAAAAGGAAAGGTTTACAGTCTAATATTAATGATTCAGTGCACTTCAGGCTTAAGAAATAGGTCTGTGTAGCTTCTTAAGTTAAAATTTGACTTCAGTGAACATCTTTTATGTGCACTAGAGCTATTTGCAAAGAACATTCAGTGATTCATCTTAATCTGGAGGAAAAAGTAACAGCATTTTAACATCATAATCAGGTTAGTTCAAGTAACATTAACACCCCACATGGTTAAAATACAATGTAGTTACTACAGCTGTTTTTCTGTCTTGAACCTCAGTATTTTTGCATCTACTTAGCATTATACATGTACCAGAATATGTTTGCCATACATTTGAATACTGTTTATTTCTTTGGTTTACATTACTTTGAATGTGTTTTAACAAAAACAATCTAACTTTATTCCAACGATATAATGGAATAACAGTTTATATGTTTATGGCATTTTAGTATTTCCTCTTCACATATTATTTCACTACTTTGATACTTGGGAAAGGGATAAAACAAAAATTCTGTTTGCAAACATCTTTTACGTAGTCCAGTTACTCTTCGCCAAGGAAATTTTCTTATGCTATGATTTTTTTTTTCCTTCGGATTTAGTTGTTATCTGCTGTAATGAATTTGGTTCTAGATTTCATAAAATATAATTGTGCACCAAACAGTTCTGATTTAGAGCACTATGCTTGTGAAATCTCAAGTACTTGAGATCGATTTAATTTCCTAAATATTCTGTCGTTTTTAGACTGTTGTCAAGTAATGCATCTGCTCATGACTGAAAATACTTGAAAATTTTATCTTCAGCAATTTTAAAATTTTAAAAATACATAAACACAACAGCCAAGTCCCACCCAACAGGAAATAATAAGCAGGCTTAATTAGTCACGAGAGGAGGCAATTTGGGTTGTTATAGTAGAAAAACAAACAGTGTCATTTAGGGTTATGTAGTGTTATTGCAGCTGCAACCGTGTGTGGAGGACAAAAGCTCTGCAGAGGAAATCAGAATCTTTGATCAAAATGTCTCTCTGCACAAACTTTTTCGCACTTGTATACTGAGAAACTGCACTCAAATCTTTATTGAGAGATTACACATCTTTGAAGTACTAGAAAGAATGTGAAAAATACAACTTCCTTATGCCACTTTTGTGGAAATTGAAATATCTCCCTAAACCCCAGGTACTGAAGTCATAGTTGGGAGGAAAAATAGTAGTAAACATTTTGACATTTGAAGACAAATTTCAAGTCTATTTCATTACTGTGTTTATATCCCTTCAAAATAACATAGTTGATGGGGGCTTTGTGTCAACATAACTGAGTTAACAATCACTTCTTGTGTTTTTGAATGGTTTTCTTTCCTATTTGTCCTAAAGACATCTATGCCGATATTGTGGGTGAAAGTATGCATGATGTTCTCGTAATATTTGAGTTCTCTTTACTTTGTTTATTAGAGAATACGTTAGCTGCTTATTGTCTCTTACTTGGAATTAAAAGTTTTGTGCTCTGGAGCTGTACTTCTGGCACTCTGGGCAGAATAACTGGGTTCCAAGGGAAATGAAGTGCTGGTTAAAATCAAGAGGTGGCCAGAAGGAAGGTGAAAAAGCTGTGCATTGAAAGGGTTGGGCAGCATCCTGACTTTGAAGGGACTGCAGTGGTGAAGGGTTGAGACTGAACAGCTTGGATCGGTATCTCTGCTCTGTCAGAGCAGATTGCACTCTGGCCTCCAGCCAGAATCCTCCCAGCAGCTCTGTCCTGCTGCCAGCCCTGATCCAGCAACCCAAAGAGTCTATTGCACAATACCTTTTCCTGGCATCTCTGTTTGGGAAATGCAAATCTCTGAAACAATTGTCCCTATACAAATTATATTTTGCAAAGGGTGGAAGACTGAGGCTCAAGAATGGATTGTTGCCACCTAAAGTTAAGGAAGCAACAGTAGGTAAAATACATTGTCCTGTCTGCACAGTACAGCACTTACTGTTTCTACCTCAGTTCTTCATAGCTGCTGCAGGAATTTTGAAAATTTGGTGCTGTTCCTAAAAATATAGTTCTCTTTATAACACTCTTTTTAGTAAGCAGGCTAAAAATACAACCACACTGATTTTAACTACTTTGATTCAATGTCCTGTTAAATAAGTTTATTTTTAACAGGTAAATTCCAGTGAAGGCCAAGTTAAAGAGAAAAAACCCTCTGCTAGAAAACTTTCAGGAAGAATTGTTCTTTCATTTTTTCAAGTCAGTTGAATTATAATATTTGAGTTTCCCATTGAGAGGCTTACTTTCTGAATCCCAGCCTTGAAAGGTGTGAACAGGTTAATGTGAAACATCTCATATAGTAAGAGATGGTTTAAATAAACTTCTTCATGGAATAACATCCGTCACACAAATATCAGTTCTCTCAGTGAACTGGGTGATAAAGATCATGATTGTCTGTAGAAAGGTAGTAGGGAGACGTCCCATTCCACGTTTGTAGAGATTGGATTGGATACTTGTGTCAAAGAGAACAAGGGTTTACTTCATGCTTAAAATTCAGGCTGGAAAGTTGAAGAGAAGTAAAGAGAAGGATCTGTACCCATGAAAAATCGGGGGGGGGGGGGGGGGGTGGTGCTGAAAACTGTTGGGTAAGGAAATTTATCTTGCCTTTTAAAAGGTAAACACACAGCAGCTGTGGGGGAATAACAGAGAAGAGCTCTGAAATCAAATTATTGAGATAAAGAGAAATGAGAATTCTTGTTCGTGGGTTACAGCATTCCTACATTAATTATGTTGTTTTCATTTCAAATGGCTGCTCCTTTTGAAGCTTTAGAACAAATATTCAGAATACAATAAATCGAGTCATGTTCTTCCAGCTGTGCCACTTGTACCTTGTATTATTTGGTTATTAAGGAGGAGCAGTAGTGCAAATTACCTGCCATTAGGTTTGCTTGGTTATTCAGTGCAACACAGTCATCTCCTGGATGTGTATACATGGTTTCCTAGGTTTTTCTATTTTTCTCCCTATTTAAACCTTTTTCCCAATGGCAGTTGACCTGCTGTGAGGAGAAAGGAATATGTATGCATGTGCACACGCATGGCACACTTACTCTCAGAAGGTACAGTTGCATGGGTTTGGGCAAATTTAGCTGGATTTTATGTTTTCTTGTTGCACTAGGAGCTAAATTAAGTTTCTTCACTGACCTTTGAATTTTCACTTATAAATACTGTGAATTGAAATGTCTAGCTTCCTGTGCCCCCTTATCTGAAAAACTTCAGACAATCTCCAGGGTGGAGACTGCTGTACTTGATTGTGGTCTGCAGGTGTTGGGGTATTTTTTTATTGTAGATTTTAGTTTGCAGTACAATTTATGGGAATTGGAGCTTATGCAAGAAGCAAGCATCTATAATAACTTCCACAAAACAATTTTAATCTGGTCATCTTCAAGTGAGAGAGGTGGCAACCTCTGACCCATAATAGAGCTCATGTAATGAGAGAATGAACAAAGCTATTCGAGGTAGATGCTAATCTTACCACCCGATGCAAATGGGAAAGGTGCTTAGGAACTGGAGCAGTAAAGGAAGAGGCCAATTAAAGGTCACACAGATAGTGCTAGGGTCTATTTTTCTGTGTCTGTTTGGGGTCTTAATCATGTTACTGACTCTGTGGATTTGCATCAATTTTCATGTAAGAGGAAATGTAGGGATTTGTTAACTTAATAAATCCTAAGGAAACAAATTGTTATTTGAAGGTAGGGCTCCCAGAATATTTTTGTTATCTGTTTGGCTTTGGAGAGGGCAAAACATGGTGAAACTGAGTGTTTCCAGTAATTTAGAAGGGTTACTTTAAAGAGCTGGGTTAATCTTTGTCTAGACCCTGATAAGGCAATTAAGTGTGAGTTTACATGCACAAAGGTGTATGTTTGCATGTCTCGATTATAACCTGTTTATAATAAACTGGCTTAACATTCAGGCCAGGGAGAATGTCTTTAACCTCTCCCCCAAGCACTGCAGCTGACCTGAACACAAAAGATCTCAAGTTAAGAAGCAACTGTACTGACGATGTGAGAGAGACTGTGTTTAATACCTGGTTAGACATTCATTAGTACCTATCTGCAGCTGACTGGGTCGTGTGTGGGTAGTTACCTTGCTGCTTCCAAGTGGAATGTTCATAGAATAATGGAGTTGTTTGGGTTGGACGGGACCTCAAAGATCACCTAGTCCCAACTTCCCCACATACTGTCGGTGGAGACACCTTCCACTGCCTTAAGTTGTCCAAATTGCTCTAAGTCCCATCAAACCTGACCCTGAACGCTTCCAGGCACAGGGCAGCCACAGCTTCTCTGGGCAAAGCTGTTTCAGCGCCTTGCCACCCTCACAGTGAAGGATTTCTTCCTTGTATCTGATCTAAATTCATCCTCTGTCAGTTTAAAGTCATTCCCCCTCATCCTGTCCCTGCGTGTCCTTGTGAAAAGTCCCTCTCCGGCTTTCCTGGAGGCCCTCTTCAGGTACTGGAAGGTGCTTTAAGGTTTCCCTGCAGCCTTTTCTTCTCCAGGCTGAACAGCCCCAGCTCTCCAGCCTGTCTGCAGAGGAGAAGTGCTCCAGCACTCTGAGCATCTTCATGGCCTCCTCTGGACTTATTCCAGCAGGTCCATGTGCTCCTTGTGCTGAGGAGCCCAGAGCTGAACATAGCGCTGCAGGGGAACGTCTTTAAAGGCTGCTGTTTTGGTGTCATGATGTTGTTCACTGCATCAGCCAAAAAGCCAGAAATTGCTGTTTTCAAAAGGTGAAACTGAAGGACTGACTCAGATGGGCGTAGGTTTGGGTTTTGTTTTTTTTCTATAAGGGTTCTAATTTTTACATCAAAGTACTATAAATTAAGAGTTTTCAGAAGTAATACCTCTTGTCGCTTTTTCCACTTTGTTGGACCAGGAGCGTGGCAGGTGTGAGGACATTGCCTTTCACCCCCAGAGTTCTGCTGGAGGGGGAGGGGTGCAGTCTGAGGAACTAAAATAGGGTAAAAAAAAAAAAAAAAAAATAGAACCTCCTATTACATTTATCCTGCAGCTTACAGAAGAAGCTGTGAGAAAGTTTGGCAAAGTATACATTGAGGAAACAGGCAGATGGGCAGATGCCATTCATGCTAGCTCCTCAGAATATTTTGCTTTTCTGAACAAGCATGTTTGCCATGTCACCTGGAAACTTCAGGGTTTTGGAACACGATTTTGCATATGTGACTCATAAAATTGTAAGTGTTTAAGTGTGAGATCACTAAACAGGACTTTTAGGACTAGTTTTTATTCTATTTATTCAGAATAAACCTGGCATTTGCACTCACACCTAATCAGGGTGTAACAAGAGGGTGGGTATTTTCTGACAGTTTGTTAAAAAAAAAAAAAAAAAAAATACTGGCTGTTGAGGTCTTTGGATTGTTTTCTGTAATATCTACACCTTTCAACCTTTCAGTCAGAAGCGTTTGACAAAAACTGTTACAAGTTATTTCAGTGATTTAAGTAACTGGTCAGTTGGTGATAATGTTACATTTTTTCTATAGAACAGAAGTCAAATAAAAACATCTTAGTAAATTCTGTTGTATCCTGAAGGTTTTATCATGCTGTGTATGTTGACTTTTTCGATAAAGATGAGTAATAACAATGGCAAATGGTTGATGAAAATAATGCTTTGTGGAATGTGCCTGTGAGATAATGTGATTGACTGGTGTTTTTTTATCTTGCTGAAATTCTGTTGTATTAGGTGATGAAGTACAGCATTGGTGACATTGCTTGTTTTATCTGTTATTAATTTTTGGCTGAAATCTTATGACCAGTTATTTGCTATTTGCACAAATACTACAAATAAATATCTCCCAGTAAATATTTCTAAAATTGATTTAGAGTCAGGTGGGTGCTTTTATTTTCTAGATTAAAAACCAGTTATATCCACATAAACATCTTTTTCATTGAAGTCATCTGTGTATTAAGTGTCTCCTATTTCTCCATTTCATTTTTATTTACATTTTCTACTTTGTGGGGAATGGGTGACTGTGTTGTCTTTGGAGGCTGTTAACAAGCCGAGCTGAGCCTCCATCAAGGTGGAGTACCTAAGTATTCCAATTTTCCTTTTGATAATTACCTTTCTAGTTCCTCTAGAAGGTACATGGTGACTGAGTTTTTGCACCTCTCTTTGATAGTGCAGTGGCTTTTCACAGTTTCCTTCGCTGGAGAACACTGCTCGTGTTCACTGCGGTGGAATAGGAGGGCCAGTGACCTCTTTCTCTCTTCTATTAGTTATTAACCTTATTTAGTGTGTGTTGAATGCAGACATGAGTCTCTTGGAATAAGTCCTACTGTTACTCTCAGGTACTCCCTTGGAGAGCCTTATTTAGTGAGCTCAGCATAGGGGAAATTGTAGTTCTTTTAGTAACAGCTACACGAAAAGGAAATAACACTAATACTAATATCTTCTAATGGACCTAATAAATTCCTCAGAAAATTCACAGGTTCTGCTACTGGCCCAGTACTGGTTCCAGTAAAATCAAGCTAAGCTAAGCTTTTTCAGTGTCCAGCACTGACATGTAGACCTGTGAGAAAGAGTTGTGATGGATGCTGCCGATCCGTAATTATAATTTTCAGCACAGAGTTGTTGTGTGTGCTAAGCATTTGCGGATCCCTGGAAATGAAGGTGTCCAGAATTAGTCAGTTATTGATTCCTGGTTTTACTTAATTTTTTTTTTTTTTTTTTTTTTTAATACTGACTGTTCTTTCTTGGGCATGTTTATTTGCATTTAGTAATGCTTCTTAAGAAAACCACTAGGGTTCATTAGGAATGCTCACGATGTTCTTTTTATTGTATAAAAATTAAAAGTTCTGCTATTTCTATGGTAATAATTTTGCCTAAAGTCTAATGGTAGAGTAGTCAGAGCAAAGATGGAAACAATTCCTGATTTTAAGAAATTTTGACTTTTGGACTGTAATTTTTAATTTCTTGGCTATGGGCAATGGAAAATCCTAGCTAGAGCTTATCTTGTCCTTACATTGCCCCTTCCAAATACGGAGGAATTTTAGAAGTATTTTAGAAATCATTAATGATATGAGTAAAATAAAAAGTTTCAGATTGGGCTTTTAACTCTGAACGTTTTCCAGGCTTCTCTATTGCTCTATTTGGGAAAAAAAATGGGAGTTCTAATCATGTTTTTTGTGTTTCAGGACTTAAAATGGCAGAAGATTCCTATATTATGGGAGTATCTGATCCCCAAGTAAGTGAATTTCTGTGTTTTCAGTATCCCTATATCCTCTGCTAGCTGTCTGTTTAGGCCTTCTCTCATTTCCTACACTTAATATGGACATAGAAAATCATTCGGCATTGGCAGACACTGGGGCTTTTTCCCCTAAGCTGGTTTTTATGTGGCCTGTAAAGTGCCATGCCACTGGATAAATGGCTGAAATGAGAAGGAAAGCTAGGCCTGCTGAATTAAGCAGTTGAAAAAAATATTTATTTTTATGCCCCCATGCCTGTGGCACTTGCTCTGAAATTTCTTCTGTGGTGGACATTGGGAGTCTTTCTGAAAATAAAGCCGCTTATGCCTTAAAAGGCTCTCCTGTGTAAATTTTTGTGATGTTTGCATTGACAGTGATGACTGAAATGTTCATTCACTCACGCAGATCCATAGGCGTAGCTCTTCCTGATCTTCTTAGATCATTTAATACATTACTCAAACTGTGAGAATGGTGCTTGGGTGAAAAGTTTAAGTGAAGAACAGGTCATTTCTACTCACCTTAATTTTCATAAAGCAACTGTTTTCTCCTTTATGCTTGCTCCACTTTGGAAGAAGATAGATTTATACCTGACAACAATTACAGTAAGTTAAGACATGTCAGTGTTTAAAAAAAAACAAACAAAAAACTTTAACCTGGATGTACTGTTTTCTTGCATTAGATCTTGTAAATATATTTACATAAGGAATGCAGTCTGATGGGGTTTAATCAGAGAAGTGGAAATGAAAACTCACAGGTTCTTAGTGAGGCCTTGGGCAAGACATCTAGGGTCAGATTTTCAGAATTTACCGTAAAAGCTCTTTAGAATTTATAGTAGTTCGTGCATGTAAGCAAAAATGGGTGTTTAGAAACTGTGCTGATGTTGATGCGGTCTCATGATTCTGGTGAAACTTGGGTCGATGCTGTCAGCTGTGCTTGCAGTGCTGTTGCCAGCAAAAATAAAATAGCTATAAAATGTTCACGTAGTTCAACGAGGTATTTGCAGTCTCAATATTTGCAGAGAACTTTAAAGTTCTTTGCTGATAGATGTTTTATGCAACTATGTATATATGTAATAATGAAGAGTATTTTCTTTCAATGCAGATGTTTGCAGTGGATCAGTTCATGGGAATGAATGCTTTATTTAATAGTACAAATTACATCACTTCAGACTTACCACTACGAACAGGTAGGAACCCTTACTATTTGATGGTGCTATTGTCCTGCTGATTCTTCCTGTTTGTTTTCTTTTGAGAAGTTCTTTTCAGAGCCTTTTTTTTTTTTGTTTACCGACTTGTGTGTCATAATAGTAGATTGCCAAATTGTCAACATTTTTTTATTACATCTTTCTGCATCTTTCTTCCCCTCATGAAACTTTCAGCAGTGAGGCAAATCAGATTTTCTTGTAGCTTGTACAGAAACTGAAAGTTTCAGCAGTTTCCCAGGTGAAACCAGGACAGTGACAAAAGAGCTTTGAGTGACCTGATTTTATAAATTACTTTGTTGAGGCTTTTTTCTGAATGTGAACCTTCAGCGAGTTACATGTTTCTGTTGCCAGTTTGCAGACTGCCACATGTGCTTCTCTTCCTTTTGAATGCTGTTGCATTTCTTGTAGTAGTTCTTAAGGTGCTTGTTTTTCAGTAATGAAATGCAGAGAATATTAACTTCCTGTACCATTCAAATGTGTTTTTCCTTCTCGATGACTTCTCTGTTTCCTGTGAAATGGCAGTGTGGTATTAGAAGCACCTGACAATTTCCTGAACAATACCACTACTTTGAAAGCTCAGACAAATTTTACAAGAAGCCACTGAAAATAAGCAAATAGTATTCTGTAAAGGTCTGATAAGCAGTTCTTACAGTATACTTCCAGAACTGTAAGAACAAATACGAGTCTTTCATAGCTCAGTCAGTGTCAGCTGCTTGATCAACTTCTGTCTGGTTTTGCTTATTAAAGTTCTTTATAAATATTAATTCTTGCAAGAATTTGGAAAATTCTTTTCTCTTGCTTAGTCTATTAGAACAGCTGATACAAAAGGAAGAAGGAAATAAAATTTTGTTAAAACTTAGGAATTTTTTCTCTAAGTACAGATATGACTGTTCACATCTTTTACCATGACAGCTTCCTCTTGTTATCTCTTTGACTCTGTTGTGTCAGGATGTAGCTGGTGTCTTACGTATTGCAAATTTCTTTGGTTGAAAGTGCAAACCAATTCTGATTGCAATATTTGATACAATTCACAGCAGTGAAGGTGTTAAGGGTGAAGTATAATAAGCATTTAAGGTTTTCCTTCATAGGTAAAGTTCCACCCTAAAGTAACAATAAATGCTGCTTATAGAATAAAAATTAAATCAGGCTTCCTGTTTTCTTAAGAGAGTAGTAGCAAGAAAGGATCAAGAAACACATAGTACAAATAATTTTGTTTAAAGGTAAAATGTTCTCATGAGCAAAGCTCTTGACAAATATGGAAAAACATCCAGCAAATTATTGTTGCAATCATTTGTTTACAGTGTATTTTTATTAAGGCAGAATCTTAGTATTAAAGGGCTTGTGCATTGTAGACCAAGGGATTTTTTTTCTCCCAGTTTCTGTTGAACAAATAAGGTTATTGAAATTTCCCTGAAAGAGCTCTTTTACATGTACCTTTTAAGCTTACTCTGTATTTTTCATGCCAGACTCATTCCGTACAAATTATTCTGATATATAAAACTAATTTTCAGATAACTATGTCTCATCTAAAGTGGAAAACAGCTGCTTTCAAAACCATGTTGGGGAGTCTAGGATTCACTGAGTTCTGCAGCCACAGAAAACTCTTACTGGGCTAAGTCTAGCTCTGTCCTTAATTTGCAAAATTGCTTCGAAAAAGGCCTTTTTTTTCATAAGTGCCACTGCTCTTGTCGACTGCTGCACTGTAGGTGGCAAGTTCCTTGTGCACAAAATGGGAGTCAATAAAGGATCGTGGTTTTCAGGTTGTCACAAACAAAAAATTAGTCAAAAGATTTCAGAAAAGGTTGGTCATTTCAGCAGCATCAGATGATGCCACAGTTGGTTTGTTTCTTGAACAGTATCCAAATGTTTACTTCCTTCACTTCCTGAAAATATGCTGTGTTGTTACTATGGACTGGTTCTTCAGTTATAAGATAATGTAATAATTTTTATATTCTACTTTAGTGGTTTTCAAGCAAAGGACTAATGATTTCTTTCTACTCAGCAAAGTCAGATTAAAAAGTCATGTGGGACTTTCCAGAAGTACTTCCAGCTGAGATATGGAAAGAGTGAAATAAAAGGATTTTTCTCAAGGACAGATAGATGATTAAGGCAGAAAGAACCAAAGACATTAATTGTTCCTCATGATCTGGCTGTGGTGCATATATCTTTCAGTCATAAATGTGCAGTGTCAGACTGTTACATCGGCAGACAGGTTTAATGTATAACCGTGGATTGCCATGTCGTGCCAGCGTGGCTGAATCAACAAGTAGCTGGGGAATTTGGGGACTTTCTGGTGATAGATGTTCTGCTGTTACATTAATATTTACAGTAATAGTAGGAAACCTTTGAGACGTTGGGACACAGATTTTCTCAACATCATTGTCAGTGCTCAATGTCAGTCTGCATGCTTCTTTTTCTCTCTCATATGTGCGTTTTAAATAAAAATTAGGCTTTTTTGTTACTTTGGCTCTAAAGCTGTAGTAGTAACATGGTTCAAGTTTTACTGGCAGAAAAGGCAGTACCTCATGAAGCTAACCTCTTACTTGGCTTGCTGGCAAGTATCTTGCCTTTGATGAGGTAGGTTAGGTACTGATCCTTAGTGGCATTGGGGATAGATGGAGCATTATCCACAGCATGTATTTAGGCAGAGTAAAAGCAGGTGCACATCAGTGGGACATCCACTGTGTAGTGCAGAAACAAAGTGATTGATGCCTTACACTGGAGAGGAAATGGGCTGAGCTCTGAGCTAAGGGATTTGTAAATCTGGAGTTTTGTACTCCCTCATGATGACCCAAGGCCATCTACGGCCATGTAACATGTCCCAGTTAGAGGTGGGCTTGGGGAGTGCGTAGTTGTTTTCTCTTTGAGAAGCTCTCGTCTAACTAGCTCTTGGCATTAAGGTAGTGTGTTTTTAAAACTTTGAAGTTGAAGCAGAGCCATCAGGAGCTGAACAGTATTGCCTGGAGGCTGCTAAAATTAATTTTCTGCCGTTGCTTTAACCTCCTCTGTCCAGCTCTGTATGTCACTTGTGAAAAATGAGGATTTTATAGAGGGAAAAAGAAGGCACTTAATTTTTTTTTTTTACTGTATTTTTTCAGAGAGAGAGAATGTTAAAGGTTCAAAGAAACTAGACCATGACCAAAAATGAGATCAGTGTCCATTTTCGCTGTTCCACAGTAGTGGCCCTGATCCTCAGGAGCTTGGGCAGACTTGCATACCATTTCTGGTGTTCTTTTTAGATCTTCTGTGCAAGGTCTCATGTGCCATTTGCTTTAAACATCATGCTTTGAACACTGAAGAGCTGGGATTCAAGAGAGTATTCCTGTGCAGGGGAATCCCTGAGGGGTAGGACATGCAAATGTTACAACAGGCCTTCAGGAAGGATAAGGCACTAGGTGTCCAGTCTGAGCTTTTAGCAGCAAGGTACCACTGCCGGGATGGACACGAGAGAGTTGATGTGGGATTTAGCAATCAAAACCCGCAGGCTGTGGGTGTTTCCATCCATGTCCACAGAGCAAAACAGCAATTCCAAGGGTGAGATGCCTGTTCTGGGGGGCCCGCCAACAGAGAGCTTGTGAGGGAGGAGACTTGTCCACAGGTTGTCCACAGGTTAAATTGAATGGTTTTAGGTATTCAGAAAGCTGTTAGATACGGGACCCCACTAGTCCAACCGAGTTGCCAGGCTTGCGGGGCTATCCCAGCAACCTCAGAGACCTGTTTTTCCTTGACTTTGCTCTTCTTCGGGAAGAAGGAATCAAGGGGGAGCCTAAGATGGGTGCTCCTTTGGGAAGTGTGTGTGTGTGTAGGGTGAGGCCTGTCAAAAGGAAGAAAGAATGCATGTGGTGGGAGTGTCAAGGGGCCGGAGGGCCTCTGACTCAGGCAGGAAGGAAAATGAAGAAACATGGCAGTTGAAGAAGACGTGGGGAAGTGCGACTGTGACTCAGACTGGAGTGGGATGTGAGTCGGTCTGTGGCAACCGAGGCGAGAAGACAGAAAAAGAAGCCCTGAAGCGTGGCCAGGATGTGGCAGTCTCCACCAGGCTGGAGGACTGCATGGTGTTGGCCTCCCAGCTGTAGCAGCGCCAGGCAAAGCGTGAGGAGTGCTCCTGTCAAAACCTGGCTCTTGGCACCACGAGAGCCACGCCTGCGTAGAGGCAGCTCCGGGACTGTGTCCTTCAGCCTCTCTGTAGGGCAAAAGTAGAACAGGTTGTAACCTATGCATTAAGTCCTGCTGGTGGCTCTTTAGCATTTAAAAAGGGGTTGCTCCTTAAACAAGAACTTTTAAAGCAAGCACTTTCCAGGCTGGGATGAAAGATCATCACAAATCTCGTCATTATTAGTTGTCTTACAAAGTGTTCATCTTCAGGTTCCTGCTCTTTGTCTGCTTAGACAAAGACGGGCCGACTAATAGAAACAAAATATTAAAAACTTCCTTGTGCAGAACGTTAAATGTATTTTCTTTTCCCTGTGGGAAAGGATGAAAGAAAGAAGGAACCACACATAGCCAGTGTTAGACTGTGTAAGGTGCCTCTGGGCAGTATTCAGAGTTCAGTAAAAACAGCTATATGAGTCCTTTCACTAAGTAAAATCCTTTTTATAATCAAAATGCCTGGATGTTTTCTTGAAGATCGCTGGTTTATTTTTAAGTAGCATTTCAGATATTATTAAGTCCTTTGAATTAGAATGCCTTCTGTGTAATGTTATTTTGGTCTGGTTCAGATGCTATACCAGAGAATTACTTAGTCACTGTTTAAAAAAGAAAAAAAAAAAAAAGGAAAATCATTAGTCATGGAACCCAAAGATTAAAATAAGATCTCAAAAAACTGTTTTAAGTTCATTGCTATATGATTTGTATAATGTGGGTTAATGATAACAGACATCTAATTTAGCACTGTACATTTACACTGCATCTTTTTTGCACTTTTCTAGTGCTGATATATAAAACGTTTTGATTTTTAAATCAGCATATTTGCATGCTTTTTATAAGCTTTTTTTCCAAGAGATCAGAATAACCACACTCCTAAGTTTTCAATTTTCCTGAGTTTTCACAAGCGCCATGCAAGGAAAAACCATCTCAGTGGTATGAAGAGTTTCTTTTAGTTTTCCAGTGTATATCCATCCCTCTCTTAGGAGTTTGAATTTCCTTATGGTGAGGAAAAGCTGGGACTTGGGTCTGATGTGTCCTGAAGGACTTCTGCAGCCATCAGCCATTGAATTAGAACATTTCCTTTTCTGGCTAATGTTTGAGAGAAAGCAATAGTATTTTGTGCTAACCCAACATGTATGTCTTGAAAATGAATTCCTAAGAGGAGAAGAGCCAGAGAACAATTACTTGGCAGATCATGCCCTGGAGGCTTGGTTGAAAGTTGAACTACACACTATTGTATTTTAGGTGCATTATTTCTGCCAATGCCTAGAAAATACGTGGCTTCTGGATTGTTAAACTATATATTTTCAGGTGCCTAAAGCATGAGGATTAGTGGTCTGTGAAGAGAGGTCTTAGATTTAAGTGCTGATGTATTGCTTAAACCAAACTCAGCTCATCTTGATTATGTTACAGACAAAAACTGAAATCAAAGTCCAAAGCTAAATGTTACTCTACATCTTTTAAGGTTCCTGAAGTCCAAACTGTTTTTTCTGCTTTGTAATGCAAGATGATATGTATGTTGTGTTGAGGCAGTCATTTTTCATGAGTTCAGGTAGCACTCTTTACTTTCAAGGAAAAGTACAATAGATGGACTTGGAAAATAATTTAACTTTTAATGTGAAATTGTTGTGACTGACATTTGCAATCTAATTTTTACATGAAGTTGGTTCAGTTGCTGAGTCAGCTAACTGCAGCAGCAGAATACTACTTTCATCTGCTGTATATTTATTAAGACTTCCCTGTTGAGAGAAGCTTGTTCAGTTAAGACCTGTGCTTGATTCCTTAGCATTAATACCTTTGAGTAGAAGTGATGATACAGAATTCCAACAGGAATATGGCTGGAAAAATATTATGTAGGTATGCCCAGTGAAGCTGTCATTTGGGGTCTACTTTGAAAGCAACTGATCTTTTAGCATTGAAATACAAATCATCTCGACTGCTTAGGAAACAGAGGGAAGAAATCATCGCTCTTGGAATGATCATTTTGAGACTCATGAGTGGCTTGCATTTTAAGAGGTGTTTTACAGCCATCCACCCAGAGAGCTTTCCTTCTTGATGTAAATAATCTAAATGATCAGAGTTGGAGCTAAGCTTTGATCAGGCGATGAATGCTTAACTCTGGTGGCACTGAATTCTCATTGGATTTAGGACCTACTCAAAAGTTATATAAACTGGTGAATTTTGCATGACGTTTATAGTGTGAAGTTAGCCACTGTACAAGACTGAAAGTTGTTTAATGAAGCCTTCTTTAAAAGACACAAATAGAATTTTAGTAGAACATAATCCTGTGTATTGGCACCATGCTCAAGATGAATCTCAATAGAGAGTCTGTATTTGTAGTCAAATTGAATGTATTCAGTGTTTCTAGAGCCCCAGCAGAACACTATTTTTAAAAATGTATCTGAAATTATTAGAAGAATGTAAATTGTTTAGTCTTCTCAATTCCAGGATTTTTTTTAAAGCACTTCTGACTGTTGGGGCATGTTGAGACAGCTCAAATTCCTCCTGTATTCCCATGCCTCAGAGCTTCTGATTGGCTGTCTCGACTTTCAAAAGCACCTATTCTGTAGGAAGCCCTAGGGCCAAAAGCTGGTGAATATAATCTCTAGAGCCCAAGGGGTTTAAATACAAAAGTTAACCTTAGCTCAAGAAGCCAGACTGCTGTCAGTGGCGAGGGGAGGATCCTGTTCTTGTGCACTTTTGCAGGTTTTAACTGAGTTGCCCATTTAGGCTCTCTGAACTAAAATTAACTTTTTTGACTTAATCTTCCTCTTCTTATTCCACTGGTCTTTAACTGGGAGTGACAGACTGCCAAGTGATTGAATAATTTATTTAAATTTAAGTTCTGAAGAGACTTAGATACTTTCAAAAATTTTTTCTCAAGTCATTCAAGGACATAATCTTACCCCTACAACTTATATATTAATTATAGCAATAGAAATATAATTTGTATTAATACTTTTCTTTCTTTCTTTTATGTTAGCAGATGGACCGTATCTTCAAATCATAGAACAGCCAAAACAGGTAGGAACAAGACTACATTTTGAAAATGTCTAAGGTGGCTATATTACTATGTTCAGCTTTGAATAAACTTATGACTTAAATAAAAAAGAGCACAGAAAAGTCTGAACTCTCAGAAAAAATGTGGCACTTGAACATGAGCAGTTTTAACTCTTACTTTTGTAGTTAAAGCATTTCCTGTTTTGTTCTGTTTTCATCTTTATCTCTCTCTGGAAGTATAATGATGCAAAAAAAACCCTAAGGGTTTTAAGAATATGCCTTGTGTCATCTTAGAAGTGACTGTTACAATACCCCAATATTTGGAAACATAAACTAGTAAATCAAACATGGAAGATTTTTAGGATTTGTTTCATAGTTTTTGAAACACAAGAAGTTAAAAATAAAAACACTTAATTCCCAAGTTACAGGAACTTCTGACTTGTGTTTTGTTATAAAGGAATGCAGTTGTCCTTTGAGATTCTTTTTGTTATGGTTGTCTGTTTTGAATAATCAAAGAAAAATGATGATGTACTCAAAACGTTGTTTTCTGTGATGTAGCAAACACTGACCTATGCTCTTCTGACAGCAGAGAAGTCCCTTCAATGCACTGGTTAGTTTTCATGCAACTGATGTACAAAATAACTACTGGGTAAAGCTGCCCTGAAGTGTGCCTGGGTATTGTTCTGCTTTGGCTGGTGGCACCAGCAATTACAAGGATTCCTCCTGAAGCTGTTACAGTATGGAGGTGCCTTTCCTGTCTGCCCCAGTGAATTGCATAAAATCCTGCCTTAGAGAGCTGTTCAATGAACAGGGGAAGACAGTGGCTAAAAGCTGTTCCATCCTCCTCTTGGTCTTCTGCAGAAGCATACTGCAATCTGGTTTTCCGGGCAGGAGGCAGTGGAGAACATTGGTTTCAATCACGCACCAAAGACATTTTTGTGCTTGAGCATCCCTCCAGGAACAGGACTCTTCATCACAGTGCTATGTGAAACACCAGTGTACTGTGAATTCTTGGAAGAAAATGCTGCATCTTCCTCATGGTTTTAAGTTAATCCCAAATCAGGCCATATCGTTTCATGGTTGAGCCTACAGTGCACAGTCCATAAGGAGAAACCATTGTTTCAGTGTGTGACTTCTCAGCAAGTAGCTCCTCTTGTGGAGTACCCATGTGGCAAGCTGGGCAGGGGTTTATGGCAGGGTGATGAGGGTGATCCATCAGCAGAGTGATGTGTCCTGGCTGCAGAGATTGATTTGCCTTTCACAGAGGTTCCTCTACCTTTTGCAGATGAACTTCAGTTCAGGCTCATCATAGCTGGGCACTTCACGCACAGTACTCTGGGTCACTCAGTTCACCTTAGGAAGGCAACAGGTCAGGTCTGAATAAAAGTCATAAAGTCATTTGCTTGATGGAAAAAGTTCTTAGCCTGAAATGGCTTAGCAAGATAGGTATTGAAGCTACTGCTTATGGAGTAATTTTAAGGCACGTTATTCACTTTCAGCTAATACGGACTTCAAATCCAGAGTTGTCTACTACTAGAAAGAGGCTGACTGATTCTTGGAAAAGGCTACAACACTAACTGGTGCTATTTGGACGCTGGGAGCCCTATATAAAATGGGGATTTTGCCAGAAATTGCAGGACTGGAGAGTAGATCCAAAAGCAAAATTGAGGACCACATGAAATATATTGTTAAATAAAGTTAGAGTTACCAGACACCTTTGCTTAAGAGTTACATCTTTCGTGCTTTATAGATTGCCATGTAAAATAAAGGGGATGTTCATCAATGGAGTCGATGGAGAGCTGTGCGCTGGACTGGTTTTCAGTATCCTGCAGTTCTCTAAAGTATGTTCAGATGTCTATTTATGTAGCTGAGGTGAAAACCAGCCAGAGTCCCCTGAAGCTTTTGTGCTGTTTCTGAATTTCACTCAGAGATACAGCTTTCATATGTTTTTCCCAGAAGGAGGAAGTGTTTGTGTTTCATCCCTGTACTTTCTTTATGGTGCTTTGGACTTCTTTATTATTTATTTCAATTTTGTCTACCTGGCAGCAACCTTGGGAGAGAGTATCTGCTCCTCCATTCTCTACATGTGAATTTTTATCCTATTTTAACAGCATAAATAGTTCTCTGTTTAAAAATATCTTCACTTAACCAAAAGAAAAATATGAGATTGCTGCATGTATGTTAAAGTGAGAATAGAACAGGTTCTCCAGGGCTACAGCTAAGTGATGCTTTGTTAACCAGCACTCAGCATTTCATGGATGAGCAACTGTAACTTATCCATTTGGGTGAGTCTTGTTTGTGGGTGTGCATGCTCGTCTTTGTGTTTGCTATTTCTCTTCTGGTTTTGTTTCTGTGCAGCTTTCAAGTTTCTTTCCCTTTATTCCGCAGAGGGGATTTCGTTTCCGATACGTGTGTGAAGGGCCTTCGCACGGTGGACTTCCAGGTGCTTCTAGTGAAAAGAACAAAAAATCATACCCTCAGGTCAAAGTAAGGACTTAAGGCATTAATTTTGTGAAGTCAAGTATCATCATATGTGTGTGTATAGGAGCTTGTTGTATAGAAACATAAGTTTGTATGAAGTTGCTCAAGACCGTTTACATTTCAGTCCCAATGTTCAAATTGATTTTGAAAATAAAGGTGTCCTAAGATGTGTGGGTTTGTTTTGGCACCGTTTTTATCTGCCAGCAGTTGAGCAGTAACTTACCTGCACCTACTACCTCACTATCATTGTTCAGACTAATGGAGCTCTTCCTTAGGGTGCAGTTTTAGCAAGGCTTGAGCTGCTCAGTCGCTCCATTTCCATTGCAAAACATGAGTCTGCTTAGTTATTCCACTTCACTCTAATGCTATTTACCAAGTTTTCCTTTTTTTTCTTTTCATGTTACTCCTCATTCAATATCTCTAGGGTACTCCATTCTTAGGAACTTAATTCCTTTAAAGTCAATGTAGAACTTCTCATTTTAATAGGAACAGTGTTCAGGTGTTCACTGAACATTTTTTGTGGGTTTTTTTTCCCCCTGGAAAAAAATTCAAATACATTAATCAAAGAAATGTTCTAGTGAGACACAGTATGAAGATTAGAAAAGTGATTAATCATTCTGGGATTGGAGAACTATATTTGCCTATGGTTCTTGCAGCATTTTTTTTTTTTTTTCTGCAGAAGTCTGGAGAAGCTACACTGTGTCTTTTCAGTATTCTTTTTAACTTAAATGCAAACTTTGGTTTTGTTATTGCATTACATCTTTGAACTGTTGCACTGCAAATTCTCATGAGGAGCAGGGTTAATATATTCTAATGGGTGTTATTTCTTGATGTATTCTAATTCCAGTGCTCTCTTACTTTATGGGGAAAAAAGAGGAGGGAAGAGTGGCAAGCAACAAACTTCTACCTTGGTGTGTGCCACTCCTGGTCCTTCTCCTCAGTGTGTATGTAGTTCTTCCACAGTTCCTGAGAAAGACGGGAGTTTGGAACAGTTGCATTTCCTAATGAATCAGTATGAGCATAATATAATGGAAAATAATCAGCACCGGCTGAGGTAGCCTAGGCTGTTAGTCTTGTGAATCGAGAAGAAGCCGGGAAAGCTGATTTCGTAGAGCCTTGCAAAACTCTTAGGAAAAGTTACTAGCCCAGGCAAATGATCTACTTGGTTTTCTCTTTCCTGTTTTGACAGTAGTGATGAACCAATGAATGAAATTTCACTGGTATGTTCAGATACAAAGTAATTTACTTCAGCTGAGCCAGATCTTTGGATTCCAATCTATAAGGATAATAATACAAGGGATAATTTATAAAGGTGTGGTAGGTCACATAATAGCATGATGAGGAGTTATACAGGAAATTGAATTTTTCCTTGAGTAAACTAGAAAGCAGAATGTTCTTTGGCTTTCCATCAGACCTTCTAATTTCATTGATCATCACTTTTCAATTTCATCTAGAGCTTACACACATACACATCCCTTCTCTCCCGTCCTACTGTGTGCATCTGGGGTTTTTTTTCTAGTACAAATCCCCACATGGCAACACCTGCTTGGGAGAGGCTGGCAAGGGAGCACAAGTAAATTCCTCAAGGCCATTGCTTGTTAGTGCCTGTTCTTGATTCAAGTGGTGCCAGTAAAGCCAGAAGTGTTTCACACCTTTTCCTGTAAGTCTTTTCTGTGTTTTGTCAGAATGTACCTACTTTGTCATAACTGAGGGGAGCACAGTTGTAAATTGCAAATTTTTGTTGTGTTGGGCTGTTGGGTTTTTTTGTTTGTTTGCTTGGGGGGGGAGGGGTTGTTTTGTTGGATTTTTTTGTCTGTTTTTGTTTTGGGTTTGGGGGTTTTTCGGGGTTTTTTTGTTTTTTATTTTTACTCTTGTGCCAGTGTTTTCGCTATAAAACCTACATGAGTTGATCACAGTGCAGTAAAAGGACGGTAGCATGAGCTTTGGCTGTACTGTAAAAAAAGGAGGTTTTGTGACAGATCTTTAAACCCTTGGCCATAGTGTGGTCAGTGCAGCTCACATTGGGATCTGGTATGTGCTTGGCCAACTCTCTCAAAATCTACTAGCAGTTACCATGGAATGTCCTGAAAATACACATCCTCAGTGCACAAAAAACCATTGCAGTCTCCCTATTCTTTTTTCATAGGACTGTGGATTGGAGGCCAAAAGAAAACACATTTATGGGATGTGGCCTCTTGCATAATGTGGACTGTTCGATTCCACCCTTTTTTTTTTTTTTTTTTCTTTACCTCCCTGCGCTGTCACTACTTGTAACTAAGCTGGAACACATCAAGACATAGCTCTCACGTAAAGGCTGGAGTGTTGAAGACCTTGCTATATTTCTAAGCAAGATGTTTTGGTATTTAATTGCATGTTTAACCTCTTCCTCTATAATGTATTAGTAGATAGTGTAGGTCAACAATTCTGCAATGCCAGTCTTTACACTTGAAACAAATCTGCACTGGCCAGAAAGGTGGAATTGATGTAAAACCTCTTCTTTAACGGAACAGTCCTGACTAATGGAGTCTAGATAACAGGGTATGTTTTTCTATATCAAAAATTGGATTAATTTATCTTAATGATTTGTGGAATTATGTTCCTTTGTTTAGCCCTGTCTTTGCTAACAGTAATCCTAATACGGCGAAAAAATCTTGCATATTCAGAGGATTCTATATAACTTTGCATGTCATTATGGAGAGAGAGAGAAGTTGTAAAAGCTGTAAAAGAAGATAATAAATATGTTACAATAAAGTTATGTTTCATGATTGCAGCCTGAAATTCTTCATTTAAATTACATTTTCATCCACTTAGTGGATGTTAGTAACACAATGCTGGAATATTTTACTGTCTAGAACAGTTGAAATCAAAGCTGCTTGTTCGTCATTACTTTTTTTGTCCAGGGGAAAAAAATCAGTCAGTAGTATAAAAAGAAAGGATAAAACAGCAAGGTCTAATATTATCACCAGCATACTTAACTATCTTTTTTTTTTTTTTAATTTATAATCTGCTTGGTTTTTATATATTTGAACAAATGTGAGAAAACTCACACAGAAAATTTCCACTGGCCTTACACATTTATCATGTGTGTCCTGATCTTGCATACTGCTCATCATGTGGGCAGATCCATGTTTTACACTGAAGTGCTTGATCCAATTTTAGGTGTGACATGGACTTGCTGAAAACAGCGGAGTGAAGGAAATGTCTTCAATTTTCATCTCCTTGGGGGAAAATCTACGTGGGTGGCTGCAGCCTCTAGTTCAGTGTTCTTCGTGAGCTGGATGTAAATGAGCTCCAGCCCGGAGTTCAGAGGTGTGCCCCAGCTGAAGAGCACCATCTCTCTGCACAAGAGTTTGGGCACGGAGCACTTTGGCTTGTGACTCGAAGCTGCACAGCAGTTAGGCTGCCCTGAGCCCAGGCACACCGATAGAACTGCCCAGCCAGTCATGTCCTGGGGCTGTCCCAAGTCATACCTCGCTTTGGAGATAAGGGTTCTTCTTGAAATCAGGGATTTCAGCACATTTACTTCAAGCTCAGGAGGGGAATTCCTGGAAAATTGGTTAAGTTACTTTGCTGGTGAGCCTTGGTGACAAAAGGAGCATATGTATTTGCTCCCCCCTCCCCCAGTAGGAATTAAATGTAAAGTGATATAAATAGGTGATTTTTTTTTTTTTTTTTAACTTGTAATCAGCAAACAGTTGAATTAAGGAATGAGACAAGAATAAGCAGATTTTTTGGTATAAATCTTTATCCCTCTTAAAAATCTGTACTGAATCAAAGTCAGCCAAAGATAAATTTGGTGAGAGTTGAGCTTTTTACTGGTAAGGCTGTTTTGGCTGAATGGGAGGCACTGAATCTCTTTAGCTGGGCTTGTAAAGCAGAGCACCTAGCTCTGTAGTTCTGTCATTCAAGTGACCTCACAGTCAGAGGATCAGATCTTCGGGTCCCATTGGTTTAAATTACTTTACATTGCTTTTTCTTAAGTCTATTAAGTAAGTATTTGGTTGCCTACACGATTTGTACCACATCAGAAATATTTTATCTTTAATTAGCAACTGAAAAAAAGAGATACTTCTCTGTAAAAACAGGTTGTTTATAAAGAGTGAGAGATGCCTCATCTTGGGAACACTTCTTGTACATGTGTATTGAGAACAGCAGTAGTCACACTCTGAAAGATAGGCAGGGCTGGGGCTGCAGTTGCTCTAACAAAGGGATTGGAAAGAGAAATAGGTGCTTTTGTAATGCTGGCATTGTAGGTTTGAAATGGTCTTTTCCATAATTTGCTCCTCTTGTTGGTTTCATTTCTTGCCTGTAAGAATAACTGGAAAAAGCATCTTCGAAGTATGAAAATGTTCTTATAAAGTTTTTGTAAAGTTTTGGAGCCTATAAAAATTGGCTGGAATCTGAATTGCAGGAGGACATGAAATAACTGAAAAAAGCTTTCTACTCTTGTTTTGAAATTGACTCGATTTCGAGTTCACAGGGTCCTTTTAATCTTTCAGACAAATCTCTCAAACAGAAAGAGCAGATAAACGTAAGCCTGCAGCCTTTTAACTTTATCAGATCAATTGAATGCTGCTTCAGATACAGGGTGTAATCAAGTATTACAGCTATACTCTGCCCAGGAACTTCTTCTTTTCTTCTTTCCTCTCACCTTTAGTTTGAAGTTCAGTAGCTATTTATTTGGATCACAGCTCTGATTTTGAGCAGTACAGCATCCACGTGCTATCTCCTCCCCCTTACGCTGAGTCTGCTTTTGTGTCAATACCATAAACCCTATTAGGCATTGTAACATACCTTCTACTTTCTCAGGCCTTTGACAGTGTTTCTGAAGTTGCACGCAAAAGCTGATAGTTGCTTCTATACCTTAGCGCCAGAACTAATTTAAAATTATTCTGAAATTGTGGCATGATTCAAAGACATTGAAAAGTTATTTCAGACTTAGTTTATGGTACGTAAGGATATTTAACTGCTCAGACTATTTTCCTGGGCACCAAGTTACCCCAAATGACTGAAAATCAAGTAGGAAAGTCTGTCTGTAAGAAATAATGGTAGAAGATGGTTCAGAGACATTCTGTCCCCTTTGCAGCATAGGACATCAGACTGGATGACAAAAATAGTCCTTTCTTGCCTTATGACCTACATAAGGTAATACGTTTTAAGAGCCCTTTTGTTTTCCCCCTGAGAGAGGGAGACTGCAAAGATCATGCTGAGCTGAGTAACACGGAGAGATTGCAATCTGGTTACCACTGCACTTCTGTGTTCTGCTTTCAGAGGCTGGAAAGTCCTTGACATGCAGCAGTCCTGCCTCCAGTTTCACTGTGGTTTCTACAGCTGATGAAGGATTGTCTTGAAGTTTTCTGATGTGATAGTAGAACATCGATGTTATTCATAGTGAACATAGCACTACAGATGTGCTGGGAGCTTTGTAGTAGGAAAAGGCTTATTGAGAGAGGGGTAAAATGAAAAGTATTTTTTTAAAGCTACCTTTTTGAAAAGTTAGTTGTGGCAGTGATGCTGATATACTGTAGCACCAAATGCAGTAGTTTTTATTTTCAGATGACTTTGTGAAAGGTACATAGAAATTTTCTCCCTGCTGGTAAATGACAGAAATAGTCCAGCAGTGATTATCCTGCATCTCTGCACTGTTTCAGTGCAGATTTCAATGTGGAAGCATTGAAAGGAGGGAAGCATGAGCACCCTGTGTCTTGTGTTTTAGAAAGTGTCACTTGTAAAATGCACAGTACTGCAGTATTACACAGTTAACTAGCAGGAGTGGGTAATGAGAGTGCTTTTGCACACCTGCTCCTCCTGGAACAACTTTTTTATAGTTGGGATTTTTTTTTTTGCTTTCAGCAGTGAATAGGAAGGCAGGGAGGGCGCGCATTGTACATACGCAAAGTGTTCCAGCTGTGATGGAATGGGTTCAAGAGAGGGGTTAACTGGAGTGAAGGAAGCTAGCAGGACTCAGTTAATGTGGTAAAATCACGGCAATCCCTTGCTATCAGCGTTTTATCAACAATATAACCTTAAATATTCAGTTCATCACTGATTCTTCACTTTAATGTTTATCGCGATCCTTTAATACCTTGGTTGATTAGATCTATAAGCTGCTGTAATACAAAGAACTCGGCCCTAGGCAAATTAGAAGAAAAATTAGAGAAGGAGGGGGGAAAAGCCCAACATTGATAAAAGGGTTAATTAAGTGAATTGGAAGGGAAGGTGATGTTTGCTTTTTAAAAAGTGGAGTAATTTTACGTTCAGCATAATTTGAAAGTGGTGCATAACCCATTACTGCCTTGGAGCGAGGAAAGAAAATAAAGTTCTAAATAATATATGTAAAGCAAATAACTTACCAGTATGGTATGTTATTAGTAATTTTAGAGGTGTTTTTGAGGCATTGTTTTTTATTAAAAGCTGTTAAAAATGTATGGTGATTAGAAACTGTGTCATGGGCAAAAAAGGCTTTGTAGGCTTTCAGAGTTGGCTATAGGAAAGAAAGTACACAGTTTATCATAGTTCTAGTCCAGCAAAATCCTATGTGGGAATTTATTACATATCCTTGTGTATGCTTAAGGGAGATATTTACTGGATTGGGTAGCATGTGTTGATGAAGTACATCCAACTAACAAAATGCCTTTTAACATAGAATTTATTCACTGTAAAATCTCTACCTGAAGAGTCATTGTAATGCAGCCAAAATATTTTATGACAATCATAGTGTCTAAAAATAATTTTTAAAGTCTTTCCAAACTGGGCAAAACAATACAGGGTTTTTTTTTGTTTAATACATACATTTTCTCTATGCTTCTTATGGGTAACAATGTTTATTGTGAATTCAATGTACTGACTGATACTTAAGGAGAGCACTGTGGAGTAAATGGCCAGAAGGTAAAACTGAGATTCACGTTTCAGCTTTTTTGGACAGCACTTCTGCCATTTGCATGTTAAGTTTAATTGCAGAAGAAAGTGATGATCTGGTACAGTTGGTTTGCCATTTGTATTTCGTGAAGAAATGCACACACATTTCTCCTATGTAAACTTGATTGTACTTAGCTGACAGAAAATACTCACCTGGAATCATTACTTGTTCCATTTTAAAAATAGTAAGCAAACTATCCCACATTTTTTCAATTTATTTACAGATCTGCAATTATGTTGGACCTGCGAAAGTAATTGTCCAGTTAGTAACTAATGGGAAATACGTCCACTTACACGCCCACAGCTTGGTGGGGAAATTCTGCGAAGATGGGGTGTGCACGGTTAACGCAGGACCTAAGGACATGGTTGTAGGGTAAGTCTGGGGACTCCTCTGCAAACCTGAGCTGTGGGGGAAGCATCAAGACTGCAAAAAGCAATACAGAAATACTCCTAAGAGGCAGCCCTGTGGAGCACTTATCTCCGTGCTCTGATCTCAGGTTTTTTGTATCATAAATAGAAAATTTAAGGGGGTTTCTGTTCACCTTTGTAGAATTTGCCCTTGGCAAGCTAAATGAATTTAAGTAACTAATTTAATCTCTTGGTGTGCGGCCCAAATTTGTATTGTAAGTCCATTCTTTAAAATGCAAGTAGTTTTGATCAGAGAAGGGACTAAAATTAGTGTTACCATTTTGTTACCTCTTTGATCAATATTTTACTTTTATTGAAACTTGTCAATAGAAATGTAATGAAAAGTATTAAGAAAATAGGATTAGTAAATTTGAAGTTAATGCAGGACAGGTATAAACATGAAAATACTGCAAAAGTCAAACTTTCAAAGTTTAAAGCAGAAAGATTGTACTGAAATTGTAGTTGGCCTGTTCTTGTTTAATTTGAAAGAAAAATTGTTTATATCGGTAAAGGGAGCTGAAGCTCCCAACCATGTTTTGAGGCTTAGATCAGGTTTCATGCTGGCTGTGAGTTTTAGTTCTGTGATCTCAAGAATGTCTTTGTTGGTGAAGATGATGAAGTTTAAAAAGCTGAGAAGGCTGGGAGAGAGAGATTCTTTTAAAGGGTAACTTTTGATGTCCAAGCCCAGTGCACTGACTTTACCGCGCACAACAATTTAAATAGCTTTATTTCAAATGCTCCTTTTCATCTTGAAAAGTTTGGCTCATTTTCTAACCTGTCTTGTTTTTCATCAGATGTTTAGAACCAGCTTTCCTGTCCTCACTTGACCCACATGAAAACTGAGTTATTGTCTTGTTTTCATACTTCCAGATCTAATTGATTTTTAAATGTGCCAGCAGATTTTTACAAAAGCACACACCTTGTATGATGGAAATTTTCATTCAGATAGATACCCAAAGTGTCTTGCAGAATGACCAGAGCCTTGCTTAAAACATTTTCTTTGGAAAATATTGCACTGTTTTCAGCTTCTTAGCTTGCTCTCCAAACCATTTTCAACAGATGGAGCATACTCTGAGCAGTTACTCTGCTTAGCAGACATACAGAATGACACATTAATGTCATTGCTAAGATGCAGCAATCAAAGTGTGGCTACCAGATTTTCCAACATTTTGTAGGTTGCTTTCCCAGTGGAAGTCTGAAACCTGACAGATTACTACTTATGCCATAGGCAAGTTTCCCCCTATGATCACTGTCATGTTACAGTGCACATTTTACATATTTTGTGATACTGACAGAATTTTTCTTGATGGAAAATTCTCCCTCAAATGCTAATAGGGCTAAGTATGCCCATAGAGTCCTTCTGTAGACTTGGGTTGTGTAGCTGCCTCTGGTAAGAGAAAGGCTGCCTGCTGCGGGTCTGGCCTAAAGCATTAAGAAAATACTTGCCCTCATCAAAATTTGGCAGGTTTGCAAATCTTGGAATACTTCATGTCACGAAGAAGAAAGTGTTTGAAACTCTGGAAACGCGCATGATAGATGCTTGCAAGAAGGGATACAACCCGGGACTCCTGGTGCATCCGGAACTCGGCTATCTGCAGGCAGAAGGATGTGGAGACAGGCAGCTAACTGGTACGTGGAAATGATGGCCTGGTTTTAATTGGTCTTACTGAAAACAGGCTGAGCTTTTGAAACATAGATTCTTAGCTAGGCAAAGGCCTTGTGTAGGACAACAGCCAATGTCTATGTGCTTTTGAAAGGTGGTGCATTGTTACCATGTTTTAGGGAATCTGAAAGGAGTCTGCTGTCAATGCATACATGAGAATGGAGAAACTTCCTTCCACAGCTGCCTGTACCAACCTCTGCAGCTGTATTCCATTGCTCTTATGCTGTTTAATAAGCTCTTAAATAGCCATTTTGCATTATTGCAGCAAGACATGATATACTTAATCAACTTAGGGACCACCTTTTGAGAACAGAGTTTCATTCAGCTGCATTTCACCCATATCGCTGTAAAACCTGTGGTCTGCATTGCTTTCAGGTACTGTATAGAGGGGCCAGTTGTCTTTTATCACTCTTTAACACCAGGAATTGTGGTGTCCTTAGGGGTGGCCTTCATCCTTTTCACAACCTTTATAAATCGAGAGCAGAAAATAGTAATTTTCTGTGTCTTTTAATTACATCACTTAAATAGGATCTGATGCACAAAATGCCAGATGAACGCAGTATAATTTGAATAGCTGCTGCACTCCGCTTAGAAAGGGAAAACTCAATGGATGCTAAATGTATAAGAAGACATTTCCTCACTATCCATGCCTTTGGATGTTTGTTTGTTCTCTCTGTTTTGTTAAGGATGCCCTACCCTTGGTGTTAATTCCTGTGTCTGTCAATTCCAGAGCGGGAGAGAGAAATCATCCGCCAGGCAGCCATACAGCAGACCAAGGAGATGGATCTCAGCGTGGTGCGGCTCATGTTCACAGCCTTTCTTCCCGACAGCAACGGCAGCTTCACACGCAAGCTTGATCCCGTTATATCAGATGCAATATATGACAGCAGTAAGTACATTTGGCTTTAATTGTTGTCTTAATAAGGGGCAGGCTTTTGTACACATGGAAATGACAGGTAGATATTGCTGTGTATAGACTCATCTAGCCCTGCCCGCCTGGTATTTGATGAATAACAAGTAAGTAGCCCATGGATAATTAGCTCCACGTCTGTCCAAGTACATACAGTTAGCATTCTGGTTTTAATAGATGGTGATGTAAGCCATAGAGGAAGATTTTACTTTGCTGTTAGCATGTTTAATCCTGCCACTTTTATTATGAGGCTTTTGTAAGTTCTTGTTATATCCATAAGAAGCGCTTGAATTTTGTGGAGTTTTCAGTTGCTTTCTGTGACAAAGCGTTTGTTACATGAGATGTGAGGAAAAAAAAAATATCTTTGCTGAGAATTTGACACCTTTCGGTTTTGCAGACCATCTGCTTGTCCGTATTTTGAAAGATAACTCAACCAGAGTTCTCAATCTATTTCCTTTGCATCTGTCACATAGCATTCCTCTATTTGTCCTTTTTCTAAGAGGATTTTTTCACTTTGTGTTTTCCCCTGTGCTGTTAAATTATACTGACTCATCTTACTTGAACCCTTTCTGCTGCCTGAGTTTTCTTTCCTGAGGCTGTGGATTCCCATGTTCTTGATAGTCATTCTGTAATGACTCAGAAAAAGTACCTCTTTTTTTTCCTTTGTGCACCAGTCATGTCTATGTTATTGCTTTTTAAGGACAAAGCCTAGATCAAGAAGTATTAAATGCAATTGTTCTAATATAGTCTGTGCCTTGCTGTTAATTGTGAAATGTAATGAGGTCAAAAAATTTGTCCTAAACTAAGGAGACAAACAAAGGGGACATTTTGTATCCATGTTTCTGCTGTTGTAAGTTGCTACACAGATGTCAGTTAATAGTTTATGATCTCCCAAGGTGAATCCTTGATTGCTAATTTCAGAAGATTTTTCTTGGGTTTTGTTTGGGAGGTTTTTTTGAGTACTGCATTGGCACCATTCAAGCCTTCACAGAACAGCCATAACTTGTGGTAGCATAACTTGCCTGTCACAGCTGCTTTCACTTATCAGATGATAGTTCTGTCTTGAGGACCAGCCGTTGTCTATTGATGCCTCTACTAGGATCTGTGGAGGTGGGCTTCTTTATCACTGTCCAGTGCACTGGCCAAAAACTGCTTTCAAGTACACTGCAGTGTAAAGCAAAACACTGTAGATAGTGAGAAGCAGGAAACAGCTCTCAAGAGTGTCACTCTGTCAGAAAGCAGGGAGGAAAAAATTACATTCTCTTGTATGGCCCGGTTGTCATAAAATGAGTACTAGTGCAGGGTGCTGGATGCAGTTCACTGCTGGGTTACCTTGCTAGTGCAGTAATTGTGCTGCAGTGGCTGGGACCTTATTTTGTAGTTGACAGTTCAGTCAAAGCTTAGAAGATATGGGATTCTTTCATATGAAAAGGCCTTGATTTATTCATGTTCAAAAAAACACAGACAAAATCAGGTAGGTTGTGTTGGAAGCCTGTCTTTCTATTGCATTTCTGCGTGTTGTGCTTGGTTGGTTTTTTTTTTAGTCTAAATCTGTTACATAAGCAGGTTTTTTTTCATCTTCCCTTTCAATAGAAGCTCCCAATGCCTCCAACCTAAAAATTGTAAGAATGGACAGAACAGCAGGGTGTGTGACAGGAGGGGAAGAGATCTACCTGCTCTGTGACAAGGTTCAGAAAGGTAAGAGTCACGAGTATTGTAGGACACGCCAGGGTGTTCATCTGGAGTACATCTGAAGCCTGCTGTGCTGTCCTTAATGTTATCCCTGTCTGATAGTGCAGCAGGATTTGTCAGCACTCAGCCTCTCTGGAAGTCAAGGCAGCAGTCCAGAGATTTAATAAATCAAAATAGTCTATTGCAAAGAAAATTCAGCTTCTCTTGCCTCCACAGAGACCATGTGATCATCTTTGTTCTTCTCAGGTTTCTGCCCTTGCCCATGTTCTGGAATTTTGGGGGGTGGTGGGTACTGGGTGATGTTTGACTCCATTAATTAACACCTGCTCTGAATTACTCTGAAGTTTCTGATTCATTATTAAGTTCTTGATTATAAAGAGAAAGAATGAGTATTCTCTGTTAACAGTAGATGGGAGCTTAATGTGTTCAGCACTGCTGCGGATAACTTCGTTTTTATGTATACGTTTATGGCAGAGGTTACTCAGGGTAAACAGATACTTCTCACAGGTTCATTTTCAATCTCTGCTCATGGCATTGAGTGTGTCAGAATTCGGCAGCGTGGATTAGGATACTCTGGTTTTTTATTGGAAGATAATGGTTAAATGTGGTTGGTTATATTTGGGCTAAGTAAAAAGAAAAATAAAGGGAGTGAGGGAGATATTTGTATTTTTCAGCTACAGGTAGTACTTGGGACACCCTGGTGTAGATTGCTTGGTAGAGTGGGTGCCCTGTTCTCATCTGTTTGGAATCAGTCCCTGCACATGTTGTTAAAACCACAGTGACATTTTCTGTTGGTGCAGGCTGTCCTTTTCCAGCTCTCTTTCTTGTAAATGCCCTCCTACCACTTAAGGAAGGGAGAAAGCTTTGGGGGCTTTTAGGGACTCCGAAAGAACTATTTTCCTTTCATAGTGCATCTACCCTCTGCCATCAGGAGGACCGAGATAAAACATAACTCTTACGCACAAAATAAATAAATAAATGTCTGACTCAGTGGAAGCCCTGAGGTGGGGTTTCCCCTCAGCCAGACTGGGGTTTCCCCTGACCTCACTGCCTTCAGAAACCTCCTGCCTGAAGGAACTTGAGCATGCAGGACAGCAGGACTGGAAGTGGTGGTTTACAGTCTTGAGACTAGCAGGTGGGGGACCAGGGGAAGCAGTCCGTCTGCTACAGAAGCCTGTCCTGCATCAGTCGCCCCAAGAAACAATAGGCTTTGTCTAGCTTTTTCTCACTGGGAGTGCTGTGGAAGGAATTTACTAATGGGATGCTTTCCCTAAACCCATAAATAAAGAAATACAAAGAGAATTAAAGAAAGTCTGCTCAGAGGAGCAGAAGCCAGATGCCATGTTTCTGGCCTGTGCCCTTTGGAGGGTGAAGGATCCCCGCTGACACGCTGCTCACTCATCCCCCGGCACCTCTGAGCTGCAGCTCCGCCCTGGCATTCTGCCAGCAGCAAGCGGAACTTGAACGGTGGCACTTCAGGTTTTGCTACAGTTTTTTGAACTGAAACTGTTGGAGGAGAGAGGGTGGTTTCTACATTTCACGCTTCAAGTTCTCCCCTCCATACATGTTTGTTCCAAATAAGGCTCCTCTGGAATGTTTTATAACCCTAGAATAGGAAGATGATATGAACTTAGTTCTCTTTTTACAGCTCAGTACATAGCAACTTCAGTGAAGTCATTAGGATTAGGCTGATGTAAACTTGATGTTGAAAATGGGTTATTTCTGCTGTTTTCATAAAACAGATAAAGGTAATTGATGTATTGTGTAGTATTTTCATCCAGCCAAAAAGCCACCATGTTGATTTTTATCTGAAATAACTCGAGCCAAAGGCTAAACAAATGCACAAACATCCCAGAGTGTTTCATTCTTTACAGATGATATTCAAATACGTTTCTATGAAGAGGATGAGAATGGTGGTATGTGGGAAGGCTTTGGAGATTTTTCTCCTACAGATGTACACAGACAGGTAAGTAACAGAGCATTTATTCTTTGCTAATGATTCTCCCTCTGTAAGCTAGGATTATATTATAGCTCATAGATTATGTAAAAGCATCTGTATTCTGGACTGACCTCCTCTTTGGTTCGTTGCTTCCTAAAAAGAACTTAACAGTTCTTTAAAAACATCTGTTAGGTAACTAGGAACACAGTGCAAGGAAATTAGGAGAAAGCCCCATTGCTTTAACATGCACCCCCTGTAAATAGGAGTAAGATATATAAAGAGCTCTGAGAGCTCCTGTGAACACACTGAGAAAGCCACACAAGAGATGCAAAAGGGCACAAACAGCGCAGTACTGACATATGGGATGTGGTGGCATTGAGCATAGCAGTTCTGTCGTTTCCAAAACGATTTAGGAGTCAACCTCAGAAGAAAAACTGAGAACTAAAATGCAAGTTTATTACTGTAACAGCCCTTTGCTCTGAGCTTTTGCCTCCCAAGCCCTACTCCAAAGCCTTCAAACTAGCGCAAGTTGTCAAAAGCCATGCTCCATGATAGATATGTTTATGTTTGCTTTCTTCACAGTTTGCTATTGTGTTCAAAACACCCAAGTACCGAGATGTCAATATCACAAAGCCAGCATCTGTATTTGTACAACTGCGGAGGAAATCTGATCTAGAAACAAGCGAACCAAAGCCTTTTCTCTACTATCCGGAAATCAAAGGTAACTCATTGAACCCGGTTTATAGATTGGGAATGGAAACTGTAGGGTCCCGAGGAATGTTTTTAATAAGATAGAACTGGTTGGGTGAGGAATTTTTGGGTTTAGCTGTTATTTTTAGAAAATATATTTGCCTCCTTATTTTGGGCAGAGTCAATATGCAGCGTGGTAGATTTATAACGGGTTTTGTAGGTGGTGTTGTAGGATTGGTAGGCAGAAAATCCATGCCTATTTTCCAAGTGAGGCTTGTGCCTTGCAGATTGCCTCTATGCACACATGCCTCTCCATACAGTAGGTGGCACTCTTCCTCTGAGTTTCTGCCAAATAACACCTGAAGAGATTTTACTGTCAGTACTTTCAGATGAAACCCTAAACCAAAACCTGTTTGATGCCTGTGGAAGAGGTATTTTGCAGTTCTTTTTTTTTTTTTTTTTTTTTTTTTTTTTTTTTTTTTTTTTTTTTTTTTTTTTCCTGCAGTTCTCACCTTCTAGCGTCCAGCTAATGTCACTGGTGTTTCTGAATTTTCCAATTGCTTGTACTAGTTAAGTAAGCCCAAGACATTTCTTGTAAGAGCAGGGAAAGTGCTGTTTCAGTCTCTTCTTTATAATTTTAGTTGCTTAGCAGAAGTCAGATAGTCGGTATTGAACCTGCTTCCTAAATTCTTAGTGAAAAGAAGTTTAATCAGCAGATCTGTTCCCTTTGAAGTCTGCATTTGAACTGTTTGATGGGAATGGCATTGGCAGTCATGCTTTTAAATACCAATAATGTCAATGATATGGAAATGCCTTGAGGCCCAAGTCATAATTGGTGTTTCATTGTATTAAGATTATCTTTCTGCTTAGCAGTTTACCTGCCTGCAGGTTACACTACTGAATTCTAATCTTGAATGTTTTCTGTGCCTAAAGTAGAGCCGTGTCAAAATCAATTCCCTGTTCAAAGTCTCTAAAATAAGTGTGCATTATTGGTGAGAGACTAGGACAGCTGAGGAAGGAGTGGCGGTGGTCTAAGTGAGTCTACTTCACAACTGTTAGAATAAAGTAGCAGAAAGCATGAATTCACAAAGGCTTCCAGAGTTGCCAGAGGATTTCCTCTTGGTAATGATTTCAGGAACCTCTTGCACAAGTGTTAAGGGAAGTGTTCAGCTGCAGAGCAAACTTGCCAGGTTTGAAGTGAACCTCTTTCGTGTGCCTCTTAATCAAGTGAAATTAATTCAACATTATGTGCATTTTCAGATCCCCTATAGAGCCTCATCATGAAATTACCATTTAGGAACTATATTTTTCCTTTGTTGCAAATGTTCCCACAAACTTAGACCACATGTATGTGGACTTTTTTGTGTTTCTCTGACTGGATTGCTGTCTAGAGTTTTCTCTCCTCATCAGTGTGAGTATGCCTGATGTGTGCATGCATACGTACTTACACATCATGTGTACCTGGAAACAATGCACGTGGCTTTCTCAGTGTACTGTCTCGTATTCAGCAGTCTCATCTGATGCACGGACTGATGTGCCCGTGCATGAAATTTCTTTTTATCGTATGGCTGTTAAAAACAAGATGGTTTAATAAACAAATGATATTTTGTTCTTTTCTCAACAGTTCTACTGGATTTTAACTCATGTAATGTTTGTATCCCTATTTTTGTAGCTCTTGTCATGACATTTTCACTTTCCCCAGTCATCAGGATAGTCCTTTTAAATCTTTGTGCTTTGCTTTCCAGGGGGACTAAGTGTCATTTTGTACTTACACTACAAAATAAGTTTCGGCTTTTTTTTTCTCCTGCAACTCAGCATGGTTTGACAGTAGTATGTCCCTGCCTGAAAATAAGTTGTCTTTGTTCGAGTGGCTGTTATGGTATTTTAAGTAAATCATTTCAAGCAATCATGGTTTTCATCATTTCTTGCCATCCCATAAACAAAAGTTCAAAGGGCACTGCAGGTACTCTGCACTGTTGGAACTCAAAAGTGCCTTGTGAGCCTCTGATAAGGCTCCATTCCTGAAGATTTGCTTGGATTAGATTTGCTTGGAAGAAGAGCCTGTGCTTATATTCCCCAAAGGCAAAATTTCTTCAATAAATTTGGGGTTTGGAGCAGTTGTGCTGGTTCATGACTTGGCTTAGAGATGGAAGAATTTTGGGACCACTGATCTCCAGGGCTCTAAGTACACAAGACAATTTTGAAGGAAGCTGTGAGCCCCCCAGGACGTCTCCGCATGTGTCCCCTGAGGCTGAGCACAAGGCAGTGATGCAGATGAAGAGACCAAGCAGGCCAAAGTGATGCTGCTGGTCTGACTGGGGACTTGGCACTGGCTTGTTCCTCAGAGGAATTCTCTCTGCTCCAATATATACAAAGATTTTCTGCTATTTGGAGCTTGAGGAAAGTTGACTTTTCTACCACACTCTGCATTTTCCTTTATGAACTTTCTGTCTGCACACCCTGTGCTGTGCCTGGCCACCAGCAGGACTGACTCCCTATTCTCTGTTCCTTCTATCCCAGATAAAGAAGAAGTGCAAAGGAAACGACAGAAGCTCATGCCCAACTTCTCTGATGGCTATGGTGGAGGCAGTGGCACTGGAGGTGGTGGCATGTATGGAGGGGCAGGTGGCAGTGCTGGCTCTGGTAAGGCAGCAGTTTTGGGCAAAGAGGGAAAAGAGTTCTACTTTGAGAGCAGGACAGGTGTTTATGCTGATTTTTAAAATGTAAAGAGGATTTTGTTGCTTAGGCATATAAGACCTGACTCTGTTGCCTTTATTCTACTGTTACTCAATTCAACCAAACATTTCCTTATACTAAACGTTTCATCATCCCATTTGCCTTCCCACTTTGGAAGCTTTGTTGCTTCCTTGAGCCTTGGAGGCACTGGAATTCATGAAACAGCTCAGTTCTATCATTCTGGGTGTCTAAAATTAAACAGCTTCTGAAATGTTTCTTGGACCACGAGTGGAACTTGGCAAATTAATCCAGTTAGTGCAAAGAAGTGTTAAAAATTGGAGATACTTTTTAGTAAATTTTCTACTGTGCTCCATCTGTTGAAGTCAGAGTATATCTGATATGTAGGATCATGAGAGCATTGCTTTGGTTCTTGCAGCGGAGCTTTAAAAACCTATAGGTGAGCAAATGCCACCTGAACCACAACCCTTTTTTTTAGGGCAGGGAATAGAGCAGCAGTTTTCAAATTGCTACATGTGTTGCTGGCAGCACATGTATATAACACCAAAATACAAATGTGTTGTAATCACAAAGATTCAAAAGCACAGAGGCAGCTTGTGATGCCTCAGTTGATTTTTAGAGCAAAGCCATAGCGATACTACATTTGTGTGGTGTTACGGATAGGGAGTGTCACTAGCCAAACACCAAGAATTTCTTTGGATTTTTGAAGGGATAGGGGAGAGTTCACCTTTAGCCTGGAAAATTAATTGGATGGAATAAAGCAGAAGGTATGCAGAAAACAAAAATTCAGTTCTTTAGGTTCGGTGTTCTTCTAAGAGGTGTTCTCATTCTGAATCCTTTTCCTTTCTTTAGGGTTCAGTTTTCCTTCATATGGATACTCTGCTTTTGGAGGGATGCATTTCCATCCTGGCACAACAAAGTCCAGTGCTGGCATGAAACACGGTAACAGCATAAATGTCTTTCTCCCAGCAGCTGAATTGAGTTTGACCGGTATTTTCTTCTACACTATAAGCCAAAGAATTTTCTCATACACTATCTGGCAGGTCTAGCTAAGCGTGCTGGAGAGGACCTCTTCTTGAACCTCTGGCAGCAGAGGGGTTTGTGTAGCTTATACTGCCCTGCTTCTTTTTTCCTCTCCAAGTGTAGTTTCTTCTTACTGTGCAGTCCTGAGAAGCAGTCACCGAAATACCCCATGTGCTTCTGTATTCAGTGTATTGTTTCAAGCAGCAGCCCTCTTGCTTGCTTGAATGTGCTGATTACAGATGACCCAAGGACTACACAGAAAATGTATATTCCTTTGTTGCCACAGTCTGGTACTACCCTGTAGCCCAGAGAAATCAATGGAAAATATTAAGTTAATAATAAGGACACTCTTGGCTTTCTAAAATAGGATGGTAATTTCAGATGTACATGATGATTACTCCATAGATATTTCCAGAGTCTCAGGGATGAATTTAAGAGAAAAAAAAAGTGTCTGAGTAATTCTGCTAGATTTTGTGTGAGTACTTCAGACTTACATTCTTGTACCATGAAAAGAGGGGTAAATCTGTTGTAATATATAATGAAGTAGAGACTGTCAAAAATTAACATCACTTTAAAGCAAGTCATGTCACTGTGTCTGTCCATATGTGTTGGTATCTGGAATATTATGATCCGTGAGTTTAGTGATAAGCTTTACATTGAAGTAAATTTTTGTATTCATTTTTCAGGGTTTGGTTTTTTCCTAGCTGAGTTTTATCATTTGTATAAAAAAAAAGTGACAGTACTGGACAATAATGATTCTACTTTTTGTTAGAAGGTCTATCGAATTGCACAGCTGAACAAGACAGAAAGAGCTGCGATAAACAAAGTGACAAATGGGACGTGAAACGTGATGTGAAGGTGGAAACCGTGGAGAGGACTGAGTGCAGAACATCTGCTCTTAATGAGAAAAAGGAGGATTCTGTTTCTTCCTGTAAAACTGAAGTAAACGAAGCAGATTGCAGGTGGCAGGGTAAGTGAGCAAGTAAATGTATTTAGGGTAAATCAAACAGCAGTACTGCAAAGCAAGCATTGAAGGTTTGGAAAGTCCAAAAATGTCTTGCTTGCTGTTCTCAGAACATGGTAATGCCTCCTAGAGGAAACAGGAGGGATTCCATTCCCCAAGATCTGTCCCTCCCCATACCTAGTTCTGTAGATGACCTTCCACCTTTGTACTGCCACTGGACACTTGAGCTTCTGCTTGTCATGCAAGGAGATAAGACAGCTTTGCCTGCTGGGCGTGTTTAACACTGCCCTTGAATAAACCTGTGTGAGCAAGGAACGCTGCAAGCAGTGAAGGCACAGGGAATATAACTCAGCAGTTTACCCGGCTTTTGATATTTGAGAGACTTTGGTGGATGAGTTAATGGATGTTAGTATGACTTGCAGTAGGCCTTCCTTGCAACGCTGTTGAATTGCGTGCAAAGTAGCGTTATAGGTTTGAATTTAAAATGTAAAGGTACCTGTTTCCATTTGGCAAATACACAGTAAAACAACTGCAGTAGTAAAATGTTACACGTTAAACGAAGGCCTAAAAATTTTTGCTTTTTATGTATTTTTCATTTATGTGTAGCTTTGTAGACCATTAATATGTAGTTATACAGCTCCTGGTATATTTCCTAGCCTTTCTCTTCGATTTTAGAGTAATAAGCTAACCATCTAACACACTCCTGAAATACTGTTTCATTTTATTTTCAAGTTGAGGACCTGCAAGAAGAACATTTTGTTTTCCAATCAGAATCTTAGAAGACATAACAAGAAGTGGGGCAAATAAGCTCTGGACCAACTCCAGTGAGGCAGTACCTGGGGGAAAATTTACCTAACAAACTCCTCTCCTAATTGGGCAATGTTTGTTAGATAGGATAATTTGTTAAACTTCAAAAAACTGTAGAAATCTGTTACTGGGTGTGCCCATGGCCCATAACTATGGACACATCTAGAAGCTTCTAATAAAGAACTGCTTTATTAGCTTACCATTTTAATACTGTTGGAAGGGGCTTTGTCTTTTTATTTCAGGCAACAAAATGAAAGGAGGAGGAAGGCAAGGGTAGTCAACAGAACTGGTTTAGCAGCAGAGTTCTAACATACATAAAGACTACAAATCTCCCTTTCCCAGACAGCAAGATGTGCATTTCCTGGATTTTTATTTTTTTAAACAGTTGATGGACACTTTTTTAAAGTATTGAGTAACCATGCTTAGCATAAAATAAAAAAAAACAAAACAAAACAGTAGTTGGACTAGAGAGACATGGTATGGTAGGAATTGAGCACAAAGGAATTTCTTGGTTCTGGTTTTTACCAAGTGCAACATGATCTAGACCACTTTTGTTATTCCCTGGACCAGGAAGAGAGCACATTACCTTGTGTGTGTTAGCCCTGTCTGATACTTCCTATTAACAGTACTAGAAACTGTAGCTTGGGAATCCAAAGTGGCACAGGAAATGGGGCTGCAGTTGTAAACACCTCCAAGCTGTAGCTTCTTTGATCTCAGAATGGATGGTGCTCCTGAGAAAAGCTGAAGCAACCTGCTGTTGGCTGTTTCAGTTGTGATACATCCCATTACTGGTTGAGAGAACAAAATCTTGTGCTGATGTGAAGAAATAATAATGACCACTTAGCTGTCGTGAAGGAGGGGTCTGAATTGTTTACCTGTTTTCCAAGCAAGTAATATTGTAGGCAGGAAGTTGATTTCTTTCTTTTTTTTTTTTTTCTCTATTGTAATGGCATGAAAGGAGGCAATTTCTAACTCCAGAATATACAAAGAATTGGTGCAGAAGAACGGGCTCCATAAAACAGCTACTGCAGGCTAGATCATTTGGGTATTAGACTAAAAGATGCATGTAATATTTTGAAGGGTATCTTTCCTGTGTGTTTGATATGGAAAACCAGGGAGTTTCAACATCCAGTTCTCTGATCTTTGGAAATGTGTATAATGAGAAAAGACTGAATTGCTTAACACCCTTTACCCGGAATGTGTATCCTGAATATAACATATTTAGTCTTAAGAGGTAAATAGCAAATATAAATCCATCAGCCCAGGCAAATAGCATAGCAGCCACAGGGATGTACTTGCCAGAACAGTAAGATGGATGGATAGCTGAGTACATCTTTGCCTTACAGCAGTGGTGTTCGTGTTCATCCGGGATACGCTTCTGACCCAGTCTAACTGCCTGGTTTTGCGTAGCTGGGAATCCTGACTATTGTCTCCCCATGTGTGCTTTCAATGACAGTCTGTTGTACTTGTTTGCAGTCTGTAATTGCCAACCTCACAAAGTTTTATAGAAATATGAAACTGTTCGAGATACAGCAGTTTTCTGCTTCACAGAATGACACTGTAGTTTCAGAGCTCATCTGTTTCATTTTCACTAGTTTCTTGCTGACACAGACCCAAAAAAGTATTGACAGAGCAGCAAGAGTTACTTTTTTCCGCAAGTGAGTTTCTTTTCTTCCCTTTCTCCCTTTTGCCTCCCTGCCATGACAACTTCTGCTTTTTGAAATCTCAGTGGCTGTGCATTTTATAATTCTAAAATCAGGATACAAATGCTAAGCATTTTAAAAAATGAAATGTTTTAAACAGAAGAACAGACACTCTGTGCTGCTGCTGTAAAGCAAACTAGACTGTGTGATTTGAGTCGGAGGAGGAGTGCAAAGCCCTGCGTTTATTCCATAGCTTTTCTCTGAGCTTCTCTGAAATATTTGATGGGTGTGCCTCAGCTTCCTCAAGGCGAAACTACTCGGACCTGCAAGTTCCAGATCCAAGTTCTGCTCCTTTTGTCTCATTACACACAACTGCACATCAGTGCTATTAATTCTGTGCCAGTCAAACCAGAGGGGAGCTTCCAGATTTGACTGTTCTCAGGGTTCCTGCTGCCTGAATGCTCAGCATGCCCCTAGTTTTCCTTCCGTTGCATTCCTTCCCCCTGTCCTTATCTCTCAGAAGTAATTAGCAACCATCTCAGTGAAGCAGTGAATAATGCTTGGGGGTCTGCCCTTTGTATTTCTGTAGCAGCACAAATGCCTGTCCAAAGTAAGTGGTGTTCAAGGAAAACAAGGCAGCTGATGAAGAGGAAACTCTGTGTTGCAGGTGCTCTGTTCCTGGAGAAGGCCATGCAGCTCGCCAAGCGCCACTGCAACGCTCTCTTCGATTACGCCGTAACTGGAGACGTGAAGATGCTGTTGGCAGCTCAGCGCCATCTCACCGCTGTCCAGGATGAAAATGGGGACAAGTGAGTCGACCACACTGCACTTGCTGGGTTGAAACCAACGGGTTTGGGGGCAGAATGGTGTTCTGTCAATTAGTTCTGTCCCTCGTGGGTGCCAGTCACTGATGGTACCATTTCTCCTTTCTGCTGTTTGGGAGAGGTATAGCTGTGATTTAGACACTTTTGTTTCATTTGCAAAGAAGCCATGTACACCATAAACGTCATTGATCCAGTACCTGTCAGAAAGTAATCTGGTCATTGAGGGCATGTTGAGCATGTTGTGAGTTTGCTCTTTTTTACTTAAAATCTTGACCGAGCATGAACTGCTGTGCTTGCATAATGGTACACGGTGTATGAGGATCCTCAGCTTGGTGCTGAAGGAGAGTACCCTGCTTTTTATTCCATGTAAGTCTTCATAGGATGCTTCAAGTAAGAGATTCACCCAGAGATGTAGAAACAATAGCTGGAGGGTCCATACTGCATTTCTCCACTGACACCAAATTCTTTCCAGAGAACATTATTTTGCTCTTGCTTACATCTGTACTGTACTGTTGTCTTCCAAGGGATTGCACAGATGTTTGTGGCAGACTTGGCTGCTAATATTTGCATATCAGTCCTTCAGTAATGTGAGCTGGAGTGGACATCCACTTTGTTCCTCTACAGCCATGCAGATTCTGTGGAACTCAGAGTGAAGTACTAATGATTAGAGTGAGGAACTAATGATCAGTAGTTATTTAACACAAAATTCAGCAGAAGCAGCTCTGAACAAATGCAAAGATAATCTCTTGAATAGTCAAGTGACACTATCACATACTCACTTTTTAGCTGGCAAGCCTTGTGCAATCACCCACATTTCCTTAAATTGCAGTGTTTTGAACAGTAGAAGCCAGGTTAAGTCTCAAGGTGTCCAGCTAGAAGGAAAATTTCAAATCACCGAGACCTGTATCCCACTGTTCAATTACTCTGAGACAGATTACTACTTTCACTCCATGTTCAGTGAAAATAGGCCTCAGATTACAGATAGAGGACTGCACAAATCAGAGAGAGCTACTTTACCAGCTTTGCTTTCCAACTGGAAAGCTAATGTCTGCTTTGAGATAAGCAGGAATATGAACAAGGTGGGAGCTAGCAACAAAATCTGCAAGTGCTATGGACAGTACAGCTTCTGTAAAAAAAAAAAAGCAGGGGGGAGGGGGAGGGTGTTAGAGGAATATTGAGCAAGTAAGACCTGCATTTAAATATCAAAAAGGTACTGCTCAGATTTGGACTTGCAGGGCATTTTAACAAGTTAAAATTCTTTTTAGAATGATGATAAATAGTTGTTTTCTTGCTGGATCAAGAAGTACCTTCAAGTATGTGAGGCTTAAGTTCACATTACCTTTCTCCTGAGATGGATTTATTCTGTGAGCATAATATACATCTGCATTACTTCACAACTTTTTAACAAAGTGAAGCTTTGGTGATTGTCTTCCGGCTGTCTTGGGGGAGAAGAAAAAGGTCAAAATTAATTAATAAATTGCCCTGATTTTCACTTTAATCATTAAAATGATATGGCAACTAGGAATTTTTTTCTTAAGCCTTTAAAACAACTTTGCTGTCAACAATTTATGGCTTTGAGACAGAACCCAGCAACCTGTGATTAGTGTATATTTACAGTGGACACTCAGTAACACTGGCTGTGACTGCATTTGCACCAGTAACACTGCTCTGTAGATATCTGATGGCTATACAGTGGTGCTCAAATGCAGGTTTTCATGGAGGAATGTTTAAGAAATGGAAGTGACCTTTGTGATCTAGTCAGCAGCATCACATATAATGGTACGGTAAAATTAAAATTCTTGCTGCTGAAATGAGAACTAAAAGCAGTAGAAGAACAAATGTGTTTCTGTAGTGAGATTTGTAAATAAAATGTCAGCATGATACAGAGCATAATAAAAAGCATCTATCAGCAGAGGATATCACAGCACTTTTCCAGTAATGGTGGGACTGTTTGAACAGCACTGGGGAGTTGAAGGAGGGAAGGTGCCATAATACTTCCAGTGGCAGTATATAGAATCAATAAAAACACCCTTTAAGGATGAGTTTGGTTTGTCAATTATCTTCTTCTCTTTTTAAAAATATCTCTGGTTTTGCCTGCTCTCTGTCTCAATTTCAGGATGACTCCTTGCCTTGAATAGCGTGGAGATTCTTTTAATTTTTCTGACAAAAGTGTAAATCTGAGACTGTTCAGGTATTTCTGGGGTGGCATAACAGACACACCACATGTCCTGTGTTGATATTTTGTGTCAGCAGCAACTTGCTAAAATGATGAGTCTAGAAGCTGGCCAGCACTGACCAAGGAAGCTCTTGGCAGAATATGTTTCAAAACAAAGGGCATGATTTTCAAATGAAGTGCTAAGGCAAACGGAGCTCTGTAGGACAGGGGTGATAGGATTCACAGCCTGCTTTTTCCTGGTGCCATCTTGCACATCCAGCCACTCAGGCTGGTGGTGAGGGATCTGCCTTTGGAGAAGAGCACAGGAAGGGCCTTTGCATTAACCCAGGAGAAGTAAAGTGCATTGCTGTGCAGTCGCTCATGTCTCAAAACAGGTGCTTTTTTGGCAGGATGCCCCTGGCCACTGCTGCAAATCCTGTGGTTGTTAGTCACTGGGCCTGAGTCCTTAGTAATTTTTCGGTTTGAAAACGAAATAAAGAAAAACCCACACATCTGGGGAAACCCCCAAGGGAAAATCTGTTTTGATAGCAGAGAGGCTTGTGGAAATTCTGCAGGAAGGTTTTGACAGTAAGAAGTGTTTATCTGCTGCATATTTCAAAATATGAAAAAACAGCAAACCAGCAGAGAATCTGAGGATTTCTGAAACAATTGTTTCATGCCGCACATTTTATGTGTTAGCCTAGTAGTAAAGTAATGCTGAGGGCCAGCAAAAGGCATCCTGAGCTTCCTTTTGCGATTGAAGGATTAAACAGGTACCTTCTGATCTGCTTTTTTTTAATGCTGATATTAATTTTCGGTGTTGGAACTTAGTGCTGGAATTATTACCTCTAATAGTCAAGTGTTTATATCAGAATGCAGTCAGGTCTACAGCAAAGCCTTGAAACTTTTGCAGTAAGTTTGAAAACAGTGTGAATTTGCTAATCTATTTTTTGTTTGTTTCAGTGTCCTTCATTTAGCAATTATCCACCTTCATACTGAGCTGGTGAAAAACCTCTTGGAAGTTATGCCCGATCTGAATTACAACAGCATCATTAACATGAGAAATGACCTCTATCAGGTGCGCACTTGTGGGGGTGAAAGTGTTGCTGATTGTTCAGCCAGTAAAAAAGAAATTGCACAACTTGCTGTCTGTGGGAAGAGATCAGACTGATGCAAACAAGTTTAGAAACAAGGATCTATTTGAAGGTTGTGGAGGAAAGAGAGCATGTTTTCACTGGTTTAGTCTGTAACTCTCCTTGATGGTAATGGAAGTGTCTTCATGCGTTAACTGTGGAACTGGCCAAAAAGAGTAAAATTTTCAGTTAATAGCTTCAGAATTTGGCTTCTTGTTACTAAACCAGAGGTATGGATCACAGTGTGCCAGCTCCGGGCTCCTCTGACCTTTCTGACATTGGTTAACTTGGGATCATGAGTCAGTTCCTGCGTCACCAGTTATCTATAGGCACATGTGGAAGCCATAATAACCTATGCTCATCCTACAGCCCAGATTGTATTTGTGCCCATCACGTGAGCACCAAGATTCCCCTTTCATTGCTGCAGTAACTGAGAAAAGCCCATCCCCTTGTCTTTTACCTAGGAGGAAAAGAACTGGCAGGCACGGTTCTGTCTCCTCAACTATAGTTTGGCCTGTTTGTATTGTAACTCAAGTTTTAAAAAGAGCTATGGGAACATGCCTGGACAAGAATGTCTTTTAAAGAGATTGTGCACACCACTGAGCAGCACTCTGACACTTGTGTCATTTGTTTTGCAGTAAAGGCAGGTTTTAAATTCCGTACAGGTAGTGCCAGAAGGTTTATTTTGAATTCTCTGTTTTCCTTCACATTTTTATGTGCTTATAAAGCAAGTTTGAAATGTGGAGGCTGCTGAAAGCAAGCAGAAGATTCTGAATTTAATTCTGTGACCTGTATTTAACAGAAACAGCAAGCAAAGCTGGGCTCTAAGCGGGAAATAAATCCCTGACTACCAGAATCTCTACAGTTCTTCCTAACTTCAACTTAAACCTTAAGCCATTGATGGAGGAGAGGCTTGGGCTGGAATTTGCCTTCTCTACAGATATTCTGAAAGCTGACATATATCTTACAGATGCAGTAATTAATTGCAAATATGTTGACAGATCCATTGACAAACACAAGCTAATATGTACAGAGCTGGAATTAGTCTTTTTTTAAAAAGATTAATATAATTCTCTTTCAATATAATCTAGATATGGAAACTTACTCAATTTTTAAATTATTTTAGTATTGGAAATACCATTTCCCAGACCTCACTAGCTTACTGTTAAAAACATGCATATATATGTTCAGTATGATGCTGCTCAGAACTGACAAGAATGCAGCATGCAACCAGCCTTTGGAAGGCCCCAAATCCTCTCAGCCTGAGCGTTGCTCAGTGCTGCAGGTGCGCAAAAATGGGGAACGTTCAAATGGGATCAGCTACTTCAACACACACGGCATAAATGCACAGTTGTTCTGCACTTTGACAAGTGCACAGCACTGCAGGATTTTTCTCTTTTGTGCAGCCATTTTGAAGGATGAGGAACTCCTATGCCCATGGCTGCATATCTCTGATGCAGGAGCAGAATGAGCTTGGTGATGGGGCAGCTGTGGAAGCAGGGTTGCAGTGTGGGGGGGGCACAGGAATTACCTCATTTCCCAAGTCCCTTGCACTGCAGTGCTCAAATAGCCAGGTCAGTGCCCTGGCTTGTAGAGTAGACAACATCTTTGTTCCTCCCAAAGTCCAAATGCTGACACTGGCAAGGCAGCTTTTATTTCCAGTAAGTAGAAACCCTATTTGTAGTATGCAGTAGAAAAGAAGTTACACCACTCATAGCCAAAGAACTAAAAGCTTGCATATGTGTACAATCTTCTCACGCTAGGAGCTTTTATGGCTTTCAGAGATTTCTGTACAAGTGATGGAGCTGTTACTTCTCTTCTCACGGCTTGCTTCTGTCACTTGCAGACTCCCCTGCACCTGGCAGTAATCACAAAGCAGGCAAAGGTGGTGGAAGATTTGCTGAGGGCTGGAGCGGATGTCAGCCTTCTGGATCGCCACGGCAATTCCGTCTTACATTTAGCTGCTACTGAAGGAGATGACAAGATTTTGGGTCTACTCCTCAGGCATGAGAAGGTATCTCCAATGGTCAACCTCCCCAATGGTGAAGGTATGGAAAGATAATGGCTGTATTTTATACTCTCCTTCTACACAAACACACCACAATTCTTGCCAACACCCTGTTGTTACACAGGTAGATAGAGACTCCGAAAATAACATCTTTCCCCATTTTGCATATGCTGTCCTTGGTTTTTATATGCCTGCAAGCACAGATATGAGAGCACAAGTGTGTCAGTTTTCTGATTATGCAGAACAGAAAGATTGGTAATGGTCACATGACAGTATGGATTTGAATTTTTGTCACTGTATATTCTCTTCAATCTCACAGAACCTCAAGCACTGTGTTCATCTTACTCCTTATCCCACCTTTGGTTTTTTTAAAAAAAAACCACCCCCAGAAGAAAATGTTTCTTCCTGTCTAGTGAGCAAAATCCCCTTAAAACAGTTTCTGGACTAGTATTGAGTTTCATATCTGGTACTTTGTCACCACACAGAATTAGAGCCTGTAAAATAACCACAAAGAGACTGTTCTCCCATTTTTCAGTGCACAGGGGACTTCAATTTAGTGCTCCTGCTCTAATAGAGTGTAAAATGTCTGACTTAAAATTGTCACTGTGGATTTAAAAAACTGTTCAGTTCTTCAGAGAGAGAGGATTTTTTTTTGGTTGGGGGTGGGTTAGTTGGTTGGTTTTTAAATAAAAGGCTTTATTATTATCTTTGTGGTTCAGGTATTCTTGAGGTGTCAAATCACTGTGACCTTACAGGAGGATTATACTAAAATATACCAGTTACTCTCCAGATCATCTTCTAGAAGAAATGTTTAGTAGCAGATGAGGCCAGTGTGGGGTACCTACTTTTTTAGTACCAAGATGCAGATTATTTTCTTTTTAAGGCTATTCTCTTGAGGTAAAAAAAAAGATGCTCTAGGTGAGCTCTGTAGTTCCTGCCTTCTCTTCCACCTTGTAATCTGATTTTTTTTTTTTTCCTTGCATGATTTTGACTCTCCAAGTTCCAATTTATGCACAAAGAACGTATTTATTAGCACCATTAAATTTCTCCTGAGCCTCCACCTGGACTACTCCCTTAGGGTCTGGGGCCCCCAGCACAAATAGGAAGGACATGGGCTTGTTGGAGCAGGGCCAGAGGAAGGTGTGAAGATGCTCAGAGTGCTTTAACACCTCTCCTCTGCAGACAGGCTGGGAGAGCTGGGGCTGCTCAGCCTGGAGAAGAAAAGGCTTCAAGGAGACCTTACAGCAACTTCAAGTACCTAAAGGGAGCCTAGAGGAAAGCTGGAGAGAGGTGTTTTAAGAGATGGGGTAGGGAACTGACAGAGGGTGGGTTTAGATTAGATACAAGACAGAAATGCCTCACTGTGAGGGTGGAAGGGTGGAACTGTCGGGATGTTGAGACACTGGAACAGGTTGCCCAGACAAGCTGTGGATGCCTCTTTCCTGAAAGTAGCTTCTAGGCCAGGTTGGACGGGTCTTTGAGCAGCTTGGTCTGGTGGAAGGTGTCCCTGCCCATGGCAGGAATGGGGTGGAACTAGATGATCTTTGAGGTCCTTTCCAACCCAAACACTTCTATGATTCTTTTATCAATTCTATCATCTTTTAGTGTATAAGCAGGCAAAATATGTTACTTCTGCTCAGGTAACTATAGTAACTGTAACTCAGTTTACAATTTTCTCACTTTGAAACTCATCATTCTGACATTTCTGAATTTTACAAATACTAATGCAGATGATGGATGGGTTTTGTTTTGTGTAGGTCTCAGTGCAATTCACATGGTGGTGATGGCAAATAGCCTGTCCTGCCTCAAACAGCTGATTGCTGCTAGAGTTAACGTCAATGCTCAGGAACAAAAATCTGGACGAACTGCATTGCATTTGGCTGTTGAACAAGAGAACATCCCCTTGGCAGGCTGCCTTTTGCTTGAGGTAAGGGCACAATTTCTTTCTTCCAGGTCTTTTCAATTATATATTTAAAAGCTGTTGACAATCCTTGAGTGCTTCAGAAAAACAGAGTAAGGGGGGAGGTTCCTGTTTATTGACTAGATTACTTGAACTGGCAAAGTTACTGGTAACGTTATGGTTTTGTTCACTGCTGGTGAAACTTTTGCTCAAGTTGAGGAATATAAAGTTTGTGACCCTAACCTGACTGCATATGCCATGTGTAATTTGCACTGAGTAATCCTGGCAGGCACGGAAGTTGCCATGAACAAGTTCATCCCTTCTTCTGTGTGAAGTAAAACATGTAGAGAGCCGTACACAGAGATAGAGTTGTGTAATCTATAAATATTTGTCTCATCCTAACACCTTGAGCCTGGTATCCTTAATTTTACACACCCCAGCTGGCTGTGTAGCTTTCCTCTATGTTCATGCATGGATGTGCCAGCCTGGCTGCTCTTCTGGTGAGCAGCAGGATTCTGTGCACACCACTCGGGCTCCAAAGGCCATGGGCAATCAGCTGGCAGAACTTTTACAGGGGATGCAAAGTGGCTTTTATGTGCCTGACCTATTTGGAGATACAGATTGTGCCTCCTGCTCTAACACTGGAGCACACTACCACCCTTTGCACGCAGACAGTTGTAGTTACTTTCTAATTCCTTCTTTTCAGTCAACAATTACAGTTTTTATGCAACCAGTGGAATGGTGCTTATTTGCACACTAGCAGTGTTTATGCTGACATGAGCCTCTGCAGCTGCATTGTACAGATTTCTTTTCTTTTTTTGCCATTCAATAAAAACTTAGGGTGATGCTGATGTGGACAGCACTACATATGATGGGACAACTCCGCTTCACATAGCAGCTGGAAGGGGCTCAACAAAATTGGCAGCAGTTCTCAAAGCAGCAGGTATGGAAATAAATCTTTGCTGGAGACTTTTCTTTCACAGTGACAATTCAAGTTATAAGGCTGCAAGCAGAAAATAATGTGGCAGTGAACTTGTTTAATGGGTGGAGGAAGTCAGATGTTAAAAGCAAGAAGGTCTGAATTTCCTCAGAAAGTCCTGCTCTGAGGTGCTATACTAATCACTCTTCAGCACCATCTAATGGCTAAAAAGGCAAATTATGTTGGTCAAAAAAAAAAAAAAAACTCATGAGGACCTTGTGAAGATTTTTTGAGTCTCTTTTGTAGCTTTTATAGCTGAAAAAGTGGAGAAGAGATATTTTTATGTATCTGGGATAAGTGTTGGACTGCTTTAGAAACAAAAAGCAAAAAAAAAACCAACCCATCACTGAAGCATGAACTTGTTAGTGTCTCCTAGTGCTGTCACTTTGGAAGAATTAGGTTGGCATATTTATTGGAACATTCTGTCAATTTTATTTAAACCTGATTTTTCTCCTCTGAAACAGAAATCCAAGCCTCCTGTTGCTGAGGCTGTCTGCTTGGTCTTTTGAACACACCCCCACTTTCTCTGACACTCTAAAAAGCAGCGCCACACCATCCCTTCATCACATTCATGCTGTGCTGTGTGAGGCAAGATGGGACTGGAAGTCAGCTGATAGAACCCAAGCTCGCTCTTTGGGCCCTAAGGCTCAGCTTGTCAGCTTTTTTCCCTTTTTCTAAAAGAGTAGCATTGTACAGAGATGTGACAGCATTTAAATGTAATTGATACAAAGAGATACTTGCTAGCTTAATATAAAATATAATTTACCTGGAGTAGCTAAATTAGTTGATTTACCATTCAATACATAGAATGCATATTTTAAATATTATTGAGAAGCAACTTGAAGCCCTTCCCACCCCTCCCCCTTGTTTTTCAGGTGCAAATCCTCACATTGAGAACTTTGAGCCTTTGTTTGATCTAGATGATGTGAAAGATGATGAAGATGATGATGAAGGGATTGTACCTGGAACAACACCACTGGATATGGCAGCTAACTGTGAGGTATGTGGTCTGTTTTCACTTTTAGTTTTTTGTTGGTTTTTTTCCTAATTATAAAGGGTAGTTCAGTTCTCTCTGCCAGCTCCTTTCATGCATCTGAAATTATTTCAATTAATTCGACTAATTTGCCATCAAAAATTAAGCTAATTCAACCATAAAACTCCCCTGATGGAACAGCACTGGAAGAAAGCTGCTCTGGACTGACTAATGCTGCTGAAAAAATGATCAGGCAGTTCTTGAAGTAGCTGCACTAGAACTTCAGTGTGGGAAAGTGTTTAGTTGGATGGGTAGCTTGTGCTTGAAGGCCCATTCTCCAGTGGGTTTCTTCACTGAGTGTTCTTCAGTGGGAAAATGAACTCCTGTGTTCTACCCAAACAGTGATTAAGCTGATTGTTTGTGCATTTGGCTTGGTGTGAGTGTTAAGGGTAAGAAGTCAGCATCTCTATAATCATCTGGGAGCTGGGGAGTGGTACCAGCCTTAGGTGAAAATCTAACCCAGGCTTTGTTTCAAATGACTAGTTGCAGACAGGCAGCAGCTCCTTGCTTAGCCACTGCTACTGCCATTTATTTACTGCCAAGACTTCCTCTTGTCTTGAACATGGTTGCCACAGGACACAGCTTAAAATAAAGGGAGAGTAACTTCTCAAGATTTCTCCCTTAAGTTTAGCACAGGTTTTCTACAGTATCCTTAATCATACAGAGCCTGGGAGAGGGAAAAATGCTGATTTACAAATGGAATTGGGGTTTTATATAACACTGCTGAAACTTAATGGACACTAAATACTCACTTTAATATATTCTCTTAGGTGTATGACATATTAAATGGCAAGCCCTACGAGTCAGCAGAGGTTTTGGAGGACTTACTCACACAAGGTAACACCTTTAAAGACTTGGCAATATCCCTCTAATAATTGAGGACTGAAACTGTAGTGGCAGAAGACATTGCCCTGCAACAGCCCCTAACGGAGCTGGTGAGAGAGAAGAGTTGCCCTCCCACTCCCTTGCACACAGAATGAGCATGATTCCCTTAAGATGTCTCAAGGACAAGGAGTACATTTGCAGTATTGCAGCAATACATTTGTAAATGCTGGGATTGGAGTCTCAAATAGTCTTCAGTTTGGCTTTGTTTCTGCTTAAAAATGAACCGGTGCATGATTTGTATAAATAATAAACTAACATAGTTCTCTGTTCCCCAGGACATTTGAGAGAGCTGAATGAGAATTCGAAGATGCAGCTTTACAAACTATTAGAAGTGCCTGATCCAACTAAAAACTGGTCCACCCTAGCACAAAAACTGGGTCTTGGCATACTTAATAATGCCTTCAGGTTGAGCCCTTCCCCATCAAAGACTCTGCTAGATAATTATGAGGTAATGTGCTGTAAGAGGTTATAAAGAATATTAAATACACCTAGAGAACCTTGTCCTCCCAAGTGAGACAGTGCAGCCCTGCAGTTTTAGCTAGCCTGGATGATGCTGAACATCTGATGTCTGCTCTTTCAGGTTTCTGGTGGTACAGTTCAAGAGCTGATCACTGCTTTGAGACAGATGGATCACACAGAAGCCATAAAAATAATTCAGGAAGCACTATCCATCCCACACAGACCATCTTCCCTGGAGGACAGTACAGCAAAAACTCTTCCATCATCACCGCTCACCTTTGCAAATGGAGAGACAGGTAAAATTGACAGCAAAACATGAAGAGCTTTATTTAAGACTTATTTTCAGTCCTCCCTCCCCACTCTATCTAGCACTGCACACCTTCTTGCATAGACAGCTTCACCTGCTTACTGGTTTCAGAAAGTTTTACTGCAGTGTGACTCCTCTCATCATAGATATCTGCTAGGCATAGGAAAGAGAGGACAAATGGACCACAAAGCAGCATGCCTGCATCACCATAGTCATTACACTGCTGCCCTTTGCTAAAACCAGACACCTGCCATTTGCTAATGGTAATGCCTTGGATGTACTGGGAATATAGGCAATTATCTCCTAGGTGTGTACAAGTGCCCTCAGCTTTTGACTTTTTTCCCCCCCTCATTAGCTGGATAAACAAAAATGTTTTGGGCTCCTAAACTTCTTGGTAAGACTTCAGTATTAAATTTCTCCTTCCATCATGTGTAGCACTCCAAAATGGCCCAGTTTTCTGTAGGCAAAGAAACTGGGGAGGGCCTAAGTTACACATCCTCTGTAACCTCAAGCAGTCCTGCTGGCCAAGTACCTGTTCAGAGCAGGGCCAGTGGAGCATGGCATGAGGTTGCCCATGTTATGTCCAGTTGAGTTCTGAGCATCTTCAGTGATGGAAGTCCTACAGTGGTTTTAAGCAGGGAACTCTCTACTAAGAGAAAAAGAGAGGTCGCGAGAAGTTTTTCATCAGGGCTGTTCAGTGACTGCCTGGCCAGGTTTAGGAACAAAAACCTTTGTTTTTTCCTGTTCAAACACCAGTAGTGCTGCCTGTAGCCTAATGTGGAAACTTACACCCTGTGTAAAAATACTGTAGGTGTTTCTGGTAAGAAAAAAAAAAAACCACCACCACAGTCACTCCATTCCAGTCTAACATTGCCAGTTTATTCTCTATAGAAAACAATTTGGTCAGTCATGGAATAAATCTTCACACCACTCAAAAATATGCTTGTACCCATATTGCCCCTTTAGATTAATCTTGAGGGGTTCCACTCTCTCTACAACATGAATGGAGGGCATCACATTGTTTAAGATGTTTGTTTAGAAAAACAAGACTGAACTCTTACAAGAGTTCAGCTCTTCACACTGATCCCACATCGTACCTTCAGTTTCAGCTCTTGCAGTCAGGCACTCCTTCTGTGGATCCTGCACAGGTGATAGATGCTACTGACTTGTTCCTATTTCAGGCTCACTTACTAGATGAAAGCTGTTCAAGTGTTTGTCTCAAAAGGAAATCTGTAAGTTGAAATAACATTAATTACAAGTTTTAGGAGCCTCATCCTGGAGCTGTACAATTACACAGACTGGGACTCTGAGAAAACCAGAGAACCTTTTGCCCTGTGACTGCCACAGTTGGGCAGAGTCCTGGCCCCAGTACAGTGCCAGCAGAGCACCAGGCTTCTCATCCCATCCAAGCTCCAACTGCAAGCCGATCTCTGCCAGCAGTACATCAGATCACATACTTTGGTGGCCTGGAAACATTCAGCACAGCTTTTCCTATTATAATACCTCATGTTAGAGTTATTTTCTTATAGAAGAGCTTAACTCTGTTGGTTTGTATTCCTTAGGCTTTTCCTAAAGCAACCTTGCTCAAGCCACAGAAATGATTTCCCTTTTCTCTGTCCCTCAGGTGAGCTCTACAATAGCAGATTTCAAGACACCGAAAGCACGTGTGACAGCGGTGTGGAGACCTCCTTCCGCAAGCTGAGCTTCACTTACTCAGACTCTCTGAACAGCAAACCCCCACTAACACTGGGCAAAACGGCCCTGGGCTACGGACAGGAAAGTTCAGGGCAAAGCAATTATATAGCTGACGAGTGATCTTCAATGGGCAACGTGCAGTTACAGGAACAAGTGGGACATTTCAAATGCCAGCAGTGTCATCCTGGCCAGAGAGAAGGGAAATCACAACCGAAAGTGCACTGGAAGAATCCCACCTGAACCCGAACAAAGGGCACCTGCAGCATGTGACTCCTAACTGCTACCTTCCTCGAGTACATTTAACTGTGTTCATTTACAGGCCATTTACAATAATCAGGGCTCCACTGCTGCATTAATACACAGGACTGGACGCTGTGAAAGACTGACTGAGCTCTCCTGCTCTGTGAGGACTTTCTTTTACAGATGACAAAGAAGTTGTTAATGCGTAATACAAACTTACTAAAGAGGTTAATAAGCACATGAGCAATCAGAGGATAACAGTTCCTAGCTGGTCTCTTCATAATTTTTGCAGCACAGTTGCATGCAAACAACTTATAAAATAGCTGGCAAAGAAAAATCATTACTTTAATCACAACAGTGACAACTCAAAGAAAAGAGAATCCTAAAAGAATCTTGTATATTTCAAATAATGTATTTAAACTTAACTTTGGGTCCTCTTATTCAAAATTTTTTCAAGTTTGGCATTTTCCTACTTGTAAATAGTTTTTTTTATATCTGTTCCTTTTTTGAAAAAGCGTGCTTTTTAAATGCTTATTTTTATTTTACTTTTATAATAAAACCCCAAAATTAATTCTCCTGTCTGTGCCTGCTGTGATTTTAATTACTTTTCAAGCAGAGGTATTGAAGTTTTAGCATCTCAGTTTTAGGCATTGATATAAGATCATGCTCATTTCCAAGCACTAAAGTAAGTTAAAGGTTGGAAGCCACCTGTCTTAAAGCTAAAGTATCTTTTATGGAGGGAGAGCAGGACCATCAGCTATTGCTGAGCAGCTGTGCTCTGAGATTAAATCCTCTGCCTTGTTTTGGTTCTCACCATTATGGCAGCAGAGAATCATTTACACTGAAACCAACTATTTAGTGTCCCAGCAAATCTCTGATGAGACAGCTCTCCTTTGGCCTATCTAGAATCTCCCGCAGTAACTGTGCTCATGAGCAGTGCTTCTTCTTATCTGACATCAGTTCTGAGATAGTGAGGGTCCTGTTATTGATGTTGGCCCAGTTAAACAGAACAGGCATCAGAGTTCATGATGAAAAAGCCAAGAGGGGCATTGTTACTTACTTCTAGCCACCTTTTGTGGCACAAAGATGGAGTGTTGACAGGGTCATTCTTGGCTCAGCTCAGTCTTCATTAACATGGGTGTCCTGAGAAAATGAATCAAGATAACCATTCTCAAGGTTTATGTTTAGAGCAGTAGTTGCTGTAATGAATTAAACTATGAGTAATGAAAAAACTACTTTTGAATTAAATTTATAATCCAGCTGAATTACTGAGAACTTTAATTATTTCCGGAGAACAGGAGTAATAGAAAAGTGCCATTCTTTCTTTCAGTTCTTGTATGTATAATCCTCATCTAGGCAATGTCTAAGGCATATAGATTTTTGTTCAATTAATGTACTTCTCCGGTGTTCTCTTTGTATTTCACCTCTAATAGAAACAGACAAAGGTTCTCATATTCTAGGAGTGGAAGGGCTTTTTGAGCCCTAGGAGAGCTACTGGCCAAGTAAAATACACCTTCTGCTTCCACAGAATTTCCAGCACAGCTCAGGGGGCTGGCAGAGATTTTTACAGAGGTTTTTACAATCCTGCAGGTCACCATGGCATCCTAGCTGTTACTCACACCTTTTAGCTTTAGTTGTGACCAGCTCTGCTTTTAAACCACCAAAGGACACCTGGATCTGCATTTCCTTAAAGCACTCCATGATCAGATGTTGCATGATAGCTGTTTATCAGGTTAGTGATTGTGCACAGCAGGTCCCCTAGGCCCTGTGTATTGAAGTGCTTTAAACGGCAGTCTGGCAGCTTCTCAGTTTCAGTGTATTTAATACAAAAGGCTTTAACACTTCTAGGTTTTTTCCCTTTGTTTAGAGATAGAAAAATACTACTGAGAGCATCTGTCTACATCTGGCTTATAGAGAGAAACTTCCAAACTTAATCGGCACATGCAGTGAAAGAGAGCTCGCTCTGTTATTCTGCAACTCTACTGCAGTAATAAACATCAGAAACTTGTGGAATGCAGCAAAAGTTGTGACAACAGACCCCTGCAGATCTTCTCTACATTTGATGTAAAATGAATTATTCAGAAAGCTAAAGTGCCCTTGATTTAAATTGGCTTCTACAGCTGTATGTTTCCTGGCATCTATTTACAAACTTGGAAGTCACTGGAATTGGGAAGCTCTAGGCAGCATCCTGAGATTCTGTGGACTGCAGGAAGGATAAAAATCTTACCTCCATGTAGTGGTGTATGAACTGTCTTTTCTCCCTTGCCTTGGAAAGTAAAATGCTTTTTTCACGGATTAAAGAAAAAAGCCACTCTCCTTGCTTCCCCTAAGTGACGTGACAGGAATGGTGGTCCCCATTTGCTATCTCAGGGTGCAGTGGTCAATACTCACCCACCATCCACAGGTTCTGGCATTTCTGGATGATCATGTCTTGAAATAAAGCAGTTCTAGAGTGATGGCCAATGGCACAGTCCAAACTTTTGCTGGCTTCAAAAGATTCCTACAGCAAAAGACAGAAGTTAATTACCAAGGAGCTGATTTTCTCCATTCAGCATTATGAAGCAGCCTGATGTCCCACTTAGAGCCAGGCTGGAGTATGTTTTCCCAAGGCTGCAGAGGTTTCCCATGGCCTCATGTAAACCTAACTGCTACAGGATTTCAGCCATCCAGTCACCCTTGCCATATGCACAATGCAGAAGAGCACTAGTTCAGATACACATCTCAACTGACTCTACTTCTTAGAGAGATGGCCTTTTTTCATTGAAGTTTTGGTTTTCCACACTAACTGACTGAATTCAGGGTTTTCATTTTGCTACCTTGTAACATCTGACTGGAAACCAAAGTTATGTAAACACAACTCTTGGACTGAAACCTGTCCTAAAAATTTCAAACCATGAGTTCCTGTTTCCCTAAGCGGGTAAGAAACAACACAGTGATTCTGACAATAAAAAGGCTGGCTTGTAAGCTTCAAAACCCAGCTCTCCTGTACTGAATATAAGAAACTCATTCATTGGCCCATTTCTCTGCTCCTGACACCGCTTCAAGTCACTGAAATGATCTCTGATACACATCTCCAAAACCAAAAGGGAACTAACAGAAGCAGAAGTACTGAAGAAAGATGTGTCTCTAAGGCAGAAAATCTGTCCAGACCACAAGGTATGCAAACAGCAGATAACAAAAAAGACTGACAGAGAACTATGAACACTTACTTAGAGAGCAATTTTTAGATACATCTGCATGCTTATTTCCTGGAGAAGATGCAGAACTTGAAAAACCTTCCAAGGATATGCTGGAACATCCAGTAAACAGGAGCAAAGTAAGTCTTCCTTGTGTACCAGAAATTATGAACAAACAGGTGGCCTCTAGAGTTCAGAATGGCCTCTGCAAGCCCAGAATGAGTTTGGAGCCAAATCTCAGCCAGAGAATGGTTTTAGGACAACAGATTAGCCAACACCATACAGTGTTCTTCCCAAACCTGCTCTCAAGTTTTGTTCTGGAAGGGCATTTGTCATGGCTGTGGGGCACTCTGGCTGCTGCTTTTGCCATCAGTGGAGAACAGCCCAGAGGGGCCCTTGAGCAAACAAAAGCCATCAGCACAAGAGAACTCACTGGTCCTTAACAACACATTGCAAGGCAGCACCCTGAAAGAACACTGAGGAGGCCAGTCCCCTCCACAGCTGCCACCAGTGATGGAATGGCACTGAGGACAAGAACCAGGACACTCACCAGATGCTCCTCCTAATGCTCCTGCTGCCAAACCATCAGACAACTGGCAATACAGGTGCAGCTGTAGCTGTAACAACACGCAGCTGGCAAGATGGGTGTGTTGTGTCCACAGGAGTGCAGGGTACCAGCGCTGCCTTCCTATCTCTGCCCTGATCTGAGACAAAGGCAGAACAACGTAACCAAGTATAGCACAGGACGCCACTGCAAAAGTACCAAGGGGAAATGGTTAACCAAAGCACACGTTACAGCTGCTGCTGCATGGGGAGACAACAGCTTCTAAAAATACACACCTACTACAACACCAGGAAACCAAAAGAACATATTAAGGATATTAAAACAATAATGGAAGCCAACATTCCCTTTTAAATTCTGGTTTGAGTTCAAGCATTTGGCTTAAGCAATTGCTAATCTTTCAAAACAGAACCTAGTGGTGAATTAAAGATTTTCAGTGAGAAATAATGGACCTACTCCTTAGGGAAGCTCCTGACCTTCAAAAATAATTTAATAATTTAAATAATTTAAAAGATTGCCCAAACCTTGCTAATGTCAATCTGGTAATTGCAGAAAGCAACATGGAAAAAAAGAATAGAACGCTGTTCTATATAGCTTTGCTGGTAGGATTCATTTGCATAGCTGCTTTATCACTTATTAATCATGTACCAGATAATTTCTGTCATGATTTTGCCTAAAAATTGTGACAGGCTAGACGAGGTCACAGTTACCCAAATTAATGAATGGGTTTTGCTTCTAGCAATCCAAAAGCTCTTTTCTACCTATCTCAAACTTCACTCATACGCTGAGATTAACAAATATCACTAACCTCCAGATAGGCCTCGTGACTGTCTTTAAACAAGTGATTCCTACAAAGTTTTACTTATTTAACACTATTAAGTGCCTTATCTTGATGTTGCTGGAAGAGACATTTCTCCATCGATGTAAGAGAAAGACATCAACAAACTTGCCCTTTTCCTAAAATACACTGCAGGAGTACATATTAATCATATTTTCTCCACATTTTTTCATTCTTACCTTATATTGACTTTATTGCTGCTTTGATTCCGGGACACCAAAAAAACTCAAGAATTTTTCTGGTATTGTTGGCCCATGATGCCTCTCAGAATAACTTTTTCATTTCCTTTGTCACTGCTTGCATTAACGAAGTTTTACTCATGACTGTCATTTACCCTATTTATTTTACAAAATCTATAAACATTGGCACATACACATCCATATTTTGATTGTTTTCATGTCTTCTTTTGACTAGGACTAGTTTTGAATCAGATGCAACTGCAATTAGTTGTTTTGGTGACCCAATAAAGCATTTGTAAGAAACTCTCATTTATCAGTTTTCCCTCTTGCTCACGAGTATGTCGGTTTTGGTTAACACCAAAGTACCAGTCAATACGCTCATCTCTCTGCCCATTAGAAGTGGTCACAACTGTAATCCAGCCCCGTTCTGAGTTCCCCAATGGAACACACAGCCGCTCCCTCCACGCCCCAGACCCCCACAGCACCAGCAGGTATCGCCCAGGGCTGCTTTTATGACACCGATGGTCATCGGCCATCAGCGGCAGAGCTCGTTCCAACTCCAAAGGTTCTAATGTTCTAACTCGTTCAAACTATTTGCTTGGGGGCACAGAGCATCCTTGTGGAACCCCTGCAAGATCCCAGCTGCATTTCAAACCACATCTGACAGACAAGCCACATGTTTAGCAACCTGCCCATGGAGGAGCTCGGTGGCCTACTGGAGGTAGTCCCAGCTTCACCCCCCGCCCTTCTCCCTTGCACCCAGCACACCTTGCTGTTATCCTAAAATGAATTTCCACTTACAGCATAGTGAAACTAGAAAAAAATATGGATGTGCTTTCAATACACCACATGTATTATATGTAAACTTTGCTGTTGGTATCTTTACATTGAACCAGCAGTTAAAATTCACATGACAGGAAAAGACAGTATGTTCTTCAGCGAGCTCAAAGTGTATAACACTTCAACTTCAGTCAAATCTCCTAATTTTTTTTTTTCTCCTCCTGTTTCACTCTTTATCTAGAAGGAAATGAAGTAGTCTCAGACAACATCCAGTAGAGAGGTCAAGATTAGTGAACTTTCTAGTTCTTCAACACTGGTAGGTTCCCAAGGATAAAACACAACCATTTTCTTCTCTTCAGTCATGAGGAAACCATTATCACTAAATCTGCCTTTTATGCTCCCTACATCCAGAGTTACAAAAGGAGCAATTGCAGTGGTCTGAAGAGCGAAAATATAAATATCATCTTGTTGGGATACAGAGGCCTGAAAGAAAAATTTAAAAAACTGTGTTACTAAAAGAAAAAAAAAAACAGTGTTAAAGAAGACTCAGTAACACCCAAACTGGGAAAGACCTGCATGTCAGTAAAACAGGCTGAACAACCATATTTGATCAAAATTAATATTCTTCATGTGTAAGAATAATGCAAAAACTGCAAATGTTACTAGAGATTTCCTACAAAATACTACAGATTGTGGAAAACTGCCAAGAAGTATTATCACTTTGCCATCTTCTTATGAGAATAACTGAATAAAGGTAATCTGACTTCTACATACTACTGGTATCCTGTACTTACTGCACTGAAAGATTTGTTCTTTCACCAACACTTCACTCAGCTTATCAATTTTATCTACTAAAAGAGCTTGCCTTTCAACTATATACATAATAGAAACACACAGAAGCAAAAGATGGCAAAAATCCTAGTAAGACATAAAGCCATCTCATCTTAATACATCATGGCAGTTGAAGCCCTTATACTTCATTAAGTAAAATATTTTTAAAAATCGTTGTAAAAAAATCAAGTCAAGGTATAATGATTTAAATTAAGTTCTATCAGTACTTAAATCTCAGAGAGACTTAAAATCCCAACCACGATGCATTTTCATGCAGCACTCCTCATTCACCATAATGAATGATTATGCAACATAACTTTCAAATATCAATTAACCATCTATAAAAAGAGGATGAATTACAGTCAGTGCAGACATCATGTTCTGATTTTACAAGAAAAGCAACGCTATTCATTTTTGGAGAAAAAGCACACATCCTCTATACATTTTGTTTCCTGGAGAAATACTAATGCTTTTGATGCTTTAGAAAAGCAATGCTACGAACAGCAGCTCTTGGATTAGCAATGTATTTGAAAGTCTAGTTAGTTTTTTTAGTGGCTAAGTATAGATGTACCAGCCTCTTGCAAAACAGTCGTTTTTAATCACAGCTGCATTTCTTAAAATGACCACTTTGCATTTATCTAGCTATGCTAGCTATCCTTATTAGTATTGCAAAGACAACACAGTTACAAGATAAAGGAATTAAATTTTCCAAGGATGCTCCAGTTGCAGAGCTTTTGTCATTGATGATATTATCCCTAAACCAAAAAACCAAACCAAAACAAACAAAAAATCTCCCCACAGCATGACTCAGACTCCAGATTGCACCACCAGATGAAAGAAAAATGAAAACAAACTGATTTCTTTTCTTTGTATACTCAGGAGACAGGTTGTGCCGCCGTGAAAGCGATAAGAAGGGAAAATCTGGCCCATTTTCTTTTTGTAAGCAATTATGATGGTCCAGATTCAAAGAGATTAGACCTCTATTCCCCCCTTGTTTAGCTTAGCACTAAAGAGCAAAGCTGCACTTGGAAAGCCAAATGTTGAGAACACAAAGGTCCCCATCCTGCCCATCTGATGATGAATTTTCCAATAAGATGTACATGCTAAGAAGTGAGGCTTAACAAAATGTGTGTGCACACACACGGGCCATGCGTGCTCTCTCTATATACAGCAAGCTTGCTAGGAGCAGAAGAAATCTAGGAAAAAGCAGCAAATTGACTAAATGACAGTGTTATACAACACTGATGCTTTTAGTGCCTGTTTAGGAGACTGACACACTTGCCAGCTAGTAAGAAATAATCGCTATTAAGCAAATCAGAACCCTTGCTGGAGGGCAGGGATTTGAAGGAGGAGGAAAGGAAAAGTGCATGTTAGCAATGTTACACTGATCTGAGAGCGTGAGCACTCCCAGAGGAACTACTGCTGACAACAATGCACTCCACACTCAACTGAACTAGGATCACCTAAATCCTGACATACAGCGCTGTCTGCAAGCCAGAACACTTGTCACGATACTCTTTGCTGTCTAGGGACAAAAAGAAAGAAAGGAGCAATGCTGCAAGGTGGAAGACAATCTAAACAAATGAAAGGGAAATTTCATTATTTAAAACAAAATAAATCCCAGACAAAAGAAAACACAAACAAATCCCACCAGCGTGAAAAAAATCTGATTTTGAATTCAGCCTGGAAGCCAGAATAGCAACAACTAAGGAGCAAGAACACTCAGAGGAATCACATACTGCACAGCCGGCAAGCAACACAAAACAGTAAGATTAGCAAAACCAAATACAGTAATTTCGAATGACTGATGCTTACACTAAGCTGGGTCTTTTCTAATCCCACAGCATCCTTGAATGATGAAAGGAAGTAATGGTTCGTAGGGCTCTGGAGCCCATCTTCTCCCACGAGACAGAAAGTAATAACACAGCTTTTCCTGGTACAATTTCTGCATCTTTCCAGAAGGTCACTGATGGACTCTTTGTAGATGGGGACAGCACTCTGTGCTTTAACAGTCACACCTTCTTTGGCAAGGGTGCATACTGGCTCCAAAGAGCTCCAGGCGTGCACAATGACCTATCAAGCACATTGAGAGAGCACAAAGCTTAGAAGAAAGGCTGCATCTGTGGAAACAATGCAGCATACTAGATTTCACATTGCTCATTACAACAGATGTTTTTCTGACAGTACCAGGTGATTTCCACCTAGCAAGAAACTACACAACAGATATAGCATAAAAATTGCATCGTTCTAAAAACCTAACAAGAGGTCCATTTCAAACAGTCTGGAGCTGCTCTTGATCTGCAAGACTTTTTTTGTTTTCTCCAGGCTCCTTGAGAGGAAGAGGTAGCCAATTCCTGCCAAGGAAGTGCTGGGAAATGGAATTACTGAGTGACTAATTTGTTGACTCTTTTTCCTCCCTTCCTTGATTAAAATAAAACTCAAACAAAGGATTTTCTTGAGATTGCTCAGAGTTTTCTGATGTAACTCAACTGGGTACGCTAGAGCTTCTGCATAATCACTCTTAAACAGAAGCAAGCTCCATCATCTTAAAATGGATTAGGAAGGTTACATTAATACAGCAAAATACATTGCCAGACATCATCCATGCATTATGAATACACCCTTTTTAAAAGGGCATAATTTGGGAATTAAGCACTTAATGAGAATTACAACATTCTAGTTCATACATTTTCAGTTATGTTTTGCCTTAACAGGAGTGTGCAGCCAGGAATAGATCTTAACTCCTTTCAAAAGTTAAGTTCCAAACCTTCTTGGAGTGCAATACACAGTACTCATCAGAACTATCCTACTGCCAACACTTCTTTGATGCTATCAGAAAATCTGAATTTACATCTGTTAGAGTAACTCAGACCAGAAATGAACAATTTCATTAAGTGCAGTCCTACTCCAAGAACTAACTCTCCAGAAACTGCAACCATTTTCTGTACCATATATTACTCCATATAAGCAACCTTCTGAATCTGAAAATTCATGGAAGCCCACCAGACAGAGTAATGATCTAGGAGCTGACATACTGCTAGTTACAAAATGACTGTTTAGGAACAAGTAGTGACTACCGAGTTATTCCAGGTCTTGAGGTCTTTCCATCCCTCACACTGTTTTCACATGGGACACACTTTATGTCAGGACCTATATCCCATAGTGGAAAATGGTCCCTAAATTCACCTGGATCTGGTTGCCATATGATTAACAGCAACAAAATATAACAAGCTGAAAAGGATGATTGTTGTCTACAAGAAAACACAGCAGTCCAAATACTGACTTAAAAATCCTATCAGATTCTATTGCATTATCAGAAAACAGTTAAGGCATCAGTTGAAAAATGGTGACATGCATAGGTGACTTCCAATTAAAGATGTGCTGTTCATATTTCAGAAAATAATCCAGTCCTTTTTCCCAAAGCCGTACAGTTTGAGTACTGGTAGGCAATGGTACAATCCCTTTTTCCCCCCTTACTTAATCAGGTTATCTAGCTCTAACACCAGAAACAGTTTTATTAAGTAGTGAGGTAAAATTTTTCACACTTTGTTCTATTTAACCACCAATCCCTTTAAGATTTCAACAGAATAGTTCATTTCAGCCTTATACCTACAGGCTATAAGCAAAGAAATTCCTTCTTCTGTGAAGCACTACACACTACTTTAATAAAGAATAGCATTGCCCCTAAGATTAAACACTAGAGCAGAATCTCATGGTGTTTGGAGCACGGCCTTACTGGAGCTTGTCTGTACAAATACGTTTTTGTTTCAGCTTCTCACATCTTTGCAGGAGGCACACAAGAATGGTGAGGTAGGTGTCACTTACCCTCAAAGTCAGCTTGTGGTCCTCATGAAGATCTGAGACACCATAGATGTACAACATCCCTTTGTCTTCATAGGCCACAGGCAGCAGCGGTGCAAAGAAGTTCTTGGCAAAATAATGGAGCAGTTTCCACTTACCACCATACTCTAAAAATGGTTAAAAAGAATAAAGACTGAAGCCAAGGTTGCCCCGTCCCACACTCCCTGTATGTGCTTTCTGGTCCTGCTATTGGCAATGCAACATCTCCCTCCACCCTTTTTCGCCTCTATCAAGTGCAAAGAATGACTGAAGGTACTCCTGCTTCCTTCCAGGCAAGGCTCTGCCCTGGAAAACATCTGAAGCTCCTTCAAGCTTTGAGCTTCCCCAAAAGTTTACATTTTTCTATGTCTCTGTCGTATCACTGCTACACTGTCATTCAGTTAAAGGAAGCCTTAAACACAAGTGACAAGGCTGACACAGCGTATCACACACAAAGCAAGCAGCTGGAGCATCTGTGCTGTTGAGAATCCAGACAAATACACTGGCATTCCACGAACTACCACTACTATAAAGAGACGAGGCACTTATACAAAGTGCTCACATCCCAGTTTTCAGTCCTCCTTTTGGTTCTTTCTTAGAGAACATCAATAGCAATAAGACAGTAAGTTCCCAAACCAAAGACAATTCTGAGCTTGGCAAAACAAATTTGCCAAGATCTAGAGACAACACCTCCTGCATGGGAGTCAGCATCCATGACAGACACATGACAAACAGTTCACGCTGCTTCTTTAATGGGAAGCTGTACTTCATTACTTTTAATACTTTGAAAGTGTGCCATTAAACTGGGAAAGCCATCAAGCTCTGTATCCTCTCAAAAAAAAGCTATTTTGCCTTTTTGCTTTGTAACACTGCCACGTAATCATTTTGAAAGAGAAGCTCCATCCATTTCTTCCTCTATTAACATTCTACCTAGCACCCACAGTCTGCATTTTAAGTTTGTCTTTGCTCAAACATTATCCAGTCATTGAAATGGCACTAAAAAGAAGTAGCAAGTCAGCTGCATCATCTCACAAGGAAAGAAAAGCTAGATACTGGTTTCATTCTTGTTTCTGGCTCTTTATTTTATACAATAAGTTTAAAGATGATGTATGAAGAATATTTTCAGTGAGATGCTTTTCTTGTAACTCTCTTAATAATTACTCTCTTAGTTTTGGTTCTTGTATAAAGCTCTTAGCACTTTCAAACATCCCATAATTAAAGACTTATCCAGAGTAGTCTTTAAGGGGTTGTTGTGGCTTTCCCAAGGGGAGTTGAACATGCTTTGTCTGCACTCCACATAGACATGAATGAACTTTGTGAAGAGTAAGTGCAGTAGCTCCAGCTTAGCAACTTGCACATCACCTTGTTCTGCGCAAGTTCACAACCAGATAGCTTGGAGAACAAGAGAAGCTCACATCTGCCTGGGAAACCCACACAAGACTGAACTGTGCTATGAGATCAATCTGTTGCCAGCAAAAACACCACTGGCATTCAAGTTGATTGCACTGAAGCAAACCAAAGATATAAGGCTGGAGGAAAACTTCAGGAGAAGCAGCTGTTCTTCTTCAAAACAAACAGTTGATAAACTGGCACAACTTGATGCCATTTCCTCTTGTCCTGTCACTTGTTAATGGCGAAAAGGGGCTGACCCTCACCTCACTATGATCTCCACCATTCAGGTAGTTGAAGAGGAGTGTGGAGGGATGTGTGTGTTTGTGCCCCAGCCTCCTTTCCTCCAGGCTAAACACTCCCAGCTGCCTCAGCTGCTCTCCATAAGCCTTGTGCTCCAGACACTTCCTCTGCTCCACTGCCCTTCTCTGGACACGCTCCAGCACCTCAAAGTCCTTGTAGTGAGGGGAACTGGACACAGAATTTGAGGTGCAGCCTCGACAGTGCCAAGTACAGGGGGACAAATCCTTCCCTACTCCTTCTGGCCACAGACACAAGCCAGGATGCCATTGGCCTTCCTGGCCATAAGCTGACTCATGCTCAGCTGCTGTCACCAGCACCTCCAGGTCTTTTCCACTGGGCAGATTTCCAGCCACTCTGCCCCAGCCCATAGTGCTGCCTGGAGCTGTTGTGACCTAAGCACAGGACTCAGCACTTGGCCTTGTTTAACCTCATAGAACTGGACTCAGCCCATTGATCCAGCCTGCTGCCACTCCCACCCAACTTGGTGTTGACTGCAAACAGGCTGAGGGTGCACTTGAACCACTGTCGGCTGGATGTGAACCCATTCACCACTACGCTCAGCCTGGATCTCCAGCCAGTTTGTTTTCATGGTGAACAGCGTACTCATCCATACCATGAGCAGCCAGTTTCTCCAGGAGAATGTTGTGGGAGATGGCGTTAAGGCTTTGCCAAAGTCTAGGCAGACAACAACCACAGCCTTTCCTCAGCCACCAACTGCGTCACCTTGTCACAGAAGGAGATCAGGTTGGTCAAGCAGGGCCTGCCTTTCACAAAGCTGTGCTGGCTGGGTCTGATATGAACAAAGGCATGTTCTGGCATTGCAGGGACACTTCCAGACAGAAAACACCGGTGGTTTAAAGAACAAATCTACCAAACCCAGGGGGTGTTAACAAATTACTCCTTCGGTCATTAAACTTGAGAAGATGGGAGATTTGGACTGGGGATGGATTATCTGAAACAGAGTAAACTGGGAGGCAGTATCTGATCCAACAAACAAAAGCTATAGGCCTTGTATGAGAAATGGACAGGGAGAGTCTGGGAGGAGTTGAAATCTATAAAGCCATCAGGACTGCTACAGGACTTCCTGGAATTTCAATTGTCAATTAATTAAATTGCCAATGCAATAGATGTTGCTCACTGCAGAATCCAGGCAGAGCCCACCACAAGCTCAGATAAGTTACTCAGCGTGGTCTGAGGTTTCAGTGCCTGTTGACTTGAATGTTTTTCCTGAGCTTAATTCACATGATGAAAATCTAGGCTTCAGCTGTCTTATATAGGGAAATCAATAATGCAATTGGTGTAGAGCAGTTTCTGGTACTTAGTGCAATAAAAAATCTTGTTTATTTTTGAATGGGTCCTTCTCTCAATCTCTGCTGTGCCTTGATTTCCAACTGGATTACACAGCCACACTGCAGAGGGAAAGAGACCAGAGCTACATTTTTTTATTTAAAAACAGGCAAGTTGCAAATCAAATACACAATGCACACACACCCAAAACTGGATGTAAAAAATGTGGAGGTGAGGAAGTTATCATGAGAAACCTCTGGGTTTAAACTTTCCTCTTACAGACATGCATGCCCAAAGGCAACAGTCGAAAGTTATTTAAAATAGCCCTGGAGTGGTTTTCTCCTCCTCCCACCACATTTAAATAAATTCTTACATAAATCCAAGTTCCTCAATTTTTCCTGACAATAACAAGGAGTTTACACTCTCTGTGGTATTCAACTTCAGAACAGGAAACTAAAATTGGGTTTGTAATGAGACCTCAGTACCCGTTTTTCTGACTCTTCCCTGAAGCCTTCTACACTGATGGCGGGAGTGCAAATACATAGATCTCCCTTAAATGATTTTAAATTAATTACTACACAGCATTAAATGCAAGCTGAGAAACATGCTGCTAGATCTTTCCTCACCTCAGCCTCACGAATTCAGATCAATTATTCTCCATACCAGCTGTACCGGGGCTCACCAGGGGCTCTAAATATTGAACCTGCAATAAAAGCTGGTTATCTGTGCAAGGGAATCTCATGACAACTGAGCTGGGTACCTCAAGGTGACACTTGTGTCACAGCACTCCACCAAAACATACTGCAGAGATGCTAAATCATCCAACATGCCACAGCCAGCTTCACAGCTAGGTGCTAACAGTCAGAACCCAGTTGTGATAAAAGCTGTTCACTTCTGAGCTGAAGGCAGTACTGTGACACAAATGCTGTGCTGCGTTCTCGTTCAACCCAAGGAAACATCTTAAAGGTAAAAGTTAAAAGGAAAAACATTCGCTACCTTCTTCCTTCCCCACCATAAGGAAACATTTCTGCTTTGTAACGGAAATTATGTAAACCCCTCCATGACTTTCTGCAAAGTAACAGATTTAAATAAAAGCACTCATTGGTGATACTACTGTGCCATCTAACAAGATGCAGAAACGTGTTTTTGAAGTGCAAATAAAACTAATTTCTCTGAAGTCTTGCATAATTTCGGCCATTAGCATTTCAAAATCCCTCTACTACACTGCCTAATTAAATGAATATTAAACCTTTCCTCATCTCACTGAGGGAATACAACATAACAAAGGGACAGCTGTATCTCTGCTGAGCTTCTTTCTTCTAAACCAACTTCAACAACGTATGAATAATTCAAGTACTTGATAAATATTCTATAGTGATGTCATCTCTGTACTCAAATAGACATTTATGGTCTCCATGACCATTACATCTATCAATACACCTGTCTTTACAAAGGGACATTTTTCCAAACATCTTTTTCTCTTGAGGTACTTAAAGCCTAAGAGCATCACTCACTGCTAGACTCATAAATATGAACATTGTGATATTCCATTTCCTAATACAAGTCTAGAAAGTCCAGGAAGATGGCCTTAACATTTAAATAATTTAGCCTTTTTATTCTACTGGTTTTTCCTCATTGTTGCAGTTATTTTGCTTGGATTAATCAAAGAAAAAAAAGAAAAGAAAAGAAAAAAAGGAAAAACAAAAAGGGAGAGGGACAAACATCTCCCAGAATAAGAGGGGGAGGATGGTGTGAGATAATTTTTTCTCAAAACCAGGCCAAATGGCATTTTGTTCCAAGGATACATCAAGTCAGTCCATCGACAGTCTTACTTTTTTCCTTAGCTTTCTCTAGTTTGCTCATATTTTTCACACATGAAATGCTTAAAGATTTTCAAAACCAAAACATGTGAGAAATAACTAAAATTGAAAGAGAATCTACCCAAGTCCTAAACAGCTGCCATAGGAAGCTACTCCATTTCAAAATGACTTCTAGACAAAATGTTTGGATTCGGCCACTTCCCTCATGCCACACATTCCTCAATCCTCTTCTACTTCTTACTGCCTAAGTGACTTCTCTTTATATGTCTGATTATTTTTGTGTCCTAAGAAGGAAAAAAACCAAAAAAAAACCCGTGTAAATAGCGTATTAGCAGAGTAATTTAGTCGCGAGGAGTGATTCACCTCATCTGACACCAAGTCAGACATCACATCTTAGCCAGTCATCTCCTATAAAAAGCTTCTCAGAAGCTACACTGGGTGAGCAATATCTTATGAAGTTCTACTAAAATCAAATTCATCATGGAGAAGATCATTCACCCCAGTTCAGAGACAGCTAAGGACACAATAAATCACATTTGGAGATAACCATCTCTCCCCCAGCTGACTACAGAAGAAATCTAGATACTCAATTCTTACATCATAAATCCCATCCTGGAATGAATTTCTAAAGGATGCACGGAAACATGTTCAAAGTTTGTAAGCTTCACAAGTGACAGAGCAGAGCTGTATTTCCTATTCTTATACTTCCAGATGAGGAAAACACAACTGGTAGCTGGTGCTTTTTACATGACTGTCACAAAACTTACCCAAGGAAGCCCATGAAGGAGCTTGCCAAATGTCATTGAGTTGCCAGTACAGAGCTCCCATTGTGTGTCCCTCTCCATTGATTATTTCACTTTGACTAAAACGATAGAATTCAGTTTCTGTCTTTACACACTGAGCCTGCATCACCTTGGTCAACAAAGAGATAAAAAATAGTTTTGGTTTATTGGATTTTACTCTTTTTCAAAACGTGTGAATATATTGATACACAACACAGACTTCACAACAACAGCACATAACTTTAAACTTGAGCCCTGAGGAGTATCCACTTGCAGTGCAGTGATCTCTGCTGGAAGATCTATTCCTAGTAGCTCCCAACAGCTTTGCCAGCAAAAGAATCTCATATGGGGCTACCTCTGTACAGTGAAATGATCTTTGAAAGGCAAATCAAAGACAAGGAAAACAAAATAAAATTTAAAATAAGTGATTTTTTTACAATAATTTAAATAACCCCCTCCAGAGTTGCAAAATAATGTTAAGTTGCATTACTTTCAGTATACATTACCTTGGTGTCTAAACCCCTACACTCTGAACTTACATTCTCACTGTACCGTCAAAACTGTGCATCAGAAAAGCAACCTTTTTTTCAGCTGCACTCCCACTCCTTTTCTCCTTCTCCAAGTCACCTAAAAACCACTTTTCAGAATTTTTCATTGGCCAAGTTCTCAATGGATGCTAAACAGACTGCTATGTTCTTCACACAGTTTATTATCAGGCTGCAGAAACATAATGAAATTCTTGAAATAACGTTAAAAGCCTTCAGGACAGCCCAAAAGACAAAGATATTACTTCTAGTTAACCACTAAAGCAAGGTTGCTTTATCCTTTTTGCTATTTTTGCTATTCTTTTGGTATATGTTTTGGTAATAAATTGTTTAACCTGTTAATAAGGCCTCAACAGACTTAGCCTTACAGAAACTCTCACAGCTTTTTTGAGTCAGGACCTCATGGTGCAATCTTTACCCCGGTTTCAATTTCACAGCATCATCTCTCCTTGTTCTCTTGTCAAGAGTGCCAAAAATTCTCAAGCTATTTTGCTTTTATAAAAAACTTGCTGACAGCAGCTATCAAGCATTAGAAACTTAGTGAGTGTGCAGTTATTTCCATCAAGAGTGTTTCTGAAACTCTTGAAACACAACAAAAATTAACAGCACTTTCAATTTGCCTAACAGCATTAAAAAGTCACTTAGCATCTTTTAAAAGCTGCACAGAAATCATAAATAAAGAAAGCAAGCGTGACATATAACTACTATGAATTAAAAACAAAATACATCCTTCTGATCTGAAACCCCCCCCCAAAAATATATTCTCTAAAATATCAATATTTGAGTCCATAACAAAATAAAAACTACTACTAATCTAATTAATAGAGAACTACATTCTTCAGGAAAAATCTTCCTTCCAAAGCTTGTGTGTTCCACGTGGCAAGAGTCAAAGCAGTGAGCCTACAGGGGCCACATGAAGAGCAAAACATCCCTACCCAGGAACAGAGAGTAACATGCAGCACTGGGAATAACCTTGTACTGCGGAAGCCCAGCGCATCCCTGCATCCTCCCCCGGACACATGAGTCCGGCTGGGGAGAAGGACCAAGGGCAGCACACGCTGACAGACTTTCTCCCAGTAGAGACAGTTCCTGGGTAATTCCCTGACTATTTCAGCCCTTCTATCACGAAAATTGGAGTTTCTCAAGAATAAAAGAGAGACAAGCTAGCTCCAAATTAAACTGGACTTTCCAGTTCTTCAGTACCGAAACTTTCTGCATGACGGAACACTCCCTAAGGGACCAGGTCCAGTTCTAACAGCTAACAGAATTTAATGGGACAAGTATGGATAGCTACTTCTACGGAAGACAGCACTGTTACCTGAGTGAGGTAAATCATGTCTTTGAAGTGCTTTACAGGGTCTGGGCTCTGGGGAAGCTTGAAATGATGCCCAATCTCTTGAAGCATCTGAATATTGCCACCATCATGGTGTTGCCGATGGAGAGAAAAATTGCTTGTGTAGGACCAGTCCTCAGGGGAGGAAACCTTTTAAAAAACACAAAAGTAAGGTATCCGAATGAAAAGGTAGAATGCACATTTAATGACAGCCAGGATACTGAGGAAAGGATATCCATAACAGCCTACTGACATCATCCAAAATCTTAAAACTAGTAGTATACTTCTACAGTGCCTCAGGTAGTCATACCAGGATGTTTAACACTCTTTGCTTACACCCCCTGTACAAATAAATGAAAACACACGTTCCTGTTGAACCCAGAAGAGCAACTTTTGTCTCAGTGGCATTTAACTTATTTGTCCTAAGGTTGGGGTTGGCCAAGGGACCTCAGAGTTTTGCCTGCATTCATAGTAAATCAGAAACACCCTAGACTAATATGGAAGAATGTAATCTAGTCAGACACATTTAAGTATAAAAGCTATGTAAGTCAGTAGGACTATAAGTTCTAATAATATGTATATATATTTTCAAAACCGGCCTCTGATAACAAACGATCATAAAACAGTTTTATTCAACTAAAGACAACAATGCAGCATAATTCATTAAATTATTACTGCCAAGTTTTCATTGTAATTATTCTCTCTAAACAATCTTATTTAAAATTATTTTTAGGCTGGATTGAATATTTTTTATTGTTATTAATATAGATTAATGTTCTGATTATGCTTCAGATAATATGCTTTGCCCAGCAAATTGAAAGGAACATTCTAAACTCCTTTTGGTTGCACGCATGAATATCAATAGCTTCCCTTGGACAAACAGACAAACAGTATGATACATCTCTGCCCCACATTGATAAATAGATAGAACATAAAAGATCTAAATTTAACAGAGGCAAAACCAAATCCTCTTATATGCAATACATTAAGAAACAAATTATTTAAATGAAAGAAATTGGTAAAATACATAAAAATCAAACATTTTAAAATCCAGCACAATTCAGCTTTTGTCATGCTTCTTCTCTTTCACAAATAAATGTCCCTAGACACCATAAAAGTAAACAGATGTTAGTGAATCATTACTGAGCTACACATTAAATAGAATTACTACCAGAAAGAACAGTTTCATTAGAGTCTCTCGTCCAAACCAAGTCCCTCTTGCAACATCAAGGTAAGTACTTTGAACACCGAGGAAGGAAACAGTACAGTTTCATCCCCTCCCTCCCCAGCAGCACACACCTCTATCCCACTTGCGCCATACCACACCCAACAACACGTTACTACGGTTTGGATGCAGCAGTTTGCTGGGAAGACACTCATTGCTCTCACTAAATGAGAGTGAAGGGGACAGTAAGGCGTGGAAGCCCAGCCTTACCTTTTCAATTGTACTGAAGGAAGGCCAGGACTGAAATCCATACTCTGAAGCAAAACGAGTTTTGGGATACACTGTCCAGTTCCAGCAGTCACTGTAGTAGTCATAAAAGTGTGTGTCACCATAATGGGTGTCATAAGGATCCTGAGAGAGCCAGCCTTCTTTAACTGACTCCAAGCCATTGGTGGGACTGGATGCAACAAAAGGACGACTCTTATCTTCCTGGGATTTAAAAAAAACAAAACAAAAATACATGCCCCAAAGTGATTGGCTTTGACCATCTGAATACACAGACCATTTTTTGGAAAGAGGAGCTTGGGGGCAGGGAGACCATACTTTTTTCCAAATTTCTGAGTCACCACCTAGGAAACATTCCCTTTTTATGTCCTAACATTCATCATCTTGACTTGCTTAATTAGCTTATTACTTATGTTCTTGGAGGACAGCTGGGCACGATTCTGCTTGCTCTGCTGTTCTGAGGGATTCTCTCCTCACATCAAGAGATTTTCTATCTTTATATGCCTCTAAATTCTTAATGAAGGCTATTTAAAGTGCGCCTTGTGAAATATATACTCAAGGAACATTAATATTTGAGTACTTCTTTATGGAAAATTATTACTTGTGCAGTGTTTTTGCATGAACAAGACCATGATTTTCTCCTTTCTTATTAAACACCTAAATTTAGTCCTAACAAATCCAAGGTGCTCTGCTTTTAATTCTTGCATGGTATCATTACAGATTATTGTCATTTTAGCTGGCTCTGCATGCTAAGATAGATGAGACTACAAGAAGGGTTACATCTCAAATTGTTCAGAGCTGCCTTTTCTTAGAGCCTCGGCAGACCTAAAATACGAACTCTTTTACTAGTAGCCTACAAAGTACTGAAGGAATCCTGTTGCAGATATAATTCATTTAAGACCCAACTTCTAGAAAGACAGAGGCCTGAATTAGTTACCAGTAACAAGTTACTGCAATTGGTCCAAACGCAGCAATGCACTCAGACGTGTCCCTCATTTTAAGAAACTGTCCTGTTTCCCCTTCTTCTTTTCTCTTGATGGGAGTAATTAATAATTAACTGAAATAATTTACTACAGGAAATCCTGGATTCCCTGAAGTCTTTAGCTCAAAGATAGAAGTCTTTTCAAGTTACCAACTCCAGTACTACTAGCAGTTACAGGTTTCCTCAGCTGGCTTGTAATTTACACAGGACCTGAAATTATCTCCCTCTATGGCTCCTTTTTGTGCTCAAAATAGTTATTCAATGGATTTAAAATAAAAATGAGTCTGTCTTGGATAGCAATGCTGCACAAGTATCAAGCCAGAACACCTCTGGTTGCGTACACACTGACCACCCAACTCATGTAGCCAATCACAAAAACACCACAACACACCTTTACACACAGCTCAGTAGAGAAATCTAGAATCTCCTCTTCTAAGAGGAGAAATAAACCTACAAAATGTGGAAAATAGGGAGTGCCAAATCACACTAGATTTCATCAAGGATTCCAGGTGTTTGTGGACTGCATACTCACAGTTTAAATTTTATATCAAAATATTTTACTTTGTCCTTGTATGCTGTAGAATACCAATATTTTGTTTACAAAATCAATACAATGACTACACAGCATGAGTTCAATGTTTAGCATCACTTTTGCTATACCTGCTTAGAACAAAAAATATTCAGTCACATACTGAAGAACTAACATCTTTATAGATTTCTTCAACTGCTATTAAAAGACCTGAGGGCATTGTTAAATGCTTTTCACTGTGTTCTTCAAAAAAATCAGGATAAAGGAAACCTGATCATCTAATTAATTAATTAATGGGGAAATTGATTTTTGTCCATTGGATGTAAAGGCACTTGTGGACATACTAAAAGCAAGAAGGAAAAAAGAAGCAAGATCTACTACACAGTCTCTACTTTACACACTGCAAAATGTTAAAGACAAGTAATTTTTTTTTCCTTTGAAAATAATTCTTGAGTTTAGAGAGTTGTTTAGAAGAGGTTGGAAAGGGCAATTTGTCAATATGCTCTTTCTCATGTCTTAAAAGGATTAAAAGAAAAAAAGGAAATCCCAAGTTGCTCAAGCATTAAAACCTTTTGCCAAGCCATATCCCCCCTGAGTTACTTGAGATTACTTACACTAAGAACTATTTCACGTATGGTCTTCACATAAAGGGTCACGTAGTCTTTGACATAGAGTCCTATGTCAGGATGAGGTATGGAGAACCAGTTGCTTGCAATTGCTGCTTCATTTTCATTGTTACCACTCCACAGAATAATTGATGGATGTGATTTTAAACGTCGTACCTGAAATACAACTTACAGTTTCAGAAGTCAAGCAAAATTACTTATCTTAACAATGATTAAAAAAAAAATCACTTTATTACTAGTTGAATTACAAGTCCACTTGTATATTACATATGCTAAGCCTACAACTCCCATTTTTGCCACACAGTTCACTATTCCCTCAGCTTGTCACCAGGCTCAAAGTTTTGTAATATACACTTTCAGAAGGGAAAACTTCTAACATGCTGACATACATCTGCCTTATGCATATATGTACCATCCACCTCTACTCAGCCATGGGTGAAGGATAAATTCTGTGCAGTCTGCTTGACTGACTTCCTGCAAGCAGTCAGAGGAGTTCCAGATTTAGCAAGGTTCCATTTTGTGTCTGCTACATAAAGGTAACTAACAAACACTTCCAAACAACCATTTTTGGAAAGCTAACTTACACAGTCAGCCAATGAAAAACAGATAATGTGAAATAGAGCTTTGACACATGGATAAAATACCTGATGAGAAACCTCTGCTCTTACGGATTCTAGATAATTCTGGTCGGTTGGGTATAGCGCACACGCAAACATAAAATCCTGCCAAATCTACAAGGGAAAGGAAAGATTTAAAAAAAACTGTCAGCAAGTTACTTTACATAGTTTAAAAATATACGGCTATTGGGATGCACAATCCTTTGTTCAGACAGAAACCAATTCACATTCACCATGGGGCTCAAGTATGTGCATATTCCACTGTGGTTATCCTCGATATCAGGGTTAGAAAATATTTACCCTTAGGAATCAGATCCTGACAGCCTACTTTGAGGAGCAGGACAGAATAATGAGAAACATGAAATGGAGCGATTTGCAGCTGAACAGAACAATTTCATATTCATTAACTATTTTGCGGGTGTAACACCAAATCCCCATTATTTAATTGAGAAGAGGCAATAATTCTTCTAATGTGGTACTGAGCACACTTAGTGTACTTGTTAAGAAAACACCTCCATACAAAATGATCTCTAAACCAGCAAATCTTACCCAGTAAGAGGGGCAGAAACAAACTAGATGCTCTAAAAACACAATGAACTTTCTCTTCAAAGAAAGATCAAGTAGCTGCTGCCAGAGAACAGCAAGCCTTTCAATCCAAGAACAATAAACTCCATTTGTACCTTGCAGGAGAATTACAAAAAGGGGAAAAGAAGCCAAATGAGATGGATAAGATTTCTTGTTTACCTGCTTTGTTTTTTAAATTGGAGTAACCTTGAGGTTCCTTCCAGTCTATCTCAAATGTTAATGAAAAGACCTCTAGAAGGAGCACCTTAACCCAAAGGAGTCTGTAGGAGACTCCAGTTTTCTGAATGCCGTGCTACATAGAGAGAGACCAGCTCCTCATACAAATTGCATTTTCATTGCAGTGAGAATATGCTTTTCCATGGCTCTTTTCAGCACACATTCCCTAAGGAAACTGAAGATAAAGAATAGGACTGTGGGGGATAATAGAGCCATTAATAATTGTTACAGTCAACTAACACTGTACAGAAAAAGCAAAGCTATTTCTGCGGAATCTCTCATAATCCTTTAGTGACTGTTGGTGTCAAAACTCTCTATTGAAAGCAACTTTTTCTCACTATTTCCCTCAGTGAGCTATCACTGGTTTTCCTTAAGCACAGTTTGACTCCAATGCACTTTCAAGCCTTTGCAAGACCATCAGAAGAAACAAAACCAAAAACCTCCCCCACTGCCTCCTCCAGAACAAGGGTCTGATTTTCTGCATTTACTTGCTATTTTGGCTGTTAAATAGGATCTAAATCTTCCACTGAGCAGACACAGACACAGATCTAAGTGGCCTACTTAAGGTGCCTAGTGTCAAAAATTGAAGAACTGTAAGTGCTCAGAAGCCTTGAAAATCAGGACACTCATTCAGATGACTAAAATAGATGTAACTTTTTTTTTTTTTTTTTTCCCAAGCACACACACCTGAAAGCTGCAAGGTATGAATTCTGTTTTCCTGCTTCTTATGGTGTAGAGTAAGGCCAAACACACTTCCCAGGATTTTTAACACCAGATGCAACTTGGCCTTCATTCATCTAGTCAGTATTTCATCAAAACTTATTAATACATGCCTCCAAGCTTATATAATCAATGGTACTCATCTAGGATTAGTGATTGCAGCAGGTGTTCACCTTACAGCTACATTTATATTCAATTATAGCTTGTTCAAAATGGTCCCTTGGACAGTTCCTTCCATGTTTGTCTTTGGGCCAAATGAAAAGCTTGAACCAAAAACACCCAAACCTTTCCAGTTATTGCTAAAAAGAAGTAAACACTTTTAAAAGAAATAAAATCCATTTCCACAACTGAGAAAAGCATAGCTACCTTCTACCTAATGGCAACCTGCTACGATAAAGTCTCCAAAATAGCACTTCCAGATTCAACAGCCAGCCACTGTAATCAGAAACCATTCAAATTATAAAGAAATTAAAGAACCCCAACTAGCCAACTAAAAAATCAGGTTAATCTGACCTCTCGTGTTGATACTCTACAACATCCTTTGGAAAGATGGTTAGAACTTATGTATTAATTATCTTTTTTTGATTTTCATTCACAAGTGCTTGTCAGTTTTTAAGTAAGTATTCCTGTTTATTGTTTTTACCATTATTCCTATTTCATCACAAATATCGTAAAATTCATCTTGTTCATACACTCCTCCTCCCCAAACCCGAAGGGCATTCATGTTAGCATCTGCTGCAGACTTCAAGAGTAGCCTTAGTCTGTCAAACACAAAAAGGAGATACAAAAGTTTTGTGAAACTGTATTACTTAAAGAGTTTCTAAGGTTATACAAAAAACAAAGAAACCAATGCCCCTACCAAAAAACCCCTAATCTAAATAATTAGCAGGCAATCGAAGGCTTGTAAGTCTACTAGAAAGTATCAAATACCCTGGTTTCTAAACCTGCATGTCCAGAGAGCTCTCAAAAAGCAATTTTTTGTGCAAAGTTGCTTGCTCCTGTTAACACTTATGAACTAGACGGAGTGACACAGGTGTAAGTGCTTTTACAGAAGTATTGGCAGGACCAGATTTAGAAATAGTGTTTTATTAATCATGTTGGTCTTTTCTCCTCTGATATTACTTGCTTTGTATGTCAATTACTGGAATTCACATTCTCTTTAAACACAACCAGGAATGTATATTCTCCTCCTGAGTTCCATAATGCATACCGAGAATGGGGGAGTAAGAGGGCGAGAAAGACGGAGACTAGGAATCTCATTTTAAGGGTTTTAGGCTCCAGTCATTTTTTCTTAATCATACTGGCAGCCTCTAAATTGCATGAGAATGCACACTGCAGCATGCCCTGTTGTCCTGGTTCCTCAACAACCCAGAGCAAAGCTTAGTGCAAGTACAGTACAGCCCCCACCCCACCTGCATCTCTGGGGTGCTGTGCATTGAAATCCAAGCAGCCTAGATGAGATTGGAAAAGGGGAGAGGCTACAATGCACCTATGTAACCCTGCATGACATGGATGAAGTGCACATCCTTGGGCTACCAACGGATGTGTCCAGACAATAAGGTCAAAAAGCCTGAGGACTGTCCCTAAAAATACCCAAAGGGCCAGTAACTATGAACTGCAATCACCTTCCCACCAGTAATTGCAACTATGTGCCTTGAACATCACTCAAATCTGGTCATGCTAATTAAGCCCCAATTCTGAAGCCTCCAACCCACAACAATTAACGTTCTACCTTGGAAATTTTACCCACTAAAGCCAGCCTTTGTTAAAGGGTGTAGAGAGAATCAGGAGGAGGAAAACATGATCCTTTATTCTTAGAGAACATCAAATGTGGCTTACGTGTCATAGGTCACTTTGTCCTGGAAAGAATCTGCTGGAATCCAGTTTGAGCCCTTAATAAAAATGGGTAGGCCATTGATTCTGAAGTAGAAACTCAGACCTGGTGAGCCAGGAATAGGCTCCTGAACAAGTTCTACTGTCCGAAAATAAACCTGTGAAGACATGAAACTTAGATTTAAAGCTGACAAAAAAGGAATTAAAACAACATAAATTTAAAAAAAAAACTACAAAAGGGATTGAACCAAACAATAGAATTTGTCAAGGAGTCAAACGACATGGTCTCATGTCTAAATTCCTCCTTACATAAAAGACACTGTGGGTCAATAGAACAGCACTAGAAAGAGTTCTTTCAATAAGCCTGTTCACTTTTTAAAGTTGCTATTGTATTAAGAGAGAGCAAGAGAAAGCATAAGAAACTGTACATGCGCACACAAGGATGTAAGGGAGAGAGAAATGAAGTTTGGTTGTTGCAGAATTCAGTCAAAAGTCTAGCTGAAGGCCAGAAAGAGGAATAAAGTTGTTGCACCAGACCAAAACCACTATGTAATCTGCAATTTTCTCTACCAGAAGAATGCAGTAGCTCAGTTTTAAGTCCTGTCCCTGAATCCGAATGCCCAGCATCAGATTCATGCAGTACAAGCAAGATCTTCTTTTACTGCTCTGAAATGATACCTTTTTAAAGGTGTAACACTTACACAGAAAAAAATACCCACGCAAGCACAAATGCCAGTGTGCAAGTGAAGGGGCCCCTGGCCATCACAGCTGTGTTGGAACAGCATGATCAGCAATAATGGTTCAGAGAGACCAGTTCAGCTAACTAAACACTTACTCAGAGTAAAGTATTAAAGATAAAGCACATCTCAAGCAGAAGCAGAGGCCAAATTTCTACAGCTAGTTTTTTTGTTGGCCTAATATATGGTATTGTAAGGCTGAAATAAGAAAACATTCCTTTTTGCTGTTGCAGGTGGAATTAAAGCTTTCAGGAAATCATTGCAGACATTTTCTGGGACTTCACTACAAGCAACAATGCAGCTCTGAGGAGTATCCTAACTGCATTGACACAAACAGCCATGAGGGAGCAGTTAATGCACTGCAACAGCATTGACCCATTATTTGTACAGGTGCCTTCCCCACCTGTCCTATCAGCTCCTGCACAGCTCCAACTCTTCCAGAAAACAGCTCTTTCAGGGAGACTTCAAGCCTGTTCTGCATCCTTGTTCCAGTTCAACTTCTTTAAGTCAGAAAGAAAACACTTTTTCTTTCTTGTACCCACTGCTCATTATCATAGGGAAAAAAGTGGAAAATTAAATAAAGAGAAGGAAAGCTAATAGTAAATTTTAGCCAAAACAGGTTTGGGTCAGGAGAGCAGGAACCTAATTTTTTCTAAACTACTCCTAAGATAGCAACCACTCCTCTCTCAGATGACTATCTGCTTTACCTTTTCAAAAGGTCAGCTTGTAGAGGACAGCCTGTTCTCTCTGCCACAAGCTTTAGCTGAGGCAAGTATCTGTCAGTAAATCAGGCTAAAATTAACCTAGTTAAGTACAAATGATACACCTGTCTTTAAAACAAAATGCAATTCTTTATTTCACGCACCAGACATGGCAGCAGTTCGAGAGGGAAATGATTAATGCCACTATGGGACTGCATTTTCTGAACGTTCAGCTTATAAAAAAATCACACATATAGAGAGAAAACTATTTCTAGAGGTAGGGAAGAAAAAGATGATGATCACCACTTTTTGCTTCCTTCTTGGTGCTTCTCAGTTAACTCGACAATTATTAACCAAATACCTGGATACAGACAATGCATGTGACAAACCAGATGCTTTAGTGGAGGTCACAGATCACTGAGCTCAACCTAAACAGCTCTGCATCACGAGCGTGACCATTCCTAGAATTTTGCAGACTTAGTTTAACCTGAGAAGTTGAATTTAAATAATAACCCATGTTTCGTACAACTTTCACAGTTATTCTAACTCCTGAAGGCTACAAGAGAAAAACTACAGTATGAGTACTGCACTAGCAAAAAAGTCCTGACCTTCAGACAGTGAATTCAATTATTTGGAGAAAAACTTCTCAGTCTCCACTGCGGCTCTTTTTTTATGGCACAAAGTGGAATGGGACTCGCAGTCGGAGCTGCCAAAGTATTCGGGATGTCATCTTAATGCATGTCATCAGGCAGGTTGGGACTGTCTCAAAGTGCATTTGTAATGCAGTAATTATATTACTAACAGGAGTTATGTGATGCTCAAGGAGTTATGCTCAAGTGGAACTCATGCAACTGGCCAAACCCAAGGCAATCTGAGAGGCTGAAACACTCAGCCAGGACCACCCAGACAGCAGGAGCAAGAGTAAAAGCTCCTTAGCCTCAGCCCACATTCCCAGGCCTTCAAGATTCATTGCAACTCCATTGTTCCCCCAGTGCAACTCCACTGTTCCTCCAGCTGGTAACAGCACATCTTCCTGTTCCTACTACAGCTTCCTTCTGCCTTGGGGGGTAAACGAAGGGCAGTGCAGAACAGCATCTGGCATGCCTGGCTATGTGCCCTTTTGGCTACCCAGACCTCAGCCACTGATAGAGCTTGCTGCCTGAGGGCTGAACATTTCTCTCAGTCTCAGGGCATGCACAAGAGGCTCTCTAGCCACCACAGACCAATCATCTGGTTCTGGGCATAATTATGAAACAGATATCTGTCTTTTTAAGGCACATACAAAGGCGTTGTACACAGTTAAGTGACCTGTGGATCACATTTGGCATTCCCATACTCAGCAGTAGGAAAAGTAATAAGGATGAAGATGCCTAGAGCTGAAAGAGTATCATTGAACAACCCAGCGACCTAACACATTAGCATGCAGCATGAAAGTAGTGTGAAAACTACAAAGGCAGAAAGAAAGACTTCTGAAAGTCATGCTAAAATGCCTCGGGGGGGAAAGAGAGTGTAAAGGCATGGAGGGAAAGACAGCTAGAAACTGAGTTCTTGAAATGAAAAAAACAGCCTTAGAAAACAAAAAACTCTAAGTACAGTGCTGCAGAAATGAGCATACAGAAAGATGGGGAAATAGAACTGAAAAGCAAACAAATGCTTCATGGGGCAATGAAAGAGGTAATAAATTCCTTGATGTGGGAATGGAAAGAAATAAGCAACTTATCAGACCCTCCAACAAGAAAACCAGTGTCACTGTGAGATACGACCTTGTTTCACATTATCCTGAGAAACAAGCTCTAGAACAAACTATTCAAATGGAAAAATAAACCAAAACCAAACCACATCCCATCCTGGATGTTGGCTTTTATTCTGCTTTGGTTTTTCTGCCACTCTGAACAGGAATGAATAAGTACTTCTCTGAGCCAGAGATTCCCAGCACTGCTGGCTAGAGCTCTATAGAGCTCCTGCAAATGCATACTGGAAGGCCACCCAGAACTATTCCCAAAGGATTAGTCAGTGTTCTGAGGACTGCTCTAGCATGTCAGAACCCAGAAAGTAGTTCCAGCTAGGAGTAGCCAAATCTGACATAACATCAAGCTGTGCTTTCTCACATGTACAGTTTTCATGCTTCAGTTTTCTCCTGCCCAAAGTTAAGTAGATACTCATATGGACACAAACCACTTGTGAAATGTGGTTTTCTGGGGGGGAAAAAAGTAGTGGAAGTAGGAAATTTATTCCTCCTGAACACAGGCAGTACAACATGGACAGTAGAACTGACAACAAAACAACTTTCAGGAACATTAATCCCTGATTGCGTCTCCTGGACTACTCAAAGTTCTTATTAAACTATATGAATATTGCTGTTCAGTCCTGCTAACATGAGGGAAAATTATGCTACAACATGAAAAAACTGCCTACAGAGCCTTTTCCACTCATACAGCTCTGAATGGGGGGTGATGGCATGTGTGTGCATGTGTGTCTGTTGGAATCTAAGACAGATTCACAAAACACAGGAAGGATGACCAGACTTTATACTGTAAGCTGCAAAGGCGTCACATGCTGGTTAATTCACAATGCCCACTATGTGGTATCTTTGCCTTTTTCCCCCCCTCTTTTCCCTTCAGGAGAAAAAACTAAGAGGCTTCTTTTGTAGATCCCATAGAAGTCCCTATGATCATATGCCACAGAGCTCTATGAAATATTCTGACACAAGCACACAAATGGAAATTATTAGATTTCCTATCACTGTGCAGTTTTCACACAGTAATAACAGAATTTTTCTTTCTAGAGGCTTTATAGTCGTATTTCCTACAACCAGTTTTTCCAAGCAGAATATGCTGTGTTTGCTTGGTATGGGTTTTTAAATTGTTTCAAAATTACAACACTAAAAATAGCAAAGAAGTATTATTATTATGACTTCATAAACTATGGGCTAGTCCTATAAAGACTACAATACCAGAAGCTACTAGCTTTTCCTAAGTTTTATCCACACGAACAAATGTTACAGCAAATAGCAGTTTACATGGCTGGTTACCAGATTAGTTTTTAGTAAAGCAATGCACACCAGAAACATCTAATAAATGCATACATTTATGTGGTTGTTTCCACATGTTCATGGCATAAGAAGGCCAGTCTAATCTCTATAACATATTTTTCTTTTTAATGGACAATTGGAAATTACCTCTTCTATGCTTCTTAGTGAAACCAAACAGATCATTAAAAAGCCAGTGTGTTAGAGGAACCCTTATGCAAAAATCCCCACATATTACTTTTATGGTCATATTTAAGACCTTACCTTTTCTTAAGCTTGAAGTACATCCACCACATTTTAATAAACAAATGTAGGTTAGGTTTTTAGGAATGTGTCTATCCCGTAAGTTTTTACAAACTGAATTAGCAAGAAAAATATAAGTACTAAACCTTTGCATGATCTTATAGAAATCTAAAAGAGGTTTTCAGTGCATGATACAAAACCAAGAGCATGGTATACCGAATTCAGAAGTGCTGTTTTCATAAGCTAAAAAACTTAAGTAAACATTTTTTCTCTTCTGAGGTTTCTGGTTAACTGTCAGCCATCTCGCAGCCACAATGTAAGTAAAGGCATCCATACAAGCTAAGACTACCAGAAAACAGGCAGCCATCCACTGTGACATTAAAAAAACTCATCTCACATTAGCATTTTCATATGCATATTACAACTCAGCAAAACACTTAAAAGCTCTAGACACCTGCTATGCAGAGCAGATGTCCTAACACTAACAGTGCTATGTCAGATGGAGTTAAACTTTAGGGCTCACCTTTGAAAACTTCTCAATCTGGCATCCTGCCTCCATCATAAAAGTTGTTGTCATGTTGTACCCAGTTTGCCTTCCATGTCCATTTGGCCACCAAGCCTCCACTGCAGCACTCTTGAACATACAAGAGAGAAAGTCTGAGCAACATGTATAACAAGAAGTATCAAATGCACCTGGGGCTCAGATAGCTTGGAGAGAATTACCACAAGCCTAATGAGGTTTTGTGCTTCAGCTGAGATAGGCTAATGCTCTCCACAGCTGCAGCTCGGAGGTGAAAACCATTCACAGAGAGAAGTGTGATTTCTTCTGCCGAAGTTCAGGCTAGCACTTCATCTTGTGCCCACAACAGGCCATGAGCACTCCTGGACATGCATGCACACGTCTAGCTGCTACTCCTCAGCTGAGGTACACTGACACAGTATTCCTCCAAACCCCAAATACCCGTGTCAGGAGCAGCCACTGTTCACTGAGCTCTGTATCATACACCTCCTCTCATCGATCCTTTTATCTATCCCACGCGATATTCAATACACAGCAGTAACACTTTTCAACTGTGACTCTCATAATATGTGACCACACTGACTGCTTCACTTATGCCAAGCTTTCAAGTCAAATTCTTTCATTCATTCAGTGGTTTTTTGCTTCGCTTCTCTACGCTTCCTAATCACATCATTAGTACTCCTTAATTTTTACAAACATGAAATACAATCTCTAAGATGACAGAATATTTATCTTCACGCTAGCAGCCTACTTCTGCCACTCATTCCTGTTGCCAGCGTTTGCCAGCTGAGTTCATCACACAAAAACTGTGGAAAGAAAGCAACAATACATGCAACCAAACAATGGAGGGATCAGCACAGAATATAGACATACAAGGAGTGCCTCAGTCTTTTCAAACAAACTGAGGCCAGAAAGCAGCCCAGCAGTATGTTTTGCTGTAGCTATACTCGGACACAACCATCAATATATCATGACTGTATCTTTCAGCTTCTCCGATGAAGAATTATCACAACTGCTTGTGAGGACGTACTGATCTCTGCTGCACGGATGCAAACGGAAGCACCGACTCTGCGTGTGCCTCAACGACAAGGGAGCGTTCACAGCTGCCTGCAACGACTGCATGTCTCATTGGCCACTAATGATGTCACCCCTCTGCTCACCACTAGCTGATAAGCAAAATGTCATGTTGGCAGCACAGCACTTTGCGTGGCAACCGCAGGAAGGCTGATACGCATCTCGGCGATACGCACCACTCGAACACCTACTGACTCCACAACGTAATCTGCAATAAGCTCTCAACTAGAAACAAATTTCTGGCGAGGTCTCAGTATCTAACGCACCATACAAGTCTGTTTACAGAGGAAGGGCTCGGTTAGCCTCATCAATACATGAGAACAAATTTCAGGGCTTCTCATAAAATCAACTGATGTGAATTCATGCAGCAAAGCCTTTTGTGCACAAAAAATAATGAAACACTGCTGCCTCTGCTCTGAAGGAAGTGCTTCCTTCCATACTTGCAGTTGCACTGTATTAACAGATCTCTTCTGAAGCTGGGGGTGGAAAAACTAAATAAGCAAAAATAATTTTGGAAGTTTTACTTTGCAGTGCCTGTTTAACATAATCCATTAAAAGGCTAAGAAGCGACTGAAGGTTGTTTTACGTGAAACTGGGTATTGATAATTGCTCATGTAGCTTGCATGTCAGTTGACAACAGTAACAAAACCTGTCTGTTTCTATGCTTCTGTGTCAAAATAAAACAAAGCACATAAGTACACAAGTCACAGAGTGTGCATACTGGAGCATAAACACCTTGCTTGCCTTCTCTCCCTGCAAAAAACTCAGGACAAGTGAACGCAAGAACACACACAGACAATACAGTCAAACTGGGAAAACAGATGCAGTGTTACACAGCAATGCAGAAAATCAGCAGAGCCAGTAAAATACAGAAGAGCTTGAAGGCAGACCCTCTAATGCTATTAACTGCCAGTACTGTCAGAAGCCCCAGATTCCTGCTCACAGCACATCACCCACCCACAAATGTGTGTCTTGCGGTAGTGAAGTTCCCGTGGACTCACCGGCTGGGACTCCTACTCTGTTCACAGGCTGGAGCCTGATTTTTTAATTGAGCTCACCCCTCATTAGAGCACCTTCTACCACTCAGAAATTCCTCCTGAGATTTGCCTATCTCAGGAGGAATTTTTGAAAGGACTACAAGCGATTGTAAGGAGCATTACTCCACAAAATTTCCTTTTGCTTTTATTTACCTGAAAGAGTATCTACTGAGAGGTTTGAGGAATGTTTCCTCTCTCACATGAGAGAATCAAATGTATTGTAGTATATTCCAGCATATACTTGCTGCCAGTGAAGTGACATAGGGTATCCAAAGGTTATTTATCTAGGTAAATCAAAAAAGGTCATTTAACAGTGATTATGTGATCTTTTTCTAAGGCTTCATCACCTTTTTGGCAGTGAGCTACATAGCTCCACAGACATCAGATTTTAGAAAGGAAAAGAACTGTTCTTCTACCCTGTAAGGGATACAGAACTGTTGTTAAAAGTCAGGAATGCAGTAAGGAATGGGAGGAAGGCCTAAAACTGGCATGGAGACAGAAAGTCACACTGGAAACCGGGGGAAGCATTTTGCAAACTAGCTTTCCACACACACCTCCTTACCTTGTTGATGTTTACAAGCAGCACAATGCTGCCTTCTCCAGGTTGAAGCTTCACACTGAACGTTTGCTGCGTTTGTAACTTGGGAATGTTCACAGTCACAAGACCTGCAATTGGCTTGGAGCTGACTACATCAAAAATAGACTCGACTTCAAGATACCACTGCTGAGCACTCTTTACTAAGTGAAGAAGGAGAAAAAAAATGGGAATTTGAGAATAATGTTTATATACCTATTAGTTAACGTGATCTTTCATTAAAGAAAAAATTCAAACACCTAAGATTAAATGTAACAATTTTCAGGCTGCATCTGAACCAGCCTACATGATTAATCTGCTTATTTAGTGCATTTGACATCTGAGTCCAATGGAAGAGAAGAATGCAATATGATTTATGTTTCTTAACTATTTTTTTTTAATTCAGAAGCCATCCATGCTTTTTTTTTCAGAGTTCTGTACAAAAGTCAGAGACCTTGACACCAGTCACTTCATTAGGAAGGAATTTTTTCCCACCAACTCCCATAGACATTGTATTTGCTTTTAGTCAGCACTCATATGAACATGGTACTCTTTGGGAAAGATTGTAATCACTTGCCAGTACAATCACTTTTGTCAATGAAACAAAAACAGCATTAACAGAAAACGAGCTGAATTCATCCCAGACTCACTGGACAAAATGAATGGAGCTATGCTGGGGATGAATTGGGCCCACTGTGTCTAGACTTGACAGGCTATATCTTTACATCCCTTCTTCCACCCATGTGTCCTGAAAGAAACAAGTTAATGACTTCCCTGAGATCCCTCTGAAGTTACCACAGAGCATGCTCTCTTTTACAGAGCTTACTGAATAAGGAGAGCCAGGGTCAAGGGTACTCAAGATCTATGTGTAAATTTCCCACTAACTTCAGCAATTGAATTGCCTAGCTCCTAACAGCCTGGCTAATCCTACACTTCAAAAATTACGGATTAACATATAAGCAAAAGCAAACAAAACAGAAAACAAGGAGAACTAGAACTAAGACACATTTTGTATACCCAAACTACTAATAACTTACTTGCTCTTTTCATTTATACAATCTAGTTCTCCTTCCTCCACAAGAGAAAGGGAGCTCACTCCTAAAAACAAAGAACTGCATTCAGCCCTGGTGTGATTTTCACTGTCCTTCATAGAATGAAGAGCAATGATTGAGTTCCCAAGTTTATATTACACCCAGCATTACCCAGTGAAGACCAATTTTCTAAAACGTGGAAAAGATTAAAAAGTACCCACCTTACAAGAGTCCAAAATTACAGTGCATTTTTTCCTCCCTTACAAAAGCATATAGATTCCAACCCATTCCTAACTGCATGAACTGCTGGGTCTAGGCAGCGAAACCAAGAAAATTAATCTTTTACAGACTCAGTGGTCAAAAGGCTATGACACTAAATCCAATGAACAATAAAAGTACATTTGCAGCTTAAATTCAGGCTGTTATTTACTCTTTCAAACATGATTATGTTTGAATACAAGTAAGCTCTTGCTCTGGTTCCAAGCCACTCTCTGCTGAATGAAAGAGGTTTGCTCCCTCCACTTATCCAGAGAGCAAGACTTTACCTACTAGAAGGTGGAGTCGTGGGAATGTGGGAGGGACCAGAAAAGATTTTTACTGTAACTAAACTTGAGAAAGCACACAGTCCGTGCTGGGGCTTTCCATGGAAATTCCAGTCACATTAATTCCAGCTAAGACCTGCAGCTATTTCAGGACGCCTTAAAAGCAGCCATGGAGTGATGTCTTCCTCTTTTATTCAGACACAACCAATCTATTCCCAAGGGCCAAAATTCACCCCAGTGCAGAGGACCCACGTGCTAGCCTTTACTCCATTCTGCTCAACAGGCAGTAAAAAAAAAAGCACGTGGGTGGTCTACAATGGGGCATATCACCATTTGCAGAAAGTTTCAAGGGAAAATTAACTACTTTTGCACAGCTGCAATGATCTTCAGGACAAAGGAGAGGAAAATCAGAGACCACTGTAAGAGAGGAAACCGGTTTGGTAAGTTAGGTAGCAAGAATGCAGGAGGTTATCCTCTCCAACTGCAGCTTTAACAATTATCCTTGCATAGCTCGACTGCTTTTCTCTCTCAGACTCCATGTTGTGTCCTGAAAACTCAGCACTCTTCCAACTCTGCTCACTGTGCATTTGTCCTTCCAACACAAAACCGAATTCCCATAGCAGCTCTGGCTTTGTTTTAAATGAAAGCGAGACAAAAGTGAGACATATTTACAGGGAGTCTTGATGAAAACACATGCCAACAGAAAGGAAATTTTTAAAAACCAGAAAACAGGTATCAGTCTCAATTATACTATATTTATTTCTGCAGTTATTCAGGGACTTTAAGCAAAAAGAGCTTCTGAATTCTAACACTTTTAAGAGTTAACAATTATTGTTTGTACTTATGTACTGTTAAATTCCTAATAAAGGTGTGCTGCGGAAAGAACTACACACAAAGTCACAAAAAAGCCCATAGAACATTTCCTAAACTGACAGTTAATTTGGCTTAACAAATGGTTTGTATTCTAAAGGTGAAACCAATAAAAAGAAGAAACAATAGTCTTACCAAAGAAAGGAGCGATAGAAAAGTAAATCAGGTGATAATGGTTATAGGCTTCAATCCTAACATCTTTCCAGATTCCTTGAGTGGGGAAAGAAGGGCCCCAATCCCAACTAAATGAACACTGCTCCTGGAAAACAGAACGATTATGTTACAACTGCCTGTTTTTCACACAGACATTGATCCTGTGCCAGAAATGAAAGACATTTGCTATCTGTGAATAAAATATTGACATGCACTGAAAGAATTTTTCCAGCTTCCATAAATTCAGAAGAGCCTACAGTATTTTTTTTTTTTTTTTGACTTCTCAACCAGAACTTTGCTGCTACTACCTGCATTATATAAAACTAAATTTTGTATTAGACATCCACGTACGGAGAAGTTTTGTTTTACCGGAAGAGCAAAACAACACTTAACATGCCACTTAAAAAAAAGCCAAAACCCCCCCAAACAGTAAAGATCAAAAAAACAATCCAGGAGATTACGCTCAATTCAGCTGTAAATTATCTTAGTTTGTAATGTCAATATTTAATTGTATACCTAAAAGACAAACTAAGCAGAAAACTGACAGTTAGGAATGTTACAGCATTCTAGAAGAACTGTACCAAATTAAAAATCATATATGAAATAGTTTATCTTCTTTTTTTAGTTTTAACAGCACAGAGTAGTACAAGGAAAGAAATGGATACGTGTATTTGTGTAGTTCAGTCATGTTCACTGTTTCTCCCCTTTTTATGGTTCTCTTATACAAAAACAAAGGGAACAAAAACATGGTTGAGAAGAAGCTTAGTTCTGGTACTAACATCAGAATAACTGTCAGAATTATAAAATTCCGGTCAGGCAGAGAAGTACGTACACTAATTTCCATTTAGCTGTTTTCAAACCTGGTCAGACCTCTACTTAACAAATCCCTTGACAACATCTATTCAGCTGCCCTCCAAGTTTCACACAGCCCCAGCCCCCAAAGCAAATACAATAGGTCTCCTAAAGTCTTGTACAGTGACACACAGTTCTAAATTTAGAGACTAATAACTTACAGCCGAGGCATACTAATTTGGGCAAACCACATTGCACAAGCCTGGCCTCTCCCTTGCGTTGCCAGTCAGCCTCCCTGTCTATCAAATTGCAAAAGAGCCTTCCAGGAAACAAACACTGCACCTATTTCGAACACAAAACCAGGGATAACATATTCTTAGAAAACATCTCCAATTGAAAGTCATTCTCCCTTTGTAAAAAAATAAACAAATGAATCACTGACAGATTGGCAGGTTTCACTAAAAACACTGCCGAGACTGCTATCAGAAACAGTCACGAGAACAATACGCCTGTATCACCGGAGCACATTAGCAGCGACACGTTTGTGTTCTGCCACAAACTCCCACTCAGATTTAGATAGGCTGACTGCACTTAATATTGCACCTGAAATGTGTAAACAGCTCTCCATTACTTTCAGATGGGAAGCAGCCAGCGTATAGCAGTGTCCTTGTATGTCTGTTTACTTTTAAATGTGATGTAGCTGCTGTTGCTGTCATATACTCAGAACTCAAAATGCTTCTGGAAATTTCTGGAGCAGGTTCCAAGTACAGTCAAAAAATTCATTTGAGGAAAAAGCACTAGGGTATTTTCTTACAAGTTTAAAGGTGTAGTTCAGTGAAGCATAAAAGTCTCTTCTGCTTCATTCCAAGTCTCTTTTGCTCTATAGATAAGAATACAGCTGAGTAAGTGCCTTATTCCTTCCAAGCCTCTCCTTGTACTGATTTCTCAGAAACACAGTGGGCTCAGAAGAACTAATAAACTTTCTAAAATGTAGAGAAAATAAAAGTAGCAGCAAGCAGAAATAAAAACAGCATCTAAATCCTACAGGATCTTTCTGGGATAACATGGAGTCCATGTTTACATTAATAAATTTTAAAGGAAAGTATATCCAGCTTTAAATTTACATGATCCTAGTCATTTTTTGAGACTCTAGAGGGACTTTATTAGAAAGTTTGAAAATAATTAACAAGAAAGGCATTTAAGTGGGGAAAAATGTACAACACCCAAAAAAGGGAAATTAGAAAATAAGACCACCTAGACATTGCCTCAATCTGCTGCAAAGCTATCAGAAATACATGAGATGCTTGCTACTCAAACGATAGTTCGTCGAGTCAAGTTTTAACAGTAAAGTTAAAAGTTTCTGAGTTTCATTCATTTATATTACTCTGTTTTTTCATTGAATATGTACATATAAGTCACACCTCACAACACTAATGAGAACAGGTCCCCTATTAGATAACACTTCTTGGGACATGCCAGAGCTGCCCAGTATAAATAGCACAGCACATGAGCAACAGCAAACACTCACAAAGCTGATTTTTACAGCCTTGGCAATACACACTGGCATTTGCAACAGAGAACTCTATTGTCAGCATACACTGCTAAACCCACCCAGTGGATCAAAATGTAATGATTACACATTTCCCAATGCTGTCCTGCCCTCTTAGTAGCAAGTCTCCTTGCTGACTCTGAGAAAAACAGCCTTTTAAACATTCTTATCACTTAGATATGAAGTCTGGCCTTCTCATGCCCCTCATATTGTCAACATACAAGGTTACAGGTTTCTAGGGGAATGGGAGAAGGAAGCTGCAATTAAAAATATGCCCTACTTATAAAACAACATTACAGGCTTCAGAATACAACTGTAAGGACAGCTTGTGGTGCATTCCTCTTTCCCAGCCTGAAGGCACAGACAGACAACTCTGCCCCTACCTTTCTGATGAAATTAACATGGCACTCTCCTTTCTGCACAGGTGGAGGGCACGCCGGAGGGATGCTGTGTGCCTTGTGACATCTGCTCTGCTCTGCTGCGTAGGAAATGGCTGACAAGAAACGGACTTCAACAAAATTGACCTCCTGGATCACACGGGTAATATCAAAGCTCTAGGACAAAACACAGAACAAAACCATTACAGCGCTGACATTTATAGGTGAGATTTATAATCATTATTACATGGGGATTTTAATACCATACATGTATTATTCAAAAGCTTTTGACATACAGTCTCAGTGTGCTCTGGTTTTGAAGGAAAATAAAAGCTACTTTGTAAACTGAAAAAAAGAAAATACACAGGAATGCAGAGATAGAAGATGTTTCTGGACAAACCACTTTCCTCACACCAAACTCTCGTTGCGGGCTACAGCACTCTGCTTGCACGCAGAAGTGCTTGAAGGACAAGGACAGCAAGAGAATCTTTACCCTCCTTTCTCATCCAGAACTCATGTGCATCTTTGAGAAAACACCTTATTGCAACTCTCAGAAAGCTGTTCCATGCAGGACTGCTTCCAGCTCACACTGCGCTGCCAGCTCATCCACCACAAGGCACTGAGCTGCCTTGTCCATGAATGCTGCAAAGCTGTAGTTCATTCCCCAAAACGAAATGAGCTGCATTCTCATCCTTCAAATGTACAGACATGCGTTATCTCTGCCTGCTCCAAATGAAGCATTTGGGGGCTTCCTCATCAGGTCACAAAATCCCCTTCAGTGTGGCTAAAGAAAATGAGAAATGTTCCATTTCAGAATTACCCTGTGCTATCAAGACAATATGGTTCCAATGGCTAATACCCATTTATTCCTCAGAGTGCACATTTGTGAAAAACCAAGTCTTGGCAATTTTTTCTAATTTGGGAGCAGCCCAGCTAGAATCACTTATTTCTGTAGCATACAGCAGGAAATTAGAAAGCAAATAGCATTCCCCAATCCAGAGCCTTCAGAGAGTCCTTCCTGCAGATGTTGTTGCCATGTGGAACAGGTGAACAAGGCACTAGCTGGGTCACAGTAACCTTGGACTCAATTTAATGCAGTACACTCTGGTTTTACAATGAAGGCCATTTCATGAATTGTTACAATCTGATACAAAATGAAGTTGCAGAAATATGGAGAAAATAATACCACTTCCTAACTTTACACAGCCTGCTACTGACAAACCTTTAGACACTCTCCAAGCAGCAAATAACTACAATTTCATAAAAGCTCTAAGAAATTTTTGATTTCACAGATGGTAAAACTAAGTCAAAGAGAAACTAAGCAGTTTGTCCTAGGTCACACAGAGCCAGGTGGAAGAATGTCTTATGTCTCAGTGCAGTGCCTCTGCAATAAAACCTGCCAGAATGGTAAATGCTGAGATATGGAGACACCAGAGTTCATTTGCAATTCAGTTATTCCACTATCATTCCTCCTTTTACTCTTCAGATTTTTTTATTCTTTTAAGATAAAAGCAAGGATTGATCCTTATGTTAATACCACAATAATTTTGTATTTTAAAGCTATAAAATTAGTTTGAATAGTTTTGGCTTTCTCAAGATCATTCCATAATGAATACTCTCATGCTGACATAAGTGAAGCTCAAAAATGCAAGACAACGTTATCCAAAGTACTATACTATATTAAAAATAAAGCTCTTTAAAAACCAAAAGCATGAAAACACTTACACAGGCTTTATAACACGTGCATTTTCATTGCAGTATTGACATGTAAACCATTCTAATGCCAATTAGTAAGCAGATTTACAGCTAATAAAACAGATTTAAGCTTACGTTTTCTTGGAGCTGGGACAGATCCCAAGAAGCAAGACATATTATTAGCTGAATTGATCCTCTTGCATCAGTTCTCTCATTTAGGACAAGGCACATTCTCTAGGTATGACCCTGCTGCTAGTGAAAAGGTAAGTACACTTCCCTTTCTAACATTTACCTGATTACACATGCAGTCCTCAGGTCAACACTTTCTGCATCCAAGCACCCACTTTTATGGGTACTTGAATGCACTGAAGTGCTTCAGAACAAAAGGGCTCTGAAGAAAACACAGAAGCACCTTCACAAATAAACACATCACTTACATATCTGTTGAACATGTTGTCTGTTCTCCCGAGAGTGACATTGTTGAGCAGGATCTGTGCTACTGTATCTACTCCCTCGAAAACCAAATTCACTTTCTGCCACTTTCTACAGAAGAAAACATGTGTGAAAAACTGTCAGAATACCTAGAGTTAAAAACAGACAGGAGACAGACAAGGTAAAAACGTGTATTACTATTATACCAGCAGTTGCCTCAGCTACCTGCAAGAACATTTGACTCAGTGTAGCTACATTGTACTTTTAAATAGTCAAATTAAGATGACAGCTGAAGTAGCTCAAAGTCAGCGCGTTCAAGAACACAGCAGGTTATTAGATATTAGATGGGATAGCTTTCAATTAGCCTAAGTATTATCTTTTCTCAGCTGACAATTCATAAGTAATTTTTAACAATCAATTAAAGAAAGAAAAAAGCAACAACTGAAGCGTTCTGTCGCAACAGCTTTGCAGCTGCACATGATTACATAATTTGTTTTATCAGATACAAAAGTATCAAGCAGATTTTGAGGAAATTGATTAACTTGCAATTCAGCATGAAAGACGGTATAGAACTAATTTAGGCATATCTTTACGGCATACCTGACATCAAAAGGAGTTTTGAAAGTCCTGCTGTAAGTCCAGTTATCTAGTGAGATCCATCTGTACATCACATCATTAAATCCATAGTATGGATCCTAGTAACAGAACAACAAAAAGAAAATTATGAGATTTATTTAGTAATAGTGTTATTACATAAAAAGCACAATATCCATTAGATGAAAACTTCTTATTTCAGTCAGTCTGCAAATGCAAAATCCACCTTAGTTAGTTAGCCCTGATATTCCTTTTCACCCTTGAAATTTTATGTGAAAGCAAAGCTTTAGTAATATTTCACTTTAATTCATATAGGTCACAACCCTGTCTGCTATAATCACTCAAAGCAGAAGTAGCAGGATTTGTTTTTACAGAAGAAATTACTGGTCTGGAAATTAACCAATAAATCCAGCGAGCTTGTGACTTAATGAGAGGAACAGAAACATGATCACTCTCATAATTAGGGAGAAAGTAAGACTAATACGATTTTAAGAGGTAAAGACAGCATTTTAGGCCTCTAGGGACAGCAGTGAACAAATCTCAAGTTTAAAGTTATTGCCAATAATCCAGTTGTTCCTCGTCAGCTAGACTTGCTGTGGTAAGGATAAATGAAATCGCTGTACGTGGAGGCATGGAGAAAGAGATGAAGGAGAAGCAACACAATTCTGGTTTCAGTAAAAAACTAAATTACTACTCTTGAGAATAGTATTGCACTTACACCAAATGTGCCCTTCCCCTTTAACCACACTACCTAGGAAGAACAGAAAGCACAGTTGGTCTAAGTTACGTCCTCGGCCTTTCTGGCTTCACACTGTATTTATTACCTTACAGCAGGTCACCATGTCCCTCACCCAGGTTAAAGGACCTGACACTCCTCGCACCTCACACAAAGGCAGCAGAGGGGCACAGTGTCCCATCCTGTGTCAGGGTGCAGAAAGGCACAGTGTCCCATTCCGTGTCAGGGTGCAGATACCCAGGTCCCATCCCGTGTCAGGGTGCAGAAAGGCACAGTGTCCCATCCCGTACCAGGGTGCAGAAAGGCACAGTGTCCCATCCCATGTCAGAGTGCAGGTACCTGGGTCCCTGCCTGACAGCCCCGTCCCAGCCCCTGCACAGCCCAGCTGCTGCCCCAAAACAAAGGTCAGTCTCTTCAGACCTGCATGACTCAACCCCAGCACAGGTTCGCTTTCACAGGACTGTTCTAACAGTACCAACACACTTAACTACCCACCCTGAATATCCTAAGTCACACTGACGAAAATCTGCCCAGCATTTGTATTTCCCCCCCTACTTGCTGGGACTTAATTCTTCTCCCCATTTCAGGAGACAGCATGCACAATAATGACATTTGGGATTTGATATTTTCTGAAAAAAATTGTCTTATATCTCATATCTCTTTTACAACTAACAAGGGCAGGCTCTGTGACAGACACATAAACCTATTTACATAGCAGAACAAAATCATAACATCTAAGTGAGTCTCCTCAGCAGCACAGACGCTTCTGGAGTCCTACAGCAATACAAACATCATTCCCTGGGCTCATACACAGGGAAAGGTGTCACCCTGCCCCTACATGCCACGCTTTATCAATCAAATTTCTCACTACAAGGGAAGAGTCAAAAAGGAAAAGCCTTGTCACCTGAGTAAAACTGTGACCTCTGTAATGATAATACAGTATATTCTTTAAAAGTTAAGCAATCATGAACATACAGGACTATTACTGAATTTTAAGACATCCATTCCATTACTTTGGGGGTACATATCAGAGAGTTTTATTAAGATGCAAAAGTTGAAGCCAAGAAATGTATATTAATATACAAAATTTAGGCTCATGAAACTCCACTGAGATCACTGTACTGAGATAATGCGAGGCAAGCATCGAATGTCAGAGACCGTGAAACCCCACAATATGTCGTTTAAAAAGCACATTTTTAACAAGTCTTGCTTTAACATTACATACCATCTTATATATTTACATATACATACATATTCGTATTTAACATTACATACTATTTCATTTCACATTATGCTTTGAAAAATGTGCATGTTAAATTTCAATCTTTGCCACTTGTAAGTGTGAAATATTTAACAAAAGGTGCGAGAGAAAAGTTGCAAGAGCACTATCAACAGCAGACTGTAAAGCCATTTGCTTGATAATGGTCAAACAATCAACATCAGTGCCGCGGCAAAGATGCACTAAAGAAACCTGCACCATTTCTCCCATAAAAGCACAGATACCGACATGTTAATGAGAAAAGTCCTGACATCTGGAAAACGCAAAACTGGCTGACTATCAGCAGAAAGGCAGGAATATTTTATCAGAGGCAGAAATCATTACCAAATGGGCTCTTACAGGAGCTTACAGAGTGGCATGTTTAAATCTCAGAACGTAACGAAGATCCCTTTTTCCTGAAGGAGCTTTCTTCTTTCCTAGCCTAAAACCTTCAAACTTCACGAAATGCACTGACTGCTAAAATAGGTGTCATAGAAGGTGCAAATTAGCCCTTCTAACTCTCAGGCATCCACACCGTTAGATGGAAAGCTCACAGTTCCCTGTACCTTCATGTAAAGATTAACAGTTTACTGATATCACTGCTACCTAACCAGTAAGACAGCTCATGCATCACACAGAAAAGCTGTTAAATGTTAAGAACTGGTCAACATTTTTAACTGTGACAAATGTTGATTGTTGTAAAATCATTGTGGCAACGTTCAAGCAATGCTTTTAAGACAATTCTCAAGGTTCAGGAGAAGAATGATCACAATGAAGTCCTCTAAGAAAGCAGAATTACTTTGCCAATACACTTGTGAGGTTATTGACTTTTTCATTATTAAATACAACCTTTCTGAGTGCTGGAAGACGCAACCATGTAAGTCAAATTGTTTGGATTTCTCTGAAACAGAATTTCATCCCACGTTAAATCATTTCACATCAAAATGAAAGGCTTAGTTCAGAAAACTGCATGCAAAAAAAGGACAATTTTAAAACACTTAAAGGCACAGAGAGAAATTGAAAGATGACAGGAAATAGGCTGCACATCCATTAAATACACTTCAACAGCTCAGTGTGCTCCTGGAAGCAATTCATAGAGGGGTGGAGTCAACTATAGCTATTTTTATATCCCTCCAAACATAACAGCCTTGCATTTCCCTGCTCCCTGCAGTTTGGGGGGGAAAATCTGAAGCATTCAAGCCTGTTTGTTCCCTGCTCCCAACCTCAACGCTGGAAGCAAGTAGCAAGTCACCTCCTAAGAGGAGGTTATAAGCCCCGCTACAGACTATAAAAAAGGAAGCAATTTCCAGGTCGGCTAACAGGACATCAGCAGGACTTCAAAAGCACTGGCAGCACTACAACGAAGGAACTGCCAGCGCCCAGATGGAAGCTTCTCCTTGCAATGATTTTAAAGGGATGTTGAAAAGGTACGGTGATGTAAGCTAAGAGCTTCTCCTGTTAAGCAGGAAATGGATGAGAAATGAACGCATGAGAAGTGAGGCTCCAAGCCCAAGTGAGACAGCGAGTGTCCCAATGAAGGGACACCTTCCTGCCCCACCACGCTCCAGGAATTCTGAGGGGCATGGCACAAACACCTGAATCATACCAGAGTCAGCTGTACCCAGGTGGAAGATATGCATGTAATAAAACGGAATTTAATAAAGAGAACAAAAACCAGATTCCTTTGCCTTACCCTACTTTTGTTATGGTCTAATTTGAAGTCACCTCTTCTCTCATAAATTACCTCTGCTGATATTTTATCATGTACACCATAAGAAAATTCTGGTGGTGTAACAGATTCCCAAAATAAAGTTTGCAAGTGATGTTTCATGATTTACAGTTTAATGATTCTGCTATGGGCAATTTCAGACTGAAAGCTAAATAGTTAATATATACTCATCTATACCCATGTGCTCCTTGACATCGCAAGCGACAGCAGTCAGGACATTTATATAATTTTCACAGCTTGAAGTCAGGTTGAACTAACAGTAGTGATGAATGGATCATATTCTCGGAGCGTGAGTTTTGGAAGTTCCTCCTGAAGTAATTAAATTTCAGTAACTGCTCTCAGAAAGCAGTAAACTGAATGACACTGTCAATGTTCCAGATTATCACAGCAGAACACTAGGCCAAATATGACTAAAGAATTAACATAATAATACCCACTGCTTAACAGTACTTGAATACTCTGATGTATTTAACAGACCACCAGAAATCTTATCTCTTTTAATATCACAAGCTTTTGAAAGAAAAACTTAAATGTCCTTTAACATTTATGCTAAGTTTTACTAAGGCTTTTGAATGTTTGCACATATGTTCTCACAGTTCAGCAGAGCGCCTGTATTTCAGTAGAAAACAATACAATAATCAACTATCCCAACAATGAATGCCATCTAAGCTGAACAGAACCATAGGACACCAAATGGAATTGTCACCTGGCCTTTTTCAAAAAATCTAAGTAATGATGAAGTGTCAGAAAATAAACAAGAGCATATTTTATACAGAAGCAGAACAAGCTACAGAAAACCACAGTACTTTCCAGAAATGTAGAACTATATCAGTTGGGGTTCATAAACTTCAGTGTCTTCTAATAAATTTTGATATCCAAGCATGACCAAGAACACTGTTAGCTTCTCTGTCAAGCGCATGCCCCTATGTAATAGGCCAGAAAATGCAGCGTTACCCAGCCTCTACATCAGCATCACACTTGCAGACCTCTCACAATACTCTATACAAGTCTAAGTGACAACTAGTAAGACAAAACAGCCTTATGTATAAATGCAAATGGCTGGCATACAGCTAAAGAGAAAATGCAGGTACAACAGCCGTACTCCTCAGAACAGAAAATACACTGGAATTCACCTGCCAGCAAGAAACCGCATCATGCACAACCTGGACAGTATGTGGTAGAGAATGCCTCTTTCTAGCACACTGACTTAACAAGCAAGCTATCTGTGGGTACATATGGCTTACCAGAACAGAACCTGAAAGAAAACACTAATGTTGACAGTGGTCAAAAGCAAAACCTTCAGATAAAATGGTTTTGGCAAATCTTTTTCCAGAGCTGTAGGGTTAGCAACAGATTCACTGCAAGTTTGTAAAATGTCTGCATTCAAAACGAAGCCTTGCTCTAACTTCATGCAAGTGACTATTACCCTTCTCTATGTGTATTTCTCGTGAGTTTCTTTAATTTTACACGTAAACAGTAGGAAGAGCTACAGTGTCTTAATGAAGCGTTATTAAAACAATCAAGCCAAACACATACTCTGATGCAATCTCCTGGCCCTAGAGTTTTTATCATAGTTAATCCATCATTTGAACTATGCTGATTGAACATGAAAGAAAATAATATTTTGGTAGGAAGCTCAAGTATCTTCCCCAGTAGCATTTTTTGAGGCATGTGCATTTGGTGCATTCAGAAAGACGTGTTCCTGCAATGTATATTTTATGAGCCAGAGTAAAGATATCTCCAGAACAAATGCTAAAAGGATCCAAAGAGATGAGTAATGAACCCTCAGTGTCAGAGAGATGTTTTTCAATTCAAGTGTATGTTCTGCACAACAGATTAAAGTAAGGCTACAGACATGCCATCAGCTAGAGCATCCCTATGCAAAAACAGTTCGTGTGTCAACCTAAATTTGAAATGAACTACATAATGATAAATAAATTGCTTGTAGCCTAGTCTTGCAATCTAAGCCACATTCTGAGGGCTTAATATTCATCAGCTTACCCCTGCTGCCCTCCTTCCCTTTGTTAGATGCCCACTAAGCTACATTGCTGGAGTAAGCCCTTCCAAATTTTGTCTTGAATTTCTGATTTGGGTGCTAACCCATTGAAAATCTCATGGATACAAAAGCAAAGGATGCAGTGCTGTTTGCAACTTACAAATCACACAGAAAAACAGCATGTAGATTTCACCAGGTCGCTGAACATAGGGGTCCTGCTATCCAGAATGATTTTGTTCCCACTAGCTTTGTTCTCCTATTTCCTGGTACAGCTTTTCAGATCATTCTATACTTTTGATTACAAGTTGTGTTACTGATCTAGTGATATCTTCTGTAAAATGAATAAAGAGCCTATATTCCATTGCAAGGAGCAAAAGGAGCAAATGAAAAAAATACTTAAGACTAAAACTTGTATTTAGGTGTCTATAATAAATCTCCTACTTCTATACTTGACACAACACCAAAAAGGGCTGATTTCCAGAGATAATGAACTCTGAAAAAGGGAGCAGCGAGAGCTCTATACCTCTACAATTAGGGCAGTGTGCACGGTTTTGTATAAATAGGAATATAGAAGCATGATTTTAGGCAGTTGCACTTGAAAACCTTTGGTCACATTCACCACAGTGAAGAAACCTCGGGACAAAGAGCTGAGCCCCCCTCTGGAGCAAGAAGCCTCACACTGCATTAATGAATTATGTCACTGACTGCCTCCAAACAACCCAGGCATGCTGCTTTGCAGAATGCAACAACTACAGTGATATGGATTAAGTACATTTAACACCATCTGCAATAGACTTCAAATCTGCTAAGCTTGCTCTCCTGTTTTGGTATGGTCCGCATCCTATCTTTTAAACAAAAATGTGATTTTAAAACAATTTAGTTATCCTGGTGCAAATTTGTGTGATTGCTTCTTTCTGCAAACTGAGTTTTGCTGAACTAAGAATGGGTTTAAGCTGGCCTTGAATTACCTGTACCCACCTCTACACAGAAACAGGTTATCTCATTCTGAGCTTGGAACCAGCTGGGTCCAGTCCAGAGACCAAGCAACCACACTGGTGAACCTTAACTCAGCACTTCGACAGGACCACCACCAACTTAGCAACAGCTTCCAGTCCCCAGCAGGTTCATACTCAGCTGTACCAGCATGTGTTTGGAGCAAGTTCTTACTTGCAAGTATTCACGTAAACATGCTCTAAGTGACCACAGCCGACATCATCGACTTAATTAGCCAAACACCCACGGCTGCCCAGCTGGCTGACTAAGCTCTCATGCCTCTGTGCAGGCTTGGGATTCTGCCCAGGCACATGAGAGTTCATGATCCTCATTTCCAAATATACTGCTGAATTACAAGTCAGTTTGCAGTAATGCATTTAAATTAGCAATCACATCTTCCCACTTCGTACATGTACTTAGCGTGAGTAGTTAAATGTGAGTCTCTCATTACATCACTGTCTTGCACGCCTGAGTCAGTGCATTGGTCACAGTTTCTCCTGGATGATTATTCACACTTCTTGCAGCAACACCTCCCAGCACAACCAAACATCCCAGATGTTCAGTTCACCTTGTGCACTTTGCATCAGAGAAACCAGCACAGTTCCCTTCACTGATCCTCCACATAAAGTCTCCCTGACCCTAGCACATTTGAAAACTATAGAAAAGCCCTTCTGAAACCTTAATTTTCAATGTCTAAGATGTCACATCACTCAGCACACAGATGTTAAAACAAAAGATCATCATAGCTCTGCCTATCCCTTCATAGCATATTTCTTTTTCCAATGTTGATGCTTTGTATCTGGCAATGATATTCTTTGGAATCTATTATTAGTGCGGGGATTCCCAACCTGTGCCAATACAGAAAATGCTAAAATTATCCTGCCCAAAGGGTATCGCTTTCTCCTTCTACCTCTCTAACTTCAATCAGAGTATAATAAGCTGAAGGATAAAACCCAAGGAATAGAAAATGCAAAATGAATACATCCAGAATGTGCTTTTTTTTAATAAATGATGCACAAGAACTGCAACATTAGGCCCACAATAAAGGAGGGGTAATATGATATACTCACAGCACTGTACATTTCCCAGCACAGAACTGTATTTATCACCTTTATAGATGACTGTGTTACCTTTACTGTGTTTTATTTTTTTCCTTGTTTCCTTCTAAACAGGCATCTTATTTCAACAATGATCCAGTTAGTGCCATGTTTCTTGTCAGGTCTGAGTCACAGGCACCTTATGCTAGTATCAGAATACTTCGCTACCCATCTGCAACTGCAGTTTTGAAAATTTGTCCAAGAAAGTGGTTGCTGTGTTTCTATAAATTTAAAAATTTAATAGAGACAAGTGCAAACATAAGCAGAAAACTTCTTCAAAGTGTTAAGACAGGAGTTAGTATTTTAAACTTTTTCTGTTTCAGACTATGCTTTTCTTAGGCAGAATGGGTGCATCCACGGTTCTGATATTCTCCGCAAGTTTTAAAAAGGCTTTTTAATGGCCTGAAATCCCTAAACTTATTGCATCAACAAGTCCGACTTTAGGAAGGTGGGTTTAACTTTTCATTCTTCTGACACACCACTGTAGGTAAGCATGACTTACACGCTCTGAGGGTATTGCAGGTAGATGGTGTCAGCACCCGGCTGCGTGTCAAAACCACAGTTTCACACAACTGCAAAGCTGCCATTTGCGTCCTCGGCCTTCTGCGGGACCGAGGACTCTAAACCGCCAAACGAAGCCTGGCTGCTGCCCCGGCGCTGCCAACCAAGCCCGCAGAGGGCGGGCAGCTGCCGGGACGGCGCTGTGTTTTGGGGGGCTGGGTTCTCCCCTCCGAGACGGGCTGCTCCAGGGCCCGGCTCTCGGAGTACCGTACCTGGATGAGGCCCCGGCGGAGCAGCGCGGTGTGAACGCAGCCCGGCACCTCCGCTCGGAGCGACACCGAGCCGTTCCCGCTGCGGAGCCGCCAGCTCCCCCGCAGGCTGCGCACCTCCGAGCCGCCCGCGGCCACCGCCAGCGGCAACAGCAGCCCCGGCAACAGCAGCACCGACGGCACCAGCGCAGCGGGGCCCATGGCGACAGCCGCCGGCAGCAGCGAGCCGGGGCGGTGCTTCCAAGGAAGGAAGGAAGGGAGGGAGGGAGCGAAGGGGAGGACGCCGGCGCTACTGAGGGCGATGCACCGCGGTTGCGCGCGGGGCTTGCGGCCGGCCCTGGCCCAGCGCGGAGAGCGGCCGCCGGGCGCGAGAAAACGGCAGGGAGGCGGGAAGGGATCAGGAAGAGCTGTGACAACACCGTTGTGGGTTCTCAATATTGGCTCCCTCGAGTCGTGAGGCTTTTATATGGCCTTAGACTTCCACATCCTTTTTTCCGTAAAATTACAGAGGCTTATAAAACCGTTAAAAACGTCATGGACATCTCAAAGTAGTGTGGTTTGCCCCTAAAGTACGGCTGTGGATTTTGTTTATTAAAATCAAGTAAATTATCTGGAAAAGGACAGAAGCATCAGCACAAAAGAAAGTACGGTTTTCAAATCACTCTGTAGCTTTCCTGTGTGCCCTTGCTAGGTTAATCCCTTCATTCACAGCCCAGGAGCAGGAATTAAAGCAACAAGTTTTAAAATAGCTCTATGGAAGACCTTTGCTGGTGTCCGGGCGTAACACCCGTGGTACTTCATGCTCTGTTCCCACTGCACTGGGGGGTGCAGGGCGTTCTAGCTCACCTCCATGAACTGGGAATGTCTCACACCAGCCCCCCGCAGCTGAAACTGTGCAAGACAAGAACAGGAACGCCAGAGTTTCGTTTTAGCTCCTGGCTTTCACGTACCTATTTCAGCACACTGTAAGAATCCACCCTACATTTCTCTTTAAGGCTTGACTGAACAAGGCTGACATGTCTATATGTTTTTGATGCAAATCCTTTCAAACTGACAACCTTTTGTTTCACTATAATTTTAAAAAGCCAGTCCTTCCATTCACCTACAATAAAAAGTACACAATCCAGCCACAGGTAATTTTTGTCACCTCTGAGACCACAAGAGGGGGTGCAGTTCTGGGAAATACTGAGTCAAAGAGAAAGACAATAGCTGATCTTTTTTTCTCTTAAAAAATTTCTGCTGCCAGCTTCAAAAAGGGATACCTGGGAAGCACACTGTTGGCCAGAAGGCCGTGCAGAAACGCAGCTGCTAGTACAGTTACCATGTGTGCAATTTTAAGACAGAGTAAGTCTCGTTCAATATACTGACTAACTGAAATGCTGGTCCCATTTCAGTTCAACTCCCAGCTTTTAGTGAGATTGCCAAAAAAGGCTGTCATGCTAGATTGAGTTACCCCAACTGGCTTTGCATGCTGTAGAATTCAGTCAAAATTAGTATCTTCTCACCTTTAATAGTGCAGACTAGAAAATGATTATACATTAATAGTAAAAAGTCTTACTTTGTTTCTGTCCTCATCTGTCAATGAGTAATGTTTTCAGGGCAATATAACATTTCAGTATTCTTTCCTTAAATTCACAGCTACAACACTAAAACCATTAAACATTGTAGTTCTGCTTGAGAGATCTTAACAGGATATTATTTATCAAGAAGCAGATTTACAGCTGTCAAAAAAACAGCTGCAATTTATTTTTTTAATAAATCTTTCCCAGCAAGTCACATGATAAGTTCCCAGTAAGACGGAAACTGCATTTCAAGATGTTTACTGTACTTCCGTGTTTTGCCTTTTATTCTTTCTGCTTAAGACTGACTGGAGCAACACACACACCAAAAACATCAACCTAAAAACAATGCTGTAATTAAGTATTCTGAGAACATGCTGTTTCCTTGTTCAAGGCTTATAATTAAGTTAAATCATGTCTCATTTTCATGTCCCAGTTTTAGGGTGTTTTTTGTTTGTTTGTTTGAGGGTATTTTTAAACAAATGACATTTTTGCTGTTTCAAGATATGGATTTTAAAGGCTGTGGTTAAATCTTTTCAAATCTGAAGACACAAAAGATAAACAGAGTACTTTCTTTTACTGTGTACCATATTAACTCTCTTTCTAAAATACCACAAATTTAAGATGTTATTACAATTCTTACTTAATGATACTGCAAGCAGAGATTCTTTATCAAATAAGACAAAAAGCCAAAGGCAAAACCATGCCTTTGGCTCTATTAGAACAAATCCAGAGCAGTTCCACTGTAGCGGCCCAAATTCTGCCATATTGATCCAGAAGTCCTTTGTTTCCAAATGCTATGCAATCTCTATCATTACAACAGGCTGCTGCTATTTTCTCTTTCAAATTCACGTTCAATGAGTTCTTGTGAAGATTTTAAACAAAGAGGTTCTCACAGATTTGGATGCGGTACTTCAAGATATTACTGCCCCCACCTGTCCACCCTGTACCATTCTTCTGCTGAAGGTAAACACCTCTGAAGCCAAACAGGACTTGTGTTCACAGCAGTCTGTATCAGGGCATGCTCTCTCTTTTGGTAACTTTGTGCTGCTGCAGATACCACCACCACAGACCATTTGTCAAAGATGCAAAGCAACTAAAGGATCGTCTACCTTAGGTAATGTTTTACAGATGCAGCAATATCAGTGTATATGTGTTTGTATGAGTGTAAATACCTTCAGGCAGCACAGAATATCCATAAGAAGGTCCCACAGGTCCTCAACGTGACACCAGACCTCTACTCTCTGACTGCATCTGCAGAACAGAACCACTGCGTACTCTCCATGCTGTAAAGCTACTCCATGCTACTTTTCGTGGAATAAAGACAATATGATGCAGGGAGCTCTCCAGATATGGATTTCTAAAGGACATTATCCTGCACTTATTTTGAATTCCATCCAAAAGGATGTTGAAAATAAAATGAGAAAGCAAATTAAGATTGCTTTTAGATGAGGATACTATTAATACATCACTAGAAGAGAATATTGTACTAGGTTATCATGAGCAAAATACAAAGTGAGAATCTAAATGGTAGGCCTGAAGTTTCTTCCATAATTATGGCAAAGTCTGTAGGCCACTGCAAGGGGATTTCCTTAGCCAACAAAATTACCAACACTAACAATCATGAGTAATTAAAAATAAGTATGTAGAAAGGAAGCTACTGCTCCAGGCAAATGCTGTAAGGGAAGGTGAAAAGCAAAAAATACGTAATAATAATTTTTAAATTTCATAAACAGAAAAAACAAGTGATGTCTTGAGTATAACCTTCAACTTCATCAGGCATGCTGGGACAAAAGCCTGTATTTGTATCTCTGCATAACATCTTGCTTTGAGATGCACTTAAACCAAAGGATTTAGGTGTCAGGTCACCATCATCCATAGGACAGGCACAAAAAGCTGAAGGATCTTCAAAACCAGTATGGCCAGATTTCTAGTCACATTATTTAGAAGGTGGAATTCCCACAGCTTTTATTCTCTTTGTTTTATAAACAATTTTGAAACAATCCAAATCTATTTATAAACTGATAGAACACTGATCATTGCCATTTTCCCTTTGTTTCATAGGCAGCAAAATCAGGGTCTTGTACGGTCATGTCCAAGCTCCCCTTCAATTCTCATTAAAACCTACTTCAAACATACTGATTCTCTGGCACTTACAGACATTATGAAACAGGTTGCTTAGCCTTTTTAGTCTTAAAACTAGACATCTGTGACCACAGTACAATATACAACTTGTCCCTGAATGCCTAAAATGAAATCCCTCGAAATGTGGGTATCTGTAGGTAGCAAACTGCTTCCCCCATGACAGAAGTTTGAGAGGCTTCACTGAGCCCGTGTGCTTGGCACTTTACCAGCTGAGAGCAGGACATACCAGATAGATCACACTACATATGAAGCATACATCCAGCCTACTGTTTTAATGAATGTTTTCTGTCCAGGTGAGTATTAAGAGAATGTCAACAAAGATTTGTAGCTGATAAAATGGATGAGTAAATGTAATTTGGTTTGGAATTGCTGAAACAGCTGGGAGCTGTGTTTCTTTTTGTAACTCAAGTGACTCCAGACAAACCACTGGGGCAGCAGGACCACTGTCTCTCAGAGCTCCGGTGTGGCTAATGCACCTGGCTTCAACACTGGGACAAACTGTGTCCCTTCACTTCTACCAAAATGCCTCTAATGCAAGCATGAGGAAAGATTCAAAATAACTTTACTGAAAACGATCGGTACTCGAGAGACACTTTCTTTTCCTCTTGAAAGTTTAATGATTATTTCATCACCCATAAGAATTTCCAGGATTCTTAATCAACTAAGTCCTCACTGAATCAACGTAAGTCCCACTTAGGCATGAGCACAAGCCAAAAGCATGGCTACACAGGAGAAAATATTCACTGGTCTGAATGATTTCAGTGAAAACCCTTTTGCATAACAGAGCTACATCCTCATGCAGTCCAGGAAGCTACATGCCCTATCACTTGCTGCACTGGTACAAATGTCTCAAGAGTTAGGGTCACAGAAACTGACTCATGCACATTCATGAAACAGGCATACTTTAATATGGGCTCTATTTTTATTTTTTTTCAAATTACTTCATACATAAACAGCACTAAAAATACTACTTTATATATACACCCATCTGTTAAAAAAAAGCATTATGTGCTTGATTCTCATGGCAACAAAAAGGAAAAGACTTACAGCACTATACAAAGAGTACTGGAAGGATCAGAGAATATCTCAAATTAGAAAGGACTCCTAAGGATCATCAGAAATCCAACTCCCTTCTCCTTTCAGGACTGAATAAAACGAAACCATATGACTAAGAGTAACATCCAGATGTTTTTTGAACTCTGTCAAGATTGCTGCTGTGACCATTTCCCAGGGGAGCCTGTTCCAGTGACTGACCACTCTCTCAGTAAAGAACCTTTTCCTAATGCCCAACTTGAACTTCCCTGCCATGCATTCATTCCATTTCCTTGTGTCCTCTCATACTGTCTGAATAGATCTCTTGTTTTGTTACTAGTCAGAATTTTAACATTCTGGTATTTGCACTGGAAGAAGGGAAGGCAGGCAATAGTTTTATGGCTAGAAACATTTTAAAAAGAGCCTTAGGGATTTGAAAAGAACCTTGTCTCTTCAGCTCCATCCTTGATGAAAGAAGGACCCCTTCAGGGAGTGGCCATGGCTAAAAATTAGTCACATACATTTTGTTTACAGCAGCCCGGTGGATCCAAACAATCTGGTGCTCAAATTAGTCCCTATGCCTTTGATTGCTGCTACAAATGTCACTGTTCCATGGAGGAACTCTTCTCACCACGAGGATTATAGATAAGCACAAAGGCAATAGCAGCCTGTAGAGAGGTTCTAAAAACCACAAAAGTTCACTGCCTGGCATCAGTCTCCTCCCAGATTGTTTCAGCAAGAGCAAAGATCTTCAGCTAGTCTGAATTAGTACAAATCTAATGAAAGGACAAAGAATACTACAAAACTTCAATTAAACTTTGTATTAAACACTCAGCATACATTTTGATCTCTAGAGAACATTTCACAGAAGTGACGCAATATTCTGAAGTTATTTAAAGTTTTAATTAGTGTGTTGAAAAGTGAACAGCCACCTAAGCTTTTGGCACTTTTTACATATTAGCAAAATAAACAGCATTCAGCAAACAATAATTTCCAAAGGTATAGCTTTCTGATGAAATGGTTTCTTCATCACAGGAAGCTATCATGACTTCAGAATGTTATTAAGCACTTAGAAGGTTCAAGATGCAAAATTATCTTGAGTACTTCTCTGTCAATAAAGGTTCTGTTATGTTGATTTTCTCAGCATATTTTAAAGTACAGTTTATCAACAGTGGTCATATTGACAAATACAGTTTTAAAGGCCTGGAAATGCCCGGAGGAATTTCAATCACACCAAAAAGATCCTTTAAACTATTTTTAAAATATATTTTAGGCAATTCAGTCTAAAGAAGTACTTCAATATGCCTAGCAAATCGACAAGTAACGATTTTTCCACAATAATCATTTTGGAGTCCTCCATACCTGGTCAGACACATGAAGGTTTACTTGGACAGAAGGGTACAACTAAGCTTCTCCTGCCACCTCCTGCTTTCACAGTTAGCAGTGGACACCTTAATGCTGACATAAGAAAGCCACTGCATGACTAGAAAGTCACTCATTGTTTAGTAAACATCTTGGTGGTAAGCTTGAATTTGGAGGCTTTTCAAGACCTCTTTTGTTGTGTTCTCTCATTAGCAAGCATGCTGATCCACTGTTTACCCTTCCAGCTTCCCGGCAATGACCCATAATCTTGTAACCACCAACTATTACTGCTACTTCCTCCTAGCAAAACTCTTTGAGAAGAGCTTATCAGTTTGCTGCAGCTGGCTTGGAAAGTTCAGCTGGCTGCCCTCTCCTCTGTCCACACCCTAAATTATTCATGATGTGTCAGCATATGCTTCATGGGAACTTCTTTTTAAAACCTCACTGAGGCTTACAACATTGAGCTTTCACCTCCACTCTGTCTCTGTCTATCTGCACTCCAGATTCCTCATCTTAATACATACATGACCTTTGTTTTACCCGTACTCACATAACTTAAAAACCTAAGGAAGTTTAATTTTTTTCAGTATTTTTACAAGCTCACCTCCCAATTAGAACTACAGCAGTGATAAGGTAAAAGGTTTTGCTACCCCTTCCCCTTTTGTTCATGCTTTGCACTTCAAGAGGTATTACTTGCTCTAGCAATTTTATAAAATACTGGCTCATAAATAGGAAGCACTCAAAGAGTCTCCAGGCACTGCCTAGCTAAGTCACGTAAAAGACATTCCCCATCAGATCAGGGAAGGCAGCAAAGAGAAGCCCTATCTAGCAAGGCAAGTGTATGTGGCAAAAACGAGTTCAGATCTCTAAAGAGTGAAGACAAACATGGCCGGGTGCCTGTGGGGAAGAAAACAAATTTAGGAGGGCTGATTGGTCAACTATAACCTATTTCTCTATCTGGTCTCCTGCCCTGGGAACCAGAACTGTAGCTTCAGTTGAACGGCAAAGGGCAACTTCTCTTCTCACCTTCCTTTTTTTCTCTCCTCCCACCCCCCGTAAAGCACAGCATAATGCATGTGTAAGATATTAAGAAGCCACATCAGTCACATTAAAACAAAAACAAAACAAAACAAAAGGGGGGGGGGGGGGAGGGTAAAGCTTCAAGTTAAATTTTGCATCCAAATATTTCAAGGTAACTGCTCAATGTTTTTCCACAAACCTTTTCATGTTTCCACCCTGACAATTTAGAACGTTTTTCTACATCAGTCTTACCAGTATTGGAAAGAACATGATGTGCAAAAATATGATTCAGGGTTACCTGCATTTTCGCAAAGCTTTTCTCATATAATTTATAGTTAAGCCAAAAAGAATATTCTACTTCTCAGTTTATAAATAAATAGTTAAGGCTATGAAAATTCACATGCTTTGCACCAAAACAGTAATTCTGAGTGTGAAGTGCAGCACATACAAAGCAGGAGAGGACAAAAAGAGCTAAGTAGCAGCAATCGACCTACCTCCTCTCTAATTCAATTGCTTGTGATTGTGGGATGATATCTTGAAGTGCTGCTTTCAATGAATTTGGAATGGATTCTCAGGAAACATAAATCACGCTGTAAACAAGAACTTAAGAAATAGCCTCATGAAATACAACTCAAACTGTAAAAACAGAGCAGTTAATACAACCAACCGATAAAATCAGGGCATGACAATTTGTTTACACAGGAAAATTCTATCTCTTAATGCTGGTTAGACTCATCATCTGTACTTGTGTTCTGGCAGCTTGTTACTGTGCTTAAACCAGACAGACATGCTTGAGAGGTGCAATACTCAACTCTTCACAGACACAGAGACTGAACACCATCCAGTCCCAAATACTAAATACAATTCTTCAGCCAGCACTAATCCATTCTAGAAAAATATCACTACCATGGTTCCACTAAGTTTGTTACCTGAGAACTCCTACAATCACTAACAGTGATCCTCTCATCAATGTTCTTCTGAGTACAGGCACAAAATCTATGAATCTCTTATGAAGAGATCTGGACCTCTTACTCCAACAAAAGCATTCCAAACCTTCCAATAGAAAAAAGAATAAAATAATGATTATATTGACTAGCTCATTCAATTACTGAGGTATCTGTGAATTAGTTTTCAGCATTCACTGTCAGAGCACGATTAACACTATGGCAAGTAATCTGCAAACCTTGTTTTAGCAAGAGTATCCTTCCCCAAAGAATTAACAGCTTCACACTGAACAGTGATCTTTGAGAGAGCTATGAAAATCTTCACTATTTACCTTCATAAATTTGCCAGGAAGAAGGGCTTATAGCCTCACATTAAGTTCTCTATATAAGGTTGTAAATTGCAGTTCCTCCTTTAGATCTCAAGAGGATTAGAGTTGCACATTCAGTAGGAAGTTGTGTTTCAGAAAATTTTCTAGAAAACCCCAATACCCCACAAAACAAAACCAAAACAAATGAACAAAAAACAAACAATTAAAAAAATAAACAAAAAAAAGAAAAAAAACCAAACAAAGCAAAAACCCCAGGACTCATGACTGAATAGTTTCATTTTTGACTTGCACCAAAGACTGCAAGATAAGAAGTGCTGAGGCTTGCCTGGCCAGAGGGAAAAAAAAAAACAAAACAGGCTTGACTTAAAAATAAGCACAGGCTTCTCTTCTCCTCAGCATACATGAAACTACCATACTCAGTGTCTACAAATGCTTTCTAAGAGAACATCACCTGTTAGACAGCTCTTCCAAACACAGGTAACAGCTTAATTTTTGCATTCCCTCTGATGAAACATGAGATCACATATGAGACTAAACTTGAGTCAGAATTCCCATCCTTGATAAAAGTAAAGGCATTTCAAAATTCTGTCTCCACAACCCTAGTCTGCCAAAGCAGCTGGAGCAAAGCCAACTGCCCAGCTCTACAGCTGACATTCCTCCCATGAGGATAACGTCGTGTTACCATCTTCTAAGCAACTGTTTATACTCTGCACTAACTCTGTGATGAGACAATGCACAGTTAATATGAACATTAATGAAGTTTAGGCAAAAGCCAGAATTACCTAATCTGCCAAACCTCGGACTCCTAAGTACAAAGCTTGAGTATTTCTGCTTGAACCTCCTGAAGGGGAACCAACCTCAGCAGAAGCCATTTAAAGAGAGGAGACTACTCTGTCAGAGCACGGGAACCACCCCAGAGATCAATTATCAGTATTAAAAGCTGTTGAAAACCAGTATACTCTGATCAACTGTGTGTCCTGATAAAGCTTTGTTGCATCATGAATTAAAATCCTTCACTGTTCGAAGAAGTTACTGAAGTCTCACCAATATTTCTAATGCATAGTCAAAAATACCCCAAACAAACAAAAGCTATTTAGGACAAACAAGCATGTTTACCAGAGAAATTTTCAAGTATTACTTTACACAAAGCTGTCCATCAAATTCACTGTTTCACTTCTGGCACCTATCACTGTGAAGACTGTGACTGCTACCTCTTCTAGCCTACCCGAGGCAGACAGCTGCTCAATAGTTACAGCCCTCATTCCTGCTTATCTGGAAGCTACTGAACTCTTTTCCCCACAGCTGATTGACATTAAACCAACCACTGCAGTACAGAAAAAAGACTGGCAACTTTGAACAATCCCTGCAGAAGACTGAGTGCTTGCTTCTAAAGGCACTGCAGAACAAAGTTCCGGCAGGATTTACTGCTGCATTAACCAAGGATGCTAAGTCAGTTTGTGGGCATCAGTTAAACCATCACAAACACCAATTTAGAAACTGTTCTACACTGAACACACACGTGTTCAAGAGCTTGTCTGTCTGCACCCAGAACTGGTTTTCCAGTTAAGGGTTATTCTGAATTGTTATTCTCTGTCAGGCTAACATAGACACTTGAAATTATAATTTACCAACTATCTTATTCCAAATGATTTTGAAACCAGCTGCTTTTATCCTAGAATGCACGAACTGACAGCAGCCTATTTTTACTTCACAGTAGTACAAGCAGTTCATTTTTACCTTCTGTACCTTCCCTTTGCATCATGTATTTACCAAGTTTTGTTTCCTGTGTTCCCATGCTTTCTCTGCATTGGTCCTGCATTGTTGCCAAAATACAGGCCCTCAGCCTAATACCTAAAGTATTTTAGCCACAATTCCATCTACCTTTTAAAATATGCAATTGCCTATCACAATCTGAATCCAACTGTTCTTCAGTTTATACATACTTTATATTTACATTGAAGGCACTGGAGTAAAATACCATCCATTCAATGACATCAATTACCAAAGACCAGAATGCAGATAAATAACAACCAATACTCTGTTTCTTGTTTTCACATTTGAAGGAATTAGTATAGTCTGTGATCCATCATAAACATATAAATAACTTTTAAACCTAAGATCCTTTATTGATCAAACGTTACCTCATTCCATTGTTCTAGTGCTAATTTAACTACAGAGGGTTTTGTCTTAGCCTCATTTTCATGTATGAAACTACAAATGAATCAGGGAAAAACAATTTGACTTTTTCTTGGACAGCTATAAACACAGCAAGAAATCTTCAGCTGAATTCCAACCATGCTTTATGTTTTACTAGGGATATGCAGACTGAAGACTTCTGAATCACCAGCCACATTCAATGGACCTAAGTTATCTGCTTCAGATGATAATGCCTGTTAAATCACTATTCTTTATAGCAAAGAAGAGTTTGAAATAAAATAACTAAAAAAAATTGAAGGGAGGCTGCAAAAAAATAAAAACAATGGAGTTATTTAGAACATTTCTGGCTGTGAGTGTTTAAACCCTTACATTATCTGCTGATTAATGCAAACTCCTTTCTGCATAAGCAACTATCCAATCTAACAGGACCGGAACTGTGCGTCTGCATACCCATCTACTAACTGGTTGTCTTTTAATCATTTGCCAAACTGTAGTGCAATGCCTCCAAAGCAACCAAAGCTTGCGGCGGTGGTCTGCTTAAAGCCAGACTTTTCAGAAGTTAGCATCTGTAATCTTAATATAAAAACTATGGCAAAGTGCAATTGAGTAGGATATTTTTACTCAAGCATGCAAAAACGTGTGTATACACATAACAAACACAGATGCTGTGTGCATCAGAAGACAGAAAAATCCCTAGCCAATACTATAGATCAAGTTTTTCCTGCATCCTGAAAAGACTTTTTGTGCTTAAAACCACTCAAGGTTTTTCAAGTTAAACTTGGACAAACTGGCTGCAATCATGTTGGTAAATTCAAATCTCAATTAAAAATAGCAAGCAATCTTAAAAAACCAAAATTATTGCAGAAAGAACACTATAGTTCCTTTCCCCATTATATGTCTTGGCTTGACATTTTGTTCTCTATACTCACTCTGAAAAAAAAGTCATTAAAATAGAGTTAAGATTTTATTTAATTCACATTTTCTAGTATGGAGCTGACCCCTCTGAAACTATTACAGCATTTATCATGGGAAAAAATCTTTTACCACAGCTGGAAAGGACAACTCAACATTTCCCAAACCTTCACTTTTTACATTAAGTTCAAATGGAAAGTTTTCCACCCGCCCCATGTTCCAAAGGAATCAAGATCCACTACGTAGTTTTTCATCTACCTGCAGTTTTGGTAGGTACTCATTGAGGTAATCACCAATTAAGCTTTTTTTCTGAATAAGTCTTAGAATTCTTCAGTGTCTGTATTAGCTCCTCCTCTTACCCCCCTGCTTGAACAGGAAGCCCAAATGTGACTCCTGCAGGAAGCTTGCACCGGATAGGACTGAGTCTGCTTCAAAGACAAACACCTGCCATTTCCCACTTCAGATCATCAGCATGCATCTAGAACACCTACAATCCATCCTCATTCTTTTATGAAAATACACACTTCCTAATTGCAAAAAAATTATTACAGAGGGACATGACAGATGCAAAAAAGAAACAGGTACCAATCCAAACACGATGTCCATCTTCCATGTAATAATTTGCTATTTCCTTCTTTCCTGACTCTTCGTAATGCACACCTGCTTGTGTTCTCTAACACCTGCCTTACACCTCACAAAACCTCTTCCTAGTTGATCGTGTGATTTCAGTGGCTGTGACTCCCATGACAAAGTAACAAGATTCAGATTAACAAAAGTACACAAAAACCAAACAACTGATAGCAGCACATTTGTAAGCTTAAAAATACAAACTTTTACCTCAGTTGTAATGCTACTGGTGGTTGGTTGTATTCCAATTTCCCAGCAAAATGGTGTAAGCTGGTTAGCAAAGCAGAAATGAACTGCAACTTCAATAAATTTCAGAAAGCAGTCATTGAAGCACGTACTGCTAAAGAGAGCCCAAGCTTCTACATTCCAAGCCAACTAAACTTGAAAATTTCAAGTTCAGTCTCATACCTCAGAACCAGAACAAACCATGTCCGAACTACATATTCAAATTTTTATAAAAATTAAGGTTTAACATTTATTTTACATCTAGCTTTCCACATCCATGTGGGGACAAGGAATCAGAATGTACATAACTATAAGCAGTGCAAAAGTGGTGCCAGTGAGAAGTCACAGATGCACAATAAAGTGATAGTACAAGACTAGAGAAAATGAAGCTATGGACGTTAAGAATGGAGACCAAAAAGATTAAACAAGGAAAAATATGAAGAGGGGAGGAAAAAGTCGGATGTTTAATAATGCCCTCGTTGCTGAAGATAAACTAATGGCACAAGACAATGTTTCTTGTAGAACAAAAATCCAATAGCAATGAGTCTTTATTCACGTTTAGTCACCTGACATGAAGAAAGTGTCTGTTGCATTAAAATAGTCATCAATGTAAATGGCAGCATGGCTGAACAAGTCCTTTTCAATGGTAACGAACATCCCACATAGTAAAGTCACTTCAACACAGCCTCATGACAATTCCCACATCAAAACAGTACTTTATTTTATAATTTTTTTGCCTCATCATTACCCCCCACATTAAGATCTTTCAGTTGTCAAGTGTACAAGGTGAAGAAAAAGGTTCTCAGTCAGCAAACACAGGTGCATCAGGAAGTATCTCCACAACACACCACTTCAGATCTGCTGGGTCCCAAGTCCATCCTTGAACGCTGGGCTCCCAGCACCGAGTGCAGCCCCCTACTACGGCTACACGACTATGTTAGCTTATTAGTTCTGCATCCACCAGGCCGAGCAATGTGCCAACCTGCAACAGACTGAGCATTAGAACTGAAAATGGCAGAAGAGTCACTCTATTGAACTTTACATCATTATTTGATGTTAAACAATGAGGCAAATGCCAACAGTATATACAAAAACCAGCTTTGCTTTTACAAAAGATTTTGTTTCCCATATTGATTAATCCAGGCAGCTAACTCATTGGTTTATGCAACTTTATTGAAGAAAATAAATCAATTACTAGTAGAGCTATTAGTTGATCACTCATCCATTGACAACTTGCATCATTTATTCAGTGCTATATTAAACAGTGTTTTGGAAGACAGATTAACTAATAGCTCCAAGCCTCCTAACAAAATTTAAATGAATTACAAAAATGTTCTTAAACCCTATTTTGGAATACAAGGGATGTTTGACTTCCAATTTCCATTCTCTGTAAAACAAGAACTGGTCATTCCTTTATTGACATGCATAAGATACATCACATTTTCTGTTCTGCTGATGCTATAGATTCAGTACCAATTCTCCAGACACATCAGTTATGAGCAAAAGTATATAATAAAACCTCAGTTCTCTAACACTGGAAGGTTTGGAACAAGATGGATGTTGCTACAGCAATGTTACTTCTTTGATGGGAGAAAACTGCACATCCATCTCCCCTCCCCCCTTCAGGTGGTATCTTCAGTATCTGTTAGAGCAGTGAGGAATGTTTGTTTTTAACCTCATAACCAAGATAGAATGAAGACATTGGCCACATAATACACATGCTCCATTAAAAAAAAATCTGAATCTTGGGCAATTGTTCTTGTGTAACTACTTTACAGATTCTAAAAGCAGTTATTGTCCAAAGCTGGAAGAACTAAAGTCTTCTCAGATGAGCATGTGCATGAATGGAAGGAGGTAAACAAAAAAATAAAAAAGATGAGGTCTGATAGGGGAGCAGCCGGATAAGAAAATCAAAAAAGGAACAGTAATTTAAAGTTTATTCCAGCTATAATGCAGGTTATTCTGACTTTAAGGTAGCATCACATGGCATACTTCTGAGTCCATTCCCGAGATATTCTGTTGTACCTGTAGACAAAACCAGGAAATGAATTAACATCAGCATGAAAATTACAATTTTCCAAACAGTTTATGATTAAATATGATCTTGTTCCCATCTCTTTATTCTCTTTACACTGTGAGAAGTCTCTTTCTGTACCAAGACGTACTTGAACTCAAAAAACTGAACAATTCCCTCCCTACACCAATTAGGATGAATATTCTCTAATTTTTAGGAAAAAGCTTTAAATTCAAGACAAGCAAATTTGCTAGAAGTCTGTTATGAAAAAATGACTGAAAGAGAAGGAATAGAGACTATCTGGGATGGAATAAACAAGGCAAGTATTTTAAATATTGTTCTAAGGTTAAGATTACAGTATATCCCATGCCGTAAGTAAAGATTATTTGGTTAATAATATCACTGGATACAAAATGTCAAATTTCCAATTTTAATGAAAAATAACACTAAACATTTCATTGCACTGAATATTCTTTTCACACAAATATACTGGTCAAAATTTTATAAGGACATTAGAAAACTATTTAAAGTACACTACTTCCACAGGAACTGAGTTGACAATTAGTTAACTCTAAACTCCATGCTTGTCAGTAAGAAGTTAACTATTAACTATACAGGCAGAACATAATCCCCATACATTTCCTAGTTTATATGTGGAAGACAGACACCACTGATCAAAAATAATTGAAATTTGGAATGTCTGAATTCACTCATGTCTGTAGATGAGGTCTTGCTACAGGGGCATCACTTTGAAGCAAATTCTGATAAAATCTGGGTACATACTTACCAGAGCCAGTTGACAACCTGGCTCAGAACTCTTTTTTTTGGCCATGCAAGAGTAGTATCTGTGAGAAATAGTGACTAGCCAATACATTACACGCTAACCACAGATCAAGCTGTTAAATTTCCATGTTCAGTAACTGGTGCATCCATTATCTGTTAGTTAATCCAGTGCCTTAGAGCATGCAGCACCCAAGTGCTGACAAACTTCCATTTTGTTAAATGCACCATAGCTTGCAATTCTTACCCTACAGCATAGCGTATTTCTCTGTCCACTCTCTTGCTAACCTATTGTACCTAATTGGACAAATATATTTAGCATTAATATATATAAAACCCCCAAAATCTGCTTCATGTAACTATCTGTGCAAAATGTTACCTAAGGAAAATAAAAGTTATTACAACACAGATGGGGAAAGAAGTTCTGCTGCCCATTTTCAAGGGAAGAACCAAAAATGTAAGGCCAAGCTGCTGCTAAACAAAGGCATCAAAACAACAAAAAGCTGTCTTCCTCATTATGAAGATCTAACTAGATTTATGCTTGGTAAGCAAAAAAAAAAAAGGCAATATATATACACTGTAAAATACTTCCATGCATGTGAGAAAAAGGTAAGTCTCTTTCACCCATAACTTCAAAGATACTAGCTTCATTGTTTTTAAATTATGCACTACTCACTTCTTTGACACACAAGTTTTCTCCATCTCAGATCTTCACAAAAGGCTCACTGCAAACATCTGCTGTCAGACAATGCACTCTTACAGTCTGTTAAAATACGAGGCTTGTAAAATTCTGTACTTACTTGTCTCTGTCTGTTTTATAGATACGTGCAATCTCTGGCACTAGTGGATCATCTGGATTTGGATCACATAACAGTGAACAAATGGATAAGAGAACTGTAAAAAAATAGCAGAAGAGGAATGGAAATCTCAGAAACAATGGAGCACGGATCTTTACAGTAGCACAAGTGTTGTCCCAGGACAGAACCTAAGAAGTATTTTCCTGATAAAACAGCCAATAGAAATTCGTAACTCACTCGTAAGTAAGAAGTCCGGACTAACTTAAAGGCTTGCAAGAACTATTTGCTTCCTATTTCCCAATACTTACAGCTGTCAGTACACACACGAGAACAGCACTGTTGTCCCCTACACTATGATGTAACATAGCAGCCAACAAAAGCACATTATGTACTCTGATGAACAGCATACTCATGGTTCTTACCACTAAAACCAGAAAATCCTCAAATTTAAGTTTTTCGTTTTTAAATCAGACTGAATTCTTTATATGTTGTACATAAGGCAAAAATATCCTGGTCCGCAGTGATAAAACTACACATTGTAAAAAACTCAGTAACACCTGTAGGCAACTATGAGGACTTAATCTTCTACTCTCACAGAAGCTTTAGAAGAAAATAGTGAAGCATAAAATATAGGGAATCCACATTCAAATAACAAACTGTTTGGACAGACGGGAGTTACAAGTTCTATAGACAAAAGGGCACTTTGAAGGATCTTAAAGCCACAGTGACCAGTGGCTTTGAAGCAAAACAATTTGATCATCATGAAAATATTTGAGAATTATCTGTTATTTACTGTAGTAAAATGAGAAAAGGCACAAATCTTCTCTTGCAACACAGGATCAATTCATCATGAAGTAGGATCAGTAAACTTAGTTCATAAAGTGATGTAATGCAATGCCAGTGCACCATGGCAGAAAGCAGTATGTATCAATAACAGATTTATTCATCTACCACAGACATGCCAATAGAACTATGCATGTAACTCTAGGCAGGAGGAAAAAATTATGTAAATTTCAGTGTTAAAAACTGACTTTAAATTAATCTTTCATTTAATATGCACGTGTATCTACATGGGCAGCTCCAAACAAGCAGTTTCTTAGCCTTAGCTCAAACACCCCAACACAGGCCTATTTCAATCCAAATGCCAGCAAATTCCTCTGGGCCCAAGCTCTGCTAAGAATACTGAAGCAAGTAAGTGGCCAGACAAGGCCTTAAACAGCCACATAGGTGAGAAAAAAAGATCAATTAAAAATGCAGTATTATCAAACTGGCAAAACATAGGCTTGAATGAGGAAGGGAAGTTAAGGGAAATCAAAGAGATGGGCAAGAACTTAACACAATCAAAGCTAAAAGCACAGTATTCAACACAAGATGGAAAAATTTCTCCTTCAGGGAAGTTACCTTTAGAAATAGTTAAAGCAGGAGACCACTGTGATCTTAGAATATCAAGACAAATGCTGCCATTACTGTTAATATTTGGATGATAGATTCTTGTTGTAAATGCAACCTGCAACAAAAAACAAAGAAATGAAGAGTGCATTTGGGTCTATGACAGTAACTGCACCCGTTCTTCTTAGTCAAGCTATCAGTCAATTCAATTTACTCTAAAAGAAAAGGATTAAGCAGTTAAACTGCATCAAATTCAGGGAAATGCACCCAAGCCACAAGCTCTGAGTCTCCCACTATGAGGCATTATTTCAAACAGAGAGGGCAAGTATGAGTGTGTTAATCCCAGCTGCCTTTGATGAAGATGCTCAACAGCAGTCCCTAAACCACAGTAACACTGCTGTCACAGAGCTAAGGAACTTCCAACACCGCAGTCACTCCAAGGGTATGCCTTCATATTGACTGAAAATTGGAAGACAAAGCTAGTGGCTGATAAAGCTACCAAAAAAGAGCACCTTTTGCAGTTACTGCCAAACTCTTAACAAATAACCCCTTCACTTGGTTTTAGGCACTCAGCAAGTAAATCCCTACCCACAGCATCTCAATCCTACAGACCAATCCAAACAGCTACACTAACACTTGACAGTCCCCTCAGCAACAATTCTACCATAGTAACACAAAGCTAATGAAAAGTTTGCCAATTAAAAAAACCCAGAAATTAACCCAAATATTTCAAGACATTCGGAATTCACACACATGGATTTGCTTTTAAAGAATATGCTAACACACATGGTAGTCAGAATGGGACCCAGACATCTCATCGATCGTACGAACGTCTGAAAAGAAGTGAGAACTTGACAATACTACAGTACAGAAGCTGACAATTTCTGTCCTGTACTCAGTTCTTTAAAAAGCACAAATGTCACAAACAAGACAGCAATACTTACCTTAGGTGGTTTGAATGGGTAGTCTGTGGGAAAGTGAATTGTCAAGAAGAATACACCACCCTGATATGGACTGTCGTTCTGTCAAAGCAAACAAATAATTCTCCTATCATCATCTTTAGAACTGAGTATCACTGACGACCTTGTTTATAAATAAATGGAGAGGAAATCTATTTAAACCAAAATGTTTAATCTGCCAATACAAGTGAGACATAATTAAAATTTAATTCTCACTTCCTAAGGTGAGTAATACAGAACACATACACGTCACTTTCCGCATGGACCTCTCCAACCAAATGCATCATAGAACCCAGTAGCTCTGACAATCCACTCAGGACTACAGGGCAAAAGTATTCAAATGCTCCTAAGATAGCCCCAAGAAGTATTGTTTACAGAGTGGGGGTCCCATCAGATTCAAAAACCTCCATATCTGTGTTTGGAGCTTATTTGTTATGACCACCCAAGTTTAGAGTGTCCACAGACTCCCATTCCTTCCTAAATTCTGTCCTTAGCTTCAGCCCTGCAGAAAACCTATGAGTACACTGCTAGATCCTTGTTCCTTGAAAAAAACCCCAACCACCCATCCTACCAGCACAATCAAAGAGATAAAAGGATAATCATAATTCAAGTGAGTTTTTCCTCTTTTTCTGTATTAGAAATTACTGTAATCTAGTATGAGAGTGTATTTCACACTCCAACGAAAGAATTAGTAGGATAATTCATTCAGGTGTCAACTAAAAGCAACATGTAGAAGTAAAAAAGATGATATTAAGGAGAAGAAAAAATTGGAGGGACTAAATAGGGATTGTATAAGCTAGTAGTTACAAGAAGAAAGAAGCAAAAGGTTTTTACTCAAAATTACAACTAAATTTCTGAAACAGAGCTAAAAATTTCATAGTTTAACCTGAAGAATACTTTGCTGTTAATTCCGGACTGAGGGCTAGGCGAAGTGAATTTGAGGCATACACAGTACACTTCTGCATTATTTGCACATTGAATTCTCATCTTAATTACAAAAACATTTCACCAATATAAGAAAGTAACTGTGTATTACTTAAATTACCAGAAAACGAAAACTGCAACACAAGACAGGAGACTCAAACCTTCAACATGTAGGTTATACCCTATCATATCTCTGATGAAACCTAGTGATCAAGATATAATCTCCTGTTATTTGGTCAACAGATATCATTATGAGACCCTGAGGAGCCAATACCAGCCCTTTCGCTCACTGGACATATTCTGGGGGTACATTTTATCAATTTTTTCAATTACAGAAACTCCTCCTTAAAATGTATTAAACCAAAGCACACTCTCATACACCTATCCAGGAAAATCACAATATCCTATTGCAGAGGTGGAAGACCAGATGACTGGTTCTACAACCCCTGCCCGTTATGAAAGGCAGCACCACAGCAGCACTAGAACTACTAACACCACACTGACACACTTCTATCAGGGTACTGCCCAATCTGGAAACAGGAATGCAGACCTTCTGACACCACGAAAACCACACAGGGAAAAAAGGAGCTGTACGTTATTAAACCACAAGGGAAAACTAAAAATAATAATCCCAATTTAAATTCAACCAATGCTTAATACCTCGTGACACCAGCCACATAGAATCATCATACCCAGTGCAGTGATCAACACTCCTTGCCATTCAAGCATGAATGTAATTATTGAACAATTCTATCTTTTTGAGGTACCTAGTTACAATCAGTGATGACCAGGTACTTCAGGATCAAGAGACATTTTTCAGTCCAGTGAATCTCTAATAGCCACCTCCTAATAACAAACACACTTGAAGCTATATATCAAGCCATGGTCATTCAGCATCACTGATACTGAACTCCTACTTCACAGCCTCACCAAAGGCTTGTCTTCACAAGATACAGAAGCTTTTGTCTTTTAAATACAGATAACCAGAAAACTTCAGATGTGAATTCCTTCCAGGTTGTTTTCAACCAAAAGCAAACTTTTGGCTTCCTTAATGAGGAAGAAGTCCCATTCAAGATTCAGATGCTTACTGAACATTTAACACTGACTTTTTTCCTCCAGTCATAACTGCAACCTCACATTTCATTGATTATTCCCCCTTCTATTCCTTCAAGTAATCAAGATCTCAGCATTAAAACACCAGACCAAATAAGGATTCCCTTCTAAGATCCACAGAAAAACATTCCAATTAACTCCTGACAGTAGTACTAGATACTAATACAAAGTTCACGCTAGATTAAAACTTTTTCTAAAGTTATATGCAAACAGTTTCTAGATATTAAGTAATACCACCTAACATGGCTCTAGAGATTATTTCAGCTGAAATACATGTCCTCGTAAAAATACCGCAACAACAAAATAACTGGTGGGTTTTTTCTCCTCCCTCATTTTCCTTTACTGTAACAAAGACCTCTAGAACTTAAGTTGGATAAGGAGAGTTAACAAAAGTAAACCTTAAAAAAAAAAAAAAACCAAAAAACCAATCAACAACAGTTTTCTCCTCAGCAGGAACTACTCATTTAATATTACATCACAAGAATTAGAATACTTACAGGTCCCATAATTGTGGCTTGCCAATGAAACACTACAAAAGAAAAACTCCGCATTATTATCTAGGCATGATATGCTTTGAGTCAGCAGAACAAAACATAAAACTTGAAGTTACTTACTGTCATCTCCAACGGGACCTGCTGAACACTGTGCTGGAGGATCACGGGCTAAGTCACTAAGTTCCTTTAGGAAAACAAAAGCAAACAAAAATAGTAATTTTCACTTCATGTCTAACAAAAACCTTCAGTCTTTCCATATACAAACACAAAAGAATGTGCAATTATTAACTCTGAGTACCACAATATCAGTATCAAAAATGTCTGTAATAGACAAAGGAGCACCAAAACCAGCAATGAAGACAAACAGCTACAATGACCATGCCTTTCCAAATTTATGTATGCCACCACTGTGAAAACACTCCTGCTGAAGAAAGAAGCAGGACACAAAGCAAATCTGGCAAAGTCTGATCAAGGACTCAGTCTTAGCTAGAGAAGCCTGAAGTGAGAGAAAACTGTTGATGAGTCTTCATGAAACAGGAAGCACTCTGTATGTAATATCTGACATTAGAACTAAGAACAGCGAGAAAAAAACCCATAGAAACTTGGTTTCACTTTACCCACTACCTGCATCAGGTACATACCTCACAAAGATCAAAACAGACAAGAAAATTCAAGAGGCTGGCAAGTGCTGTAATCAGGCAAAATATCTGTTGCGTTGTTTTTTGTTTTTTTTTTTTAACTTTATATTTAAGACAATTATGCTTTTAAAATTAAAAATTACTGAACTGCAGAAACAGTTCTCTCCCTCTCCCATTACAGAGGAACAGAAACAGATACTTCAGATGGAGGATTCCTTGTGCAGTAACAATACTGCTGTGATGAAACAAAGAAGCTCTCTATTAAATTGTTTTAATGCTCCAAAAGTCATTTGTTTGGACAGTGTCTTAAAATTAAATTTACACTTTTAGTTAAAGCATGAAACAACCACCTTCTTTCTCCCCTGCTCTCCTCCCTTGACTCTAAAAACAGCTTCAAGAGCTTCTATAGATAAATCTGCACTTGTCAAGGTATCTAGAAGTCTTGAGAAAAGGCATAATATTCAGGCCCTCTTTCATACATTAACAGTTTCACTCAAGTTTGGTTTTTTTCCTACAAGTCTATACAAGCCATTCAACCAAGAACTTTGTCAGACATTTAAGAAAGCCAGGCATACCTATTATGCTGGAAACGTATGCATATTTGAACCAGACAGCTAACTGCCTGAGAAGATCCTAATGTACATCCTTTAAGTTTCTCAAATTCAGCACTTCATGAAAATTTACTAAGTATAAGCTAACACAAAATGAGGAAAAAAACCAACTTATGTTTCTTGAAACATAAACACTTGTTCTTTGGTAAGATGATAGCTCCTGCAAACACAGAAAGAATAACACCACTTCAACATGTGCAAGTCCATACACTAAAAAAACCCCAATTACAAATGAACAAACAACCAAACACCCCCCGCCAAACAACAAAACCACATCACCCAAAGTCTACGATTCCCTTCCCTCCAAATACCAAGAAAAGTTAGTTCCAGATTTCCCCTCCCTACATGTGTTAATTCTGATGAATTTTCCAATTAATATTTCCATTTTGCACTGACATCTGACTGTTTTACAAAATGAAACCGTATCAGTTTTGATAAGCAATGGCACAATGAAGTTAATAGTACAGCTCATTTCACTGCTGCTGTTTGTAGAAGAATGGGCATCAGTCCTTTCCAGATCATCACAGTAAATGCATTTAGATTGCATTTTGCTACACTCTCCAGAAATATCTGGAGATATTGGCGGGGGGGGGGGGGGGGGGGTGATGACAGACTCATTTCTGCCATTTAATAACACTTCTTAGGTTCATATGTTGTTCATTATCCTTCAGAAAAAAATGTTAACTTAGATTTATGTTATCCATGTAAAGGCAAACAATAAATGTAGAAGCAGCTTCTGATAAAAAGGGCTTTTTTAATTTTCAGGGCATTTTTTTCCCCATTTAGCAAATACAGCAAGTTTATTTCTCATCAAAACATATTTTCCAGTTCTAAGAAGGAATAATCATTTCCAAACTCTGAGAGGAAAAAAGATATCATGCCCCTTGAAGTAAGCTGTAGCAATAGAATAAGCAGAAAGACACAAATATTATTTTAATGCAGTTGTACAGTTATCACTGGATTTATTTAATATTGGAAGTACATTTAGATCCTCGAGTTTGTTTTTTTTTAATCTATCACAGGGACTAAGAACTATGAAAATGCTCTTCATGCCATTTATGAAAATTATAAAACTGAGTAGCATGAAGACAAGGATAAGAAAAGAACAGCATAAAGTGGGCTTTCAGAGATACGTGCATTAGACTAGAGAGGTCTTCAAGATGTACTACTATCTTCAGAGAAACAAGAATTCAGTACTCAAGATAAAAATAGGTATTTTACCACAGCAGGAAAATTAGTAATTCAACATCAATAATTCAACCAGGAAAAGTAATTGCATATGTAAGACATAAATTAAATTTAGTAAGTTCCAGTGAAACATTGGTGCAAAAACCCCTTTGGTAATACTAAAAATAATTTAAAAGCTGAAACAAATGAGTCTCAATATTCCAGACTCCAGTCATTTCAAAATTTATGTCTATACTCCTTTTCACTACTTGAACTGCTCAAGGTAACAAAGTAGCAGTGACCTTCATTGACAAAAGGACTAAAGTTTTGTCTGGTCTGAAACACTTCAGTAAAAAAAAACCACCCTAATTGCGCTAATCAAAGCAGTTCAATATACAGGTAGTTCTGGGAACAAATGATACACCAGTTGGCATTTCACCCACAGAGCAAGTAATTCACCCACTAAATTTGGGGAAAGAAAGCTGAGGTGGCACATGCTCTTGTATTTGCTTCTCCAGGGTACTATGGTCAGAAAAGTCTGTAGTAAAGCTGTTTGCTTCAGCAGAGTGTAAAGGGTTCTAAAAGAACTTGGGTAAACACGAAGCAAACCCTGGTTCACAGTAACACCAGACTGACTTCATCTCTGTTGTGTGACACTTCACATCTACACAAAGAGGGGAAGGCTTTTTGCAACAAGGGAGTGGAAAGTTCTAAGCAACTTTAAAAAGTACCTCCTTCTGAAAGCTACAACTACTGAACACAACAGGCAAACTGGAATAACTGGAAACTGAACAAGCAGAGGCACGTGGGCTGTGAGATCTGGAGTACAGCTGAAAAATTTCGTTCAAGGAAAGGAAGGAGCTTTTTTTTTTTTATTCCAACCTTCCCACTCGGCAATATAAATACAAACCTATTTTCTCAGCTTAGCAATCTAACAATTCTATAACAAATTAATATTTAATATTTTTACATGTAAGAGCTTTCTGCTCATCATATTCCTTCTATCGTATGTACTTCTCCAACTTTGCTTCTTTTTGTTAATATGGTTTCAGTAGAGCTTTCCCTTTCTCAAGAGGCATTAAAACTACATCCCAAATTTTCTTTAAAATCCCCAAAGTGGAATCCACATCTTCCTGAAACTGGTTGTTGCAGTTTTTCCCTTTAGAGGTGGTTGAAAAGAAAGACCAAAACAGAACTCCCAAGCAGCAAATGTGAAAGACTTTACATAGAAACAATAAACCAAATTTGGTGAGGAGTGACACGCTATGCGCCTATTGGAAAGGATTAGTCTTCAATTACGACAGTGACCAGCAGCCTCTGTCACTGCCAGAGGTTTCCGGTGCAGCTCCAGCATGTCACCGTTTCTGTGTCCCAGTTTCCAAATATAAAGTGTGATAGTTCCTACCTCTCAGCAAGGATGGTTAGTCACTCAGCATTTTACAGGCTAGAACACTGTTAGAAGAGTGAGCACCAATGCTACTGGTAGAAGACAATTGCAACGTAACACAGACAAGGAGCAATACATGTACAGTTCTGCAACAGCATTTTGGAAAACAGATATCAATAGAAATAAAGCAGCAGTACCCATCACTGCGACACACAGACCTGCTCTAATACAAATTCAGCACCGTTGTCTTCTGCCAGTTTCACATTAGGTTTCTAGCAATATTCAGTTTCACTGAATTCCATTTTTTATCTCCTCCCTTCTCTTTCACTAAACATTTATCAGAAAGCTAAGAAAAAAACACACACACACCCATACTTTCAAGAATAAAAAAGCTTATACAAAGAGCTAACTAACCTGCTTGTTTTCCAGCAATTTAAGCATAACTAACATAGAAAATATGGCTTAAGCTTCAAGTGAGGATTTGAAACTTTGACATGTGAGTGCAAATGCAGGACTATTATCTTATAATAAAACCAGAAGTGTCTTTCTTTTCTTGACAGAAAAGCTGCTAAAAAAAATCCCTCAAATGACTCCCCTCTACAAGCTATTTAAAAGATTACAGAAGCCATTTAAAGAATGAAGAAACTTTGAAGACTGACAAAGTATATCTCATCCAAATATGCATGAACAAGAAAACAGAAGTTTTCAGGTCTCACAAAATTCTGTAAGAAATGATAACCTGGTGCCTACCAAGCTGCCTTCTTGCAAGGTACCAAATAATGCAGCATCTGCACCAGTTTCTTCCCATTCATCAGATTCCATACTCCCTCTCCTCTGGCACTACATTTTTTTTAGTTTAAACTAGAAATAGCCAGGCGTTACTTTAAATGATAGTAACAGCTGACTTAGACACAGTGACAGAAGATCACTCCTACCAGAAGGACTAAAGATGGTCCTCCACAGACCTTAGCTCACAGTTACATTTCATACTGGTTCATAACACAAGTATTTGTCAAAATTACATATTGCAGCTTTCTGGTACTCAAGAAAGCATAGCGGGGTTAATTTGCTTTATATTTCCAAGAAACGATTTGGAGGACATGAAAGGTAATACACATTAAATCAGAAGCTCAGAATATAAATCAGCAAACCACAACACAGAAAAAAACCCCAAAACAAAAAACACACCCAAAAAAACAGAAACAAAAAAAATCACCAAAAACAACCCACAACACATGCACACACAAAACTCACCCCCCCAACCCCCCAAAATTTGAAACCAACTAAAAAAAAGGACAAAGAAAAAAAGGAACGTTTAGGCCAATCAAAAAAAAATCAACATTTATTAACCTGACTGCTAGACTAATGATGTGTAAAACAGGATATTTCAAACTCTAGGCAACCAAAAATTCATCACTGCATTAGTCTTACTCATTAGCTCACAGCTGAAAACAGCTTTAAAAGAGAAGGAAGGATTGGAAGCAGCTATAAAGGGAAGGGAAGAACATTTAAGCCTGTTTGAAGATTAAGAAGTGTCAAGCAGCAGAGAACTACTGCCTCATCCCACACACCTGCATTTGAAACGTTTGTTTCAGCATGGAAATTAATTACACCTGGAAGCAGAAAGTAACAGTTTGTAAGACACTGAATGTGTGTTTCTAAGCTAAGAAAGCAATGACATAGTAGACATCACAAAACAAATGTAACCAGCAAAAAATTATCAGTTTCAAACAAGCTGGCCTTTTGGCAAATAATAAATAGATAAAAGCAATGTGTAATGGCAGCACAAGATATAGAAAGATGTAGGTTCCTCTTGATTAAAAAAGGACATTAGAGCAACTATGCAGAGAAAACACGTGAAAAGCAGTCACAGAAAACAACTAGGACAAAGAGCACAGAAAGGTTTTTAAGAAACTTAAAACACAGGAATGTAACAGTTGTGATTCTCCCTATTCTGATTATTCTGTTTCTGTTTTTCATGGTTCTCCCTTCAGTCCTTAGTACTGGATTTTTCAGCCTACACTCCACATATGCACAGTGTCTAGCCATAATACCATCGTGGTATAATAAAAGACAAACATTAAAATATTCATGTTTTAAGCCTCACACTCAAGGAAGGAAATGCCAGACTGCTGTGCCACTGTAATTAAATCACTCAGTGTACTTGGACTGTGATACAAACTACTCAGGTGACTACCTACTATCTCTTCAAAGAACCTAGCTTTCAGTACACAAGCTCTTTGTGAATGAGAGTATTGTCTACAGCTGTTCTCATCTGTTCTGAAATCTGGAAGGTGTACAATGAAGGGAATGGTTTTTGGGAAATTTCAGAGTTACTGTAACTAAAATGGCTATTTATTCCAATGTTTTGCAGAGTAGTTGGCCAGATCCAACTGGAAAAGGAATGCAGTCACAGACTTTGCTTTCCTAGTCACTCCCTAAAGGCTTTCAGAACAAACTTAAAAAAACCAAAAAGGTGGCAACTACACACCTGTAGCTGTGCCTTGAACTCAAAAGTACAGTTTGTTTCCCCTAATGTAACCAAAACCACAGAAGCTGTCTTACTCAAGATGAAGAAAATCTGACTGCTTAACACACAAATTTTGAGGTACTATAACAATTACCATACCCTGAAAACAGCAGAGCTTATTAAAACACTCCTATGCTCAACGTAGAATGAGGACTGCATACACTGGCTAAAGTACATTGAAGGGGCAAGTGTGAAGTGAAGCACTGCGACACTACCGAGTCATACTGCCATTTCCAAGCTTTTGAATGCTGGACACTGAAACTCAGCATGCTTCTTCCCTTGGGAGTGTTTTCCTGCAAGAACTACAGTCATCCGCTGTTCTGTAACCCAGGACTAGAAGGCAGCCCTCAAAGAGGGGAACTAATATAAACAGGCCACGTGAGAAACACCAAGATGCACCTTGCTAAATTAAACAGAATGACTGGGAAACAAAGGGACAGACGAAATTCAGTACAGACAAATGTAAACTGATGCAGCCGGAAAGAAGTTTATACTTGAAGTAAGGCACTGTCCTGATGGCCACCTCTCAGAAATGTGATTTGGGCATTGTGCTAGACATTTTCACACAAATGCTGGCTTAATATTCCTTAGATGCTGGAGTTTGGCAGCATTATAAAAGAATCTCCCAACATACTGGCCTTCAGCTTGTTAAGGGCACAGTAACTTAGAGCACAACCTCAGCCACCAACATTTGACACATTACCAGAAGTGGCACCTGTACACCCTGTGCTCCTTGTGACAGAAGACTCCCAGAGTCTGCCAGGACTACACAAATAGCATCTTTGGAGACTGGCAGTGTGTAGGACAAGTTTTTGCGGAAATGACAAGTGGCCTCAATGGGGCACAACATCAGTCAGCCTGCACTTTCTGAAAAGCTACAATTCTCCATGTTCTCAAAAAAACTAGGACAGTGTACCAGAAAGTTACCAAATTAGTAGTCTAACAAGTAACACCAAGTCTGTAATCAGCATAGTGAATTCACCGTTTTGCAGTAGCATGATATATTATTCTGGAATTTATTAGTTAACCTAACGAACTCTGAAAATCAGCTCTCCTTTAAAAAACTCTCTTGACTTTCACCAGCCCATATTCTGTGTAAATACAAAGATGCACACGTACGTTATTTCGGTATACCACATGGGTGTATGCTATGGACACAACTACGTGGGACTGACTACAATGCCTTAGCTAGAGCGCAGTTACCCTATCATATTTGCTATTTCTGTAAGTATCCTTCAGAATCATCCTAAGGGCCTGTCTATAGGATTAGGTAGAGTTACACACAAAATGAGCTCATACCAAGACAACAGTGTAAAAAAATAAACCAACTACCACCAAGACAAAACACAAACTATCTGGAGTTCAACCGCTCTTACAGTTGAATTCCATCTCAGCTGTCTACAGAACAGTGATGTACAGAAGGATCTTTAAAAATAAATGAGGTAAGTTTAAAAAAAAAGTTTCAAAACATCTTTATGAGCAGACTGCATCCTGAAGTAGGGGAGTGGAAGGGGGTCTTGCTCATGTGGAAAATAGTAATTCAGGAAATCCTCTTATATTATTCAAGGCTAGGAAAAATTAAAACTAAGGCTAAAAGGAAAAACAAACTTTGCATCTATCTGATTTAAGACAACTTTTTGGGAATTACTACCTAAATAGGCCAACAAAGGTTAAGAAGTACTGCCTTTGAGGAGTGCACTTATTTATATTTATTAGAAACTTAGAAGAGCTCACAGAAGTAATGAACACCTGGCCAACCTAACTCTAGGTTACAGAGAAAGCTCAGTATAAAGTTAACGTTTAATACAATCTTCATGCCTTCCCATCAGAAAGACCTAAAGCACTTCAGCATTGGCACTCAGTTCAGCTTGCAACTCTGGTGTCCAGATACTTGTGAAAAGATTTAAATGTTGGTCACCTTTTTCTACTGGGCCGTAACATCTGCAAAGCAGTCCAGAATCCTCTCATCTTGCTTTAAGACCATAATAAAAACCCATCACAATTACAGTGGAAAAAATTGCAGGAGATCTTGAAGATGTCTAGTGTATCACATCTCTAAGGGATGATGTTCAGAACAAAGGCTTCCTTTACACGAGAATTTAATACTGAAGTTCACTGTTGGTAAAAATCCCCCAATCTATTTAGCTTTCAGTTCTGAATCCTGCAGTGCTCCATTTTCCAGTATTAAACCCCGTCTACATTCAAGTGTTTTTTACAAAGAGTTGCCAAAGGCATAAACACCAATTTAAACTTGTGACTATAATTTTAACTCTTTTTTTTTTTCAAAGCTTCCCCAACACAACTTCTGAATTTAATCAGATCAGTGTCCTATAGAAGACCAGTGAAGAGAAACTGGTTTTGTTAGTTTTTCTTTTAAATCTCCAGCATTCTTCATTTAGAGTTTGAGGCATTAAATTTATATTCCAAAGTTTACAAAACTGTCAAGCATGTGCAACTCGACAATTTAAGACTGTTCCAATACAACTGATCTGACAAAAAGCAACCACATTTAAAAGTGCACTAATGACTGCAAATATACAGATAGATAGATATATGTACACACACACACATTCATACTGCTGCTTTCATTTCCCATTTTTTTCCCCTGCATAATCTGCTGTCTACTGGTTAGTACATGGAATCAATCACAGGAAAGAATGTCTCTAAGTCAACCCTTCCAATGCAAGCTATAGCATCTTAGCCTAAAAACATCAACAAAATTCAATTTATTCTGAGAGATCAGAACTAATGCTGAAGTGCAAACCTCAAGTTCCCATCTGCCAGCTCTGATGCACAGGGGAGGGATCTACACAAGAGCACAGGGCAGACAGTTAAAGTGGCAAAACCTTCATATTTGCAACAGAAAGATTTATCAGGGATGATGTACCAGTGCTCTAATCTGAATGACACAAAAGCTCAACCTTTTCCCACTCCTCCTTACCAGCTGTCACTTGACATCTCAGAGAAGGTTAAGAACCTCCATCCTCTCCCTCCCTCAACATTTCAACCCAGTGGATGCAGGGAACACAACAATGGGTAGGGTAAAACACCAGACTGGAACTGGGCTCCACAAGGAATACAGAGATGCCTTTGGCAAGAGGCAGTGCACTGCTTAGTGCCCAACAGCTGCTGCTTACAGCTGTTTATACATCCTCCTCCACTCCCTTACTCGTTAACCATGAGCTCAGAGAAAAGCCTCAGAATTGCTTACACACTGGGCAGGAAGTTGAAGGGAGCCCCTTCTGTGGAGTTCCACATCAGGCCTTATTGTAGAAGAAACTCACACTAGGAATAACAGCAAAAGCACAGACTTGTTTTCAAAACCAGATCTCTAAAAGCTAGAATGATCATAAGATCATAAGAGCTGGCCAACCTTTTTACTCTGTATATATTATGCAACCTAAATCCTTGATATACTGGAGGACTCTTTGTAAAGTATGCAAGAAGTACCCATCTAATGGAGTATTGATCTCTGAAGTTCTGTAAATCACTTAAGTGAGATAACAATCCCCATTCTCTTCCCACTCCAATGCACACGTTTGAAGTTCCATGCTGACTGGGAGCTTATTTCACAAGCACTGTGTTCAATTAACAAGAGAAATCTTTAAGTTATCACAGTCCAAACTTTCTAGCTAAGGAAGCATCGGTTTTCCTCTCTCATAAAAAAAAATTACCAGCTCTTCAAACACATCCAATACTTTATTAATAAATGCTGGTCTTCAACACAGAGTACCAAACCTACCCAATTAAAAAACATTATTTTCATTTTAATGATATTAATTTCATAGTAGAAATGTAATTTCTAACCTAAATCTTAAACAGAATTTAAGTGATGACAGCTTACATCTAATGCTAAATATTTTATTCTTACTTTAAAAAAACTTAAAAAAAAAAAAAAAAAAATGTTCTTTAATACTAGGGCCTCCCAAACTCCATTACTGCGGTATCATGATTTAAAAACCAACCACTGCTTTCTGGCTCAATGTGACCCTTCTTACCACTGAGCGCAGCAGTTGCACTGAATTACCTGCCCAAGGCAGGGCTTAGTCTAGCCCTGGATATTCACAATAGTTAAGGTGAAATTACAGTAAAAAAGGTCATTCGATACATAGAGAGAGCATTTACAAAGGTTTAAAGCATTTCAACTAAGCTTACATCAACTGAATTTCATTAGCTAGCTAATCTTAACTTTCTGAGCCCCTAAACACACAAATCCAGACTTATTTCTAGACATTCATTCAAAGCATGAGTTCAATCACATAGCTTCAAGTTATTCAACTATTTTGAAAAAGCCCAGCAAACACAATCCAAGACTGCCTTGCAAAAGTGTTGTGGGTTTCATCCAGAGAAGAAAACTTAATTCCAACTAGCTTTATTATAGTTTGTTTTTTTTAATTCAAACCAAGTTCAAAATTAAAAAGTAGCAGTTTAAACGTAAAGTAAGAAGCAGGCTCTGTAATCCTTCAGCTCTGGTTAAACTAATGCAGATTTCCATGCAGTCCTCACAGATGCACATTACACCTCATCTCTGAAAAATACTGTATTTCCAGGGTTAGCAGCATTTCTTACTAGGAGTATCTGGAGAAGGGGCGTTAAAGTTGCAATTAATTATACATCTAGGAACAGTGCTGGAGGCTATAGCCTGAGAAAACCGTTATTCAGTCTCCACTCCACCAGTGTCAATGGAAGCCTTCTATATGGACTTAAGTAGCAATAAATGGTTTTGCCACCTTCAGCTTCCAGGATGCCAACTCCACTTAAGATTTTCTAATAAATTATTCCAACATAATGAAGCTAACTTGTGCTATGCTTAATCAAATGGCCATAAAACACAGCAGGCACAAGCTTTCTTAAGGATTACACAGACAAGACATTTCATGCATGTAGAAGAGATGTACCTCCTGTATTAATTAATTCTATTTTTAGCCTATCAAGATCACTTAGGCTACTTATACTACCTCACTTTAATGGATGCATAGAGCAGTGATAAAATGGATGTCCATCAATGATGTAACAATTCCAAGTTTTCTAAATTTTACACATTCCTGATTCCCTGCTCCTACATAAATGTTTCCCTGCTACTGGATCATCACCAGTTGAAGCGGAAGCTCCAGCATGCAGCAGCAATTACAGGACGTGCTTTTAGCAGGCACCATTGACACTTCAGACCAAGACAATGTGCCACAGCATGCACCAAGCATTTAGATACATGCTCATCAATTAATGCAAAATTCTTGATAATTCTAGGGAGAAAAAAAAAATTGGGGAAAAATTTCATTCTCAGGAAAGAAAACACTCAATTTTAAGATACAGGTTCCCATTATGCCATGGGAAAAGAATTTGCTTGTTATCATAAAACAACTGCAAAGCAAGCCCTATCAAGGACAGAGTTTTGCCAACTGTACACAAGCTGCCCCCAGAGCAGATGGCACTGATGCCACGACAAACTCCAGCATAACAATAATCTCCCTGGGATTGGCTGTGTACCTGACAACTACTTCAGTTTTGGGAAGTGCTTTATACAGCATGTTCCAGAAGTAGACAACCCAACACGCAAATACTAATTTACTTTCATTTTCAAATCAGAAGTAGAATTTTCCAGTTACATCTTAAGAGTAGTTGTATTCGGAATGTGTAACACACTTGAGATTAAAGGTACACACACACTAACAGAGTCTCAAAGACTAATTTATACGACATAATGAAAAATGTTATTTTGCTTGATTGTCAAGTCCACAAAGAGGGAGTTAGGCAAACAGACTGAAAATATCTTCACTGGTACATTCAGGATGTCATCTGCTGCAGGAGACAATGAATTCTAGTCCTGACAAGCAATAACACAAACTAAGCCAGCTATGTGTGATTACAGTGGTAATCTGAAGTCCTGGTTTCTCATCTACTGCCAAAGACATACTACAAGGAAACAGAGTTCCAAGGTCTGATCTGTGATCTTACAACTGGAAGACAGGGAATCCAGTTTACCAGTGACAATGCCATTCTCTCTGGGCTTTACTGGTTAACAGGATTAAAATTACATTCACAACCATTTTGTTACAGAACTGGCCCTGCTATTTTTTTTTACATCAGCATCAGGCCCTGTAAACATTTGTACTGGAGACCAGTAGAGGAAAGAAAGCAATGTGCAAAGAAAGGTTTCATTCCACAAATAAAGTTCACCTTCCAGGCCTGCAAATACAAAAATCAAAACTACAAAATCCATGTGAATTTAGAAGTGTATATTGCAGTGTGGTGTGATTAAACTGTTTAGAAAAACCCAAACACACACACACACAAAAAAAAGGCAAAAAGAAAAAAACCTAACTCGGTTATTTTCCCAATCCTAAACTCTTGCACTGGGTAAAGGAAGAACCTTGCTACTACACAGTGCAATAGAGCAGAAGGGCCAATACAGGACTAGAGACTGCACACGACAGGGCAAAACGCTGAAGTCAGAGAGATGACTTACTGGTTCAAGAGTCATGCTGAATTGTTTTCAGGTTCTGACCACCAGATTACTACATAAGTGGGGGTTTGTCTTGGTTTACATTCAACAATAAATTCTTACCTGCAGCGCCTGAACGTGTTTCATAAGCATGAGTTGATGACAAAGCATACCAGGCAGTAGCTGCGTTTCAACTAAAGTGGTATCATCCATTAATACAGGGAACAAGTTCAGATGGCAGATTCAAAAGGAATTGTTTTAAGATCCTTGCCAGAGGATAGCCATAATTCAAAGACAAACCATTTAGCTAGCTATTCAGAATGGATTTAAAATTTTCGAGGATAACAGTACTATCCATTCCTTTTGTCTAAAATATGACCACAAGCACTGCGTGAAATTAAAGCGAGACTAGCAGGCGGCATAAAGTTTATAGACTGTCTACAAAAGATGTTTTGTGCACCGAAATTCACCGATTTCAGGACACACTGACGTTCTGCCATCTTGGCAGGCTCTGAGATGACCAAGAAACTCCTCTGAGCTCTTGAAGCACGTAAATGCTCCACGTAGCTCGCGTAAGGAGCACAGACCAACAGCGACTTCCCGGTAACGCCGCTGCGCTCCTATTGCGTTTTATCATTACCTCCCACAAATTCTCAAACCTGCCGAGAAATCCTAAACCTGCCCAGGAGACAACTTCACGCCGGGAGCGCCTTTTTACCCTGGGAGAGGTTTAATAAAAAACAAACCCACCACCACCACCACCACCAAAAAAAACAAAAAACCACCAACAAGACAGAAACAAAATGCAGAAAAGAAAAAGAAAAAAAAAGAAAAAAAGAAACAAAAAAAACCACCAAAACCAAACCAACAAACTTTCATCACCTCGGCATTTTTTCCGAGTTAGCCGCCGCGAAGTTGCTCCACCCGGCTCCGATTGTGCAACGGGGGGGGAGGCGGCGGCGCGCAGCGCGCTCCCGCCGCGCGCGGGGGGAAGCGATTCCCGGACGGGCGATGGATTCCCGGGGGTCCGGAGGGCCCCGGGGCGGCCGAGAGGGGCAACTGCGGGGCGAGGGCAGCACCGCGGCGGCTGCTCCGCGTGTCCGTGCCGCGTTATTGCGGAACGAGGGATCCCGGAAAGCGCCCGGGCCAGGCGGACCCGCCGCCATCTTACAATGCGGGAGAGAAGTTGCACGGCAGAGGGGAGAACCCGACCGAGGGGGCCCAGCTGCTGCCCCGGGCAGCGCCGCCATCGCGCCGAAACCCCCGGCACACACGGGCCGGCGCCATCCGGGCCGGCTTCGGCGGAAGGGCAGCGGCAGCGACGGCGGGCTGCGCTGACATCCGAGCAGCCCCGGGAGCTGCCTCTCTCCGACCCCCCCCCCGGCCCCCGCCCTCAGGAAGGGACCGGGGCCGAGCTCTGGGCTCAGGGCCGGAGAAAGCGGCCTCACCGCCCCAGCCGGGCCGCGGCCCCGCCGGAAGGAGCCGCCGCTTCCCGGCCTCTCCAGCCTCCGCCTCTCCCCCGCCGCCCGTCTTCTCCAGGAGGAAAGGGGGGGAGGGGGGGAGAAAAGGCGATGGAGGAAGGGGAAGAAAAAACACCCAAAAAAATAACAATAAAAAGAGGGGCGAAGCGGTGGAGGGAGGGGGGCGACGGCGGAGGAGGAGGAGCCGCGGCGCTCACTCACCTTGTTGATGCGTTTCAGCGCCATTGTGTGTGTGCGAGTGCCGGGCCCGTCTACGCGCCGGGGTGACTCCGCGCTCCGCTCGGGGGGCCGGGAGGGAGGAGGAGGAGGAGAAGGAGGAGGAGAACGGGGAGGAAGGCGGAGAGGGGGGAGGGGGCAGCTGCTCTTCTCCTTCCTCCGGAAACAGCCTGGGGGGCGCCCGACCGGCCGGCCGCCCGAAGTCCTGCCTGCCTGCGGGCAGCGGGGCCGTGAGGCTGCCGGGGGAGCGCTCCGCCCGCCGCCGCCCGTCACGGCCGGGAGAGGGTGCGAGGTGCGGGGAGAGCCGAGAGACGCCGCCCGCCCGAGGGAGAGCGAGAGAGGAAGGGCGAGAGAGGCCCGCGCTGCCGCCGCTGGCCAGGCCCGGACGCCGCGGGAGGGAGGGAGGGAGGCGGGGCCGGGCCCGGCACGCCGCCGCCAACGGCTCCGGTGGGCGGGGCCGAGGCCCAGGGGCGGGGCCGAGGGCGAACGGGCGGGGCAGGGGAAGGAAGGTTCTGGGGTTGCCAGCGGGCGCCGGCGCTTCGGGACCGCTGTGCTGCTCTTCCTGCCCGCGGCTCCGGCGGGTCGCGGCGGGCTCCGGAGCTCGGCGGCGGGCGCGCACCGCTGACGGCGGGTCCCGCCCCGCCCGCCTCCCCGCGAAATGGCGGCAGCGGCCGGATCTAGGTCCGCCCGCTGACGCGGGGCGCGGTGTTCCTCCGCGCGTCAGCTGTCTGTCAGCGCCGCGGAGGGGTCACCGCCCGCCGGAGGACGCGGAGACCTCGCCCGGCCCGGCGCCCGAGCGGCCGGAGCGGAGCTCGGCCGTCCTGGCGCCTGGGACGAGCCGGCGCTCCCGTGGGCACGGCCGTGGCGGGAGCGCCTGGGCACGGAGCAAGGCGGGAGCCCCAAAGCGATGGGATTTGCGCCGGTCGCTGCAGTGCGAGTGACGAAGCTAAAGCTCTGCGGGAAAAGCGCAGGCCTGGTCGGGGGATAACGGGCCTGGACGCTTCCTTTTAGTGGCGTATGGGCACACACGAGGATACCGAACCAGTGTAGGGAAAAAAAGTCACCAAAAGGAAGATACGGCGACGTGGACTGTCAGTACAAGGGCCAGACACATCCAAGAGAATCATATAATCATCAAAATTGGAAGTGACCTTTAAAATCATAAAGTCCAACTATCACATGGCATTACCACTGTAACCCCTAAACCGTATGCCAGTTACAGACACCTTTTAAGCATCTCCCGGAATGGTGACTCTACCGCTTTCCTGGGCAACCTATTCCGATGCCTGACCACCTGAACATTGAAAAAAATATTCTAATATCTAATTTGAAGCTACCCTATCTCACCTTAACACCATTTCCTCTAGTCCCCACACAGCAGGAAGTCAGAAGAGACTGACTCCCACCTCGCGACAACCTTTTAGATAGTTCTAGAGAGTGATGAGCAATAGTTATTTTGTTTACAGTGATACCATGTGTGACACTTCCAGCTCCTTGGAGGCTTTTTATTTTGTGCAGCAAGGGCCAACAGATCACTCTCAGCCAGTTGGTTGGGGTTTTTGTTGTTGTTTGTTTTGGTTTGGTTTGGTTTGGTTTTTTTTTTTTTTTTTCCCCTCACAGTAATAAATTGTGCAGGTTTATGCATAGTTCTCTGCATGGGGAAGGACTCCTACTCCATTTCTGTGAAACAAGAAGAGAAAGATTGCCTGACTGCGCTTCTGCTGTAAGGATGGGATGTATTAGAGTGACAAACATGGCATTTGCTGTCCGAGGGGGAAGTCCACATAATTGCACTGGACTCAGTTTGTGTTTGTTATAGTGCCGTAGTGTTAGTTGACTTGCTGTCTAAAATAATAATTATTGGTCCAGAGAAGGCAGAATATTCAGAAAAGCTTACTGCGTAATAACGTTTTCAGTATGAAGCTTGACAATAGGCAGTAGTGGATTTTGAGAGCATTGGGGTTTTTCACTACTGTTAAAAATAGCACTGTAGTAGGACTGCCATAGTTTTTTAACACTGATATTTACAGGCTAAAGAGAAAACAATGCCTTGTACCTGTAAAGTTCAGTTATCTCGCTACGATCTCCTAAACCAATCCTAGCAACTTCCTTATGTAGTCTTCATTTTATGCTTATTCTTCTAATTGTACTAAACAGCATGCTCAGGAAATGTAATTCCCAACTATTTGATTTTCATTCTTATCATCTTAGTCAAGAATATTGCTGAAGAACACCTTGCTGTTCCTGCTTTGGATTACGGATGCTATTAAACTACTCAAAATCACCAGCGTGTCTATCTTTGTACCACAGACATGTTCCTCTGCCTTGTAAATTCCTCAGAAACTTTCTGAGCTTCATTATTGTTTGTCATCTCAGGAGATTTAGGTACTTGGCACTATTCCAGTTCTATGTTTTGTAATTATTCTTTGAGATAAATGACCTCTAATATGACTTTATATTAACTTTTTTGATCAGATTTGTGATTCACATTTGCTGTATAATGAAAGAAATTAAGAACAGCACAAACATACTGTTGACAGTGTGTTATTTTCCCTGCTTATTTAAGGCAACAGGAATTGTTAATCTGGTAAATCAAGTCTTTTTACATGTTAAATTCAATATCTCTCTTAGCATTTGACCCCAAAGAGAATTTTAAATTTATTGGATAGCTCTTGTTTATAGCCATAGCTCAGAAACAGATTTGCAAATTTTAGTTTAGTATACTTGTTTAGGCAAACACTTTATTGCACTTGCTGGTCATTTTTAAAAAACAAATCCGCCCATGTAAATAATGACCTTTAAGCACACTTGAGAAAAAGAATAAAAAAATTATGGCTTTTGTAGGAATGAAAAACAAGACATGCAGTCATAGTTCTGTGACCAGTTCTGCAAGTCACAGCACACAGTTTTGCTTCGAGAATGATACTTTTCACTCTCACCTCCTTTTCCTCAAATTGTGAGGTAAAAATAATGTATTTTCTCCTCAGTATTTGGAAATTAATAAAACCAAATAGTTTTTTTACTTCACTAGGAATATTTGGGCAAATAAGGCCTCAAAACCTGAATACATGGATGTGCCCATCAGAGAGTTTCTCAGTTTTACCACATGCAGCATGTATATTCTTTTGCATAGATTCCTCATATGGTAATATAAAATGCAAGAGACACAGATGATGGTTGCTGAATAAAGGTGTTGCAACTTATTGTGGAACTATTTATGTTTGCTTCATTTTAATTTGATTTTTGAAGCTAATCCTCAGAAGTGGCTGTAGAGATGTATTACCATGTCTAATCCTCCGCAGTAATGGAGTTGGGTTAGACTTTTAGAGGTTTATTATACATAATAGCTCAGTAGATGTGGCCTAGTAATAAACAGTTTGCACAAAAATACTGAGAGCAGACCAGCTCTCTTGAACCCTGTCTTTGAATTTTGTTTTTTCAAGTATGGTGTTCCAGAGCCCTGTGTGGCCAAGTGATCAACATCCTCCAAAGGCTGCATTGACCAGTCCATTTCAGCTGCTTCCTGATCGCCCAACAGAGGAATGGATGGTCCAGCCATGAATGGAGGTTGCCTTGTTTGGCTGGTATAGCACTGCCCCTCAGGGACTTGAGGGAAAAGCAGCCCAGCCTTTTAGTTTAAAGGTAAACAATGGTTACTTGTACATCACTGCTGGTTTTTCACTTCTGCTTGCCCGAGACCAGCCAGTTTTATATTTGGAGCATGCTATTCTACCTGCCTTCAAAACAGGTGGAGCAACCAAGCATCCTGGACACCAAGCAGCATTCCATACAGGATGCTTCATATATCTGAGAGGAAAGGGGGAAACAAGATGCAAACGTTTTCCAAAAAGATTTGCCATTTTAGGATAGAAAAAAAAAAAAATTACTTCAACAAAAGCAGGACATTCATCTGGTCCACCCAATCAATTACTATTAGTTCCTATTTGGAGCACTTCAGCTCATGCTGCTGGAAAACAAATTGCTAGGATGAACAACAACAACAACAGCTTCTCCCTGTTTGCATGTATTAGCAGGCCTCAATTTTCTCTTCAGCATCCTGTCCAACTTGTTTTTTCCTTTAATTATTGTAAATCAAGCTTGCAGCCAAATCCTTCTTTAATTTGAGCAAAACTCACCTTATTGAGGACCCTTTTGATTCACTGGATACCACAAAGAATAAGATCACAGGAGAAAGCTGATGAAATAAGATTGTTCCACTGGATTTTTTTTTTTTTTTTAAACACAACAACAACAAAAAGAGGCTGAATTTGCCAAGCACCATTATAAGACATGGTGGAAAAAACAGGTTTGGGGATGCCATTGGGTTCCACTTGATCTGTTTCAAATTCCAAAGATCAGCAGGCCCTTCTGTGTAGCTGGGGGCTTCCCCCATTCAATAAGGATGACTAGGTCTCACTTTCAGACTTTGTAGTGCATCTGGGACCATTATGTCTCCTTCTGTTAGGAAGAAGAGGTAGCAACCCCCTTTCACATCTGGAGTGAAGCCCAAGGTCAGTGTGTCAGGCAGCAGTTAGTTTTTTTAAGAAATACCAGATAAAAAGTAACTTTCTTGATATTCCAACTTGGCCAGTTCTTCATCTCTCATTGTTTCTTCACAGCTTCTCTGGTATTTTCACTGAAACAACTCCCAAGCTAATTCACATTTCCTTTGAATTAGAAGTGCTTTTTGTCTCACTTCTAGGTCACGGAGCAAAATGCTGAGTCCCTACATCAGTCCATTTTAAGTTGTTGCAGCTTTGTGTAGCGAGTTGGAAAACCTAGTGTTTAAGTCTTCATATGACTCCCAGTGAAAACCTGGAGTGCTTTGTTGAATTATGATATCCTAAGTTTTCAAGGCTTGCACAGTCATGTGGGATTCACAAGAGCATAGAAGACTTCAGTAACTTACACCAAGATAAAGGGGCTGAAGTCTCCCAAAAAAATCTTCTAGTCCTCAGGATTTTGTTTAGCCCTTCATTGTTTGGTACCTTTTTATCTCCATAATGACAAGATAATTTTCTTTTAGTTAAAGATTCTTCTTTTCTCTTGAAATCCTTTCTGAAAATAGGAACTATTTTACAAGAATAAACATATGACAACATAAAAATTTTTATGCTATTTTCACAGACCTAAGCAATAGAATCTCTGAAAATGGCTACAGGTTATTTATTAGTATGCAATACAGAGTATTCCTTTTTTATTTTTTTTTTTTTTCTCCCCAGCAAAACTACCATTTGATCTACATAAAATATATCCCTGTCAAGTCACCAGCAGTTTTTGTCAACAAGAATGTTAATTTTCTGTGCTGATTCAGCTCTCTGGATATTGAAGCATGAAAGTCAGATGAGCATGTGCATGGTGTAATTATGGAGCCAGATTTGAAAAAATTTTTTGTTGTTGTCGTGCAGTTACTAACTACCTCTTTTTCCTTCTTTTGTATGAATTCTTTACATGCCTGAATAAACATAAATAATATAAACATACATGGCAAAATAGCAGGGGTGTGAAGGGCTGGACAATTATCCACTGCTGCTAAAATAATGTAACACAGGTTGAATTCGATGGGCAAAACCCCTCTCAGGAGCAACTCAGGAGTTTTATCAGTTTCAGGAGGCCAGGGTACATGGGTTGGTACATCGGTACCCTTGTCAAAAAGGTGTTTAATGGTGACCTGCTTTACCCCATCCCTTTGGAGGTGGTTGCTTTTCCTTGTTATTCCTGTTTTTCATCCCCTCGGGCTGCCTTCAGACTGCAAGCTAAGCCTGTATGGGTTACACTGTTACTGAAAATGACCAAGCTGTTAACAGCAGTTTTCAGCAGCAGGTAATTTGACCTATTGTGTTTACTAAAGGAGACATCAAAGGATTCTCTGGAGCGCTTTCAAGATATGTCTATTTTTATTACTTTGATGTAATTGATTACTAGCCAGATTTGGACCATCCTAATTCGGTCGCTACTCCAGTCCTTGTTCCACGATGCAAACGTACTCGGCAGACCGCAACCTTTGAGGAGCGTTTGGGTTTAAGAAAGGATTTGACCGGTGTACCTTATAGGCTTTAAAAGTTGCTAGTTCAGATAAAATGTTAATGCTTGAAAGTAATTACTCAAACAGGCCCGTTAGGTGTTTCACAGGCTCCCCAGGATGGGCACGGCTGCTCGGGGGTCACAAAAGGCTTCAAGCTGATTGAAGGGCAGGCTTCCATTCACCTGCCCCGCTACGTGCAAAGTGCAATTTTCACTGTTCGACTAGAGCTACAGGGAATTAGCCTGAGCTAATCAGGACACTGATGGTGTACTTCACACACTGAAGTATAAACCGCCTTTTATCTCCGTAGGTTTCCCTGCAGAAATCAGCCAGTGTTTCCTGAAGACCTGGGGCAGAGGCCCTCACCGAGCTAGGAGCCCTGGTGTGATTGTGATACGCAAAGCAATCACACAGAGTCAAGAGATTTTCACAGGGCAGAGGGTTCCTCCGAGCCACCTCAAGGCTGAGCCAAGGCGGAGAACAAGGCAAAGAGCCTCTGCCTGTTTATTTCTTACTTTTTATACATTTGTGGGTCTGGCTGTGGATTGGCTTCTGGAGTTTTCACCCCTCAGCCAACTGGCCAGACCAGCCGTCAGTTACAATTGTTTTCAGGTTAGAAATATGCAAACAAAGGACAGAGAATGAAAAACAAAGGATTTGTTTATGTTACATGTGTGAGAAAAAGTGAAAACTGCTCCTAATATTGTACAGTAGCTAAAAAGTCTGACTCCATTTTATGAACAATCAAAAGGCTTTAAAAAACTCAGAAAAACCAGGGTGACACCCTGGTACCATTGATGTCACAAATGGCCTGCAGCGAACTGCTTCTCCTGGCCTTGTCTCCTTCTGAGGCAGTCCTGCTGGAGAATCGTTCACATATTTGTAGCTAAATAAACATTACACTTCAGTAGAGGCAGCAGGTTCGTTTGCAGTCACCCCTCATTTAGAGTTGTTGGGTTTTTGTTTCCTTGAACATTGTTTCTTTTTTATTTCCCCCCCATTGTGTTTTATACAGAATAATGCTGTGTTTCAATGAGGAAATTATTACAGCGTCTTGTAGAGTGCTGTATTCTGTTTGATGGCATATTGTCTTAATTTTAATGATTTAAGAAAATAAAGTCCACAGAAATACTTGAGGGTTTTTTTGTTTGGTTGATTTGTTTGTCTTTGACCTGTCAGGAGTATATGCTGTTTATTTAGGCGAGGGATTTAACTAGCCAAGTATCATTGGAATGAAGAGTCATTTTACTTTTCTTTCCTTTTGAGCAAGCTCATCTTTAAAGATTTGCCTGATCTTTTCTTTGGTATGTTCCAGTTAACCACAAGGTATCCAAGATCTTACTTAGACCTCAAATATGCAGGTAATTACAGCCAAATATATCTCTTAGAAGGATGGTGTATTATTCTTGTTTGCTGTCTTATTGTAGTTTGGCAAATATTGTTGATGTCTCTGAGTCACCAGTACTGAAATCAGGCAGTTATTTCACCATTATGGTTAAGGTGATGGACCAGGACAGTGTTTCTGAGAAGGTGGGTTGTGACAGACATGGTAGTAATGAAATATGGCCAGGTGTTTTGAAGTTGCCGAAAGTTTTGCAAATCTTAAAGCAAAGGCAACCTGACTTCTGTACTCCTGCTGACTTTTATTCTTCAGGGTCAAGAAATACTACATGGATTTGTCACTTTTCCAAGCAATAAATGTGATTCTGTTTTTATAAAGACAATGAAGCCTGCAAATGTTCTGGTTTGTTTTGCTTTGAAAAATGGGATATCATCTTGTTAAAAAAAATACCCCCTGAAAAATACTCACTTTAAGGAGTTGGTAGTGGAATCCAAGATACTAACTTTCTCAGTAATAGTGATTTAAATTCAAAATAACAGCAAAAAAGATAATTTCTTTCCTGACTGCTCGGTGCCTTATCTTAAATCATTTTATGATCTCCATTTAGCTCCCATAGAAGAAAAGCACTGCTACAATAGAAATGGAAGACTCAGGTACTTGGAGACTAAATGATACCCTTACCCATTCATCATTCAGAATATTTGACAGTATCAAATCAAGTTGGACAGGCAATTTGAGGCACTATGTGCATCAGTGGTTTCTACTATACTTGTTTCCTGAATAATCAAAACACTTCTGTCCCTGAAACTGTCAACTCACACAAAAGTAAAAAACAAAACAAAACAAAACAAAACCACAAAAAAACCCTAAACAATTATTTAATTCCTTTCAGGAAATCAGTTTAAAACATTCTCAAGTGTTTTAACAAATTAACTATAGACACTATCACAAACTTAGCTTTCAATAAAAGACTTTCTGTTCTAATAAAAAGGGGCACTAGAATCTTTGCATAGTTTCTGAAAGCACTCTTCTAGCATGTTGTTCAACATGAATGTCTCTTGATTATCATGTACCTTTCACAGCCATTAGGAATACATTTCCTGTAAAGTAAGTTCTGTAAATTTTGGGGTGATATGTTTATATCCTACATTTTGTGACAGTTACTTTTTTCCCCTTTGAATCAGCAGAGAAACCACCTTACTAAAAATAAATATTTATAGACCTTACAGGTCTGCGCACTGGGGTGGAGGACAGAATTTATATAAATTTCTGGCAATATCTTGAAAAGTAAATGAGGAAGTAACTTAAAAATCTAGGGAATAGCCAGCTGTGTAGATCTAGAAATGCACTGTGCTATAACTGAATTATAGTCCAGAGGATGGGAAATGTCTGGAAAACAAATAGAATAGGAAAAAAAAAAATAGAAAAAGAAAAAGCATTAGTAAGATAGGCATAAGTGAGGCTGTATTAATCTTTTTTACCAGCTGTAACACTATTCCATGTCATTGCCTTGGAATCAAGACAGCCACTTTTTCCTTGCTTTCATCTCCATCTGTTGGACATACGCGTGTCTAAATTAAAGAGGCATGGTGTTTTGGGGTTGAGGTTTTTCTTTAACTCCTCTTTATTCTTGTGAGATGACAGAGAATGAGTAGGGGTTACTGTCAGTGCCAGACCTGGCTCACCTTGAAAAGGGGAGCCAGTCTCAGAGATCTTCTCAGCACTGTTGTTGCCCAGCCGTCTGAGAAGGGATGACAAACTGCTGTTTCACTGCAGTGTCACTGGGCATTGTGACACAGGAAGAACTTAAGAGCAGAGTGCAGTCCTACAGCAGAGATCATCTCCTCTGTCCTCAGCAGGGAAGCTGTTACTTTTCTGTGCTATAATTAGCCAGTGCCAGAGAACGCACATTACATCACAGGAATTAGTCTTGTGGCATTCTCACCTTTGCCTTCCAAAATGAAGGAAGTATCTTTCAGTGACAGCTCTTATGCCAAGGGAGTAAAGTACTAAGGGAAAAAATATGTAGTCTGTCAAGAATAGACAGTCTTCACTCATCAGTGCAGTTTAAAAAAGAAAGGTGAGTGGTCTGCTACTGAGAATATACTGACACACACACATACATATATATAGCTTCTTGTCCCCCGAATTCCCATCATGAGCACAGCTTTGATAGTTTACTTCACATCTGTTCATTTAACAGTGTGTACTTCCCAGATTATGTCAGCTTTGTCCTCTGTAGGTCCTTTAGTGAAGGGGAGGATGTATCTGTTTTCCATCACTGCAGCTTCCTCCCAGGGGACAATCTGGGGATTTTGCAGTCTGGTTTATTGCAACAAAACAGGCAGAACCTGCTACAAATCAATAACATATCTGGTCTCTTATGAACATATTAATGAATCCTAAGGATACTTGTTCTGATTTGAGTAAAATTGTGAAACAGCAGCTCCCTGGAAGCCAATGAAGTTCCAAATTTATGCAAGTCTCTATGTGATCAGATTATCCTGGATCCTTATGAACAGTACATACTGGATCAGCTACCTAGTGTGGATGGAAAAACTGGGTGATTCGTGAAATGTGTCAAAATTTAAAACTCATTGCAATATTAAACTTACTGTGTACTTTCCTGTGCATTGTTAGTGTTATTTGACTGATGTTTTTTACAACAGTTTCATGCCATACAGCGTGTTGCTTTCTGTGCTTTAAATAAATGCAATTTTAACTTAAGGTAATGGAGTGGATATTCACAGTTTCGTCTTGTGCTACTCCTGCAACTGTAAGAGTAGCTGTAGAAACCACTCCCAGTATAACCACTTCATAAAAAGACAGCTCCAGCTTGGAAAAACCCATACAATGTAAGTAGAAAGTAACTGAACTTTGGCTGGGGATATCAGGGAGGTTAGCTCTGAATACACGTATTTTTTCTTGAGCTGGGGATTTATTCCACTTTGTTTTATACACAACTCATGGGCAACATTTCCCACTCCCCAGCAGTAGTGAGAGAGAATGGAATTAAAGTGTTAAACCCATGGCTGAGAGATCAACGCATGGCATTTTTCTTGAATAAATAAAAACAGTGTCTAGTGTTCTTTGTTCTCATGCACAAAGTTGCCTTGTTGGAACCTGATGCAATTCTTAGAAATCTTGCCATTTTTCTTCACATTCTTGTTTTCATTATTTTCAAAATTAATTCTCTACAATCTCCAACAATAAGTGCCATTCTAAGCCACAGAGATTATTCAAATTCAACAGTAATACATGCTGTTAGTGGGACACTGCAGTTATTAAGGCAAATATGACAGCACCTGCTTTCAAAACATAATGGTTACATTGTAAAATTGTTGGACATTAGCTAGATTAGGAAGTAATATCATGCTCATTTTATTAGTAATTTTATAATGTGAACATTATGCTATCACAGGATTACCCCACTGATTTTGTTATGAATGTGATTTGTTTCCTTAACTTATTTTTCTCTCAAACACTTTGCCCACCGTGGACAGGCAGCTATTTTCAATAAAGACCAGCAGAAGCCACTAAAGGTGCCAGGTCTGAGAGCCAAGTGAAAGCACAACTCTCAGCCTTCTTCTCTGGACAACTAAACCGCTGGATGTAAAAATCTGAAATAAAAACCTAACCTGCAAGCAGTGCAATTGCAACCTGCTTGCAATGTTCTTATGCATAAAATACAGGAAAGTAAATGCATCTGCATGGTCTTATATCCAATTTTAAGCCAGTCTGCTTAGTTTTTGAAATTCAAGTATTTAATAGTTGGATGTGGACAGTGCTGCACAGCTAGCTGATGGAGACATTGCATGACGTGAATCACAGTTCCTACAGCTTTTCTGAGGTGTAATGATTTTGGTTGCTTTTGGGGAAGTGGAAGAGAGAGATCTTTACATACAGCAGGAACAGCAGCTAATCACACCCCATTATGAAATGATTCGAATACAAAGGGAGAGATCTAGCTTCCTCCTCGACAGGAGACTTGTGTTTGCTGATCACACGTGCCAGCCCTTCAGTGACAGTGTAGTTTTTAGTTAGCAGTAGTACTTTAGCGTGCTGCAGAGATTATTCCAGGTGGTCAGTTTGGAAAATGGCAACACCAATTCCAAGAAAAGGGTTGAAACAACACCAGACATCCTCTAGATAGAAAAGCTCATTACCATGAAAAAGTACTGAGCAAATTACTGTGTTGCTTAGGCTTGTTCTACTGATGTAAGAACAGTGTGTCTCCTACCTCATAATATTTCATCTTTTATCCTTATTGTTATGTACTTGGTAAAATAAAATAAATATATGTAACTTTTAAATGTTCTTCTCCTTTGCAAATCTCATGTGTCCTAGACAGACCAGTAAATATTATTTCATTTTACGGCTGAATTAAGGGCAGAGGGAAAGGGAGCAATTTTCAAAGGGTAACATAAAGAGGAACACAAACAGATTCTTTTCATCTATCCTCAGTCTGTTGGACCAGGACCGACCAGGTTGTGGATGCTGAAGGCAGCTCTTATTTCTGCTGTGAGCTGGACAAGTGTAGCTATGTTGTTGTGACGAGAACAAATTCTGCCAAACATCATCTGCACCATGAACTTTTATACCATTCTTATCATAGCATGGGCTGGTTCTCATTTGGGCGTTGCTTGGGGAACTCCATGTCAAAGACCTGGGCTGTGAGAGATGGAGATCTCTTCATGTTGCCTCCATGCTCCATTTTATCTGTAATCTTCTTGCTAGATGAAAAATCCCAATGACAGAGGATACCTAGTGCTGAAAGCAATATTCATCTTTCCATACAGGTGACCTGGGTTCTGTTCAAGTATCTATGTTTGGGCTCTTTGTGCTGCTCTTTTATTACAGCAACTTCTACATATCCTCCCAATACCAGAGCTTCAATGGCCAAATTTAGCATGAAACACACAGAGGCATTCTCTACTTTTTAACAGTTTACAGACTGAAACTAAATATACAAGAATGAATTGTTGCATGTGATTCTCCCCACAAAAAAAGTGAAAAAATTTTCCAAATACCAAACATTATTGATATTTCAGTTGAAAAATATGCTGAAAAAATCCTGGAGAAGCAATTTGCCTCTGGAGTAAGAATGTCCACGTAGGATGTTAAACATGTATAACAAAAGGGAGATGTCACACCTGCCTGCTAAATCTCCTGATGTTGACTAACCTTAAGTTCTGAACCCATAATATGGTCCCTGATGATGGATTAATGTGTAAAACCCTGTTCTTTCCTGCAGGACTGAGCAAGCCTGAAGCTTACATTTTCCACCTTAAAGCAAACAGGAAGTCTGAAGCCAAACTGCAGGGTGAACATGCATCTCCTGGGCTCTGGTTCAGACTGGATTTCTGAAGACCACTTTTCACTTCTGCTTCGATTAAGAATCTCATTCAGGTTTCATTTTCTTTATAGGTTTGTCGTAATCTATGGCTTTCAGACTTTGACACACCAAACCCACTCGTGACTCATGTCAGCTGATCCCTACGCAGCAGGAGGGGCACAGGGAGAGCAATTCCTCTCTGCAACATTTGCAGAAGGACTCGCAGTGTGCTGAATGCAGCACTGATCAAAGGCAGCACAGCAGGGCTCGGGAGCTTCCCCAAAACGTCAGCTGTGCTCCCAGAATACAGAGAAGGCTGGAAGAGCAGGAGAATGTGGGGGGGTGGAGAGTAGGACAGAGGTTCCCAACTCCAGCGTGAAAGTGTTTGATTTAGGCCTGGAGTATTTACCTTATGTATTCTTCCTTTAGAAAGTCTCACAAAATCTCACAATTACACATGGCATGAATAATCTGATGTATAACTTTTACAGGAATAACCAAGTGTTTTACTCTTTCATTACCTTGTCTAATAGCTGGCATCTGCCTAGACAAGAAGGAATCCTCTTAGGACATCAGACACAGTCATTATGTCAATAAATTTAGGTGAGGTAGGGAACTTAGATATTCTGAGATCACAGGAATATTCCCACTAGCTAAAGATGATGATTCATCAGGAAATGTTAATGTAGGGTCACAGGTAGAAAAGTCATAGGCTGGAAGCACAAATAAATTTGATTTATCCTAAATTTACCTCCCAGGATTTTCCAGCAGGAAAAGTACACAGTTGATTTGGGCAGATATGGTGGGATTTCAGTACACTGAGGGAGGAGAGAGAACTGTGCTTCAGTCAGGATCATGTAAGGAAGGAGACAGGGCTTGTAGGATTGCGCTGCTTCAGCTCCTCTGCTCGTGCTCTGTGCTACATGCTACTAGCACTTGATAGATTCACTTATGGCAGCAAAGCACCTTGAAGCAAATGGTGTTGTCGTGACCAAGGGATTAACATTAGAGTGTCCAGGTCTGGATGGATTGTCTAAATTGACCCAGAGTGGCTACCTGCTTCCTACTTTTTCATCTGCCTATACAGAGGATTTCATATGACAAAAAATTACCAGTCTCCTAGACATAAAAATAAAATAAAGTGATAACAAACAAACAAACAAACACCGGTATGTGATAGGTCTTGTTCTGTGCAAATTATTGCCAAACATGAGGTGGTTGTACCTCTCCCTGTAACTTTAAACCATTCAGCACTCACACAATCCTATCTCATGCGCATGAAGAAGAACTTTCCATCTTTTTACTTCAATATTTATACGACCATCAACATGGAACACAACTTGAATGCAGCAGGGTGATGATAGGTAATTACATAAAACCTGTGAAGGTCCTTCCTTTCCCTTCCCTTCCCTTCCCTTCCCTTCCCTTCCCTTCCCTTCCCTTCCCTTCCCTTCCCTTCCCTTCCCTTCCCTTCCCTTCCCTTCCCTTCCCTTCCCTTCCCTTCCCTTCCCTTCCCTTCCCTTCCCTTCCCTTCCCTTCCCTTCCCTTCCCTCGCTCACCCGCGCGCCCCCTGGCGGCGGGAGCGCTCTCGCCCCGCGCCGGCGGGGGCGCCCCCTAGCGGCGGCGGGGGGAAGCGCGGCCCGGGCGGCGCGCGCGGGGGCACGGGCCCGGCAGCCGGGGCGCGTGCGCGGCCCCACCCCGCGGCGCGCGCGCATCCCGGGTCGGCGCGCGGGGGAACGGCGGCTGAGGCTGGCAATGGTGCTGGAGACTCTGGCCCGCATCGTCAAGGTCCAGCTGCCCGCCTACCTCAAGCGCCTGCCGCTGCCCGAGAGCGTCGGCGGCTTCATCCGCCTCACAGGTAGGCGCGGGGAGCGGGACCCCCTTCTCGCCCCGGTGGCGCGGTCATCGTGCCTGGGATCCGGCTCTCACCCCTCGCTGTCTCCCGGCCGTGTCACAGAACCCCGACCCTTGAACTGTTGCGGCAGGGGGATGGCCCGACAGTCGGTGTCGGTGCCACGTGGGGCAGGGGGAGCTGTCAGGATGAAGTGCAGGGACGGGGTAAAACGTTCGCGTCTGAAATTCCTCTGGGAACCAGCGCCGGGGAGCCAGAGGCCGTGCGCCGAGACGGATTGGGATTTAGCCAGAGGCCTAAAGTACAGCCTCTTTCTCTTCACAGGTCAAAGGCTGTACCTGTACCGAGTTAAACCAAAGAAATTGCTTTCAGGGACCTGCCACATACATAAAGTTAGGGTAGTTTTTAAATTTAGTAATTTTTGTAAGTGTTTTCTGCGTGAGGGAGTAGAAACACCAGTTGATTGATTGTAGCCCTGTCACAGAATGAACAAGAAAGAAAAGTGAGTAGTGACGACCTCTGTGGGTGCTCGGTGCTTTGCACGCTGAGGCTCTGGGTGCCCAGGCTCGGTGGTGATAACAGCCGGGACCTCGGGCAGTGTCAAGTGGCGGGATTAGTTCGGTGACAAGAAGGAAGGAATACTTTCCACAGAAAGTACAAGTAGAAAAAGTTATCAAAGTGCAGGATCACAATCTTGCAGCACCAACACCATGACTGTAATAGTGTTGGAAAATTGTTAAATTTAGAACAAGCACAGTTTATTTAAAGATGGCTTTGAGTACTTTTTTTTTCCAGCATGTTTATGCTGCTTGTGATCTGCAAGTCTCATTATATTCCTCAGGAACAAGCAAATATCTTTTAAATTAACTGATCTTCTTCCACAACTACTCTGTCATATGAAGAAGCTGTTAATTATATTTACCAAATAGAGAAGTTCAGGTGCTGCAAAGTTGGGAGGTAGGGGAGCATAAACCACAGAACAATGCATCTTCTCCTGTTTCTAGTATTTGGCAGTTTCGTAATGTAGCCAATTGCCCTTGTAATCACGACTTGACATTTTTTAAGCTTAGTAATATTTTAGTCTCTTACTGCTTCACTTGTCTAACCATGTCTTTCTATAACAGGATTTTATTTGTACAGTCTTTACTCATAATGCATAGTGGTAATGAGATTTATTCTGAAAACCTCTGAAAGGTTTGGTCTGTAGACCAAAATCAGGACTCTGGGGTTTTTACATACTATGATCAATGGGGGAGAACTGTTTTGTTGTCACATTGTTTACCCCATTGACTTTAAGGAACTTTTTCAAGTTTGGAGAGAGGGCAATAAGCAAACAACTGACTTCTTAAGTATAGACCAAACATGTGAAATGTCAGTCCCAAAAATATCAAACAAAAGTAAAAGAAGGAGCTGAGTCAGAAACTGCTTTTGAGAACTGGTAGGATTTAATGAGCATACCTGAAAAATCCACTGCGTCTAGTTATTAGTGATTTTTTTTTTTGATGGACTCTAAAAATGGGAGACAAAGGTATATTTAAAAATGCATGGCTATAGAGAGAACATTTTTACATTTAATTTTTTTTTTCAATAGTAAGCTAAACTAGTATCTGCTGCCATGCTTATACATCTTCCTCCCAGGGTAAATATAAATGAAAATGGAGGACAAAAAAGCAAATCTGTACAGGTGCTTCAAGTTATGGCATAGAGTAAATGCAACACAGTGAGACTTTTGAGAAGGATATTGTAAGACACTGCATCCTAGGCATCTAAATTAAAAAATTATTGTCTCTTAGTGTGTAAAGGTTATTGAAAGTCATTGAAGCGTCATTGCTCATTGAAGAGTCGTGTGCTTACTTGCAGACAGAGCTGCTGTCAGTCTTAAGTTTCATTTGAGAAAATGATTGCTTGAGCAAATGCTGCCTCCTCTGTGTAGTTGTGGTCTTTGTCCTGTCCTAAAGTTACAATCCTCTAAGAGGAGGGGACTCCCAGTTCTAGGGTTTTTTTGCAGTGAATTATCATTAGGGAAACACTGTTAGACAACAGAGAAAATCAGTATTCTCTTTTGTGTTTGCTACTACTACAAATTACAAAGTGTATTCTTTGGCAATTGGCATACTTTGCTCCTTTTTGGAAAGTGAGAAGTAACATTTGTCTAAAAACTTTTAAAGTTCACTAATATTTGCCCTTTGGTGTCATCTACTGAATTTTATCAGGGACCAGCGCTATGAAGCACTAGGCAGCATAGACTTTGTTTGCAAATACAGGCCAGAATCCGGATTTGGAACAGTGCAGTCTTTTCTTAACTCTTTTATTGCTTCTGTAAACTCTCATTAGCTTGCAGGCAGATGGAACTTCAGTTCCTGTTATACATCAGCTGTAGAAACAAAAGACCAAAAGTATATGGAGCACCTTGGTTTTTTAATAGGATGTTGTATAGTGTGCTGGTTAAAGATCTGGGCACCTGTTGTCTGTTGTGATCTTACAAAACCAGAATGAAAAATTGTTTGTTTGAAGAGAAAGTCTGTTAGCATCCAGTGCATACCTCCTGAAGGTAAAAGCAGTGGGGGAGGAAGGAAAGAATGTTTGACCTTGGGTTTGAAAGTGGATATCTGAATTATCACACTGTGCTCTTCGGAAGCCTCTTTCAGTGCCTTGTCTTTGCTTCTTTAGCCTTCTCTTCTCAAGTTCAGTGAAATGAACAGTGTTGTCTCGTGCCAGCTTTGCTTTTTGTCCTGGAAGATGTCATTAATATGGCATAGACCTTCACCTCAAAATAGCAAACAACCAAAACCAGGATAGATCTGCTTATTAGTTCTGAAGAGAATGTCATTAGTAAGTACTTTGAATTTGCATGGAGGATGTCATCAGTTCAGAGCATATACAAGCACAGTTCCACTATTCCTTTTGACTGGTAGTTAATGCTTGTTAAAATTTTGGGTTGAGTGGTTACTGTAAGAAGCTTCTTTTGGGTCTGCATAGGATTATTTCTACAAAAGGTAGCTGAAACATAAGTCAAAGATACCAAAGGAGTAGTTGTTGGAAGCCAAGCAGGGAATACCTGCTTTGATTTTCCTCTCAGTGGCTGGTCTGTACCTTTGTTCATAGTGTATGTGTTTGGACTAAAAATTAAGACAACCTTTCCCTGAAAGTATCCAAGGCCTCAGCTTCTTGGAATTCTCCGGTTTCCGATACTTTCCAGGATTTATCTTTGGGATTGGTCTCTATCTAACACAAGTCTGAAGACTGCCCTGTTCCACACACCGTGCTTAATTTCTGTCTCCAAAGTCTTCCTCTTCCATGCAGCAGAACCGATAGAGAATCTCCAAAATCAGTGTAATGGCTGAATTCTGAGTTGTCAGCTGTGAGAATAAACAGTCTTGTGAATTGCCCTACATCTGCTTCAGAAAGGTCTGAATGGCTTCAAAACCAGAGCAGTCTACACTTGTAGGAAGACATCTTTGCATTAGTTTGGATGAACGGTTTTTCCCGTCCCTGCTCACCCAGCCTAAAGATCTCTGACACTGTCTTGTATCTCATGCCTTAGATGATTTTTCAATTTAAACATAGGAGCTTCAGGCAGTCTTTTGGCAGTAACAAGCCATTTATGATTAGTGTACTCGTGAATGTAACTGAGGACTGTCCAGAGACTCTCAGATTAGAAGGAAGCACAGAATTTACTGGCTAGTGAGGACAAAAGTATTTATCAGCAGTTATCTTGGTACAAATACTAAATAATAACCATCCTAAATAATAGCCTTGTACATCCTGTTAATGTTTATTTCTGATTTCATTTCTCAGAGGTTATAGCTATCACACTCCTCTTGCACTTGCATGAACCCAGCTGGCTGTGAGTCATCCATAGGCATGACCACTTTTCTGATTTTGATGCTGTATCAAAGGGTGAGATGTGCCCTTTTTCTGTGTCAATCTCAGCCCAGTTATAGTCACCTTACACACTTGATAGATGCCCTGGTCCTGGTGTGCCTCTTGGAATGTCTGTTCTGTCTTGGAGTTCAGAGGAGTAGATTTGTAGAGATCCACATTTTTGCCAACAGTCAGGTTAAATACAAAGTTTGGAATTTTTTTTCAGTGACCAAATATTTTTCCTCTCTTTTGAAATACATTCCAAGACAGTCCTTCAGGTAAGGTCAGAAAGTGCACTTGGATTCCTGATAGAATTGATGGAGTGTTCTGGAAAAGTAATGCTAGAAATGGCAAACAGGTGTTGCTGTCCAGGAAACTCAGGATTCTGTGTAGCTGAAAACATTTCAGGTATCTCAGTGTGTATTCTTTAGGGCTTGCAGCTTGTTGGAGGAACTAATGAAAGTGCATCAGAGATTAATGCATTGCAGTGAGTGAGTCTTAGTGAATTTTGTGAACTGATGTGTATAGACTGCTGCAGGTGCAGTTGGGAAATGACTACTGAGACTTCTTGTAGTGCTTTTAGCATTTATGCAGCTGTGATACATTTCCAGATAAATGCACTTAATGTGGCTGTCACATCAAGGGCAACAAAGAACAAAAAATCAATCCCATAAATTATTTTCGTTACATGGTCTGGTTCCAGAAAAATTAGATCCTTAAGAAAAATCCACTGGACTGGAGAAGTATTAGCATAAACATGTGTTTTACTAGTACAAATAAAATCAAGCTATACAGAATAATGTATTTTCTCAGGACTACAGCCCACCTGGCAGCCTTAGCCTGCTCTGTTGTGTTTTGTTTCTTGTACATCTTAATTTCAAAAAACAAATTGTAGAATAAAATCCTGCTATATTCTGATCCTAAATGATTTAGAAGAGTAAGTTGATTAGTGTCTTGTCTTAAAAAGTGCTTGTACAGCTATTTGTGCTCCAGCTCGTTATACTTTTTTCTTTCCCTTCTGAAATATTTTTAAGCTCCCTTCTGTATGAGTGTTTAGCTTTAATATATTCTCCAAAAATTTAGAAAAATGCTTTCAACCTTTAGTGCACCATGGTACTTAAGTTGCACTGGAATATTATCAAAGCATGTTTTGCTAGAAAAGTGGGTCCACCTTATATATATAGATAGTCTATCTATCTATAATATAGATAGATATATTTTATATAAAGATATATATGCCAATTACTGATACATTTCTTAAAAAGCCCAGTAAGTCTTCTCTCACCAGTATGTCTAGAAGGTATATAATGATGCAGCAGGGCAGCCAGATCTGCAGCAGATACTTTTACTTTTTACCCGTACCCTAAAGAAGTTCCTTACCTTGGTAAAAACCAGTTTTCTGTGACTTGACCTACTGATCTTAGGTGTCTTTCTTTCTCTGTGTTGTAGAAACTGGTTGCACATCTCTGAACAAACAGAGGTCTGAAAAATAAAACCAAAAAGATTGGTGAAGGTTTTGCCAGTTCTTTAGGGTTGCCCATTCCAGTAAATCTTTTATTTGTTTTGTATTTATTATCTTCCATTGAATCATCTTCTAGAGTGATAAAATTCAGTTTCAGATTAAATTCCAGGAGTCAGTTTTTTACTTTGGCTGGAGTAAATCCTAGGACTTAATGTTTTTGGTTTTTTTTTTTTCCCTTGAGACTCACCAATGGAATCTTGTTTGCTCCGGGGGCCCTGCTGACTGAGCAGCCCCTCCATACCCTCAGCCATTTGAAAGTAGCTGATGCTGCACCACCCTGGAGTGGTGTCAAAAGCCACCCTAAAATCCCACCTTATCTTCAGTTTCAGAATGGTTGCGGTTACTGCCTTTCCTGGGCGTGCTGGCCTTGCTCGGTTACCTTGCTGTTCGTCCCTTCCTCCCCAAGAAGAAACAGCAGAAGGATAGCTTGATTAACCTCAAGATCCAGAAGGAAAATCCCAAAGTAGTGAATGAGATAAACATTGAAGATCTGTGCCTCACTAAAGCTTACTGCAGGTGTTGGCGTTCAAAGACGGTAAGACATTGTGCTGCTGCAGGATTAGAGATTGAAACTTGCATATTTTTATCAGTGTTTGGGTAGTGCATTGCTCTGTGTTGAGCTGTTGCCTTTGTCTGGAGTTGGAACATGTTCCTGAACTTGGTAGAATGGCACAAACCTATCTACATGGAGAAAGCAACTATAGAAATTTGAAAGAAACACAGTAGGGTTTTTCTAGAAACATTTAGAGAGTGACCACATGGGAGTAGAATAAACCAAGCAAGCCTGTTTTACTATTTGGAAATACATTGCAACTAAGTAAAAGATAACTACTCTTATTTTGCAGAAAACAATGCTTGGAAAGTTGTTCATATTAGAATGAAAATAAGGCTGGGCCTGTGTTGATGAGGGAGATTCCCACCTGGTCCAGAGCAGTGAGGTGACTGGTTGGGATATTCCATATCCCCCAAATCAACTTGATGTAAATGAGTATATTTCATCTAGCCTCAATTTTCATTTCCTGATTCAATTTTGAATGTCCTGACCACACTGGTTTTGTTCTCTCTGGACTAAATGCTTTCCTTTTTTAATAAAAACAAAAAAGTTTGCCCTGAATTGAAGAAGCTTACTCAGCTGTTTTCACTTTGGACTAATCACTTCAGCCAAGTATTTCGGCTTTTCTTAAAAAAGTACTTTCTGGTTGCAAACGACTAAATCTATTAAGAGGACTCTTACTAGCTCCTCAATAAATCCATCTGTAGCTGTGATGGCTGCTTTGTTTGCTGCTCTTTCATGGAAAAGGCTTTGTCCCTGACTTTGTGTCTAAGTACAGCTATTTTAGGATCTCACAAATGTAGCTACCCATTAACAGTGTTTGTTTTCCTTAGTATCCTGTGTCTGATAGGAGGCAGGGAGTTTGACCAGGACATCACAGGAGGAACTAGCAACATTATCAGAGCGCTCAGGAGGAAATACAGAATCACCATGCAACTGCTGTACAAAATTATGCTAATTCCTTGGCTATGTTTTTTTTTTTCAGTTCCCTGTCTGTGATGGCTCCCACAACAAGCACAATGAATTAACGGGAGATAATGTAGGTCCACTAATACTCAAGAAGAAAGAAGTATAGCAGATGCTTAATCTAGATTATGACTGATAAAAAGTCTTTTATACTGTTGTAGTTGCAATGGACAGCATTTTACTATGTGATTGATATGATTTAGTTTTATGATTGCTGTAGATTTCCTTTTGGAATAAACTGCATTTGCACAGTGATGAATTTGTCACTGTTTTGGTACCTTATTCTGAGAAGAATTTTGCCTGCTTTGTAAAACTGTAAAGTACCTATCTCTGTAAATAAGTCGTTTATTTCAAGAATAAATTGACTTTCTACAACTAAGCCTTTTTTGTATAAACATAAAATTATAAAACTGTCACTGTTTCAAGTGATGTTAAGTGCACTTTTCTGTTGAGAAATCATGTTTTACTTTGCTTTTCTGGAACAAATTTAAATGTACTTAAGTGAGGGAGAAAAAGATATCAGCTTTCCCCCTTGTGAATATATATTCAGGCAGCAGACTGGTGTTAAGTCATGCAAGCTGAAGGTCTGGCCTGCGTGGTGCCTAAGCAGGCAGTTTGTTGGTCTTACACAAAGCAGCCCAGCTCAGACAAACCCCACACTGCTGGAAAGTTTCACAGAGCATCCCAGGTGGAGTGCTGGCAGTTCCAGGCCATATATAAACCAAACTACTGAGCAGGTCAGCCACCAACCTTAGCCCTGTATTTTGGGCCCTGTGTTGATGGTAAGGAAACACAAATTTACCTCCTGCAAGTTGACTTGCTCTGTAGTTGCTATGTTTGCAGTGGGAATTTTCAAGGGATGAATGGGTTAAGAGACAGAACTGAGGACGCAGAACTGAGCTGTTCTCTTGGCTTGTTACCCATTCAGAATTATTATTTAGGCAGGTCAGAACATTGCTGTGGTGAGGCTTAATTTCAGATGCAGATAATTACTACTTACCTAACTGCTAGATTTCTAATTCATTATTCTAAAGTGCTTCATTCTCCCATGAAATAATATATCTGTCAATTTAAAAATAAAAATTTGGTCCATGCTATAGTTTTAGACAATGGTACCATGACAGATCTCAGCCATTCCTTAACAGCATTTCATTTGACCCATTGTTAGGTGGGAGGGCCCAGAGCTGTTGCCAAAGCTGATCATCACAGTGCTGAAACAGAAAGCGAGTCAGAAAGCTGTTCTCACATAAGGGCTCTTTCAGCAGCAGCAGAATTAAGGTAGATCATTCCTTGTTCATTTGTGACAGCTGTAGTTCTAGGTACCAAAACATCTTGCCTTGCAGCAAAAGATGGCAGAGTAGGATGTGACTGTATGTTAAATTCCTGCTTTTACAAAGTGTGCAACAGAACCATGGTATAATGTTTGTTTAAATGCTTCATCATGGTCTTACTACAATGGCTGAGAAAACCATAAACGTGTTAGGATATAAACATTTATAGTAGAGAAAAATATATAAAGGTAGGTGTCTTATACTCAGTTTTCACTTACAGATATATAGACACAGGCCTGTATGTGCTTCCAGCTTTTATCAAGATACTTTCATATTCAGTTTGATTTCCTCTGAAATCACAACCAAACCTGTTAAATTAAGATCTTGTTAAAGTGAGTAATACATCAACATGGTTTTGTTTTTCCCAAAAGCTCCTTGAAGAGAAGAAAGTGTAAAGTGTAAGAAACCTCTTCACTCCATCTTTAACACAGCTTGATTAAGTAATTATTTTTTTCTCCCTACTTTCTCTTAAAAGAGATAGTTTAACAGCAGTCTACAAACATGGCTATAGGTTAAACAGGGACAGTCTTTTTGTTTGTGCTTATATCTGTAAGGGAATGGAACAAATTTGTAGTGTTGCAAGAGCAAGTCACAGTTCTTTTGTAGAAAAAACATTTTAGTAATCTCCATGAGATAATAATATAATGAGAATCAAAAGCAAGATAAATCATAATGTCCTTGCATTTCAAAATCTGTCAAGGTAATTCTGTCTCATGTCTGCAGAACCTTCTCTAGAAAATCTCAATTTACTAATCTGTTCCATCTAAAGTCTACACAGATAGACAGGTAAGAGCTTAAGTGCCTGTACAGGTCTGTAATCTCACCAGCAACTGAGAGGTTGAACCAGCGACCTGACTTTTCTTATCTAATTGGGAAGCTTCACACACAGGAGAAAATTTGCCCTACATGCTAATAAACACCAGAACTGAGGTCATAGGACCAGGTCTTCTGTCTTGATGGAAAATCTGGGGAAACTGAAATCAGTATATGGTAACACCTATTTAAAAGAACAGCAGTGTTTTCATAATTAATTTGAACATGGTTATAATGGACTACAAATAAACTTGTAAAACAGGTTTCTGACTTGGAGCAACTACTATACAAAGTAAGTGTAATTAAAGTGCAATTGACCAAAAATTTGATCTCTTGCACTCTTTATTTAAAAAGCAAGATACAGAAATTGTAATCCATTTTGTGGCTGTATTGCACCGTGACTGTTTCACAGTTAATTTTAGACTTCAGTTTAGATTCCATAAAAAGCTCCACTTGGTTGAAAAAGGGAAAGTAAGCAGTGATTATATCATCATGTCCCTGTCCCCTGGCCTGTGTGACTCCCTGCTTGTAGATAGACAGAATTGTCTTTTCCCATATGCTGCCTGCTATAACTGCTGGATGCTGGCTGCTGGGAATGTTTTCTGCTGTTAGACCTTTCTGCAGAGGTTTTTGTAACCTTCTGGAACAGCAGGCTCAGAGTTCCCCCACACTATGCCTGTGATAATGTCTCTGGTTATCAGTTAGTGCACATTGTGCTCTTATTTTATTTCCTGCAAATAAGAGAGTACCATGGCACAATGATTTTACTGGCTTGAACTTATGCCTTATTCAGTAATGATTTTCAGGGCATTTTGTTAAAAGGGAGGTGGTCTTTAATGTCATGCTTCACGCATACTCTGATAAAAATTGAAATTGAATCTCTCAAAGTTAGTTGCTATTTAGAAGCAGCTGAAATTGTCATGATACTTACTAAAAAAACCCAGTCTCTTAAGTTCTTAGTCCTGGTATATCATTTCATGAAAAGATGTGTTTTCTTCCTTTCTGGAAGATGAGGAAAAGGAACATTATAAAGCATTAAAGCTTTTCATTTTAGATCTGCAGGTATATGTAATAGCTCCAACCTAATACTTTCTAAAGATTTAATAAAACCTGTGGGAAAGGGGTCTCATGAGAAATACCCACATAAAATGGCAGGGAAAGAAAAATTGATTCAATCTCAGATTAGTAAAAAAGATGACAAGTTTTCATTGGTATATGTATTATTCAGGCACTCAGAATTGTAGAAGTGATCTGATGTATAATTGAGAGCACACTGAGTTTAAGGGAACAGGTAAATCCCATTTATGAGATGCTGTTTTGCGGGTGAGGAAGTATTAGAGGCTATCACAAACAAGAGCTCTTCATGAGACGTTGGCTTTTGTACTTAAGGTTGTGTCCAAATTTAAAGGGCTGTAATCATTACAACATCACACTTTTGTTACTGAACACATTCCAAATTTGGTGATCCTTGTGGGAGGATTCTACTTATAAAACTTCACCAAAAAAGTGAACTCCTGTAAGTTTTACTCAAGCGGAACTATTTTATAGACAGTCACTGATGAACTGAACACTGTATTTCCTCATTTTGCCAGTTAGCTTTACCAACATTTCAATTTCCAAATACTTAACCTCCTATTAAAATTACAGGTATTTCACAAAATCATAGGATCAATGAGGTTGGAAAAGACCTCTGAGATCATTAGATCCAACCTATGACCACCACGTCAACCAGACCATGGCTCTCAGTGTCATGTCCAATCTTTGCTTAACACCTTCAAGGAAGATGATTCCAACACCTTCCTGGGCAGTCCATTCCACTGTTTAACAACTCCTTCTGTGAAGAAATTCCTCCTAATGTCAAAGTTAAACCTTTCCTGGTGAAGTTTAAGACTCTGTCCTCTCATCCTGTCACTTTGTGTGATGAGAAGAGGCCGACCCCCACCTGGCTACACCCTCCTGTCAGGGAGTTGTAGAGCAGTCGGGTGCTCCCTGAGCTGCCTCTTCTCCAGGCTAAACACCCCCAGCTCCCTCAGCCACTCCTCACAGCACTTGTGCTCCAGACCCTTCCCCAGCTCCGCTGCCCTTCTCTGGACACTCCCCAGCCCCTCAAAGTCCTTCTTGTAGTGAGGGGCCCAGAACTGCACACAGCTCTCGAGGTGTGGCCCCACCAATGCTGAGCACAGGGGGACAATCCCTGCCCTGCTCCTGCTGGCCACACCATTGCTGATCCAGGCCGGGATGCCCTTGGCCTTCTGGGCCCCTGGGCACAGCTGGCTCACGTGCAGCCGCTGTCACCAGCACCCCCAGGTCCTTTTCCTCTGGGCAGCTTCCCAGCCACTCTGCCCCAGCCTGTGGCACTGCCTGGGGTTGCTGTGACACAAGGGCAGGACTCGGCACTTGGCCTCGTTGAACCTCATTCCACTGGCCTCAGCCCATTGATCCAGCCTGCCCAGATCCCCTGCAGAGCCTTCCTCCCCTGCAGCAGATCAATGCTGCCACCCAGCTCGGTGTTGTCCATGAATTTACTGGGGATGCGCTCAATCCCCTTATCCAGATCATCAGTAAAGATACTGAACAGGACTGGGCCAGGGGGACACCAGGGGTGCACGTGAAGTAGGCAGAACAGGCACAGAAGTCCAGGTATGTCACAATAACAACCAAGCACAGCACCCTTAACCATTGCTCCAGCTTCAAACCCATCAGGTGCAGTGTGAAAGCATCTTCCTTTCAGGTCAGGAGATGAACTGAACTAAAGATGGTACATTCCTGAGGAAGCAGAGACAACAGTAGTGTGCACAGTTAGAAAAATATAATGTACTTGACAACTGTTAAGGGAAAACTTACCAAAGAATTTCCTGGTATTTTTATCATTGTGTTGAAACTTCAGGCTACGAAATTTAAGTATTTCTCAGGAAGCTTTGCTTAGAGAGTAAGGCTTATAGAAAGGCATGCATATTGAGCTGTATACAGGTCATCTGTATGGCATATAACTCTCTGCAAATAGTACACTGTCAACATTAGAAGTATTTAAGTAATTAGAAGTATTTTTGTACATTTTTTGTTTTGGATAGTAAAAATTTAAAAGCTAAACCAGAAATTATTTGTTCTTACTACTGCCAAAATATAGACACCATCAAATGTATTCTACACAGTATCCTGTAAAATGAGTTCAGTGAACTGTAGTGTAGAAATCTATAGGCGTACATTGTCCGCCTTCAATACAGGCACAATCTAATAGCCTTTCCTAAAAATAACTAAGTAACTTCCAGTTTCTGAGGGATGTTGTACTGACCCCTTGCCTCAGAATGGAGTTACCAACAACTTACTTGGAGCTAGTTACTTATACAAAATGTAGCAGAAGCAGACAGATTTGCTGGTATCTGTCAAATGGTACCAAACCTCAAAGGCAAGAGCAGGATTTTTATCAACAGAGGTTACTCCTGGCTGCAGGACAGCATCCCTCCCTTGACAGCATGTTGTGTGAAGGCTGAGGTACACAGGTGAAGAAGCAGCCATCCCAATCCCATACAACCCTCCCCCAGTCCTTATAGTCATCTCATAACCCTCATCTCATTTTCAGGCTCCGTCCTTTTTTCTGTCAGCACCAACATCTCTATTACCACAGTCTACGATGGCCCCAGCTGTCTCTTTGAGCATGTTTGTTGTTCCTTGCTACGACCAGAGCTGGCAGTCCTTGAAGGCACAAAGGAGTGCCTCAGCTGTGAGAAGAACACTAATAGGAAAAGGCAAGTTTTGGAACGCAAATGAGGAAGGAGAGGGAATCACCAACCTATAGCAGGACTTCTTCACTATGTTTCAAGCAATCTCTTACTCGGAAGTTGCTTTCTTTGAGTTGTGGAACTTGTCATCTCACAGCCCAGTTTCAACCATCAAGAAGTTATTCAACGTAGTCTCAATTTTTTTCTGTTTATATTCTACCCCATGACTCTACTCCATGCCTCAACAATTCTGACCCTCTCCCTGGCCTCACCTCCCACACATTTCAAGTAACTCTTGACTGCTAACTTCTCAGTGACTCACTGCCAGGTCACCTCATTCACTGTACGTTCAGCTATTTCATCTCAAGGCACCATCATCACATAAAAATATTTTATACAACTCCACCAGGGCTGCTTTAAAAATAGCAGGGGTAACTGATAGTTTTAGGTTCCTCCAGCAAGATCAGCGACATGCCATCTTTACTCAACAAAAGTGCCAGGGTTGAAGGACAAGACTGCTGTAGTTGTCTGTCTTATGAAGGTTCACAGGCCTCTGCCTCTTCTCCAACCTCTGCGCCTTCCTCATCCTCCTTGCTCTTTGTCTGAGCCTTCTGCAGAAGTCTGGGCCCTGCCAAGCCGATAACCAGGGCTCCAATTGGAGCAGTGATCAAGATGGCCAAGAAAGCCACTGTCAGTACATCCATTCCATACTTTTCCAGTTGCTTGTCTTGATGTCGTCTTGCTGTATCCAGGGCAAGAGAACCTATTGCAGCCTGGATGGAAGAAAACATTGCTGAGATGGAGCAAGTAATTGTTAGCACTGAATGAGGGAAAAAGGGAACCTATCAGTCAACATTTCACATAACTTTGACATTTTTAGTACATTCAACCCATTTGTTTCTAGGCTTTACATAGCAAAATAAATACTATATTACACCTATGAGAACAATTTTCACTTGACTACGCTTGGAATTTACTAAGCTAATGAGTTTGTGTGGCTTCCTCCTGTGAAGAACACTGCTTAGCTGCCATTTTATCTACATTTCTGGAGAATGTGTGATTAATGAAATAGGTCCGTATATTGTGTATTGCAGCTGTTAAAATGCCACACTTGGAGAATGTATCCTCCCAACAGTCAACTAGTGGCAGCTTCTGAAAATTTAATTCACTCATCATGTAATAAGCCTTGCCTGTTTTGATTATTAACTTTTGTTTGCAAGTAATCATGCTACTGAGGCAAAGTCTAAATGACTTTATAATCAATGAAATAAAGGATCAGGAATGTAGCCAGCCTGAGGCATCTCTATTAATACAGCTCTCAGATTACTCCTTACCAAAATAATCACAAACTGAAACCTGTTCTGAGTCCTGATGTGACTGTCCTTGCAGACACTTCATGTGTAAGGGGGAAATGCTTTTACCTTTGAGAGTTCTTAGAATCTGTATGTGAAGGTACAGTAATCAGCAATGGCTGAGAAATGGTTACATTTCCTGTGGTATATGTACGATTCCCTGCCATTATTAAGAGTAAACCCAGGATGCAAGTCTCCACACACTTTTCAAGCAGTTAGTGTGTCTTAGAGTATGAACAGTCAATATACTACACTCAGCTGTTATTGAGCCTGAACCTTTCCCTCCTTATTGCTGTGCAAGTTACAGGGAGCTTTGCTAAAGAAAATAGATTTGGCCTGGAATCAAAGTGGTGTTGGATTGTTTACCTGGACAGTGGCTATGGGAATCCATGCCAGTGAGACAAATACCTTCTCTTTGAAATGAAACCCAGCAAAAGACACCATCAGGAACGTTGCTATGATTCTCACAACTAGTGCGATGCCTAATATAGCAACACAGAGCCCTGCAAGAGACAAACACTTCTCATTACTTCTCTGCATAGCTGCTTATGGTTTTTTGATATTTTTGGGGGGGGTTAGCCATAGTTTGTTTTATTTTAGATTTCTTTATAGAGATTCTTTTGAAGCCAGTAATGAAAGCTAGATAATTTTTGAATGATCTTACCAACAGTTTCAGGCCTAAGGGATGTAATGGATACTTCCACTCCAATTAAACCAAAAAGAAAAGGTTGAAAGATATTCCATGCAACTGCCACAATTTTTTCTATTTCCCTCTGCAATACAACAAACAAACAAAAAAAATCTGTAAATTCACTAAAAGATAGCCAAGCAAACACAACAGTTAAGTAATCATAAGACAAAGTGAAAATGTTTCATAAAGACTGTCCAAAATTGCTCCTCTTTCTTTGACCTAATACTAAAATATTCAAAACCAGCTGCACACCTTTTGAAGGTCAGACTGCATCCAGCTGTCCTAGTAAATAAATATTTGATGTCTTGAGAGGAAAAATAAAAAGCACCGATGTTTGAACAGTAACAGAGCAGTTTGCAGACAACAGAAGGAAAATAAAGCATTGTTGATTTTCAGTATTTAGAAAGATGTAATTTCAACAGCTTTGCCATGAAGTTTCTGAGCCTTTGGGAACTGCATGCCTAAGCACGTTCTTCTATTTGTAGCTGAGCAGAGTCAGGCTCTCCCAAGTTTCAGTCATGACCTAACTCTGTGCTGCACTCAGTCAGAGGCCTCTCTCCATGTCAGCAGGAGCAAAGTCAGTCTGAGTAAGTCTGAAATCACATACCAGGAACAAGTGCTGAACTTTCCACTGTGTGGAATATAGTGTATAAAGGCAAAACCATCTTTTCTCCTTCATGTTTGAAATTGACACAATTTTCCTAAAACTGCTGCCAGGATAAACAGGAATTTTCCACTTAAATGAAAAAGGTACACATAGCATATCAAATAGCACTTGTCTTTTAATTAAGGGGGTTCTACAGTAGCAAATGAACCTTCAGGCTGGAGCATATGGAAAGTCTAAGTGGAGTGCTCTGTCACTCAATAATCAATCCAGGGCCCAGACATGTCCCATCCTTGGTATTCTCTTTGGGACTGATCCTGCAATACCTCTTGCTCTTCTGTCAATGGAATGGTGGGTAATACAAAAACTTCTGTAACCTTAAGGAAAATGAGGTGGAAATGTATATATCTAAATATTTCAGCCTATTTACTGCCCATTTGACTGTCCAAGAATAGGTTCAATGTTCATTGTTCTCTGTAGACAGTGTTTGTCAAGTGCCTTCCACCATGGACAGTGGGAGGCAGTGACCTTTGAACAGCTCAGCAGGAAAAGCTGGGTAATATATTGAGTACACAGACACCTCTCTCTCTCTGAGAAAAAAAGAGCTAAGGCATTTGACATCAATATACTTAAGGCCATGAATCTTCATTCACGGATCAAAGGAACTTAAACGAAGCCCATATAGATTGCATATACTCTTTTAAATTCCTTCCTCCTGAAATGGTTTAAAAGCTTTTCAGTATACAGCTTGATCACTTGTAATATCCTTAACTAGTTAAGTCCCAAGGAGAGTTTTTCATCCTTTAAAATTGGTCAATCTTAGTTTCTTTTCATTGTTATAACAAACCTTGAGATCTTAGTAAAGTCAGGAGATAATAACATGGACTCTACTATATCTAATCCCCTTTCCTTTTTCTTCCCCTTCTCCCCCTGAATGTCACAAAGCTATAGCTGTGGAGAGAGAGATGCCCTCAAAACATTAAATGTAAATGGTATCAAGCAAAAGATGCAGTCAGACATAGCAAGGTACAGAAAGACAGTGAGGAAGCAGCAGTAAGATGAAGTAGGCTAGTACCTAAGAAAAGGTGATTAAAAAGCAGTCTTTTGTATGGTGTTTTTATGGCCTTACATCATCATTAATTGTGTGCACCCTGCTCTCTAAGTTATCCAAATTACACTGTCTGGGATTCGGGAAAGATGAGAGAGGATAGTTAATCGCTGCTTTTCATTTCACCACCTCCAAACCACAGAGGACAAACCCTCAGGGTATTCAGGCCATGTCCACAACTGGATCTTGGACACCTATCTGTAAATTTTACAATAAAGGGACTGTGTACAGACACTCACAGAGCTGGGAATTAAAGCTTTGGATTGCTACTGTCAAGTGCCTTCACAACTAACTTCACAACTTCATATGGCTTAAGATGTCTAAGAGAAGCTGAGCATTTCTCTATCAGTATACCAGGCTCTGTATTGGCATACATATTGCTCTAATGACATACATGGTAACTTTCTGGCATGGGAAATGCTGAAGAGTTCCAAAACAAATGTAGAATGTGCAGATTGGTTTGTTTTTTTTTTTTTTTTTTTTCTTGTTTGTTTAAATTAAATCTGTACACCCTCTAACGCTTCACAAATATACCATTACCACTCCTGACAGAAATTCAAGCTTCTGCCAGGCTGTACATTCACCAGACTCTGGATATGGTATGCTTCTTATGTAAACATTTACCTTTTCATCAGACCATCCCACACCTGCAACAAAAGCTAAGACTAATGTGCAGAGCCCTCCTGATCCAGGGAAGCCAAAGTAGATGCTGCCAAAAACAGCAAACATAGACAGTCCAAGTACAAAATATGATCTCTTCCATGCTAAAGATGCCTACAGCCAAGGAAAGAGACAAACAGAATATTAATTTCTTTCAGAAATGGGGAAAAAAGTTACTCCTGTTAATTCTGAAAATAAGAACTTGAAAAGAAAATTAATAATTTTGAAGGAATCAAAGCTTTCGAGTGAGACTTCAGCTGCTCAGTTGGATTGAGGACTTTTTTTCAGACAATAATCTTAAGAATACAAATTTTGAAAATGTAATTTTTTTTCCTCTGCCCAACCAAATTCTTATTGCCATTAGGTTATTTTTATCACAAGGAACATGATGCTCTGTTCCAGAAGCTCTGCTTCAACTTTGTGATAGCAGGATTTTCTACCCGTGTAGTCAAGTATTACAGTAGTTTATCCAAGGAAAGGTGAAATCTTTGCCACCAGATGTTTTTAAGGACAAGTCAAACATTTGCCAGTTTTATTTCATTCAGTCTTACAGCAGACAGTTATCTACCATTGTTCCTCAATTGTGTCTAACTGTTTAGCTCTTGTATCACACTTCTTACATTATTTAATAAGAAAATTTTATGCCACTTTAAGGGCAATAGATTCTCTGAATAGTGACTTCAGTAGTCCAGAGCACATCTACATTCTTCCACAATTTTCTCTTTATTTAATTACCCCTTGATAGAAAATTCATCTACCACTTTCTATAAATGTAATTTTTATGGAAATTAACACATTCTAATTAATACTAATGATATCACCAAACACTTAAAACCTCTAATACATCTGCTTTATTAATTTTTAATCTTAGGCCTAGTGGGTACATCTTAAAGAAGTGAACGTGTCCTGCATCAATCTAATAAACTATTATTTTACTGTCTGAAATGGGTATCAGACCCTTCCTCCATTTCCACTACTTTCAATGAGAGCAGGATGGTGAGCTGGATTCTGAACTTCCATCAGGAAGGACTATGAGATCATACATTATTATTGGTGCAGTAAATAAGTAATCACCTTTAAAACACATCCTCACTTGATAGGTTTTGCAATCTGGAAGCTGCTAGCACTGTAAAAAGCTTTCTCCAAAACCAACTTCACATGAAGCTTGGAAATTAATAACTAAAGAAAATAATACCTTAGCAAAGAATCATTTTATTATAATATTTTTTCTTTTCTTTTAACTAAGTTTTTACCTGATCATGGCTTGGGAAATATCGAATAAACATTCCCAGAATTCCCCCTGCTGCTATGCCAACAGCAACCTCCAGCACTCCACGGAGCACATTGTACAAAGTAGAACCTGTTTTGCAAAAGAAAAACGTGTTCAGTAAGCCATACACAGACCTTCACTCAAACAAGCTCTAGACCTCTGAGGGTGATTCCAGGACAGTGTCTGCTTTAAATTACTTGGGGCAAAGGAGTTCAGAAGGGAACCTATGGGCCTGAAGGAACTGGATGGTGCAACTTTCTTTCTCTGGAGGCTCATGCCAAGAAAGTGTGCAAGAGAAGTCAGAGAAAGAGCCACTCTAAGAACACTGCCAAACCCAGTGAAATTTCAAAGCATTATGTTGACCATGCAGGGCCCAGACTTGGCAGTCAGGGAAAAATGTTCTCTGAAAGTTACTGTGACCCTCAGCTCACAGCTGACAATGTTACACTAGCTTTTGAAAATGGGAAATTTCTATCTCAGTATTTAAGGCTATACATGAATTTTATAACGAGATGCTATTAAGTCACAAATCAGTCAATCATAACAGAGCACACATTCTCCAAAATATCACTGTTCTGCATTTCATCATGAACAGATTAACCAGCATACCAGAGGAGAAAGCCATCCCAAGGCAAGTGTTGAAGCCTGTGATAGCCAGAATGTCATCAATGCTGCCAGCTGCCATTAGCAAAGTTGGGACACCTTTCTCCACGCCATATCCCCCAGCTTGTAAAATCAGCATGGAGGGAACCACCACAGCAGGGGAGACTGCACCTAGAACAAAACTGAAATCACATAGGTTCAGCATCTCAAAAAGAAAGCACTGAACTAAAAAAACTTCAAAATGTTCTGACCATAATTCTTTTGAAGTATAAGTAAGTAGACCTTTATGTAAAGTATTCTCCTAACCTTTCCACTCTAATTACAAGCAAGGATGTTTCTATGCAGATCTGCAATCAGCTCTTACTTTCTGCCCAACTCAGTAACGTTAAAAGTAAAGGGCTCCACAGACCAAAACTGAGTCTCCACTGCAGGCCAGTTATGCTCCCTGACAGATGCCTTGATTGTCCCATTTGGAAACCTGTTTTAGACGTGATTAAGACTCTGTAACCCATTTCCTTCTCATAAAATTCAGTGTGTGTCTGAGAAGGAATTCACCCATTCTGTTGTAGTGTATGAGTCTGGCCCAAGTCCACCAATTTAGACAGGACTAGATGGAAAAAGTCTTCTTTTCAAGGATGTTACTCTAGAATATACCATGCCATAACCTTATCCTTGACTTGTGACAGAAGGCTGTCCTACATGCATTTCTCTACGTGGAAGTTCTGAATTCCAGTATGAAAATTTTTCAAAATGTGGTATAATTTTCTTTCCCTAAAAAGCACCCTGTGTTGTGGTTCAAGACTCAGGGACTGCACTACCCTTCTTCCTTCTTCAAGTACTTAGGTCACAAACACAGAAGAGTAATGATGCAACTACTCCTCTGCAGCCTGAAAACATGACCTTTAAATTAGCCACAGAGCCAGACACAAATGGTAACCAAAAGACCACAGAGGCTAAGCACAACTTCCCAAATGGCATTGAACTGAGGTCTCTGCTTGGCACAGAAAACTACCTTGGATCGTTTAGCTGCAGCCTGAAAACCAGCACTTTTGTCATACAGGAGAAAAGGCAGTACATTACCCCAATATAAATCCCCATTGCCATGGCAAATGCAGGAACAAGTAGGCAAGGACAGCAGCTGTGCCTGTTTCTGAGAGGCATGGTCCGAAAGCAAGCCGTAAACAGACAGCTTTGAGCTTCTTAAGAGCCTGCAATCATACAGGCACAGGAGTGTCAGTACCCTTGGCTTTACAGAGAGGAAAAACATTTACAATCTGATCTGACTTGTTAAAGAATCTTGTCTGAGCTGCACTGTAGGACAAGACACGGCCTACACTAGAGATAGGCCCAAGCCCAATCGGATTTGGATATAAAATTTGAGTGTGGCAGTGAATCTAGGTTTGACAAGGTTCCTGAATGTCACGGGAAAGAGTAACAGAAAATTCTGTTTGGCTTCTTGTCAAGTGCTCCATCTACAAATGATTTTACTATAATCCCAGAAGATGCATGAGCACTCCCAAAAACTGCCCCAAAATCTATGAACAAATGACGCAAAGTTGTAGAACGACATCAGTTTGGCACAAGGAGCCAAGCATCTTTCATCTGTATCTCACTTGATATTCAGAGATTAGGCTCCTTTTGGCTCAGCAACTTTAAAAAAAAATTCTAAACTAGCACATTTGCTTGTGACCGCTGGCTTTAATAGTTAGTCACAAACATGAGTCTGCTAGGACAGGTTCCTAATTTTGACATGGAATATTAAAATAAGAGAAAGGGAAAAAGAAGAAGAAGAAGAAGAAAAATCAGTGAGTTCCACTTTTTACCAGTCCAGGGTTGAGCAGAGAAACAGACTTCTTTGTCTTTACAGTTTCAATTACATGAGGAACAATTTTAACTCCACCAAAGCATTGCCACACACAGAGTGCAAATGACAGTTTCATTGCCACATGGAAGAAAAATGAGTCAAAAAGGAAGAAGTTCCCTCAGCAAAAAAAAAGTTGTCATGAAATAGAAAGAAAAGAATTGCAGTCTCACAGAACTGGACATCCAAGCTGTGTCTAACAACACACATGCTCATTCATATAAGCCTCAGTGTCTTGGAAAATAAAATGATGATAACATAGGAAAACAGACATTTTTCAATATTGACAAAATGTTATTTTCCTAAATAACTGAAGCATTGGCAACTCTCTAGTTTTTCTTGGTTAAGAAAAAAATCAGTTTAGATGTTCTAAACTACTCATACTTTACCTAAGTTTTATATAAACTCTGAGTGATTCCTTCAGCAGGCAGGGGCCAATATGGTACAGCTTTACTTCAGCCTGCTCATTTTGAATAAACAAAACCTTGCCTTCATCAATTTATGAAATACCATGTTTCTTAGGGTGCAGAGACTATTTTCTGTTCACAGGACTGTTATGGGCTTCATTATAATGAGAATCATTGTTTCAGTAGTGCAGCAGGATTCATTTGCAATTAACATATTTGCATTAACATGGCAATGATTAAAAAAAAAGTAAAGAAGTCACACAGGGTTTACACTTTTTTGGTTGGTTGGGTTCTTTGGATTTCTGTCCACACAAATACCTTCTCTTTCAAGGACTGGGGATCCCTTCCATTACTTCAGATTTTCAGTATAAACTAACAGGGAGTTTGTCAGGGAGTGTAAACTTTTCCTGACAGACCATGACAGTGCACATATCCTCAATTTGTTCTTCTCACAGAATTCAGGAAATGAAAATAATCATAATACCAGTTTTCTTCAGGTTTGTTTTTTTATTGCTTGCCTACTGTACAAATCCAACTGCCAATATTAGCACACATATAATTAGACAACAGAAACTATGCTTTCTGTAATGATCTAATCTACAGATGCTCCAAGACTGAGCAGTTCCATATTTTTAATGGACCCAATTACTCAAATTTTTTTTTGATTGCTGTTGTATAGTCTGCCACACAGAAATGGCTGGTCCCATACCTTTGGATCCAGGCCGAGTCCTGCTCGGGTCAAGATAATGGAAAGAGCAATATTCCTCAGTGCTGCAGACCAGCGGAGGTTTATCTGGACAAAGTCACTGATGAACGGGGTATTTCGGATTAGGAAACCAGCAAGTAGCATCCCTTAAGTCAAAACAAATAGGCTCCTGTCAAATAATTCATTTTTATTGCACAAGAAAAGCTTGCATAGCACTCTTAAAGAGACACCATATCATGTTTTTAGGAGAGAAAAAGAAACAATTTGTATTCCAAATTATTAGCCAGGTTTTAACAATGGGACTGAGGCATGAGAAGAGATAAACAACACATTTGAAGCAGTGAAAATAGCCTAAGAGCACAGCAGATCACCAGTGAATAAATCAGCAGGATGCTGATACACAGTTTTAGTCTGAGTCAAAAGAATTTGGCTTTGTTTACCAGGTGCAGGTCATACCACAAGAAAAGACACCTCTGCATCGTTAAAGATTTTTTTTCTTGTTAGCTTGTTTTAATACAAAAATAGGAAGATCATCTAATATTGTGTATGTATCTCAGAAGTTGGGAATTGTTAAAAATCCTCTTAAGGGTAAGAAATGCAGGTATCACCTGGAACCATAATGCTGCATTCATTAGTAAATATAATCTAAACCAGCTCATTATGGACTAACAAGCATTTTAAAGTGCTCTGGAAAGGAAACTCTTACATGAAGAGGGGACAAAAAGGAGAAGGGAAATCAGAAACTTTGTCTTATTCTCTATTTGAGCTACCTGCAAGATACAACGTTTTACAAATATTAATAAAACTGTCCAGAGACTTCCTGCAAAGCTATCAAAGCCACAGCTCTGAAAGGATATGGAAAAGTACAGGAAAAGTTGACATTAAATATGGATCTACAAAAATTCACTGTGAGTCCTGATGATTCAAAGATACATTTTTGTGGCATAATTTTATATTAGTCATGTTTAGAAACAGGAAACTAAAAAAAAAGACAAAGTAAACAAATCAGTGTGCTCAGGTTGGTCCCAGCTCAGTGTGAGCCTTGACTGTCAACTTGATTTGTCCTGGGACACTCTAAACTTTTAGCCACAGTTTCTACCACCTTCTGGAAAAAAAACAGAGTCATAATTCATCTGTGGTACCTCATGACAATTATATCAGGCTGGCACTGTGATCACATGCTCTTTGCAATGTTTGCATGAGGTCCAAGTCACTGGAGCTACCCTGATCTAGAAATCTACTTAACAAAGCAAAGATGTCCAGCTCAAAGAATATCCTCATTAACTTGCACCATGCTTCCTGCTGCAGAATCCTCTCTGCAACATACACCTAAAATATGTGGTTGTTTCAGTACCAATTTTGCTCCCTTTTTCCTGAGAGAGAGGCTCACAGTAAGGTGCTAAACAGAATATTGACAGACATTGTCTATCTCGTCTTCTGTGTCATAGATTTCTCCAATTCTCCTCCAAGACTGGAGACCAGAACAATGAACTCTGTCCTAAACAACTCAAGAGACATGTGCTGTCATGCTGAAGTTTCTGTTGTCCAGTATTACCTGTCTGACAAGCAGATTCGTGCTCAACTCGTAACTTTTAGATACAGATGTAATTAAAAAACTCCCAGACAAGCAGAATCCAAATGGTCGGAAATACTTTTATTTGTTTAAGAGGGGTGTTTACTTAGGAAGGGCAGACTCCCTGCATGTGACATTCCGTGTTCATATTGCAGGCATGCAATATGCTATATGCAAAACCTCCCTTCCTCTCATTTGAATTTTTTTCCTCTGGTGAAATTAAGCAGCACAAGAGTGCACACTGCCTGGACAGAGCTGTGTGAGGAGCTGCTGTGTGAGGCACACCACCACTGCAGGCTACAGAATCACACCTGGGCACTGCAGGCCCACTCAGCAAAGGAGTTTTACTGTCTGTCAACAGCTTTGCTCATTTATGCACTAAACATAGCAAGGGGATGGGATACAGCTGGTGAGAAGAACCTGGAGCTTCATTTCCAGCTTCACTGACATCACAGCACTTCAAAATACTGTACTCATCTAAGCAAGTATAAAACCTCCTCTAGGAAAGAAACCTGAAAAGATTTTAAAGATGTCAGAATTAACATTATTTTCATCTCCCATTTCTGTTTTGCATTTTTATGTAAAATAAAATAGGATGTTGATGTGAAAAAAAATGAATCAGAATAATTCTGCAGAAGAATTTTTCCTTGTGAATTTATTTTCTCAGGTTTCAATTGTCTTGAGACAAAGGAAGAAGAAGAAAGAAATCCTTTGGACTACCAGTAGTGGGGAATTGCTGTAATGTTTTCTTTGGAAAATATTTTCATTGTGTGAGATACTAAAGAAACATCTCAGCAATAATTTTGCAAAGAGATTACTATTCTACTCTGAGATGATGTCTGGATTAAGATTCTTGTTTGGTATTATTAAACCCAGATTTTAAGTAACTGTGACAGAAGGGCCTGAAGGACAATAACTTTGAGTCTGTAGACATACAGTTATTTGACCCACAAAGAATTAAGATGAGAGCCTTGTTTAATTTCACCTGAGTCAGCCTGGGGAATTTTGCACCTTTTCAGAGAGGACCAGAAAAAGTCATTGGAAAAGCTACAGATTTTGAACAGTTAATTTGTTCCCAATCCAAACATGTCTACCATACAGATACTACTCAATGGTTTAAACAACACGAAATATGCAGGAAGAAAAGAAGGAAGGATATCTTACCCAGAAGAGCAGGGAGAGGGGGTAGTGTTCGTATTTTAATGAATCCAAAAATTTTACCTCCGATGACAGCAAAGAAATAAAGAAACAGAATTCCAAAGAGATTTCCACCTGGGAGACACTCAGCCCCAGTTATAGACCAAACCACAGCCCAAACCAGGATCACAAATGCAACTGGAACAAAATGAAAAATAATTACTATTTAATCATCTCCCAGAAACAACTTAGATCATATTTGTTTTGCTATTAAAGAAAAAAGCCATGACTTTTAGAAATGAAATTGCTTACCTTAAAAATCAGTTTAATCATAACAATGCAGTTAAGCTTTGCTGGTCCCCAAACTGATGTTCTGATTTTATGAATATTAAATACTTTAAAATTGGAAACAGGAACATCATTAAATATCAAAATAAATTTAGTGAGCCTTGGTCTGCTGTGAAAAGCACTTCACATGTTCCAAACGTAAAGTAAAGACTTTCACTACCTTATCTTGCATTTGCTTATCTTTCTTCAGCTACTTCAGAACCACAGTAAAATCTACTGCTGAACAGGCTAGCATATCTTCAAGCTGATGACTGTGGATCCAATCTAATTTTTAAGAGTTGAAGCATAATTTTTTGGCTGAATGCGTTTGTGCAATACATTGTTATCCCTGGGAAAAAAATTCTGAAGAGGGTTCATGCCTCTGGGACATTGGGAGTACAGATACTTCCCTTGATACAGCAATCAAAGCAGGATGATACAGAGGGGAAAATATCCTGAAAAATATTATGAGAACAGTGTGTGAAAGTATTATAAAATATGTGAAAACATTATGGTCTTTCAAGGTTCACAAATCTGTTCTGACAGTTGTCCAACGAGAACAGGCATGCATACATACAAAACAGAAGACTGAAGGAGAAGAAAAGAGTGTGTTGAATAAGTGTCCTGCATTTTCAGATTGGAGTTTTCTTAATCTTACTTGAGGGTGACAGGTGGCAAAGGAAGACAGTAGAATTCCAAGTGGCTGTGGAAGCAGTCAAAGACACATGAAATGTCTTCTGTTAGGAAAAATCTTAAATAATTGGCTAGGCAGGCATCTCTTCGGGGACTTTTCAGTTTAAGACAAATTCTAAACAAAATAGATCAGAGGGCTCTTAGCTTTGCAAGCCTGTGCTATTAAGGACAAACTATCAAGGCAAAAATTAGGAGGTCTTTCTTCGGATAAAAACAGTTTGCAGCGCAAAAACATACCTACCATAGTAAACAAATGAGACCGGATAAACAAAAACTCTACATTCAAACATTTGTTGCATCTTTTTTTTTTTTTTTTCCCCTCTCTGGCTAAAACATTCAAACAATGCTGTGGTAAGTAAAACACAGCTATTTCCATTCATTATTTTCAAGGACAGTGGACAGATATCATCCCATTCAGAGAAACAAGTACCTCATTTGCCATTTCTCATTTTAATAAAACTCTGTCTCTCTTACCTACCATTTGTCACTGTTTGGGCCAGTAAACCCTGAGGAGGACAAGCAAATATTTGCCTCCACGATCTTGCGGGTATTGAAGACCCTGCTGCTGGTTCTGGAGGTTGCTGAGTGCAGTGGTTCAGGAGAGCAGTTTCTTCTGTTTGTACATTCCCATCATTACCTTTGGCATCTGCTCTTGGTCCCTGCTGGATGCAAACAAGGAGACTCTCTCAGGAGTGGCAACTGTATGTATGTGAAGCAGTGTGCAACCCCTGAGGTCTGAGATGCACTGGATCCACACTGGCTACAGACGACTACATTAACTAAACAACCACTATAGGAATGTCCAGCTTTGACGTGTCTTTGGCATTTCTGGCCCTGTGTTTGTTTTCTGCATGGCACAAAGATGTGCATGTGAGAAATTGCAGGACATTTGCCTTTATATCTGCAACTGACAGGGCTCCTGTCCCAATAGATACAGCACCTGTGCAGTAACAATATTTGCATATTTGACAAAGAAGCAGGCCATGCTCAGCTTGTCTTGTGTATAAAACTACACATTTATTAATATTTTATACAATTTGATAAGGTTCTGCTTCCAGACTCGATTTCACAATACAGTTAATGATTAGCATCATTCCAATATGTTGGTGCTGTTAATATAACTCCTAAATAACTTCTGTTGCAAAGCCTTGAAGCAAAATAACAAAACAAAGATGAAAGAAAGAGCACAGCTGGCCAGCACAAGCTTTACTCACATGATCCATTGCTGGAAGTCTCAAGCTGGTTAAGTCAAAGTAGAGATGGAGAAATACTACACTGGGAGTTATTCCCTTGAAGTTCCTTGAAGCTGTTCTCTTATACTGGTACATCTACTTATCCATATTCATAACCAAAGCACTTTTTGACCATTTTTGGATGTGTCTCACTTAATTTTAGCATTATTTTTGACAAGTTAATCATCTGCCTTCCTGTATGATTATGCATGTCAGCATATTGTCATAATGTAGACATGGAATTCTGCCTATAATGTGGTTTGGCTCTTCTCCAGTAATAGTTCCACATTTCTGATTACTTTTCTGTTTCTTCCCTCTCTCTCTCTCTATATATATATAAATATTCCTTACTCAGAGTCACGACTGGAACACAAATCTCGTGAGCTTTCAGCACGGAGTTACTTGTTCACCCCATGGTTCCGTGATCACCATGTGCATAAAGATGTGCCATATAGACATCTATATGAGATATACTCAACACTATATGCTTACTTTTAAGTGCCTTTTACATTAAGAATTTTATTCTTAAAAAAAAAAAAAGGAAAAAGAAATAGGAGGGTTCTCTCTGATTAGAACAATACTTTGAGATCCTAGTTAATTACCTCACTTTGCTCATGCATGAGAATCATGCCATTTCTCTCACATACTGATAGTTCAGAATCTTCAGTGTCATTTACATCTTCCTTTACCATTGTTGCAAACCTAAAGAAAGAAATAAAGGTGGAAAAGTTAAAGAGAAGAAAATAACCATTATTTTCCAAATGGATGACTTCTCAGTGATGTTGTCTTTTCCCTACAGATCAGGTGGAAAAATTCTCTCAGCCCAATTTCAAATTTATTGTTTTTTGTGTCCCTCTGTATGCTGTACCTAAGAACAAGAGAAACTAACTGAATAACAGTATTAAGCTTAGAAATTCAAGCACAGGAAAAAAAAAAATCTGAGTTTTAGAATCACAATGATCTGTGCTAACCTCTTCATTCCTTCTTAAAAGTATGGCTGTAATACTTTATCTATTTATGCCTCCTTTCAGCACATAATAAAGGTTATTTGCTGTCAGCACCACTTAACAGGACCATTAGTTCTGAAAGTGTCCCAGGCCCTGTGTCCCTGTCAGTGCAAGTGACCATTTAATAAAGTTAGAACAACTATAGTTTCTAAAACTCTAAGGGGTTTCTAAAGCTTCAGGAGGGGTCACTTTCCCTCTAACTTAAGCCTGACTTATCCAGGTCGGTTTTCAGAGGAATTTTAAGAATGTGTTTCTGTTAGATCCTACTAGTTACAAACACATTGAATGAGTACCTGTGAAAGTGAAGATGCCTGCTGGAATAAAGATCAGGACTTTTCAGAGCTTGCAGCCTGATTAAACATGGCTTTTTTTTACTGATTATATCCCATGAAGATACTTCTCAGAGTAGGAAATAAGATCCAAGTAATCTGTGGATAATTAACACTGTATTTGCTCATTCTAACTAGTCTCCTTCTTGTCCCATAGATTCTAACAAAAGATAGGGCAGTGTACTGTTTTATACATCAGGTATTTTTTGGTGCACATATTTACTGTAGTTTCACAAGTGTGAGCCATCAAGGGGGGCAGGCATATATCTGGAAACAAGGCTTGATAGTGTTCTCTCTTACAGCAAGGGTTGACATACATTCTCCATCAGCTTTCAAGTCTTTTACATTGCTCTGGCCATACAAAACACCAGTGAAGTGAACCCAGAACTTCTGAGCCAAGAAATTCCTTCCTTGCTAGGGGATTGGAAGTAAGTCAGAGCTGATTCTCACAGTTATCAAGCCTCAGGTTTAAAATGAAATATTTGATATTTAGGAATGGCTGATACCATAAAGACAAGGGCCATTTTAATAACAATGAGGTTTTGTTTGAGCTGTTCTGATATGAAGCTGGCATGACCAAGGCATAGAAGAATACAGAGCCATAGGCAAACATTTTCAGTGCGTTCTAAGTTAATAGTTTTGCTTTTTTTCCCTTTCCTTTTTAAAGGCAAAGTGGGTTTTTTTACTCCATTTTCTGTATTTTTAATTAGTACTCTTTCTAAAATTAGTACTTTTCTGTGTTTTTAATTAGTACTTGTGGAACCAAATAGTTGTGAGTTTAGGGTTCTTGTAATGACATCAGTGAATACTTTTGGTTTGGGTTTTTTTTCACCCTTTCATCAGGGCTGGGAATTCACAAATGCCAGTCTTCCTAACTGGAATAAAAATTATCAGCAACCTACTAGCGCCTCCCTCCTTTGCTTCACCGACCACTTTCCCAGGGTGGATTTATGTACTTAATTTTGCACTTGGTTCGTGTGCAAGCAAAGGACAGAGGGATATTGTTCTCCATCCAGCTTTGCATGGGTAACATCCCAGATCAGTCACGTAACTGTTGACACAAAATACATTAACACTTCTGATAAAGGCAAGTCCACCTCAGCACAGCTTCAGCTCCTGAAAGTGCGGTTCACAGCAGCGTGTAGAACAGGAAAGATTGACTAAGCAGGGATATTGAATGTTCTGTTTAACAGGATGGAATGGTTTCAGGGAGTGAAAGGAATCTAACAGTGCTGTTCTTATCTGTTCTGTGGCAGGTCTTCACTGTGTTGGCAGGATCGAGAACCTACTTCCAAGAACTGGTCCCGTTGATCCAACGGACAAAGTGAGTAGTTAGCGTACTCATGTCAGCATGGGTCTTTTGGAAGTTCACAGGTTTTGGGTTTTTTGGGGGGGAGAGGGGTTTGGTTTTTCAATTTCACCTTCTATGCCAACAAAAATCAGAGATTGAGAAATCACTGGGTAGAATTTATACCTCAGGGTTAAGGCCTATCCCATGGAAACTAGCCAGTAACAGACCTATTTTAGTACCTCCCTGTAGAATACACTTTCTCGTTTTGAAAGCAGAAAGGTTTGTATTAGCTCCTCTCGTTTCAGCTGGTTTTGGATGGGTAGTGAGGGAGAGCTGACTGAGTGAGGGAGGGCTGTGCGTGCCTACCACATGAGCACTGCTGCCTCGGTGACTCTCAGCACTCTGCTTTGCACACGGAAGGTACAGAAAGCAATGCAAATGAAATACCACAAACACCACCAGAGCAACTGGCACTCAGAATAAATAACGATTAAAACACCCAAACCGTCATTATCCACAAAAAGGCGCTAAGTAAACCCGGGAGCAGGCTCCTGCCTGCCAAGCCTGCTCTCAGCTCCCACCCCCGCTCCCGCTGCAGGGGATGGGGATGCCAGGACACGGGAGGGGCACAAAACTCACCCGGGGCACGGCGGGGCCCAGAGCGAGGGACGCGCTCCCCGCGCTGCCTTGAGCCGGCGCTTCCCCGAGCCGGGAGCTCCTCTGGACCGGCCCCGGCTCCTCCTCCCCCGCTGCTGCTGCTGCCGCTGCAACAGGTCCTCCTCCACAGCCACGGCTTCCCCGAGCCGGCGGCCGCGGCTGGGGGTGCCCCACAGGGCCTCCCGCCTGCCTGGCGGAATGGAGGCGGAGGAGACTGGCCGCGGTCCGAGCTGTGGGGCTGGCGGGAGCCAAGGACCAGACCCGAGCCCATCCGAGGCTCTGGATACCCAGGGCACCCAGGAGGAAGATCCTTGTGTCTTTCATGGCCAGTCCCCCATGGCATTCAGTGCATCCGGTACGGAGGAAAAAGGCTTTCTCATGCGCGCTGCCTTTCCCACGGCTGCGGGAAGATGCGTGAGGGAGCTACAGGCAGACCTCGAACCCAGAGTACAGCGCAGGAGGAGCCGGAGATTTGGTGCAAGGAAAGGGTAAGGAGCTGCTGCTGATTCTGCTCTGGGTGCACACAGATAAAATGCGCTGGGGCAGACAGGAGAATTAAAAAAACCCCAAACAACCAACCAATCCCCAAAACCACCCCCAAAAAACGCAACTTGCATATTCATGTCGTTCCCATCCCGGAATTTCGACTTCTTAAAGATAAAGCAAGTTCATCCACCTCATTTGTAAGTGCACACGAGGTAATGAGACAGACCTTCTCTTTTTCTCACCTCTAAATTTGCAAGCTGCACTGAGCGCATGTGAAAGCAGAGTCAAGTGCCACATGTTGCTACTTTGCTCCTGGTATCATCACACAGAACTAAGCTGACTACAAATTCAAGAGAAAATGAAAGCATTTTTTGATCAGATTAAATTTTCCAGAAGGACTCAGAATCGGGGAAGTCTATTCCTCCTTCCCCCACAAGAGAAAACTTTGACCTAGAATATGAAAAGTCAAAAAGCCTCTTTATATTGTCACTGGGGTGGAAGGAAAACAAAGATAATTACCCAGTTCCATTAAAAACAGACCAGGGAATTAGGTCATGAGAGCATTAAGAAGCATTTTCCTTCAATAATTCCTTCAAGTCTGCTGAAAAACCTCATGACATTGGAACACATTTCGGAGTTGCAGCTGTTAACACCTCCATGAAAAGCACTGTTAGTAAGGCAAGAGGCAGCAAGCTCTGCTGATTTTTACTTTTCTGGTGCAGCAGACTTGTGGCCTACCACTAAAATAGCCCCTTGTGCCTTCACTGCAATTTAAAAGCAGGTGGTACTTATTTTCTTGCACAAGTTCTTTGACAACCACAACAGCAGCACCCATTTTTGAGCAGCAACTGTGCACTACAATCACCTACAATCACTTCTATGTGAGCTTAGAAATGCTAAGTAATGATGGTCAATATGCAATAAGAATAACAAATTGTCTCTCAGATACTTAATTATACATTCAGAATACACAGTACATATTCTCTGTGTTACTGCAGTGGGGAAATTTTCTCTTTTCAAGGTAAGCTACTTTTGCACCTACTGCAAAAGAAGGACTTTGGCCTTTGTATTAAACTCTGAAATCATGTCCTGCCAGCCTCAATTTTTAATATTTGAATTTATGTGAGTGAATATTTTTGGAGCCATTTTGGATAATTTTGGATTTGTGCCCCAACTTGATCCTGGCTTGGCTGCCAGGGTCACTTGATTGAAATACTAGATTCTCCAAAACCTCATAAACAAACTACAAGATCAGAATGTTCCAACCATGATTAAAGGTAAACGTTAAACCCGTAATGAGCCCAATGAAGTCAACATCCACAATACATTTCTCATTTGTAAAATTTACATACAATTATTTTAAAATAAGAGGCCAGATATTAACTAGATGTGTTTCATTATCTTTGAAATAAAATAATTTATATTAATGCTTTAGCTGATACTGAAAAGCAATAATTTTATAACGTGGCAGTTGTTGTTACAGAAACACATACAATATTTTATATTTTTCTTGTACTTTAATTACTAATGAATCATATTCAGTAGCACTTGGTCCTTAATTACTGTCTCACATATATAGGTATATAATGTATATGAAGATATGTATTAAATTACATAGTTTCTTTTATGAACTAGATAAGTGGAGCTATGTTAAAAGTAACCATATTAATAGGCAGTCACCAAGTAGTTCATGTTGGTTTTAAGCAGTACATTAGCAAAACAAATGTTTTGTGAATTCAGGTTATTCATTGCCTTAGATCTCTGGGTCAGGACCCCTGTTTTTTCCAAGAGTATGAAACTTAATAATAATAGGTTTCTATTTCATGAATCAAAGCTACCATGTGATACCACAATAAAAACATCAGCACATGACTCATGTAGAAACAGTTCTTTTCAGAGAAATTTTGCCTTGTGCTTTAGTATGAACTATATTGGTACTTGAGAATAAGGTGTAGAGCACCAAAGTGTAGCACCTAGCAACAGATTTTACTTTTAATTTGTCCAATATTAGCACATAATTTTGGAGAGGAATATATTGGCTCTAGATAGAGTGGTAAAATCCACTCCTTTTGCTTTTGTGCTACAAGTCAAGCATATTCATGAAGACCCAGCCGCGTATTTAAGAATCCTCCTCTCACAAATGCCCCGATCCATACCTGCTAGGGTACTGCCCTTGCATAGTGGTTCCTGTATGTGAAAATCTAATTGTGAGTTTTAATTTTCAAATACCTTGTAAGATGAGAATAAGGATAATAGTTAATTCTTTTCACTCAGATTTTGCTTAAAACACAACTCAGCTTTTGTAACTTGAATAATACGTTTGGCCTCCTGAAATCTTGAACATTAAACTGCTGTTCTTTCATGTTTTTGGAGTTGCCATAAATTGAAGCCACATGAAGTATGTTTCTCTATTTAAGGAAAAGTTAATCAGTAAGATCGCTCAAAAGAGAGAGAGAGCAGCAAATTTGTTTGGAAAGACATCACATGCAAGATCTCAATCTTTGCAAGATACACCATCCTCATTTTTGCCCATCATAGTATGAATTTCCATTTGCAGGTAGTCAATCACAAGCTCCATCCTCCATCGATGATTAGTTCATTACCAGTCACATAGGCAGACTGAAATTACATAAAATAAACAATGTAATTTTCAAGTAATTTTTCATGGCTATTAATTACAGGGAAACACTTTTTCTTTAAATTAAAAAAATCTGCTTTCTTTTTATACACATTTTTTTTGTTTTACAAAAATACCTGAATAAGTAATGTAATATCTAAATAGAAACAAACATAGATGTTAAAGCTTTTTACTTAATTCAAGGAAGTCTGGCAAAAGTATTATTAGAGGCATTAAGATGAGAATGCATCCCGAGAGTACAAATTTACAAAAGCTAGGTTTCAGATATCTTACCTGCAGGAATAAAAATACCTTACACTATGATGCTATCAGGTCTGTCAAGCTGAGCAGAATCTCACCAGGTCAGCCAATAATTATAATGGGACCTAACTAAAAACTTAGATTATACACACAGTGAGTGGGGTAAGCAACTGAGCTGTTGACATTCTTTCCTATGTCAGTTCTGAAACATGCTGAATATATGGAAAAAATGGAATTCTGTTTACACATGAAAACCCTGTGAGCAGACTGGAAAAAATTATTAGCAGTCCAGTTTTTAGTCTCAGTAAATTTATAGCAGCTGAAATAACGTTGGTGTGTGCCCATTAATGTTGGTCCCGTTTACAGCGGTCATCAAGAGTCTGGTGTGTAACACTCACAGTGGGCTTGTAATTTTCTTTATGCTGGAATGGCAGATTCACCCTGAGCATTAGCTAAAATCTCTAGCAACTCTACTAATTCTACCTCCTTAAAACATGATCTAGCCATGCTGCAGGCTTGGTAAAGCTGACAAGCTCATTTCTCTTCAGCATTCAGGATGACCAGGTGTCAGTCAATTTGCACAGGTGACACAAAACCACCAGGCTATGGCACCAAATACATAATGCCTTGCAATCACTGTCAGCATTCAGAATACCTTTTGTATTGCAGGAAGAACTCAGTACAAGAAGATAGTTTGGTTTTTATTTTTGTAATAATCCAGCTCAAAGAGAATATAAATTGTCCTGAAACAAATACCCTCTCCACTGTGAAGCATCAAAGTAGCATGGGATTCTGTGACAGGGCATTTTATTATCTATACTTACTTCATCGGAGGCCAAGTACACAAAGAGATGGGCCACTTCTTCAGCAGTAGCCATCCTGCCAGTCTTCTGTCTGGCTAGAAAGTCTTTCAGTGCCTGGATATACAAGAACATTTGGTATATCAAAAGTAAAAAAGCAATTATTTTAAACTCTTGACACGTACAAAGCAATACTGGAAACATGCCTCTAGTAATAGCTTCCTTTAGTGCACTAAGTAGGGAATTAAAGCTGGAAAAACATAAAATCAACAGGGATGTGAATTTCAGGTTGAAAAAAGATAGGAGACTTTTAGAATGCACCTAAATCTCTGGTTCCAGAATAAAGCCAACATAAAATCCTTCTTTCCTTTGGTGGTAAATATTCCCATGTCCTTCAAATGAGAACTTGCCATTATCTAATAAGGATGGTTGAACATCCCAAATTATGTTGAAATGCATAGGCCAGAATGCCCTGTCTGTATTGTTTTTGCACTACCTTTTAGCTGACACATGCCACAATAGAAAATGTCCTCTGCTTTCCACTGGGTACTGTAACCAGCACTTGGGAGTTGCTTCCATGGGTAAGACCCTCTACGTTCACTAAGCAATATTATGCTTCCAGTGCTTCAGCTCTGGCCTTAAGGCTTCTGGCTCTAGTTCAAGCTCACCACAATTTCAAAGGAGACAGCAACGTTACATGATCCACAGTACTCTGACATTGAGGACATTCTTAAATATGGGCAGAAGGGCAACTATATATTAATTTTTTAAAGAGAGTTAAACATATGTACACATGTGACCAAGCCAATAAATTGCATTCTCACCTGTTCTGGGTTAGGCCGGGCTTGGATTCTTTCCTGTAAAGATGGTGTATCAACAGTTCCTAAGCACAATTTTAAATTCAGTGTTAAAAATCAACTGCATCAGCAATCTCGACAAAAGTTTATTTGTTCTATTTGTATGTCTTAACACCTATGGGTAACTTTGAAATATAATTCAGAAGAAAGACTGCAAAGCTACCAACAGAGCTCATAATTTTAAATTTCAGCAAGAGTTCTGAGAATTACATTCAATACTTTTCAGATGGTTAAACACTGCTTCTAACTTCCTAGACTGCATCTTTGAAAACAACCACTCAAATACTGTGTAATGTATGTATAAAGTGCAGATAGTGGGTTAATCAGACTAAAAATCCAGTTTAACCACAGAATAACAACTTTTGTATATTAAGCCTTTCAAGCATGCTCTGTTCTTATGGACTGCTGGTAACTTTAGTTACCACTTCCAAGTCTAGTCTTTGTTTAAAAAGCCAAACTCAATCTGGCCTTCTGGCATTTACTCTAGTTCACAGAATAACGTAAGAACACTTACCAGGACATACACAGTTGCATCTGATGCCTTGTTCAATGAAATCAGCAGCCACAGCCTTTGTTAGCCCAATAACTGCAGCCTTTGAAGTGCTGTAGACACATCTGTTCACAACTCCTAGCAGGAGGACCATATTAAGGCAGCATAAAACCACAGTTAACAAGGAAAAGAAAAGAAGAAGGAGCCAAGATTGTTCAATATGCACTGGCTTCTGGACCCCCGCATTTCCTGTAGCAGCTGTAGCCTCTCCATAAGGGCAGGCTAGCTAGAATGCCAACTGCCAGAATTCTACTCAGGTATACAACAGAGGAAATCACACAATCCTTCAATACTGTAAGTCTGGGGACTAGTCTAGAATACATAGCAAAGAGCAAAGATTTTGAAACAGCAGAAATCCATCTGTTAGTCATGATCAGGCTTCTTTTGAAAGCATAGTTACAGCACTTATGTAATTGTCATTTCTTGATTATCTCTTTGAAGAATATATGTGCCAAGATATCACTGGAATCAATTTCTTTTTAGTTAATAAATACTGGTAAAAAGGATGCTACAAAACATTGAAAAAGCTTAGAGGTAAGGATCTCACAGTCTACAATTTTCCATCTATGTCCTTGCATTTATGTTTGAGTTGAACGTATTCACTTTTTTCTCCTAACTCATCCCTCCACAGGATTTAGAAATAGCTTTGAATTTAGAACGTCCTCTAAGTTCAAAGTTGCACAACATTTATATTGTATATCCATCATCTTAAAGATTTATATAAGGAAATCTAGCAAGCTACTGACCTTTGATGCTGGATGCCACAGAAGACATATTTATAATATTTCCAGATTTCTGTTTAAGCATCTGCAAAAGAATACTTATGTCACTCGAATGCAAACTATTTTGTCATGTACAGGTTCAGCAAAATAGCCCACTGCATCTCACAGAACAGCCCCGCATGCATTTGATACACAGGGCAACAAAGCTTAATTGGCATGAGTAGGTGCCGTTGACTGAAGCAGTAAAGCAGTCTGAAATTCTCACTCAGTTCTCCTGAGCCATGTCAGGATTGAAAAGTATACCAGGAAAGGTTATTTTTTCCTAGATCACCACCTCTCAGTCATTGCCCTCTTGTCACGACACTAAGTTACACCACACAGACGTCTGCTCATACCACCTACCAATGCAGCAACTCACTGATCCCACTCAAACTCTTCTCATTTTGGAGAAGAATAAAGCACAACAGACTAGCATCAAAAAATTGTAGCAAATTTTACATTATGACCTATTTAGGCATCCTAAAACCTGATATGCCTGAAGGCGTTATAAATCCCCCAAATTCTGAAAATTAAGTTCAGCTAAGAAAAAACCCACCCCCCAAACAAACTAAAACCAAACCAACGGAGCAAAAAGAACTGGAACAATACTGAAAAGAGAAGTTGCCATCCAGTCATGGTCACAGCTTGCGAGTGGCCTTTGCATTTACAGGAATGCAAACACCTTATTCAGTCCACAAGTTTTTGTAGACTCAAACCTAGTGGTTATGTAAAACCAAGAAGCATCTTCGAGCTGCTACCTTCATTGAATTGTTGTGCTCTAATCAATATGTTAGCATCAGCATCCCTGAATTTCTTCACAAGATAGTCTCCAGAGCTGTATGAAATTCATATTAATAAACATTATTTATAAATGTTTTGTAGTAGGGGTATTGTGCAGCTGTGTGCCGTAGTATAATACACTAGCACTGTATTGCAATGGCTCCTTCACTGCTCTGCATAAAGTCTGAAGTGTTTTAGCTAGTTTACATAGGCCAAATAAGTTTTCTCTACCATATCCTCTAGATAAATTGTCTACTTGAAATATTACGCAGTGCTGAGAATGTTTTACAATAGGATCACTGTAATCTAAGGGCTCCCCTTTCCAAAGTGGCATGCTTGTATTTTGTATATTGTCACAGTGGCAACAACTCTGATCTCTCACACTTCAAACAATGCAGCAGAGCCTAAAAGTCACGGGCAGCCAAGCCTTGCCTTTGGAAGGAACGTCTTGATCATTAGGTACATGCTGCGAACGTTGAGGTTCATCGTGAAGTCCCAGTCTTGCTCCTCACACTCCAGAATGGTTCCATGATGAACAAACCTAGAATGAGTGCATAAAGTGGATTTCTGTCTGCGGTTGCTATGGCCCTTTTTCCACCTCTATTTTGTAGTAATTAACTTTTCCAACCTTGATAAGAGTGGGATAAGAGCTCCTTTGAGTAATGCAAGCAACAGAGTATTCCTTCTGGTAGGTATCAAGGACACAGAGCAGACTCAATATGTGCAACAAAATGATTTGCAATAGAAAGATTTAAAAAAAAAAGGCACTAGCAAACCATCAGGCTTTGTTCACTGTTGTGCTAGAAGGGCCAAAGCCATCAGTACAGGGTACCCATAGAGTGAGGAATACATCAGTTCCAGAGCTGTTCTATCTTGGCCTGGGTTATGCGGCTGTGCAAAAAGAGTCCAGTTTTGATGAAAACACATGAAGGTTTGTATTAAGAGTATAAATCCATTAAAACATAACAAAATGCATTGAAGTAATAGAAAGTAGTTCTGGAAGACAGGGAAAACTGGAAAAATAGTAGTAGCAAAGAGAATCCCATTACCCTGCAATGTTACAGAGAACGTCAATCTTTTCAATCTCCTTGGCCAGATTTTCTATCTGCTCCTTTTTGGTGACATCCAGAACCCGTATTTGAATGCCTAGAAAAAAACATGGCATTTGTTTCAATGTATTTGATTAAGGATTAACTGAATATTTTTATGATGTTCTGAGGATAGCACTTACAATTCAAGTCACTCAATGATCAGTGCAATGCTATTTAAAATTTCAGAGAGAATTAAAATGTCAGCTGTTTTAATTGTTATAAAGCACAGCACAAGCAGATGAGCTATTTTAATTTACCATATAAACATTCCTAACAAATCTGAATTTCACTATACTCTCACACAGAAGAATGATATAACCATAATGAACTTTCATGCTCCAGAATAACACTTGGAACTAGTTACATGTGTCTTACAGTGCCATTACATGCCACATTCTCATGTGTAGTTGATGATATTATGAATGAGCTTCATATACTTTAACTAATAAGAAAAAAATATTTTGCATAAATTATGAAAATCATGAGGGCAGCCACACTGGAACAGGGTCCTGCAGAGGTTATTGAGGAAATTCCATCCTTAGAGATGTTCAGAACTTGACTAAACACAGCCCTGAGCAACCGGCTCTAACCAGTGCCACTTAGAGCACTAGATGGAACTACATGGCCTCCAGAACTCTCACCCAGCAGATACAATTCCATGAAATACTGCAAAGCTGTCTCTAAAGCATCTGAGTGCTGTCTAATTTTAAGGAGACCTTGATTTGAGATGGGTAAAAACCTGGGGTTTTTTGAAACCAAAGCAACAAGCCCATGAACAGGCTTTCTGTGCCTTAGTTAAATGATGGAGACGCTTTTGAAGAGATTTGTGTATTTGATCAGACTACAGGCTGGTGATTAACACCACATTGGAATTACCTCTCCTGGATAAAATTTAAAGACCTCAATGTGCCAAGTCTTGATTAATTATAGATTGACTGATCATATGTCTAAAGGATGGAAATGGCTCTGAGATATGGAAAATTATTTCTTTCCTTGTGAGCATACTAGCAGAAGAAAGAAAATGTACCACTTTCCCAAACACCCTCAGAAGGAACCTGAAAAGCCCTCAAGTTCCCAAACAATTACAGAGGGATTGCTTTGGTAAACTCCAATGGGCAGAGACTGGTATGCATGCTAAAAGGTGTGCCAGCTGTGGTTTTGTGTATTTTACTGTCAGCCTTTAGCAGGAATTCATTAAGTCCACTTTCTTCTCTCAAATCAAGTTAGAAGCAATTTCAGCTGTAAACTATATTCAAGTCTTATTTTTTATTTCAATATTGAAAAAATACTTTTTAACGTAATGTCCTACTTGTGTCCCCTGTGATTAGAAACACATCTGTGCAAAACCTGTTCCTTCAAGCATGTTCCTGTGGTGTCAGTAGAAAAACAACCTTCAGGCCTGAACATTTGTACAAACAGAATAGGTGTTTCTAGTGTTGCTAGAATTAAATTTCTGAAAACATATGGAATCTACAGGACAGTGAGGAATGCATTAAAAGGATAAGCCAAGTATGGACCAGAGAAATGCAAGACACTAGGTCTACCTTTCTGTATAGTGGGATTTGTTCCCTCCATCAGAGGAAAGCATTCCATGCTTTCCGGAGTGATGCACTTGATGATTACCCTAGTGATGCCAAAAGGTAACTGAAAGGGGTGCTATTCTAGCAAACAAATATCAGCTTTTTCTGTGACACAAGAAAATCAGTTATTCCACATGTCTGGAATAGTGCTCTGATATGCTGATGTTGCAATATTTTACATGCCAGGTCTCTGCTATATCCACACCACAGAATAAAGAGATGCAAACATAGAAAGAATTAGTCTGGATATTTTCCTTTTTTATGTCTTTTTCAAGCTTTCCTATCCTCAAAATGTATCTCAGACAGCCCACACAAAACTTGCAAGAGCTGAACTAATGCCTGCTGTAGGGCCATTTACCTGGATATTTCCCCAGTTCTTGGAGTTTAGACTCATTGATGTCTGTAGCAATGACTTTGGCTCCTTCTTTAGCAAAAGCCTGAAGAACACAAGAGAACTTTATATTTAGATATTGTAGATCATGCCAGAAAAAAACCACCTGTTTTCTTTTCAAGTGCTTTTTGGCTTGAAATAGAAGCCAAGCCAAGCCGAAGGCAGCTGATCTCTTAGTTTTCATTCTGGGCATATCAGGGAGTTGCACACAACTATGTAACTTTGTGTGATAAGACAGATTTAAGGTGTTTTCCCTAAAGGAAGGAATCCATAAATAAAGTAGAAGAACAGTAACTAGACTAAGATAATGGATATTATTATTGCCCTTATTAGCTACACTAGTAAGCAATAGGGCTAGAATTGTCTGTGTTGTTAGATTTAAATGAAGTTACGAAACTTGACAAGTAAAGGCAGAAGTCATAAACCAGTATTTTTTTATTTTTAACAAAATCCTTTGTATCCAAATAATTGGAATAGAACAATATTAAAACCAGCATGACTTTTGATATTTAACCAGAGACTATTTCATTCTTGACAGTCTCCACAAAAGCCTCTTTATTTTTATTGTGATTACTGATAAATCAACAGCTAACAAAGTCAAGTCTGTCAAAAGTATTCTGACATCTTGGACTTTAGCCCCTAGTCTTCAAAATATGTATCCTAAGGGCAGCTTAAGAGGATAGTTACATTAACCATACCAGTCTTCCATGGCTTGTTGGGTATTTACAAAGTGAAACCATCAGGAAGATTACCTGCTCCTTGGACTGAGTGATTTATGTTAGAGCCAAGATCAGCAGTCTTCTGCGTTCTCAACCACCTGCATGAGAAACTAACCAGTCCGGTAAAAATGCTACAGGAGCTTTTCCTGAGTTGCTGATTACATTACAGAGATAACGAGACAACTCCACTGGGTTTTATATTTGCTATGGAAAAGGGAAGTAGCAGGAGAAGAACTGGTCAAAAGGAGTTACAAGCTAACTGGAAAGTTAATACGTACCTTGAATTCTGCTTAACAGTAATCAAACAAAATTCGTAAAGGGTTTCTTATTGTTGCTCATTGTGAACAATGTGTTAGTATCATGTGAACTTGGTTATGTCAATCACAAATATACATAAAAAACCCCTTGGCTTTACTGTAGGGGATCCTCACAGTATCCAGAGCCTGAAACCAGGAAATATTCCCTCTATCATCTTTATTTTCTCCCAGAACAAAGCAACAGAGATATTGGATAAAAGGTACAGACAGTACCAACCATCTATTGTTAGAAAAGCAGTTGCAGCTGTCCTCAAATCTTGCTCTTATCCTTATCTACCATCTCCATTCGAGAGTTGAAGATTTTCATAAATTCAAACAGCACAAAGCCTGCATGATACAGCATAGCGGCTACGTTATTCCCTGATTTTTACACTGTGTAGTTCTGGCCTCATCTATGGTTTGTTAATTCAAGAACTGGTTTAGTGCAAATGTCATCAGACAAGCTAGAATGAGAGACTTTGCACAGGCACAGCAGAACAAATGTTTTCCAACTTACAATAGCAGCTGCTCGTCCAATGCCCTGTGCTGCCGCAGACAAGAGGATGATCTTCCCATCCAGCCGCCCCATGGTGCTGACCTGTGCAGGCATGGCATAGCACAGAAATTTAAGAGATAAGCCAACACCACCCCTGGGAACCAGATGCAAATACATTCCCAAGACTAGATGTGATCCAGGGTGTACCTCTGCCATCACAATTGTCCTGTTTGGCTGCTGTGTGACCCTCAGTTATCCAGGGTTCTGAGGGCAATGGCTGCCTCAGCCTTGGCGTTTTTTTTTCAGTTATGTAAAAGGACCTCAAGCATAAAAAAGGTATTTGAGCTCAGAAATTAAGCTTCACTAGAACAGAAATTGGATTTTTTTCTTCAAGAGAAAAAAAAAAAAAGAAACCAAGAGGAAACTGCAGTACAGTAGTTTGTAATCCAATGTTTTCAATCTCCATGGTATTCTCAGAAAGCAAGGGTGTCTTGTTTCTCTCAAACTACAAGTGCTTCAACTTCCTAGACTGCAATAAATTCCATATAATGCCCTGGCCTTAGTATCTGCTCTCAGTTGTCTTGGGAATCTTCCAGCCCCAATGAAGGAGGAGGGTGCAGGGGGATTGAAGCTGCCAGTCTTGTCTCTTGTCTCCTGTTCTGAAGGAACACTGACCATGCTTGGGGCCGTAGGGAACCTCTAGGAGCTGCTACCTTAGTCTGGATGGAGTAGCCAAAAGACAAAATACAGCCCTGTTCAAGTGCTGTGTTAGTTTTAACAAAATACAGGATGCAAAAATGCAGACAAACAAGTAAAAAACAAATGCCAAGTCTCAAAGAACCTCCTAAAAAATGAGGTCACTGTGTTCCAGTCACAGTGAAGTATATGGAGTTTGTTAACTGGGTTCCTTATAAGCAAAACTCTTGCATTTTCATAATCATCTAAGCAACTTTGTCTATGTATATATGAACACAGAAAGGTGTCATAAGAACAAAGTCTTTAAATATACACATAAATCCAACACACCAAGTACTTCACTAGAAAATTAAAGGTGCCGTAATCTTCCCTGTTTTAACAGCCAATGCTGTCATCTAGAGATGCTCAAATCCATACTGTGACTCAGATTACTGAGTCAAATTTAGTGTCCTGTTTTTTGAATCAATTATTAATTTCTCTTATTTTGATAAGAAATTTTGTTTTGTTACATGTTTTTCCTGACAAAAGTTGCAGCAAAACTTTTTCCTGAAGGTTACAGATTCCATAAATTAGACTTCTGAAGCAATGGAATGGAAATTTTTTTTTCTTTCCAAAAGCCACCTGGATCAGTTTAAGTACTTCCCCAAATCACCTTAACACATGGGAAGCAAAATGCATTATAAATACATTTTTCAGTCTAACAATCAGGTTTTATGATCATTTATCATACCAATTCTATGAAGCATTTACAAATAAATATTAACGTAGTCACTCACCCAGAGATCTCAAACAGCTTTGTTATATTTACTGACCCTTGTACGAAAGGAAGTTATACTGTTGTTTTTTTTTTTTTTACTGTGTTTGTTGGGATTTGTAGTCCAACTCTTAAGTTTCTCTACAAGAACGTAATTTCCTGTTGAAACATTGAGATGCTGCCATCTAGTGAAACTCAGGATTTTAGAAAAAAAGTCCTGCACCGGAAAGGAGACAAGATCACCAGCATCAGCTGACTCTCTTTACAATGGGAATTCAAGAGATCAGTAGGATTCCCACCAAAAGGCCACTAACATGTTTTTCCAAGCAATGTCTTTTTGCAGTATAAACTATCAAATTCCAAACCAGGACAAAACTTATGTGATTACTTTTTTGTTGTGGTTAAACCGGTGATTTACCAATGTTTATTTTGTTCCTAGTGTTTTAACTTGCATATATTAAAGCAGAATTAATATAATCCGACTGAAAAATTTTAAGACAAACTAATTTAGCTATAAGCTCATGCCAGACTTAAAGCTACCTGATGGCGTTATTAAGGAATTTGGTGTTCTACCTAAACTGCGGTTAGTTTGTTCTCAGAAAAGCCACTTCTGTGGATAAACTGGGACACACTTAGACAAAAGTTCAGTTTATCCTGTCTTTTGCTGAACTATGAGAGCTTTTAAGGCTAAATCAGCTCCCCAGTACACAAAACTTTTAATGACTTATTTTGCTACAAGGATATATTCTTCGGCCCCCAAGCTTTTCCCACTTGAATTCAGCCACAGATGTTTTGCAATAAGTTCCTGCACTTTTTCATTCAATCACCAGGGGGAAAAAAAAAAAAAAAAAAACCAACCAAAAAAAAAAAAAAAAAAAAAAACACAAAAAAACACAAAAACCAAAAAACACAAAAAAAAACCACCACCAAATCTCGTTGTTCCAAGCAAGTAATAATGAACAACAAAAAAACCCCACTGGAAATTGTGTATGGAAAAGGCAGATCTATATATAACACCTTCTTTCCCAATTCTGGAAGAAAAAAAGTCTAATTCATTTATTAGAACACCAAAATGCTGGTAAGCCAAAGGAAATCTTTCATCATAGCTGGAAATAAAAAAAGTAACAAACCAAGCCAAAACCCACCCCCCCACCCCAAAACAAACCCAAAAAACTTCCAACCAACCTCAAAGAAAACACCCAAAAAACACCACCACCACACACAACAGCACTTTGCATTTATCCCTGTCAGAAAATAAATACCTGTGGCTGTAGTCAGAAAGACATTGCAGTGCCCAACTCTGTAACATTCTTTAGAACCTGTATATTTCTGGCTTGTCATGCCTTTAAAAGCTTCCCAAAACACATTCCAGGCCAGAGATTGAGATAAATCCTTGCAACTTCTTAGTAGGTACAGTGGTTGGCAGTTTCCAGCCATTCAAAGTAAATAGAAGGTTGGTTCTTTATTAAAGAAGTACCTCCATCAGGTAAATATTCCTCGTGTGACTCCTCCAATTCCAGTAACTGCTGAATGCTCCGGAACATCTCAGTGTAGCCGCTTGCTTGTCAGTTTTGGTGACCCAAAGAGGACCTAGCATCAGTGAGAGATTTATTCCTATGAAATAAGGATGATGCTTTTGATGCAGGTATCTTTCTTAGGTATGACTTTCTCATCTCATGATGATGATTTCGTCCTTGATGGAGTTGATCTCAGATTCTGAGTGCCCAATTCTTGTTTATTTGGCAGTGGAGGGCATGGAGGGGAGGAAAGGGAAGAGGATCTATGTTTTAGACTTCAACCATTTTTTGTAGACTCAAAGAATTAAATAAAAATCTCACAACGGGAAACTTCTGCACAAGTAATTGCTACAGAAGACTACAGAGGACAGAAACAAGAAGCATAATAATGATGGAAATGATGAAATTAGTATAAAGATAGGAATTTGGTAATTAGTAACCCGTAGATAGTAATTTAGCCATTGAATTTTGTAATCAGCATCCTTGGATCATAGCACAATCAACAGCAAAACCATTTTTACATATTTAACACAATTTTATTGGCAGTTTAAAATTTCTTACATAAAACATACAAAATGTAGGTCTCACAATACAGATAAGTAGGTTAATAAAATAGTCCGTCTTGCCCAAATGATCTCATTTGTTTTCCCCTCACTAGAGAAGCAGAAGAGTGTTAAGTCCATTGCCTACTATCAGAAAATATCCAATACACAACTTCAGACAGGTATATTGGAAAATGATGCGAAATTCAAAGTTACTCACAGTACCATAATTGGGTGATCTGCAGAAACTTTTAAGAGGTTTAAGAGGAACCCTTGATTGTGTGCTCTACAAACAGAAGATCAGTAACTTCGGTTGCAGTGTCCAAACAGGTCAAGATTGTGGTGAAAATGCAGTTTCTGTTAGCTTAAATAAAGCATGGTATAAAACCCACATACTAAGAAACAAAAAGAATATTTCTTGCCAAGTCAACAGCACTCTGAAGATACAAATACCAACACTCCAGAAAAGGGCTGTTTTAGGAATGACAGAATGTAAAGTTTGAGACTGAGAAGTTTCACAGTAGATTAGTTTGTGATCCATTCCTTTTCCCATTTTTTTTTTTCTTCGATACATTAGCTTCTCTTTGTCATCAAAAAAATCCTCATCAAAGCCCCAGAGTAGAACATCAGCAGATCAGCAGGTTGTGGGGCAATGTCTGGTTTTCCATTTTTGTCCTCATATTCCAGCTTTCCCAGATGGGGGAAGTAAAAACTCCAAGAAGATGGAAGAGGCTGATGGTTTTTAACCTGAAGCAATTTTTTTTTGTATATGCAGATGCTGGCTGTAGCCACTGTAAGGGCAGCTTACAGGAGAGCATCTTTACTGGGTGCTACAATCAGGGGCTTTATCTTTGTCTGAAGTCCCAAACAAGCGCTTAAGATGTTCTTCTGTGGACTCTGTGCCTGCAGGTCGTGTATCTGTACATAAGACAAGAACATTAAAGCCTTTCTCAGACAAGCAGCAGGAATACAGTGATTTAATCTTGATTAGTGTTTTGTATGTCAGCTGTGAAAACTTCCCTCTGAGGAGCTTTGTGTTGTTACTGTGCTATTACCAAGTTGGCCATCACAAAGCCAGTCATGTTCTTTCTGGAAGTCTGCTACTAACACCTCAAAATCTGGCTACTCTTCAACATGCCTGCTGGGCCCTTCTGAAAGCTGTGAGAAACATGAGGGCAGAAGGTCACTCAAAGTCAGCAAGCCAGATAGAAGAAATCTGAAGAGAGGCTGAGGAACAGAAGTTATCATCAAAACAGCTATTATTCCAGCTGGAGCCAGGCAGCGTAGCAGATGTAACACCAAAACTTAAAGTCTACTATCTCAAAAAACTTAAGAGAAAAGTTAACCAGCAATTAACTTTATGTATTTTTCCCAGAAATCTGTGCTTAACTAATGTAAAGCTAAAAAGCAAAACATTTTAGAGCACCAGCTATCTAATAACAATATTTTGTTGATTCACTTTTAAAAGTCACTCATCAATATTTCCACAGCAGAAAAAGAAAAAAAGTTTGTATATTCTTCAGTGGGTAAAGAATTCATTTTGGTATTTTGATTCTGTAGAACATACAGAATCTTCACCACTCAGATGGTCAGCTTTTCAACAGTCAGATAACAAACCACTCAGGAAAACTGTTATCATGCAAGTTTCAGATCTCGGGCCACCCCTTACACTTTGCATCTTCAAATTTTACAGGACACTACTGCTATGTTACGTACCTGTTAGCACGCCCAAGTTGGAATTATCAAAGAAATTTGTTGGACAAGTCAGAGGCAGAGGCCTTGGTAGGTCCTGAGTCACTGTTTCCTGAGAAATAATTTCCTTGGAGGGTGAAGGCATTTGCTCTTTAAAGAAGGAGGACACTGCCTTCTTAGGAGACTTCGGTACTGTCTCTCTAGTAGTTTCTCTTGAGCATCGTTCTCTCCATTTTAGTGCTCTTTCTTTCCATTTCCTGAGCTCCTCTTTCAGTTCATGTTCATCACTGCAAAGAAAACAACCCCAGCATTCAGTTAAGAAAAGTTTAAAGCAGTTTCCTTAAGGAAAAAACCCTGAAGAACAGAGAGCTTTTGTATTTTCAGATGACATATCACAGACATGGTAATACAATAGTTGTGTATCTTGGTTTCAGAGGATTTTTTTTTAAGCTGAAATTCCTTCCAACATACAGTTAAAGTGTATCTTTCAGCACTTAAGAAAACAAGCAATTTAAAGTTCAAAAGGCCTTTATGACTTTCTAAGCCACAAAACTAGCTTTAAATAAAAAAGTTTATGATGTGAAATCTAAAATTAATGGTTACTCACTTCCATAGGTCTCCCAGAAATACTAATGATGTACATAAATACAATAAATGACTTGACATGTTGCTAGTCAGCTGTCCACTTACCTCAGTAGAAGGTCATTTTGTTTCTTTAGCTGCAAGTTCTCTTTCTGTAGCTTAGCTTGTTCAGATTTTAGAACAAGTATTTGTGTGCTCTGCACAATACCACTGCCACCACCACACGTAAGGGGCATTTGGGATTGCTGAGGATCTGCTTCTGTCAGCACTAGAAAACAGATTTATACTTATGTGTGCATGCATTATTTGGAGAGTGTTCAAAACCAAGCCAATACATTTTTTAGCCTATTCCTTCTTGTGGTCTTTTATGTGAAACCTCACTGGGTTTCAAGTGCTATTACAATAGTTACTCTTTTTCTACCCAAAATACACCTCCCAATATTCATGTTGCCAGCGAGATACTAAGAAACACGACAGATTGTTCACTGGGCCATTTAGAGGTAAAATAGTTATTGTTCCAGGTATGTCAAAGCTTTGATTAGAACTAGGTATCCATATGTCAAGGAAAAGGTGGCAACATGAGCTACCACCCCTGCAGCTTATCGCTCCACAAGGGCAAACGTGGCTGGAGGAAAACACAGGAACTGCCGTGATTCATATGCAGTTAATGGAATCTACTTCCATCTCATCTTCCAGTGCACCCAATTCTCCTCATACCTTTTGAGTACAAGGCCTACATCTCAATCTGATCCTACCCATATAACCTCAAAACTCAATGTTTAACGTGAAAGAATGCCTTCTATTTATCTTAAATTTACCAGTAACGTCTTGCTCCTGGTGTGCTCTTCTCAGTTCTTCTTTTAGTTTTGTTAACTGTTGTTCTCGGTGTTCTGCAAGGGCTTTATAATTAGCAAGTCTATATGAGGCAGGAAGGGAGGGTGAAAAAAAGAAATCAGAAAACCTCAATTTAATAGTTATTACAGTCTCAGTTGAATTCCAATGAGTTATCAAATAAAAGACACACCCACCTTTTACAAGAAAAAAATATATAAACCTGGCTGTCAGTTAGATTTTAGGTGAAGTGCACCCAAAAGTTGGAATAATTATTTTTGATGTATCCTTCTCTCTAGTGAAGTCGAGAATACTTTCAATTATTGCTTTGCACTTGCCTTCTTTTGTCAGAACAGTTATTTCATTTATAGCTGAACATGGTTGGTTGAGAAATTTTGGTAGGTGTATAGGGAAGAAGCTTTGTAAGCAACCCAAGGTGCACATAGATTTTACTTTAACTACCATAAAAACTTACAACAACTCAAGATGAATGCTTACTTCTTCTTATGTGGGAAAAATAAAGGGGGAAGTAGAAGCTAAGAATAAAGTAGTTTAGAACTGTAAGAAGATAAAATTTGAACTTACTTCACTTCAAAGGAGTTGGATTGTTTAATTCTTTCCAGATCATATTTTACCAATTGTGTTTTGAGATGGTCAATTTCTTCTTTGTACAGCTCAGCACCTTTATCTAATTTTGCCTGAAAATGAAATATTTAGTACAAATAAGGGGTTGTTACTCAGCAATGAAATTAAGGGTTGTTTCCCTTGTATCTTTCCTATGACTAGATTTTGCAGGACAAGAGCAGGAGTGGGAAGTTATTTTTCACTAAGGTGGCTCACATGACCAACTAGCACTATGGTAGCACTTAGTGTCCTACTCTGTATTACATGCAACCATATTTTAGCAAGTTTTGCTGACTTCTGTGCAGCTACAAATATGGGAATTTTAAAGTACCATGCAAATATATCCCATTGAGTAAATACCTCATGCTTCAGTTTAAAGTTTTAAAATATTTAAAGTGCTTCAGAAATGCATCACATACAAGTGACATTTCGTTTCTAGTATTGTAATATGGATTCTAAATGTTGCCACTGAAGGTTGCATTGGTAGAACGTGAAACTACCCGCTAAACAGGCAAGCGGAGTGTTTTACTCTAGGAACGCCATACAAAACAAATACATTGACTGTGGAGAGCTAAGTTTCACCTACAACTGTTGACAAGCATGCTTTATATCTTTCATCACAAGAGAAAGAGAAGAGTGAAGATTTTTGCTCATACCTGAAGACTCTGCTTCTCTGTTAAGGCAGTCCTGAGGCAATTATCCATCTCATTCAGTTTGGCTTGCAGTTGGGCGAGCTCACTTGTCTCTGTTCTTATTTTTATCTGTGCTTGTAACTTGTTTATCCTGTCATCTCTCTCTTTGACACTTTCTCTGACTTCATCTATTACATTTTTTAACTTCTGAATTTTTACTTCCATAGCCTATTGAGATATATCAATCAATCAGTTATGAGCAGTTCTGTCAAAAGGTAGTAACAGTAACAGCACATGGTCATATTCTTGGCAAAAATTACCTAAAACCCAAACCACACAAAAAAATCCAACACTAACAGGCTCTATGGCAGCTCTTCATATCCAGGCCACTGTTTTGTGTCACCTTTTAATAATCTAAAACACCCAAGTCTAAGAAAATAAGTGCTTTGGAGAAGGGTAACTGTGACAAAAAAATAGAGAAAAAATGAGTTCTCCGTTCGTGTGATAAAATAGAGAATTCTTCTCCAGCTTCATGTCTGACATAGTGAATACCATATACTTACAGGAAGCACTAAGAGAATCATCCTATTAAAGTCAATACTTCAAAAGCAAATAAAAACATTTAATATGCATTTCTAAACTGAAATCTATTCATGGACAGAAATCAGGCAATTAAAATAATCATCCTACAGGTAAGAGCTCAAAATTCCACTTTGGAAATAAAAGAGCTACTAAAATAAAATGTACTCTATTTTTACTGTGGTGGCATAGATTTACAGTTGCCATCAATCCTTATTTTCAGTTTGGAGTACTCTCCCTTAGAAAGCAAGCATCAAAGGAGTTTTCCTTAGAAACAAGTATTGGTTACCTTTTTATCTTGTTCTGCAGCCTTTACTTTGTTATGAAGCTTGTAATTTTCTTCTTCTAATGCCAGACTGGCAGAGCCACCAGGGGCCAGTTTTTCTTTCAGGGTGTTTAGATCCTGAAGCAACTCTTCATTTTTCTCTTTTCTCTGTTTTAATTCAACATCGGCATTTTTACTATAATCAGCAGTTCTGGCATCCAACTCTGAAGAAAGTTCAAGGAGTATCTGAAAATCAGTAGCATCACACAGAATAATTTTTAATAATTTTTTAATCTGCTAGAAGTATGACAAGTGAAGAAACTGGAAGTACCTTAGCCTGTATTATTTTCACATTCTTGTTTCAGTGCCCCATTTGTAAATGCTTGCTGTCAGAAATGGTATCATTATCACTCAAAAGAACAGTTTCATTTCCAGAAGAGAGGGAGGCAAGAAGGGGCACAAGAGAAGATGATACTATATTGCAGGTTTACCAGTATTTCTGCATTAACTCAAACTCTAGTATTAGAGAAACAAAGGAGCTATATTGGGAAGACTTGTTGAATGTCAGCCACAGAATGCCATAATTATTCACAGATTTTTTTACTAGAATGTATTAACTGACTAAAGGAAATTAAACCTAAACACTGGACTATTCTAGAAACCCACATGTTTAACATGTCAGATAAATAAAAACTTCACAATTACCAGGAAATGACAATGTTTGCGAGATTTTTGTTTGTTTGTTAAAATCTTTGATCCACATAGTATTAGGGCCAGGGCATTCTTCCAGAAACCTTGCCAACACTGTGAAATCCCAAAGAAGTCAAGACTGACTATTGACTCTACAAAAGAAACTTTTTTAAATAGGCTAAACATAAGATTTAATCAGAAAGATGAAATCCCGTGAAATCCTGTTCATGATGCACTAAACCCTGAAAAATCCTGTCCAGGTTTCCAAATGAGGCAATAGGTAAGCATAAGAAAGAAAGAAGTGTAAATATAAATTTAACTGTGTTTTAAAAATTGCTATAGTGGTTTTGATAGAGTTTGGCAATAAAAGCAACATTTTCCAGAATTAAGACTAATAAAACCCCAAATAAACAACCCTACACCCCGCCCATTTATTACTTGGAAAGTCTTTTAGAAAGCAAGTTTCCAACTTTGCTAGATACATGATACATGAGGAATCTTTAAAAATCTTTTAAGTATTCCTACATCTTATAGTTAAAATATGAGTAAGTGCTGATAATAAATGAATGATCATTTAAAAGTCTTTTTTGTCTTTTTTTTCAGTCATAGGCATTTGCAGAGCACCTACACAAAATACATTTCTGATTCTGTAACATTTAATTTTACCTTTACTTTAGGAGTCCAGAATTTAAAGACTTGCAAAAGTCTTTCATTATCTTTCTTTAGTTCTTCTTTCAGTTCCTCAGCATCCCAGTGAGTTCCTGAACAAGCTTCCCAGAACTGTATTGTTTCTTTTCTAGCACTTTCTTCCTGCTGTAACTCTGCTTCTATGAAGAGAAGCTCATGTTCCATTTCTGATACATCTTTGAGAATGCTCTTAAAAAAAAAAGAAAAAAGGAATTAAAATTTAAATACTGGTTTGAATATCACATGTCTAAATATACCTTCTGTCCTCTCAGCTATCAGTATAGTAAGGAAGTCTGTTTTAGCATCTAATTATCATATAAAAGGAGTTTTGCTAGACTTAAAATTACACCCTACTGGGAAAGCAAGAAGACAATTACATTCCTGGGCCAGGTGGAAGGGGGGAAAAAGTGCTTATTAGTAAAAGTTTATTCCATTGTTTTAGAACAGGTCATCTTGTTATGGGATAATATGTACTGTAGAAGGCAAATAAGCAAATAACATTCCTGCTATTTTCTAACCTCTTAATTTTATTTTCACCTGCTTTATGAAGCAAAATCCTCCTATTTTAGTAGCATAAAAAATAACTCTATTCCTTCAGCCCCCTTTAAGTGAAGTTTTAACAGATAAACCCAAAGCCATTAGATTCCCACCACCACATGGCCCCGTGCTTTGGAATAGGTCTTTTATTTTCCCAGGTATTACCTCTGCATCCAAGTGGAAAGTCTGCAGCCCTTCACTGCTGTTTAACTCTTGAGATGACACTTCATTCTGCTTCAAATTAATCTTCTTGAGACATTGAATCTGGGATTGTAGGTGATCTTGTTTTCTCTTTTCCTCAAGGAACTCCATTTCATACTTGTGAACAGTAGTGTGATATTCTCTTTTCTTTGTGCACACAGAACTGAACAGAAGCTGTTGCAAGAGCACAGGATGTATCAGTTTTAAACAGGATGTATCTGTTTTAAAATGGTACACTGCATCCAGCAAAAATACAGTATTTTATAATTCAATCTGTTTACCCCCTGAGCCTCTAAATGTCCAGGATAACTAACACATGACTAAGAAAATCAGGTTCACAAGTGCATTATAGTAAGTAAGCCTTTTAGCTTAGACAGCACTTTTTCAGGATGCTACTTTTTGTAGACTCCAAAAAAAGCCAAGGAGTCTAAAAGGGTCTAGACAGCCTTCTAGAAATCTAAACTTCAAAAAACAAAGCAAAGTATTCTTGGTTATATTTATTTTCTCCTAAGAGTTGTGAAAGGTGTAGATGATCTATGAGAATAATGTGACCAGGCTGATTTAAAACTTTTTTCTAGCACAGCTTGCCAGTTGAATCTTAAACATCTTTAACCGTGAAAGTTAAAAGCCAATTATGGAAAAAATTAAACCTAAAATGGCTGCATTAAGTTATAAAATGAGGCTCTTCAGAACATTAGTTCAACTCCCAAGTTTATGGATATTTATAGATATGACTGACTCTCAAGAACCTCACCCCTCTCTTCAGGCCTGTGCATGTTTCCTTGCTCCAAAAAACTCCCAGCCCTTAATATTTCATGGTAAATAAATATTTATCATTTACTGTACTTCTGCATATGCTAACAGGAATTCTTTCCCAACTACCCTTAACCTTTTCGCTGATAATTTTAGTCCAGCGGAGAAACTGATTCCAAACTGGAGAAGATCTGCAAGGCTGTAAAATCATCAAACCACTTGGGTAGTTTTGCAGAGTAAGCATGCATTTCCAAGCTATCTTGTATGTCTCTTTCCCCCACAAAAACATGCATACTTAGTTTTTTATTATTTGATTTATAGATTATAGAAAGAAAATTTCATTTTCCAATTAAAATGGAACAATATTAATGAAATAAATCTGTGCAAAGCAACTGAACTACAGTTACAAAGTTGAATTTACATAACTAGAGTTCCAGTTTTCTAAGACTGTAAAGCAATTACTATCAACTTATTTTTGCCAATGTATGGATTTTCAAAACTCAAAGCTAGAGTATATAAAATCTTAGCTGTCACCATTGAGAGCTTATTAAAAAAACCCCAAACCCAATTCCAAGCGATATGAAGCACCCACTTATTCAGCATTTTAAGTTGGTACCTTCAATTTGGTCAATAACTTCTGGAGACGAGTGTTCATTTCCTCATTTTTAGTCTGAAGTGTTTTGACTTGTTTACTCTGTTCCAATGTAAGCTGAGGCAGTATCACAGCTATCAGTGCTTTCTGACAATTCAGTTCACTCTTGAGCTTGAGAGACACTGTGGAGAGACACTCATATCTCTTCCCCATATTTGGGAATTTCTCAAGAAGCTCCTAAATGCAAGTGAAACAAATTGATTTGTTCACAAGAAGGAAAAGTGTAGTTAGCTATAGACAGAAACATAAAATAAATTACCTGACTCCAGGACTCACCCCTACAGCATATACTGGTTTTATAACAGGAAAAGTTATTATGATTAAGACTTTGGCTTTGACTTGCCACAGGGATGTGACAAAAACACTAATCCAGTCACAAACTCAGATAATGTCTTTGTTTTCCAGCAAGTGATTTCACAAGCTCAAATTGTCTTTGTGGTTTAGATTTCCTGGCCACATCAAGACTTGTAAATCAGGCACGAAAAAAACCTATTGCTTGTTCACAAGAAGGCCAGCTGGCCTTCACTCAGGATGGACTCCCAGGTTTATCTGCTTCTCCTTTCCTGAACAAAAAGGCTCATGAAGTGGGTCCTAGTAGACTGCCATGAAAAGGAAGGTGTGAACAAGCAGTGAGCAGGCTCAGTAGTGCTACAGGCTTGAAGACCCAGTAAACTTCAACTCCAGTATCATGTTTAATTATGTCTATGTTATACATTTTAAAATAAGTATAAAACTCCCCTGACATACTCCCTCCATCATTGGTTCTTAGTTGAAAGAACCAAGATTGACCAGTTTTCTGAACTCTTCACCTCACAGTAAAAACACTGGAACATTGAGAAGAAGCAGACCAGATCCTATTACAGAATTCAGAAGGAGAGTGCTCTTAAAAGGGATCAGCTGATGCTAACTTCATTATGATTTAACTTTATCTGTTGTGCTGGTATTTTGTTTTCCATTGGATTGTGGTTTGTAAAGAAATTTCTATGTTGTTGTAGTAGAGTTTGACCTCTTTGTAGTTTGAGGGTTTACAACCTTACAGGGTTTGTTTTGTTGTTTATTTCTTCAATGTAATTTGGCGCTTTAGGTTCGCGGGGCTTTGTTATTGGTGGTAGTTTACTTTTTCATTGTAATTTAATTTCTTGTCTGGGTGCCAGATGTGCCAATGCAGAGCGACGCAAAGTCCCCAGGCAGCACAAAGGAGAGCTCTTTATTGCAAAAAGCAGGCCTTTTTAAGCAAAGAGCTGGTTATCACTTTGCATAGTTTTAAGGCACAACAAGCCCAAGTCGACCAACCAGCATACACCATGTGTGGACATGATGTGGACATATGGCAGCCACACAGCACATCTCTCACATCTCTCAATCCCTAGTCCAGCTGAGTCACTATCTTACAGTTCCCTTCTACTTAGCCAAAGTAGCAGGCCTGAGCCATGATTTTACAAGGGTAACAAGGCCCTTATTTTATAAGGCTTTATCTATATGCAACAATACATATTCATAAATCCTGGTTTATTTTGGCTTTCAGTAGGTTACTGGCACTTCTTGCATCTGTGTAAAAATATACTCAGGATAGCTAACTAACAAAAGGTCTGAGGAATTCCTGTTTTGAGGGCAGAAGCACTTGAATGAAGTTAATTTATTTGACACCAATTTAGTATTTGATGAGGAATAATGGACAGGAAGATCTGAGGGGATTTCACAAAACCAAAATGGGAAAGTGCTTCTAATTTGAGGTTCAACAAGGGGATCTGCTGGGTCACAACACCCCCCATGCAGTGCTACAGGCTGGGGGAATAGAGTCTGGAAAGCTTCCCAGGAGGAAAGGACCTAGGGGTCCTGGTCAACAGCTAGTAGAACGTGAGCCAGCGTGTGCCCCAGCAGCCAAGGCTGCCTAGATTGTGTCAGGAATAGAGTGGCCAACAGGACCAGGAAAGGGATCGGCACTAGCAAGGCCACATCTCAAATCCTGTGTTTAGTCCCAGGCCCCTCACTACAAGAAGAACTTTGAGGGCCTGGGGAGTGTCCAGAGAAGTGGAATGGAGCTGGGGAAGGGTCTGGAGCACAGTTCCTGTTGAGAAGTGACTGAGGGAGCTGGGGGTATTCAGCCTGGAGAAAAGGAGACTGCGGGAAGACCTTATCTCTCCACACCTGCCTGAAAGGAGGGTGGAGCCAGGTGGGCATCAGTCTCTTCTCTCCAGTAACATGTTATAAGTTGCCCTTTCATTAGACGGAGAGGTTTCAGCTGGGTATTAGGTAAAATTTCTCAATTGAAAAGGCTGTCTAGTACTGAACAGGCTGTGCAGAGAAGTAGTGGAGTCACCATCCCTGAAGCTATTTGAAAGATGGATACATCCGGCACCTAGGGACACGGTTTAGCAGTGATTGTGGCAGTGCTGGTTTAAGGGTTGAAATCTATAATCTAAGAGGTCTTTTCCAACCTAAATGATTCTATGATCCTACACGACTAGTTATTTTCATTGGGGCTGCTGGACAGTAATGAAAACAAGTCAGGTGTTTTGTGAATATTAAACTTCTCAGTTGACACGAGATGTGCAATCTCTGAACAACAACAGCAAATCAACTGATCCCATGGTATGCAGCATCTTAGCAAGATATGCAAACCATTTTATACATAATGCACAAAAGGCTTATGCTCCATGACAACTGTCATTAAGTTCCTATGTTCATCTTTAAAACAAGCAGAAAAACAACCTTACCTTAAGTTTCAAGGTTTTTTCTTTCAAGGTGTCATCAGTTACCTGCTCTGCAGTATCCACTGGGTTTACCTGAATGGACATATTATTCAGATTTCTCTGCTTCAGTTGTTCTAAAGCATCTTCCAGTTTTGCCTTTGTTTCAACACACTAAAATAACAGCACACGTATTTAAGTACCATTCAAGATTATGAGTAACTCAGGCATGCAAATTGCAACACTCACCATCTCAGAATTTCTTTGCAATTCTGCCTTCAGCTGGTCCCGCTCAGACCTGACATCCTGAAGAAGTTGGTGTAGCTCATCTTTTTCTCGATTAACTGATGAGATTTGATTTTGAAGTTGTAAAGAGTAACTAGTTCTTTCAGCTAATAACTGGTTCTTCTCACCTGATACACTATTTAGTGTCTGAGTTAACTGTTGAATCTACAATGAACAGGGGAGAAAAACGCAAATCACAATTTGGTGGGTGTGGTCTTTATGCATCCTATCTATGGAGTAGTCAAATCAGTTGTCAAATACAAAAAAAAAAAAATCACAATTTTAAATTACTAAAATTCACAGTAACAGAAAGAAAAGTTTAAAAATAATTCTGGTGTTCTAATAACACAGAAAAAAATTTACAAGGAAGAGAAATAGTATGACACCCAAAAAAGTCTACCTGAGTCAACTTTAGTCTTCTGTAAAGCAAGAGCAGTCAAAAAAAAGGCAATCAACCTATGTCTATATCACAAGAAAATTAAAATAAATAGAAAATGAACATAAAGAAAAGGACAATATCTGTATCTCCTCTACTGGAGAGTAATATTTGCTAAACTGAAGCAATCCTCAGTTATATTCTTTGATCTACAGAGGAAGTAGACAGCTGGAAAACTCAAACGTACACACTATGAAAAGAATGAGTTGGCAAGAACTAAGAACAAGACTTTCAAACATTGTCTGATATACAGAAAGTGTGCAAAGCACCAAGGATTCAAAACCTAGTTAAGTCCATACTGTCCACCCAGCACTTTTTAAAAAGTTGGAATATATGTTCAAGTACCAATTATCATATCAAACATGCACACATCACATAAATTCACATTCTTTCCAAGGACCAACCAATCCCATGGGTTACAAAGCTAAGACAAGATGATGTCACTAAAAACATCAATAAAGAAATTTAGACAAAATCATTTGCCTATGTTCATGTTTGAGAATTAAAAGTTAAAACGTTTGCGCAAATATTTAGCACATCAGTAATAAAACAGCAGAATACAAAACAGTGACAAAACAGCAAAACTCCTCACCTTGCTTGTTAGACTGTCCTTCAAAATCTCTGACTGCCTCTGAACCTTTAACAAATGTTCTTCCCTTTCTTTACAAGTCTCTACCATTTGCTGTAGCTCATCTTTCTCCTTGTTAAGTGAAGTGATTCTCTCAAGCTGCTGACACACTTGCTCAGTCATTGCCCTCTCAGTTTGCTCCTTTTCTGCCTGGAGGTTGCCATACTCAGCTGAGACACGAGTCAGGTTTTCAGTGACTTCAGTGAGCTGCAAAGAACAAATCAAAACCAGTACTGGTGTTTGTAATCACCTCTTGCAACGGGCATAAATAATTTGGTACTCTAGAGAGAAAAAACAACCGGTAGCATTCTAAGTTCCTAAGTTTTCTTGTCCCAGCAATGAGGTTTGGGTTGAAGAGTGTTATTGGAGCATCATTCAGAAGCACTGTCTGTACATATGGGTTGTTATAAAAGGATTATTTTAAGGGCGAGATCCCCCAATGGTTTCCTGCTATATTAAGTAAAAAAAAAAAAAACCAACAAAAAACCCCCCAAAACAAACAAACAAAAAACCCAACCCCCCCCAAACAAACAAACAAAAAAACAACAAAAAAAACCCACCAAAAAACCCCAACAAAACAAACCCAAACTTTGCTTAAAAGCTGATCAAGTGTCAGTGCTTCTGTCTCACAAGCAAGACATTCTAAATCCATGAAAATGCCTCGCTTGCTGTATCCACAGCAGACAGGGGACGTGACTGAGAGTTAAAGATGAAGCCTACAATCCACACGGGCTTCAGACACAAAAACAGAAAGTAGAGGACAAATCTATAATAGTGAAATAAATTAAAGAATGAACTAAGCTGTCCTAAAGTTGCTCAAGGATCTTCAGAATTACATAGCTAATTTACATTATTGGACTGTAAAAAAAATTAAGGCTGGGCAAACAGACAGAGGTCAAAGTGCATTGTTGATTCCAAATAATATTCAGTCATTCAGCACCAAGGCAGATTTGGTTATAAATAACTGGATTCTTTATTACATCTACTGCAGCCCTACAAACAAAAGTTTGCAGAAGACGTGGGCTGCCGAGCCCAACAGAACTTCTGGCTTTCTTGACAAAACTGCTTCTGACCTTCTGCTGCAGTTCATCAGTTTTTTCCTTCAATGCCTCTTGCACCTTCACGAGCTGATTTTCTTTCTCTGAAATACTTCCTTTCAGCTCCACAATCGTCTCCTGATGTTGTCCAAGAGATTCACGAGTACATCTCAACGCCTCCTGCATCTCTGAGTTCTTTGGACACAATTAAAGTACATTAACACCTGAACAGCGCTTCCAAAATCTAAGACAGAAATCCACTAAAGCTGTTCTCCTGCAGGAAGAAGACTACTTTTATTACCTTGCTAATTGTCTCCTCTAGAGTTTCTCTTAGCTGGTCTCTCTCATGCTGGAGATTTTCCAGTTGCATTTTAAAATCCTCCTCCCCCTCCTCATCTCTTTCTGTCTGGCTGCTGACTTCCTGGGAGTCATGTGGTTTTGGAATAACATCTGTTTTCCCCAGTTTTTCAGATTCTCCTTGATATTCACTGGCCTTGGCTTCCTCCATTTCTTGCAATTTCCTCTGTGCCTGGCTCAGCTCTTCCCTCAGAAGAGATAGCTCCTGCTCCATCGATGGTCCTTGACCCTGTGGCATCTATTTTGTAAGAGACACAAATAAACAGATTCAGGAAGCAGCTTTAGGAAAAACATATCTGACACCTCTGACAAGTTGATTATGTACAACAGACAGCAACACTGCTTTACAGAAATTTGTACTTTTTAAAAATACTAAAATTTTATCAAACTCCATATTTGATTGAAGTTTCTTGAATCAAGAGACATGTAAAAATAAAACTTGAAGCAAGGGCTCTTAAAATAAATTATCAGAAGCAGAATTTCACTATCATAGTTTAGGCACTGAAAGGAATAGCAACAACAAAAAAGCCCAAGAACAAACCTCACCTGTCTCAAATCTAGAGACCTTATCTCCCTTATCTCTATTTCTATTCTCAGCAGTATGTAATGCTAGGTAGGATCAGAAAATTATTTACTTGAAATTTGTCTACTGCCCCTTCAATATTAAAATAAATGCATAGACACCACTTTTCTTTTGAAATTGGCACTATATATATATATACACACACACCCACACAGAGGGGTACTATCAGGAAATGCAGTTATGGAAAGTGTTGATTGCAATGTCCCTTTCACTGCCATGAAAGAAGTCAGTTCTACATATACTTAAAAAAAAAAGCAGAATTAATCCTTTTCAGAAGAGCAATTTTTAGCTTTAACTTACATGATCATAAGAACCACACCCATGTCCAGATTAATGCAGAACATCACCAACCTGTATCAAGCCAGTATTTTACTTACAGAAGAACATTTGCCACATTCTGGTACCAGGTGTCCACATATATATACAGATATATATGGGGAGATTATATCTCAAACAATAAATCTGCTGTTTAATGGTCTGCAGTCAAGTAACACAACTTTTCAGCAGTATCTTTTGCAAATTATTATACTCAAGCACAAGTTTAAATAAGCAAGCTTTCCATTACAGCTTTAGCATCATTACCAAAGTTCCTTCCCCGCACTCCTCTTTTTCCAAAAGTAAACTCTCCAGCTTCTCCTGCAATAAACGGTTCTCCTTTGTAAGGAAAATGATTTGCTCCTTTTGCATCAGAAGCTGCTCACTTTCTCCACAACTATTACGTTCTAATTTCTCCTCAGCAAGCTGATCTCTCTCTGATGTGATGATCCTCATTTCTTCTGTCATTTCTGAGATCTAGTAAAAAAATAGGCAAAGACACCATTTCCATGAATTCAAAACAAAATTAAATGCCAAATTTTGTTTGATTTATTCTGCTACAGTGTTCTTAACATAGAATCATTTTAATCAAAGTAGAAAATCTTCCAAACCAAACCTATTACTCAAAGTGTGAAATGCACCAAGGATTCAAAACCTAGTTAAGTCCGCGCTGTCTACACAGAGCCTTTAAAAGCTTGGAATACGTGTTCAAGCACTGATTATTATATTAAAAATGCACACATCACATAAAATCACATTCATTGCAAAGACAGACCAAATCCATGGGTTGCAAAGCTAAGACAAGTTGAGGATGCTATTCCTAAATATCAGTAAAGAAACTTACACAAAATCATTTGCCCATGTTCATGTTTGTTTAACCAACCATAACAATGATGTGCTGAGAATTAAAAATTAAACAGGATTTATGCTGAGCAAGAGTTCAGCACATCAGTGACAAAACAGCATAATACAAAACAGTGACAAAACAGCAAAACTCCTCACCTTGCTTGTTAGACTGTCCTTCAAAATCTCTGACTGCCTCTGAACCTTTAACAAATGTTCTTCCCTTTCTTTACAAGTTTCTACCATTTGCTGTAGCTCATCTTTCTCCTTGTTAAGTGAAGTGATTCTCTCAAGCTGCTGACACACTTGCTCAGTCATTGCCCTCTCAGTTTGCTCCTTTTCTGCCTGGAGGTTGCCATACTCAGCTGAGACACGAGTCAGGTTTTCAGTGACTTCAGTGAGCTGCAAAGAACAAATCAAAACCAGTACTGGTGTTTGTAATCACCTCTTGCAACGGGCATAAATAATTTGGTACTCTAGAGAGAAAAAACCAACCAGTAGCATTCTAAGTTCCTAAGTTTTCTTGTCCCAGCAATGAGATTTGGGTTGAAGAGTGTTATTGGAGCATCATTCAGAAGCACTGTCTGTACATATGGGTCGTTATAAAAGGATTATTTTAAGGAAGACATCCCCAATGGCTTCCTGCTATAATAAGTAAAAAAACAAAACAAAACCCCCCAATTTTGCTTAAAAGCCAATCAAGTGTCAGTGCTTCTGTCTCAGTGGCAGGCAAAAGTAAATGTGGAAAAAAGCGCAAGACATTCTAAATCCATGAAAATGCCTCACTTGCTGTATCCACAGCAGATAGGGGACGTGACTGAGAGTTAAAGATGAAGCCTACAATCCACACGGGCTTCAGACACAAAAACAGAAAGTAGAGGACAAATCTATAATAGTGAAATAAATTAAAGAATGAACTAAGCTGTCCTAAAGTTGCTCAAGGATCTTCAGAATTACATAGCTAATTTACATTATTGGACTGTAAAAAAAATTAAGGCTGGGCAAACAGACAGAGGTCAAAGTGCATTGTTGATTCCAAATAATATTTAGTCATTCAGCACCAAGGCAGATTTGGTTATAAATAACTGGATTCTTTATTACATCTACTGCAGCCCTACAAACAAAAGTTTGCAGAAGACGTGGGCTGCCGAGCCCAACAGAACTTCTGGCTTTCTTGACAAAACTGCTTCTGACCTTCTGCTGCAGTTCATCAGTTTTTTCCTTCAATGCCTCTTGCACCTTCACGAGCTGATTTTCTTTCTCTGAAATACTTCCTTTCAGCTCCACAATCGTCTCCTGATGTTGTCCAAGAGATTCACGAGTACATCTCAACGCCTCCTGCATCTCTGAGTTCTTTGGACACAATTAAAGTACATTAACACCTGAACAGCGCTTCCAAAATCTAAGACAGAAATCCACTAAAGCTGTTCTCCTGCAGGAAGAAGACTACTTTTATTACCTTGCTAATTGTCTCCTCTAGAGTTTCTCTTAGCTGGTCTCTCTCATGCTGGAGATTTTCCAGTTGCATTTTAAAATCCTCCTCCCCCTCCTCATCTCTTTCTGTCTGGCTGCTGACTTCCTGGGAGTCATGTGGTTTTGGAATAACATCTGTTTTCCCCAGTTTTTCAGATTCTCCTCGATATTCACTGGCCTTGGCTTCCTCCATTTCTTGCAATTTCCTCTGTGCCTGGCTCAGCTCTTCCCTCAGAAGAGATAGCTCCTGCTCCATCGATGGTCCTTGACCCTGTGGCATCTATTTTGTAAGAGACACAAGTAAACAGATTCAGGAAGCAGCTTTAGGAAAAACATATCTGACACCTCTGACAAGTTGATTATGTACCACATACAGAGGCACTGTTATAAAAACACACACAAAAGTGCAATCAGAACATCCAGTTACAGGAATTGTTGGTTGCAATGTCCCTTTCAGTGCCAGGAAAAAGTCAGTTCTGCCTATAGTTTAAAAAAGCTTATCAGATGAGCAGTTATTAGCTTCACCTACTTCATTATAGAACATTTCTTTGCAGATCAGTACAGATCATTACTATACTGTATTAAGATAATATTCTATTTATAGTGATTTTACTACTAGACATCCATACATATATAGCTATACTTATATAAACAATATGGTGAGCCTATATCTCAAGTAAATCATAATGAACTTGGAGTTTAACAAGGTACAGTCAAGTACACAACTTTTCAGCACTGTTTTTTGCAATTACTTCACTCAAGTGCAAGTTTAAATAAGCAAGCTTTCCATTACAGCTTTAGCATCATTACCAAAGTTCCTTCCCCGCACTCCTCTTTTTCCAAAAGTAAACTCTCCAGCTTCTCCTGCAATGAACGGTTCTCCTTTGTAAGGAAAATGATTTGCTCCTTTTGCATCAGAAGCTGCTCACTTTCTCTACAACTATTACTTTCTGATTTCTCCTCAGCAAGCTGATCTCTCTCTGATGTGATGATTTTCATTTCTTCTGTCATTTCTGAGATCTAGTGAAAAACAATGCAAAGACATCAGTTTCATCAATTCAATATAAAAATCAAATGCCTCTTCCGTTTCCCATCCAATGCCACCACTCAAATCCACAACTATTGGGCACACAATTAAGCAAAAGACTGTACATTAGACCTTGAAGCTCCACAGAAACAGCAGCAGGTGGTACAGACTTGGATTAGGCAGTACTGTTTCCTTGCCCACTTGCTACCAAGAGCCTAGAAAGCTTTTAAGGACATGCAGAAGAGACTACAAGCAGATTAACTGGGCTTGTTTTAATTATTGAAGAAAGTTTTACCCGTGTCTGGAGCTCTTTAATGGTTTTCCCTAGTGCCTCTTCAATACTCAGAATCTGAGATTCTTTTTCAGAAATACTTTTTTCCAACTTTTTAACAATGTTCTGGGATTCCTTCAGAGAACTCTGTGTATTTCTCAGATCTTCATGTGCCAAGATGTTCTTTAGAATACAAGAGAAAAAAATCCACAAAGAAAATACATATATTTTGTAATTTTAGAAAGCATTCCTTGATTAACAACAACCACACAAACTTCCACTCCTATATGCTCCTGAATATTTTAATATGGTTTATAAATCTTTCTCCTAACATGTACAATCTGTTTCTAAAAATGCAAAATTCCTACCATTGAAACAGTGTCCTTTATATCCTCTCTGAGTTGCTCTGTCTCTGCTTGGAGAAACTCCCCTTTTTGCTTCAGGTCATCTCTTTCCTGGGTTAAGGTTTTTATTTCTTCCTGACAATCTGTAAGCTGCTGCAAGACTGCCTGGATCTCCAAATCTTTGGCCTCCAATCGCATTTCACTAATCTTTTCTTCCTCTTTTAATTGCTCCATTTCTTTTAACTTCTGCTGAGTCTGAGTAAGATTTTCTCTTAGCTCAAGAAGTTGTTTTTGCTCTGCTGTTTTTTCTTCCAGTTCTTTCATTTTGCTAGAGAGCTTTAGGTTGCAAAGGAAAAGGACAGACACTTTCATTGTTATGCAGAACTCCATTATATGTACATGTTCTCACAGGTCTTTTATGAACTCAGAAGGGATGAAAGATGCTAGCTAGCAAATTCATAATTAGTCTAAGTCACTGCTTATACTCTTTGCCACAAGAAATAAGCATTTGGTTATGGAACCTTCCTGTGATGGCTCCTTAGCAGCAAGAGTCTTATTGAAACATACACATGAAACTGTAGCATATCTTAGGAATTATCAAAACCACAGCTGGCATCTGACAGCCAGAGTAGTGCCCAAAGCTTTGTCAAAAATATCTATGTTTAACTTCCTTTTCTCTTAGATTTTTTAATATTTATTTTTCTATTCTAATGGCAAATTTCTGTGGCAATTCTCCCTGGTTTGAGCAAACCCATGTTCTAAAAAGTCTCCAGTTCCCAATGAGGAAACTTTGTATCTATGACTTTATATAAAGTACGTGAGAGCAGCACTGATAGAAAAAAACCTTGGCATAATAAAAATATTACTTAAGAATGGGAAAAGGAGAATTAAAAGGTCAGTTAGAAAATAATCTAGGGCAACATATATTTCCATATATTTTTTGCCTATAAAAAGAGATCATTCAATAAAGAGACCTTCAATATACTCCTGGCACAGAATAAGTAATACCCACTCACGCCAGAGGAAGTCAGTGATATTGTAATTTATACCTTGAAGAGTATTTCTCCAAACCCCTTTTTTTTAGCACTATGAATTAAATCAAGTCTCGTATGTAGAAAGGAGCAAGCTGACACTGACCTCTAATTTTACTTCATCCAGAATTGTTTTAGACTCTTGTGCTTCTTTAGATAGGCATTCTATTTGGAGCTTCATTTGTTCATTGGTTTCTGATGCAGCTATGTATTTTTGTTCTATTTCTTTATGGAGCTGTTTAAGTGCTACATATTCCTCATCAGACTTCACATATTTCAGTTGTGCATCTGTGAGATTGTCTTTTGATTTTTCAATTTCTTCAGACATACATTTAAGTCTCATTTCATTATCAGCTGCTTCAGAAAGCAGCTTTTCATTTTCCAATTTTAATAAGCGTAACTCCTCACATTTTTCAAGAATCTGCCAACAGAAAAACAGCATTAACGTACAGTGGTTTCTAAGTCAGTATTTGCCAGAACAACATAATAAACAGGTACATGTGAAGATACAGGAAATGAAGTACAGGCAAACATACACTGGGTTTTGCTCTGTAGGAACTGTCTAGCAAAGAAAGAGAAGGAAGACAGACCCCTTCACAAGTCCTGAAATCTCTCTTCTAGCTCTTTAGCTCTTCTTCAGTACTTCCTATTTCCTATGTTTGACCTAAGACTGGACTCCTAAACTGGATATTATATCTATCAATACTTTCTTCATGATACTGATGCCTTGAACTGGCCACCTAGAACAGAGGCTAGACAGTGTTAGAGAAAAAAGTAGGTACTTATTAAAGGCCTTCAAAGGATACACCTTGGGCAGTGCAAAAGCCTGGCAGAGGCTACACCCAAGATAGACAACAGTCACAAGTTCTCAGAGAGTTGTAAGTTTGGTCTATTTGCATATCAGAGGTTAATGATCCAATTATAGCTTCAGGTAATGAAGTCACATTCCCCCGGTTTGCTTTTCCCTGCTACCCGATTTTTGTTTATAGTTTCCAGGGCCTGAGGCAAATGATGTGACCTTGGTTCCCAGGCCCAGAACAATTGTTTAGTCTGACCAAAATGTGAAGAAAGCTAACTAGCATTTTATATAGATTTCAGAGTTATACACTAATGCAGTACAGAATCTGAAAAACATAAAAGCTAAAAACTTAAGGCGTCAAAACGGAGATGAAGTTGTTAACATCTAATTACATTTTGTTGATTAGTGGAAGTAGACCCTTGGAGGGTTTGGAACTTTTTGCAAAGCATTAATGAGTTTTGTAGGTTATTTGCCCTGAATAATTTTCACTGCACATACTTAGTAGCACGTGGTCCTTAGAACAGAGGAAGTTAGAAAGTGTTTGCAAACAAACCTTTAAAACATTTACAGCATACTTAATCTACTAATCCCTTACCTGCCAGGAAATAAAAAGCTTGCTAACAAGTTTTCCAGAATCTGCAAGGTAAATCTCTCACTTCTCAAGCAGAATTTCTACTAAGAGATCTTGACATTTTCTCTTTGCTCAGTTAGACAAAAAAAATCGGTTTTAGAAGTGTCCAGGATCAAGCACTATTATATCTATACATTCAGTTGTCAGTGGTGACCATAGCAAATAGACATATAAAAGTTGGACTAGAAAATCATGATTAACTATAGTAATCAGAGACTAAACATGTTAAACTAAACAAACTTATTCCTATGTACAAATATTGAATATCTGAGAAGCAACAATTTAACAAACTTAACTGTAAAATCTCAGGTTGGCTTGACTCACGACAACTTTTGGCTTTAAAATTTCATATCCATTAGTACATTACCAGTGAAGTACAATACAAAACCAAGAAAAAAGGCTAGATTTTTTTTTACCTCTTTCTTTTGCATCTCAACAGTATTTGGTAGAGATTGAAATTCTGATAGCTCATCTACTTGTTTTTGTAGAAGTGCATTCTCTTTCAAAGCATTTTCTAGTTCTCCTTTTAAGTCAGCTGCCTTTTTTTCCAACTCCACATGAGAAAGCAAATCTAGAAAATTAAGTTTAGACTAATGAGCGAATGCAAGAGAAAAAAAGCACGTTTTAAATTAAGCAGAAAATTTATAATGCATTTTGGGTGTCATACCATTATAATTCCAGAAAAGTACATTTTACTGTTGCCAGCAATTAAAAGACTAAGCTCCTGGTCTGACTTCTGTCAACACTTGTTAGGTTGATAATCAATTTATTTTAGATTCTCTCCAACAATTTTCATTAACTTGACTGTGCAAAATGCAAAATATTTTTAAGCTCTAATTTTCCAGAACGTTCAAGAAAGTGCTCGAGTAGTTACTCCATGCCAGCAATACCAGATACCCTGGTTGCTTTATACTGACAGAGTCTCTGGGTATGAGGAAGACAAGAGCCAAAGCCTTGCTTATCTTCCCACCATTACAAGGAGAAGGGAAGAGGGAGGGAGCAGGGAAAAGGCACCACCTGGAACAGTACCTTTTGGAACTTTTCCCTCCATTAGCGCAGTTAGTCTTGTGTTTTCTTGAAATAAAGATTGGAGCTCTCTCTGCAAGTCAGTTTGCATTTTTCGGTAACTGGCTTTTCCCGCTTCTATTTGCCTCTGATATAATTGAACATCCTTTTGCATTTGGTTGTGGTTATTTAAGAGTTCATTCTTCATGAAAACAATACAACATGCAAGTCACACACAGAATAAAAGTCTATGTACTTGACATTTAATCTGATTCATTTTCTCATTTGCTGTTGTCACTCTGACCAGCTTTGATAAATATGGCAGAATAAGGCACAAATTAACAACTGCACTCCTGTCAGAACCCTCTAACAAAACATGCCTTAGAGGTCAGGGCCATAACTGCTGCTACTATGTCTTTACTCTTTCAAAGCTCCATCCCACTTCTGAGTCCACATCTTATTCTCGTTTGTTCCCTGGTAAAATTAGGTCTGAAGTCTTATGTCCTAATAATGCCCTAAAGACTGCTGCTTTGTGCTCTCTCTTCTGGCAAACCTAAAACTAACCACCCACTCTAAGGAAAAAGCCTTTACTTTCTTTTTATCTCTTTCCTGAAGACCCATTTTCCACAAACTGCATAATAAAAGTATTACTTAGAGTATTTGGAGAAAGCTAATGATGAGTGCTTCACCACACTGATGACCTTCTTCACTAGTCTGGAAGCAGACACATCCTTAACAGCATTTGGTACAGCTATAAATGCAGTTGAACAAGTACTTGCCATCTTCTCCTTCAACTCCAAGTTTTCACTTCTGAGAAAAGCAGATTCCTTTTTGGCATCCAAGGCTACAGCTTCACTGTCTAAGAGGGATTTATTCAGCTGGTGAATTTCTTCAATTAGTTTATCAGAATCTCCCTGAAAAAGACAACACTCGAAGAAGCAAAAAAACTATAGAGCCATAATAAAGCAAATGTGTTCATTTTAATGTGGTTAAAATGTAAATGCAGGCTACGAAAACTCAGTAAGTTTACTTTAAGGGGAAGAGAAGCAGGTTGAGAGATGGGATAAACAGCAGCATTTCTCACAGCTTGACCTCCCCAGAGTACTGCTATATGATACATGTAGTAATCAGAATTTTAAGGTTTGTAGAACAAATTTTCCCAAGATCTGTAGGGAAGCAGATGTTCATCATACCATGGCTAAGCCTAATTTAATCCATCTCAGAAGAAACAAAGTAATCTCTCAAGCCAGTAGAAGACTCAAGTTTACCACTGAAAAAGACTTCTCCTTTTTTTCCACTCCTGCTTTTTGCAATTCCTCCACACGATTCTGTAGTATTTTTATTTTGTTCTCTCTCTCTTTTAGCTGTTCCAGTTTGGAATTTATTTCTGCCTACAAGTTGGAGAAAAAAAAAAAAGGGGGGGGAAAGAAGATTCTAGTGCTCAGTTTGCTTTTTCAGGTCAGAATTTATTAAAACTTACACAGAAAGCATTAACGGTTTTTAGACATATCCTCCTCATGGCTGGTAAGATTAACCCAAGCACAATGATGTCCAGCTTGTCCTCAGCAGATACAGTGTTTCAAACTAAACAAACCAAGCATATGTCATGCAAGTCTTACTACCTGTAAATTCATGGAGAGGCTCACCTCAAGTTCCTCATTGTACACTTCAGCATTTGAAACTAGATTCTTTAAGCTGGTAATTTCATGCATTAGTTGAATCTGTGAAGCAAATTAAAGCAAAATTGCAGAGGATGTTAGAAAGCACCCACACCAGTAGTTTTAGCTGCCAACACCATGAAAACTAGCCAGGTCTATCTAGTGCTTTCTTTTTTATTAGTATGTACTCTCACATCTACTTAAACAGCTACAAAGCAAGATGCTATATACTCTTTCAAAACAGATACATGAGATGCAAAGCTCTGTTTTAGCTTCCCAGTAATTAGAAAGGATTAAAGTACAATTTAATCCACGATAGTTTGACAAGCAAGAGCAATGTGATCAAAGCAATTAATACAGAAAATGTACAGATACATCACTTCAAATTCTAGTCATGCTAAGCAGGTTTTTATGACACAGTGCAGATATTTATGATTTAATCTAGTCACTAAAAGGAATGAGAAAGTGCCAAAACGGAAGTAAAAAAAGCCATGAACACATTCAGTGCCATTCTCTGAAAGAAGTCAGAGGCAGAAGATCAGATAGGAGCTTTTTCAATTTCTTTCTTTTGGTCTTTTGTTAGAAAAGCTTTACAATAAACACTCATCTACAAGTATTTATGTATAGCCACAAGGAAAGGTAAGAAAATGCAATCTGCAAATTTAAGATCAGTGAAAAAGCTTTAAAACAAGCACTCTCCTATGATATTCCTACGTCATTTACCTGTACAAACTGATATATTTCATCTAATTGTATTTGGTGAAGTATCTGACCTTTCAGTATTGCTATAATTAATCTACTACGTGGGTATCAATAAATGCTTACATTTTATGGACTGTCTTCAGATATCTGAAGACAAAAAATTCAAAAACCAATTCTTGCAATGGAAACTACTTTAGACATTACATCTGTTAAAACTCAAAAACTTTGCAGGGAAACCTGTAACTTAGGATTTGTTAAACATTAGCTAAGGAAGATAGCATATTCAGTCTAGCATACAAAGGCTCTAAAAAGAAACTTAAATACAAGCTAAATGGTAATATTTTATGCAGCCATTTTCTTTAAGATCCACAAATCATTGTAGGGAACACAATGCAAATAAGCAGTGACACTGTTAATTTCTAACCTTGAATAAAGATGCAAAAGGATGTAACAAACTTCAACGCTAGCATCAAGATCAGAAAATATTACACAGACTAATGCACACAAGTAACGTCCAGCAAAGGTACCAGGAAAGAAATGGAATAATACATCCATGTCTCAATACCTCGAGTTATTGTTTTAGTTTGGGGTGGTTTTTTTGCCATAACTTATTTCACAGTCTAGCCTTTAGGCAGGCAGAACCTAATACAAGTGGTAAGGATTTTAGACTATAGAATCAGAACATAAACATTTGGATAAACAAGGAACGTCTCAAGTAACTACACAATGAGGTGAAGAGAACTGAAAGTCAGCATTTCCTGTATTTTAAGTTATCCAGTAGATAATTTCACATTTTTGTGACTTCCTGGCACAAAATACAACGTTTTGATTTTACTATTACTATTATTTTAAAATAATTTCATGACTAAGTTAAATAATATGTTAAAAGTTAATGCTCATGTTAAGTCCATGGATTACCAACATGAACTATCTTGGAATGTAAGACCTCTCGCTCAAGAACTATGAGAAGTACGGTTTAGTGATCATATTTTCACTTCAATTCTAAAATGTATTTAAGCAGCAAAATAACTGCCTCACAGAAGTCTAGAATGAAATTCAAGTCACACATTATAAAAATAATGTATAGATACATATTCACATAAATACATATTTAACCAGGCTTCATCATACAATGCTCCAAAAATTTGTCTGAATTTTACATGCCAAGTAAATCCAGTTGAAATCCTGGGCTCATTCATTCTGTTGCTGAATGTATCTTATAACACCGTTCACCAATGTGAATCAACATTCAAGGCCAGGTACACTGAATAAACTGTAGAAAGCATTTGAGCATAGAGAATTCATATCTCTCTATTTCAATGCACCTTACCTCATGATCTTTTTGTGTTTGCTTTTCCAGTGCTTCAAATTCATCTATTTCTGTTTTTTCCTTCAGTCTCTCTTTCATTTCATTTATTTCTGATTTCAACTGCTCATTTTCCAGCACTAGGTTATTGAAGTTAGCTTGCAGGACGTTGACCTCATTTACAGCAATATCCTATAGAAGAGGCACAAGAAACTTCAGAAGCTGTTGCTGCAATGTCAGCCTTATTTCTAGAAAATTCAGAACAGACCTACCTTTTCTAGTGCTAATGCTTCACAGAGCTGCACAGATTCTTCAAAGTCTTTCTGGGTCTAGAAAAAGAAACACTCTCAGTTAGCAGACCTACAAGATAAAGCAAGCTGAGTTGAGTATTATATTCCTAGTTGCTTGTCTTTTCACAGCTAGTCCTGTTTAAAGACCAAAGTTGACTGGATCATTTGCTACAAACTCATAGAAGCACAGAACCATACCACAGCTTCACAGAGATGTCCAAAAGACTTTCTAAACAGTTTCAATAATTCTGCAGACACTGAATACTGGTGTTCTACAGAAGAGTAAGGCTGATCTTGCTTGAGAACCATGTTATGCACATGCGCAGTATCAGAAAGCGAAAAGGGATTATGAGGTTACCCAATTCATGTTAGGACCAGCAATCCATTCAGCTTCTGAAACTTGATCAGGAACCATCAGGCAAGGGCTGTCATACTCCGAATTCTCTAAGGTAGCTGAAAAGAAAGGTGTGTTAACAGAAGTACCAGTAGATCTTAAACTGAGCATCAAGAATCTTCTCATAAAATAATTTTACCATTTTGGAAGCAATCATTCAAAGGCAAAACCACAGCGCACTGAGAAAGACTTCTGATGACTTCTCATGATTTTCTGTTATGAAAGGGACACCACTATAGTCCATACCTATACTTATGTTGACCATCTTATCACAAGTTAGTGTCTAAACCAAACCCACAATATATACTTACAGACTAGGAAAAGTTTGAGTGTCAAGGAAAGAACCACTCAGTAATAACCTGGAAGATTTAAGGAAAAAAAGTACCCCAGCCCCATACAGGGGGAAAAAAAAAAGAGCCCAGAACAATCCACTTACAAGCAAATACATTTGACAGAAGAGATAATAAGGATGTAAGATGTAGTTCAGCAACAGTACTGCTAAATTGTCCTCTTGTCTTCAGTTCAATTTTCTTAGAAAATTTCTTTTTCAATTTTCAGCTCACTCCTCTTAGGAATCCTTGAATTTCTCTACCTCAATGTCAATCTGATCTTTGAGTGATGACTTCCTATTCTTGTTGAAGATCTGGGGATTTTACACACACACCTCTCCATTTTTGAGGAGAGATCATGGGTTGAAATGGTAGTCTGTGTTAAAGAACACTTTCCCAAAAAACACAGGGGATGTGGGCAGGCTGCATGGCGACTGTTCATAGACCCTGCCATTTACCTCACAGCTCTCCACTTTGGTCTTAAGAAATTAAAAGCTCAATATCCAGGGAAGTTAGGGTGGTAGAAGCACTTTTCATTGAAAAGCATGCACAAGAACACCTGGAGTCCTGTTAATTTGTGCTATAAAAGGATCAACTTATTCCCTTTGGGAAATGTAATGCAATGCTTGCAAAATTATTTATCACAGAAAATGAAATAGACCATAGAATGGTCTCTGTTGGAAAGGACCTCAAAGACCATTTGGTTACTTACAATCCTCCACATCTGGTACTGCTGGCAGAGACAACTTCATTTTTTTTGTTTCAGTCGGCATTGTATTTTCGAAGTCTTCAAAAAAGTTCACGTTTGCCTGGTTTATTTTACCAGGAGCCCACGTAACTCTTCTTCTTCTCTTGGCCTTTAAAAAAGTATTCACAGAAAAAGTGATAAAACCAAACCACTAGGTAGAGAGTAAATGTTGCCTCAGGCTAGGTCTGTATCAGTATCTGTATCAGCAGTTAACTAGACAGTATTTTGCAGTTTCCTCAAAATTAGTTGGAAAGTAAAATGTCCCTGCAGTCTGTTCACCACAAGGCAACATTGAATTGACAGTCAGAAGTTTATTTAAAAGTTAGCCCTTTAAAAATACGGAAAAAAAGGGTGAAAATTGCCCATCGTACTTCTTCATTATCAATATAAACCTCTGTATTTTATGTTACCTTTTGCAAAGTATTTTAGAGTTATCACGTAAGATCTGGAATAGGTGCTTACTTTAACATTCTCTTTTGATGCAAAGGAAGCAGAAGTCACCAGCATCTCAGTTAAGTTTCGTATTCTGTCCTCCTGTACTTTTTGAAGGGAATTTTTTTCTTCCAACAGCTGGGCCAATTGGTCCTTTTCCATTGCATGAATCTGAGTTTTTGAAGACACCTTCCATAAAGAGAATTTTAATCAAACTGACATTTTAAAAGCAGAAACCACTCCTACAGAAGATACTTAAGAGTATATGTGTGTAGTTGTTTTTAAGTGTGGAAGAGAAATCTTTAATCCTTAATACTGAAACTGACAATTCAGTCTACAATTTGACTGTAGACTTAGTTTTTAAAAGTGGTCAAAATTCCCAGAAACAATACAGCCTCAGATTTTTCCAGGGACAAAAAAACCCCCAAAACCCCACAAAAAACCCAACATACTTTCAAATATAAATCACTACCTGCTATCACAGAAGATAGGAAACATATTCCTAAGTTCATGTTGCAAATTCATTATCATTACAAATAAGAAATAATTTTTCTAAAAAATTTCTCTAAGGGCATTTAATTTATAATTTGAAATTAAAAATGTGCACTCATTGATTTAATGCACTAGAACAGGGTGTTCAGCATTGTTGTTTTCCTTTGTTTTATCATCTGGGGTAAAACAAGACTGGCAAGATTGTTCCACAGCTCCATAGAGTTTTAGAGAAGAAAAAAACAGACTACATTGTTTGGTGAGAAGTTACTATTGTTCATTTTCTAAATGCACCTTCCACCTACACATGACCTAAGTTTTGCCAGTGATATTCGTGCAGTTGCAACTTCCTGCAATTCAAACTGAAGTTAGACATCAGTAAGGAAGGAAATACGAAGTTGGGATCTTTAACAGACATTCAATCACTTCTCAGATCAATTAATGATATGAACTGTTTCTTTTGATCAGTTAAAGTATGCTATAAGGCATCACAGATTTCGATTTCTTAATTATGTTAACCTACTGATTAGTTGTAACCAATTAACAATTCTGCCAGTTGATCTCATTCAACCTTAGCTTGCACACAGATGTTGACCATCATTAGTTGCTCTAGATTATTCATCACCTATTCAATGTCCATTCACTCAATAAAAATGGCAAATATCACTTTAAAGAGTTCACCTACTACCCCAAATTTAACTGCTTTTGGTTTAAAACAGGTGGTCTCCAAGCTATCAGTACTAAGGACTGATTTATTTGAGTTTATTACATACTTCCTCCAGCTGCTTCTTCAGATCCAGAATTTCTTTGCGGTATCTCTTCAGGAGAGCATCATCATCAAGTACTTCATTGACTTTTGGTGTATTCTTCATTCCTTTGGCTGTATTGGCAAACTGAAAAAAAAGTCTTTCATGGGCAAGAGTTGAAGAACAAATATCTAAAAAGACTTATTTTGTCCTGTATTTTCCAACAGAATTAAAGGGAGAGTTATTAGATAAAGAGCAGCATATACAGAATACAAATATTTGAATTAGCTTATTTTGAATGTATTCAAAGCTTTGAAAAGGTTAAGTTTTCCTTGCTTGATATTATTACCTAAAAAATTTAACTAAGAGTATCTCAAATTATTTTTTATTTAATAAAAAGCTTGAAAGATTGTAAAAAAGGGAGACAATCCTACCTAAAGAATATACACTGTTCATTAACAGTTCAATTCCTGCAGTGCCTAACATCTTGTGCTAGCAAAGACTTCTCTATGTTTGGAAAAAACAAATGTGATAAGAGTGGTTATCTCCTGCCTGCAAAGTGAGAGAAGTAGCTTTGTTCCAATTTGCAAAAAGCTCTAGGTAGACAACCTAGCACAAAATGACTGGGAAAAGATGCTGTGTGGAAAAAAAAAAAAAAAAAATTGCAAGTTCTGAGTTTACAGAGGCCCTTCAGAAGATCCATGTCATTAAAGATCCACGCAGATTACAATTTCCACCCCCAAATATATCTACAATCACTAGTGCTGGAGAAGAGGTGAGAAGCTTTACCTGAAGAGTGCTGAGGGTCTCATCAAAAGAAACAGGAGTAATTGTACAAATAATAACCGTTTTAGCATTTCCTCCAAGGGAGTTCTGCAGAATTCTAGTCAGCTTGCTGTCTCTGTAATTTATGAAGCTAATAAAGAGGCAACAACAAAAAGAAATTCAGATTTCTGCATAAACACAAATATATTTTCTAAAGGTAATAGGTAATTTGAAACAGTTACCTACACAACATTATAAAGGATTTTAATTTCTTAGTTTAGCAGTGCCTCATCTTATAACAGGTATACAAACAGTTGCTTACCCAGAAGGGTCATCACAAAGTTTTTTGATAACTTGACCCAGAATGAACAAACTCCGATTTATATTGCAGCCTTCTTTCAGTCGAACACCTAGGTACCACACATTTTATTACTATTATTATTTTAAATTTAAAACAATATTAAGATACATTTCAACCTGTCAAGCTTTTGTGCTTTGTTACGCTCAGAGGGATTGATTTTCCAAGAGATAAACCTTAAGTGCCACAATGCACTATTGACCCATCAGCAGGCAGCACCCAATCCTTTATGACAGCCAAAATGCATTGGAAATAAAACAGTAATGAAAAGCAAGCATTTAGAACCTTTATATAGTAAACATCTGGGGCCATAAGAACTACAATTTTGCTTCCTTTTTAAATTTTGCAAATGTCCACATTTACACATGTAAAAAAACAGTCTTAGATAAAGTTGTAGCTTAGGCATTCTTTGTAAGAGAGACTATTACTGGTGTCCCTCTCAGATAATTTTTTTCTGATTAAGACACTTATGTGCAGCTTCATGTTGTCACTTAACAGATGAGCTTCCTCTGAACTAAAGAGTGAGCCATCTATTCACTCTTCACCCTTACACACAAGTGCCTAAAAAACTTCTTGTGATTTTGTTATTACAGGTGCATCTTCACTGAGTCATCTCCATTCTATTCACTGCAGGACTGTTGCTGGGCCTGCAGTTCTAGAAAAGGCACATCACTACTTAATTGTTTGCACTTCACAGCATTTACAGTGTTTCCCTGAGTAGATCCTGTCCTACCAAGAGGAAAAAGCCTTATCCATAAACAATAAATAACACCATATCAACATGGATCAAATAATTTCCTTCCTATCACAGACTCTCATAAGGGTTAATAAACAGAAGTTATTGTCAGTGGAGCCTCATTTAACACTCACCTTCAGATCCTGTTTGACTAGCTCTTTCACTGCCTGCCAGATCTACCAAGTTCTGCAAATTCATTAAATATTTCACAGGTTAGTTCTGAGGAAATTTACTTTAAGTCCTTCTAATTCTAAATCTCTAACAATTTCACAAACTAAAGTTAAGCTTCAAAAACAAGCAAGGGCTCTGTCATTACTGTAATTGATGCACTGCTACTACACACAAACAGTACTTTCAAAGGCACATAAGGGCAAGTTTGTATGAACTCTATTATTTCACCCCAAAGTAGTGTTTCAAACTCTCAGTGCAACAACCTCTACTCTCAGTCAGAAAGAGATAAACACAGTTTCTCAATACAAAGTGTTAACTACTAATTCCAGCTGTAGGAATCTTTCATGGGAAAAAGCCTAGGTGAGATTATCTAGTGTCCTGTCCTAAGCTGGCTGTATGTCTCTCCTTGCCCGTCATTGTGGAGATAAGGAAAAGAAATTAACTACTAGAGGAAAAGCCTCACTCTGAACCTGGTTCAAAGCCAACTAGAACATTATGGCATCCCACAATGATTTGCCTGAGCAAGTAGCCCTCACTCAGGTTGATTTTTGCTTCAGAGGAGTAAAATCCTGTACTAACTCCACCAAGCAGAAACAGACCAAGAGGGCCAAAATGCCTCTTCCCTCCCTGCTGTTGCTTGTGGTTACTCTAAAGTCAGAACTGGGATGGGGCAGAGGGGGTGGTGCAGGAAGAGTGGATCCTCTAAGTTATGGTAAGCACAAAAAGTAGGTCTTAGTTTGTTGAGATACTGCATGAGCATTGTTTACATTCAGACCCCAGAGCTTTCTCACATGAAGCCAGAACAGAAAGCTCTTTCCACAATGCATGTGATTAACTTAATGCCACTTCCAATTCTGAGTAAGAGTGTTCATCAGATTTTAGTAGGCTCAAATAGTTTCACATTGGTTCTATTCCTGTAGTTGTTTCAAATAATTTTCTGAGAATCAAGAAAAGGCTGTAGAAAAGGCCTCTGAAACCTTTAACATTTCTCTAGAGATGTCCAGTGGTATTCCCCCCAGTTTATGGTATTTCATATACCAGTAACCCACCAAAGAGATGCTAAGTGGGGTTACTTTAAAAAAAAAAAAAAAAAGAATCTTTTGGCAATTGCAGATGTAGGCCATACGTTCTTTTAACTACTAAACTTGAGGATAAGGGAAGTCTTAAGGTTACCCATTTTACAAGTTATTCCACTGGACTTGTCAGTGGTCAGAAACAATTGTAGGGAAGATATATTTAACAAAATGCAAGAGCACTCTGACATAATCCCTTATGCGCCTACAAGGTCACAACACTCCCCAATCCAGCCTGAATAATTCTCATATAGAATTTCCTCTGGTGGGAACATCTGCTCTAGATAATGCCACAGGAGTCTCCCTCTACACTAAAAAACATTTGTCAGAGTTAACAGCAAAGAATTCTTGTAAGGCATAGTGAAATACCATTAGTGTCTCAAACAAGCAGTAACAGTAAATTGTCTAGTTAACGTGTACCCCAAGAAGGCATTAAATAGACATTTACCAAGTGGGAAACCATGACTGCCCCGTCACAGTTTGCATTTGCAGGGTCACTCCGTTCTCTGCTTTCAATGATCTAGAAACGCAATGAAGTGCAATGAAGATTTTGTTACTTTGAAAACAATAAAACCACCCCCAGTAGTGAAACAGTTTTTACCATTCTGAAGATAGTGTGAGAACGGCTGCTGTGTTCATTCATTTTTGTTTCTCCATAATGGCGATTTCCTGACAAAAACAATATTAGAGTACTTCTGCTTATAATCTAGTAAACTGGAGATAAACAGACTAAAAGCACAATTTTAAAACTTTCTGAAAAACTTTGGCTTATGAATATAAACCCAAAGGGATACCCCATGGTTCTAAATGTACCTCAGTAACCAACACTTTTTTAAGCTATCAGCTGACATTGTCTAAATACTTACTTTCTCCTTTTCTGATCCATTCCATAACTTGTTCTGGAGCAACCACAACTTCTTCAATCAGATCTTCTACATAAGTATTCCTCTATAGAATAAACACAGTAATAAACTCTACTGAACTCCAAAACACACTTCAATACATAAACTTAACATTACCAGCAATTATTATGATATTTATTCAACAATTGAATTTCTTTTTACTCCAAACACAAGGGATGGGTAAAGTTTAGACTTTGACCAAAATTGTGGTCTAAGGGCACAAGAACCAAACAACAGACTTAGAAAGTTTCCTAAAACCAGAACTGCTGCATGAAATATCCGTCTTGACATTGTCTAAGGGAATTTAGGAGTATATCTCTCAGTAACTCTTATGAGGACACAGTCATACAACTGGTAACTTTCCCTTCTTCCTGTGTTCCAAGCCCATGATCATTTAAGGTAACCAAAGGAAAAAACCCACCCCCAAACCAACTGTTTTTATTATTTCCTACAAAATGTAATATAAAGAAACTGATGATGGTGTTAATAAAGATCTATTTTCTATAGCGATCGCCTTACTGAATAGTTCTAGTCTCATATTCTATGATCACTGCAGAAGAAAAGTGTATCTACTTGGTAGATGATATGAAGTATCATATGGAAGATGATACTAAAGTGACTCTGTACATCCAAAACTGGTAACACATGGAGCTTAATGTCATATTAGCAAAAGTGTCATTAGCTAAACAATTCTTGAGTCTTTACTGTAAAAGTTAAATAAAATATACCATCCAGGAAAACTCTGATCCCTAAACTAAGGATTAAATCTACTTTAATAAAGATTTATAAAGATGAACAAGCAATAGCAAGCTGAAGGTCACTACTGTTATTATACTACATCAAGCGTCCTTCTGCTAATGCTGAAGACACAATTACACAGTTTGTCTCAGAAAAGTTTTCCACTGGATGCTTCTGAAGATGTTTTTTCCCCCCAACTTCTTTTACTCCAAGCAGATGCAATACTCACATATAACAGCCACTTACATTAACATCCTCACGAATTCCCAGAGGCTTCTTTTTCCTATTATCGCAAAGCAAATCAGTAATTGTTTCATTGTAGATTTCCATGTAAGAAACCCTTAGCAGGAATTCTCTATCTGGAATCTAATGTTGAAGGAAAAAACAAAACAAACAAAAAACAGACTAACTGATGGACATCTTTTAATTCAAGTATTCTTATATTCAAGATAAAAGTTTGGATACTGTTCCACAGATTCCTTCCCTTCATCCTTTCTATGCATTAGCATCTATCAATACAGAATTATTTTTTTGCTATCCCACCTCTTTCCAGCTGCAATAATGGTATACCACTTCTAAGAGGTTATAAAATTAAGATAACTGCCCTACAGAAGCATGACAATAGCTCTCCTACTTAAATGCCAATTCCATAAACAATTTCCTCCTGCTTAGACTTTCCTCTCTGTATACCTCGTGTTCTCTCTTTGCTTGCTTGGATTTACTTTGCTGCTGCTCCTTCCCCTGCCTCCTTGGTAGGGAATGCTGGGGTGAGAAAAGACTGCACAATGGACTCAAAGAAAATCTTCTTGCCTTTAGAACCCTTAATTCTATAAACTCTCTAAAGGTACTCTGCACCTCTTTAAAGGAGCAGTGACCATTTCACTTCACTGGTAACAATTACCTGAAGCCCTCAAGGCAAAAGCAAGCACTCCACAAATCATGTTTTGGAAATCACTGTTTTAATGTACACTTTCTCCTTACTTTTATTAATATTGAGCAATTAGCAATTCTTTTGTGAGCCTGAAATAAATAAATAGTGTCATATCCTTCCCACTTAAAAAAAAAAAAAAAAAAGTCTTTAATTGTTAATTTTTTAGACTTTTACAGTGGTAGAATAAACACAAAGCTTCACATTATTAAGTGAGTACCTGTTTTTATTTGTAATCAGTTTAACATATTTGGGAGGTTAAGAAACATCCTCAGTTTTGTTCTGATTTGAATTCAACTAATAGAGTCCCATTAACTTTTTGTTTGAAACACTCATCTTTACCAGGCTAGCAAAGTAACTGCAACATATAGTCCAATATAAATTAATTTCCTTCATAAGCCTCTTGGTACTAAAATTAACTTTTATGTAACCATCACAAATATTACTAATCCTCTCAGTCACTTCAGTTTAATAGAATTGCTCACCTCACAAATAATTTTGAACACATGTTGAATTGCCTTAGGGATAATGCCCATGGAATCTTCATTCCCCATCATTGTGTAAGTCTTCCCTGAAGCAGTCTGTCCATAAGCAAAAATCGTGCCTAGAAAGATGGTTAAGTTTTACCAACTATCTCTGAAATATATTACAAAAAGGATTTAAACAGAGTTTTAAAACTTACCATTATAGCCTTGCACAGCTGACTTTATAATTGGAACAGCTACACCATCATACAACTGCTGAGTGTTGTCGCTTGAGTGAAAGACACGATCTTAAAACAACAAAAAAATAAAGCACGTTAATCCACTCTACTGCAAGTCAAAACAAGCTGTCATTCAGTATTGCTGATTTCAAACCCAGTAAATTTGGACAATCATTCGTAGGTTAATTGAAATATAAATATTTCCATAATATATATAATATATATAATATTTCCATTAATGTAAGTAATGTAAGTAATACCACTAATGTAAGCTTTAAATTTTTGTTTTACATAAATATTAAACACAAAATCAAGAAAGACACAATGCACAGATGACAGACAACTTAAAAAAACCCCCTAAGAATAATGAACACAGTTAAATGATCATCCCATCTAATCCTAAAAAGCTTTGGCTAATTTATCTACAAGGATGGTAAGCCTGACAAGACGGGTTAATTGTTAAACTCCTAGCCTGGTGCATGCTTTTACTGAATCGGTGTTTTGGGGAAAATGTTTGTAGTGGCTACATTCATATTAACAAGTAGAGTCAATCTACAAGCAGGAAAAGACTCAAAGGGAGCCAGTTAATTACGAGAATCCAACATTCACACTAGTCATTTTGGGATTGTGTTCTCCCATACCTTTCTCCCTAAATGCTCTGGACTAGCCCTTGTTTATTCCATTTGTTATTGGATTTCAGATCAAAAAAGTGCGTTCCAAAGCTACTACGGCATTAACCAGAACAGAGAAAACAAAGTCCAGCAGGAAGCTAACCTCAAAAGCACATCCCAGTGCTGCCTACACCCGAAATCCTGCGTGCTCACTGACACTCCTTCGGAATTACGAGGCTGGGAAGGTTGGGGGGCGTTTCAAGAAGCTCAGGGCATTCACCACAGTCGACACGCTCAAGAGTACTGTCGCAAAGCTCCGCGTAAGCACCTAAGTAAAGCAACTACTCTCACAGTCTTACCGTAACTAAATATTTTGGTACCATTCACGTCGGAAACGGTATTATTCTCACTTCTCCAGTGCAGGGACACTTTATCTCCTGAGGCATTTTCCCTACAAGAAGAGACATTTTGTTACCTTTATGGAGCGAAGACTCCGCTCCCAAAACGCGGGCCCCTTACCGCGACCCCCTTTCCCCGGCTCTCGCCAGCCCCTCGCTCCGGATCCCTCCGTTCGCCTCCCTGGCACGGCGGCACCCGGGGGTGCGGAGGGAGCTCCCTCCCGCCGCCAGCCCGGCGGCTCACCTGGCGATGAGCGGCCGCACACGCACGCACACCGTGACGGCGCCCTCGTCCGCCATACCCGCCCGGGCCAGGAGGAGCGGAACAGGGATAAGGGACGGCACCGGGGGGACCGGGAAGATCGGGAGCGCCGGGAGCACGGAGCGCCCGCCCCAACCGCCGCCGCAGTTTGAACTGCGCCCGCAGCCGCTCCCTATTGGCCCGCGAGGGACGCACGCCGTGCGTGGAGCGCACCACTCGCACAAGCTGGCGGGGAGGTGTGGGGGGGGCGGGCAAGGGAAGCATGGGCAGGAACAGGCGGATGAGCGGCCCCGAGCGACACCTTCCCCCCCCGGCTGCGGGCAGCGCCCGGATGGCAGCGGTCCGGGAATCGAACGCTGTCCTCAGGTCCGCCTCTGCAGGTCTTTTAAATACCACCAGGCATGGTGACTGCACCGCTTCCCTGGGCAGCCGTTCCACGGCTGACAACCCTTTCCATTAAGGATTTTTTCCTAATATGCCGTGTGAACCTCCCCTGGCGCAACCTAAGGCTGTTCATCTTGTAACTGGGCAGAAGACGCCAACCCCACCGGGCTACACCGTCCTGTCAGGGAGTTGTAGACAGGGATAAGGTCTCCTCTGAGCCTCCTTTCCTCCAGGATAAACAGCCCCAGCTCCCTCAGCCGCTCCTGACAGGATCTGTGCTCCAGACCCTTCCCCAGCTCCATTGCCCTTCTCTGGATGTGCTCCAGCATCTCCACGTCTCTTGCAGTGAGGGGCCCAAACTGAGCACGGGATTGGAGGTGTAGCCAACGAGTGCCAGTGATAAGCAGTATCACTGCCGTGCCCTCAGCCCGCACATCAATGAGCTGCCTACTGTATCTGAATAGTACGCTTTTACACATGAAAGTGGCGCTGTCATGGGATTTAAAAAAAATTTATTTAAGTAAACTGTATATATGTATCAAAGTGACTGCTAGAAAGACAGTGCAAACATCTGGTGGGTGGTAGTTCTTAGTTCAAAGCAGTATCAGTTTAGGAAGCAGACTGTGTTTGTTTAGTCAAACATAGAAAAAGCCTTCATGCCCATGCGGGTAGGTTGAGGGGTGGGAAAGGAGAGGAAGATAGCTGCAAAGAAAAGCCCACAGAAATAATAATAATAATAAAAAAAAGCACGCTCCAAATGCGTTTCTTTTGAGATCAGTAAATAAATGACTAAGTTATGAAAACACTGTTTGTGTTCAGACTTCTAAAACTATCTGTTTTCTTCCATATTTTAATCATCCTCCCCTTCCTCATCTTCCTCTTCCTCAGCTTCGGCTAAGGCTTCCTCCTGTGCAATCTTGAAAGCCATTTCCTCTTCCACAGTGGGGTCTACTGTCTCAGTGATTTCTGGCCCAGTGGGGAATTCTGCTTGTACTGGTGGGGGCAGTTCAGGAGTGTGGCTTTCTGTACTGTATTTGTGACCCCAGCCAAAGTAGATGTTCTCAAATTTCCTGAGGAAGAGAAATGAAAGATCACACATTCATCCCCCGACTATTAGCAGAGACACTCTCAGGCATCCTTACTCTGCTGCACAAGAAGTCACTGTGGCACAGATATCCTAGAGCAGAAGAATTTTAAACATGGCACTTCTTTTTAACTGCTCTAATGGTTATTAATGCATCTATTCAAAAAGATGATGTGTCACTGCACTTCACTGCGGTACAGTGTAGTGGAATGACTGTGTAGTGGAAATATACATGGAAGTAATAACCACGTGTAGTGGAAACAAACGAACATTAGAACCGCAGAATGTAGCTGGTTTTGTAAAAAAGTCCCACAGACACAAGAATATGTGCCTTAAATCAAGGACTGTGCTCAAATACTATAAAGGGTGTTTATATCCATTAACTTTATGCCAGCCTTTCCAATGATTATTTGTTTTCAGTCTTAAATACATATTTACTGTTGCTATGCACATTTAAGTGGCCATCTCCATCATTCTCTGGAATAGGTAGAATTCAGTCAATGAATTAATAATAAAGTAACTCTGCCTGCATTAGAGAGACACCCGTATGTAGCACTAGAGTCAGTGTTGTGACCATGTCAGGTGGACTCTCACCTGCCAGATGCAAAGGCATAAGCTCCAGGCCATCGGTTAGACTGCAGGATTGCAACAGAATATTCTGGGATCAGGTTTGTAGAAGCCTGAGCTGTCCAAGCAGGGATGTCTTTCATGCCTGGAGACAGCCAAACACACACTGTCTATGAATAAATGGACTTGATGAGCCTCTACAAAATATTTAAGACTGAGCTACAAGACTTGCACAGAATTCAAGCAAAGTTTATATTAACTTGCATGATGGAAGGAGCCAGAAGTCAGAAACAGTAAGTGTAGGCACTGTTTACAAACAGTGTAGACAAAGTACATTGCTCCAAGCAGTCACAGTTCAAATGTTTCAAATGGAGTTCAAATATTTACTGCTAAATGACAACATTCCTAGTGACTATCAAAAATTTCATATTCCATGAAGAATACCTTCATCTTCAGAGATTAGAGTAAGAAGAGGTGGTCCTCTTTCTTCCTGTTGCTCCTCCCCCTCCTCCTCTTCCTCCTCTTCATCATCTTCTTCATTTTCCTCTGTTTTTTGAGAAGGATTAATCCAAACACAGCGACCCTGTAATTGATGTGGAAAAGTAATAAATACATGTAGTCATTGAAAGAATGCAAGTTAAAACTAGTTAAAACAATTGGCTCAGACACACACACAGTTAAGGGATAGGGAAAAGAAAAACATGTATTCCATAATTGTTCATAATTGTTAGTGTAAGCAAAGATATATATATATATATATTTAAAACAAGTTTCAGTAAGTGTCTGGGTGTTAGTACATATTTTCTGTTTCCAGCAATGTTCAGTATTGTATGTGCTTTGCATAATTGGTATATTGTTAACAGAATACTGTATCCTCTTGTCAGAATGTTCTCCTCATTCCTCCCCTCGTTCCTTTCTGATTACTGTTTGAGAATAACCTTATACCTCTGTCATCAGCTTTTTGTCATTTTGTATTCTTCAGTTCCTGGCCAGCTTGGTTTATATCTTGCTAGATTACCACTTACTGCAAACTATGGACTTATCCCTTTTTTTAAAAATCTGCCTTGTTATTTGGCTAACAGTCAGAGAAACAGAACAGAATGTTCTTAAGATTCTAATGCATATAAAATTTATTTTTTACAACTATTGTTTTGCTGGTAGTAAATTTAAACCTTATTTCCTATAATTTGCTGTTATTTTACACCAGCATTCTTGAATTGGTAGACTGGCCATCAAACCATCCAGCAATGAAAACCAAATTAGTAATAGCTCTTTCTAGCACTGGTTTGATAGAACATGTTTTTAAGTTTTTCATTTGAATGTTTCACAGCAGAAAGTATAAAGCAAAAAATTAACCAGAAGAAAACACCAAGTAAGCTCCATTTAGCTTACAACCATAAGTGATCTGCTTTTTAGCATCCTACCCAAGAAAAGAGAATTTTAAACATTTTTGTCAAATAAGGATCTCAAAGCAGAAAGCCTAATAAAGAAGATTGCAAGAAATAATTATTATCTATCAGGGTGTAGCTCCATACTGTTATTTAAAGATAGGTTTCAATCTCAAGAACACATCACTGGAAAAAGTACTAAACCTAGAGGGTTCCTAAATATCTCTATCTCTATCTATATCATATATGTCTATATCCACACACATATATATACACATACATAAAAATAGATGGTATATGTAAATATGTGCAAGATATTTATATATTACATGCCATATAAAATACGTGCAAGATATTTTGGTATTATATACAATATAAAATGTATTTTCTATATAAACATCTTTCAATCCAATAGCATTTCTGTGACTAGTTTGCATGTGCAGGTGTTGAGTGTCATTCACATCCTGTGACCCTACAAGCACTCAGTGTGAGTGGTATCCAGGGTCCATGTGAGCTGTGCCGGCACACACCTGCTGTAGAATGCCCTTGACATGGTGTGCCCACGTGGCGAGGGACTCCACCATCTCAGCCACAGGAGGAGGCTCAAACTCGGGGTTTTCCTCATAAGTATCTGCTCCTTCTTCTTCTTCTTCTTCCTCATCTGCAAACTGGTAAAATCCAGTGGGGGAGACATGGGTTCCTGCTGAGATTCGAGCTATCTGTGCGCGCAGGTAATTGGCCTCATTTCCAGGAAAAGGAGGAAAGCTCACGACAGGAGCATCCAGCCGACCAGTGAAGAACTTCTTGATCTTCCTGGCACAGACAATCTGAGCTGGTGTCACTGGAGGCAACTTCACCCAGGGTTTGCCTGGCTCGTTACAGACAAAGTAGACGTATTTATTAGTCCCGGTCCCATTTGCTTCTTTTGGGATCTCAGGTGGGGGTTTATAGGTGGACTTTGGTGGTTCAGCTTCTTTTTCCTTCTGCTCCTCTTCTTCAGCCTCACCTGTCTCTTTCACTCCTTCCGCAGTAGTTCCCTCTCCTTCCTCTCCTGTTTCTTCCTCCTCTTCCCCTTCCCGTAATTGTACTTCAGCTATAATATAGTTCATTTCCAGGCCCAAAATTTTGCCCCAGAAGCGGCAGGTCTGGATTGGCTGAAGATTAATTAGGTTTTTAAGGGCAAGGAATATGTAATAGCATTCATCTTTGTTCAGGCCAATTCCAGCCTGTTCAAAATAAAAGGCTGTTTCCATCACATTTGGTAGAGCGGGCTCTCCCTAGAAAAGAATATTCAGAGTTAGAGCTAAAGAATAGGATAATTTTTTATTTTAAAAATTGAACATGTTATCTACTGAACATTATACCTCACTTTCCTGTCGTGCCCCTCATTATCTCAAAGTGCTTTGCAGACATTCATTCACTACTTTTTTTACTATCATTTAGAAAAATTAAAAGTCTTTTAGTGGTAAAGAAGGGAACACAGATGAACTGCAGCTCTTAGAACACAGGATTTCAAAATTCAAACTCCTAATTACTGCAAAATAAGGAAAGTCAGCATTCTTACACAAGATCCACAAGGGATTCAGTGCTAGGGCATGTCAGGTAAGAGGCCTTGATGCTTGCAAACAGTGACACTGTGTTGCCTTGTGTTGTAGATAATACAGATTTTACATATTTAGGCACGGGACCAACAACATTTCTCTGGGATGAATGTTGTTTGGCACAGAGCTCCCTGCAATTTTAAAATATTGCCCCTGCTCTTATCAAAGTGCATTGTAAGACTCCATCTGGCTTGGGTGAAAGCAGAAGTAGGCTAATAATTAAGTATTTCCCGTTGCTCTACCACCTCTCTCTCATTTAATGGGAGGTAGGTGATCATACAACACAGAGTTACTAGAAGTTGGACATGACAGGGTAGGGAATTTGGAAGAATCAGTGCTGGTTTCATATGGAATTTCTTTGGATCTGACAGGTTTCTTATATTAAAGCAAGATTGACAGGAGTATGAAAAATTCAGAATTCCTTTCTGAAATACCCTATCTTTTTTTCCATTTCCATTTAATCCTATACTATTAATGTAAGATATACAACAAGCTATGGAAAAGATGAAGGACTATCTCTTCTGTGGTTGGTATTTGGACTCTACAGTGGTAATTAATTTGAATATATACTGGTTAACTTCATATGAAAATCAACATCTTGTTGAATGATTTCCCTTGGCTATTATAAATCTCATTTATATTCTTATATTTCTCATTATAAGAATTCTCATTTTTCTTTGGGTAAAAATGCTTCTGCATATAAGCAACTGAATAATGAAAAATCCTGTTTTAAGAAGTGGCTTTTCAATTGTATTAGTTCTTCATTAAAACCATATTTTGTTTCAGTTGGAGAAGGACAGACTGGAATCACATCAGGAGTTGGAAGAATCACAAAATTCTGCATTTTTCTATTTACAGTAGCAGCTGTGCACAATATTGTCTAAAAGGTATCAAGAATTGTGGTCACTTCAGCAAGGAAACATCCCTTTTATATAAAGAAAATAAACTTGGATGCAATATTCCGTGCTGAACGGAATATGCAATATTCCGTACAGGAGACGTTATAAACCTTACTTTCTGTTTATCATCTCTAGAACATCCCTGATTAGAAAGGCTCAGGATATTAGATTTACTGCAGGAAAAAACATCTCAACTAAGCAACCAGATTTTTTTTTTTTTTGTCCCGTTGGAACTAGACACGGGAGGAGCTCAGCTGTGAAGAGGGTACACAGTGCTGTGGCTACAATTATTTGTGTGGTCACGAGAGGCAGCACTTCAGAAGAGACCACAACTTGCTCCCTTTCTCCTTTCCCTTCCCACTATCCACCCACCCCTTCCCTGGTATATTTGGTACCTGTTTCACTCCGATAATAACTCACCATCACTTCTTCTACTTCTTCACGTTCTTCTTCTCCACCTTTCTTGATGAACAAAGCTTTAAACTTTTCTGCAGCTTCAAATGTTGGAGGAATCAGATGTTCGTCTCGAAGAGTGTCCATTTTTTTCCGAAACTGAGCCCACTTCACATCCTTGCTGATATTCTCAATTATGTCTACTGTATTTGTGGGCTGTTCATCCAGGATCTTTGTTAGTATATTAGCAAAATGATCATATCTGTCATATAAATGTAAATATTGTTGGCTTACTGTACAAAAGTCTTAGAATATTATGATTTTAGTAAAAAAAGTAAAGGCTAACCATCTGGATCTTTGCAGAAATCATTGGAATAGTTAGAAGAAAGGGGATCATGGAGCGTTAAGGCAAATTAAGAGTTAAAACTGGTCTGATTGTAGTTAAGAGCATTCCCATCTTCCATTTCTAGTACATACCCCATCCATCTATGAGCTGAATCTGAATTTAAACTTACTCTCTATCATATCAATTTATTTTTTAACTCTTTATAAAATTCCATTGGGAATTTTGTTTCTGAAAGATGTTGGACACATCCAAGTATCACTAGTGATGAAATACTGCATATGTAACATGATCCCATTCTATATGGTACCTCCCTTTGTCCTTTTACCTTTCCCTCCACTCATACTTTCTACCCGTATTTGATTGTGATCCTTTTTTTCAGACTTACAAGTTCAGGCCAGATTTCGTGCTGGTCTTCAGTAAATATGCTTTTGCATTCTTGATTGCCAGCATCCGAGCTTGGGGATCGGGAATCTCGTCCTCATATGGGCTGTATCCGGGCTGGTCTAGACCATAACCCGGTTCGTGTGGCTGGTAAGGGCCGTGGCCACGTTCATAGGCATCTTGTGGATCGGCACTTTTTGGTTCCCGTGAAGGGTCTAATCCCGGTGACTGATCCATGCTGTGCCTTGTCCCCGGTGCCTCGGGAGCCTTGTTTCCGGCTGGTGCTTAGTTGTGGCACCTGCAGCTGGTGCGCTGCTGCCCGTGGGTGGCCGAGGTGTTGAACCGGGCTCTGTGACCGACACCGTGCTTGTCCTGCTGCACGGGTCCGGCCGACGCTTCCCCCGTGGTCCTGTGCTCGGTGCGGGTCCTGGCGCGGCTGAGAGATGCTTTTCCTCACTCCTCGTGGCTGCTCAGACCCTCGCCTTAAAGTCTCCTGGTATTCCCAGGGAGCCGGTCCCGGATCCGACGTCTGGGGCTGACGAGGGTCTCAGAGGGCGGCTGCCCGGGGCGCCGCTGGGGCGGGTGAGCAGCGTGGGGGCTGCGTGCGGGCTCAGGCGGACACAGGCGGGTTCCTCCTGCCCTTCCCTGGGGCGGGGGCTCGCTGCGGGCCCGTGTGCGGCCCGGCCCGGCCCGGCCCGGGGACACCGCGCGGGCCCTCAGCAGCAACGGCGGCGGGCGGCGCGTCACCGGGGGAACGCGGCCGCGGGCAGGCAGGGAGGGAGGGAGGGAGGGCAGCCCCAGTGACCCGCCCCGGCTGCCGCTCCCCTTTCCAGCGGGGCCTCTGAGCCCTTCTGTACCGCTTTCAGCGGCGCTCGGGGGTGATGGTGAAAGGAAGGTGGTTGAGGTTGGTCTGTAACGGGGTCCTGAGCTACCTGGTCTAGTGAATGGCGTCCCTGCGCATGGCATCAGGTGAGAAGCGGGTGATGTCTAATGTGCCTTCCCACCCAAACCAGTCTTGTTCTGTGAAACCATGAAATGCTGTTAATACTTTCCCTTGAACTTTCGTGATACGAGTCTTTCAGCCGTCTGCTGAGAGCAAAAGAGTGGGTCTTCAGAGGTTTAATCTTGTTTTAGAAGGTTGTTAATTTGCCTTCATTGCATTTGTGTGCATTTTAGTGGCGATATGCTGTTCATAATGTACAAAGGTTTTTCTTTTAAGAGAAGAAAAATACTGTAAAATCTGGTATTTGCTTTAAAAGATTCTATTCGTGGATCCAAGGGGAAAAAAAACCCCAAGCAATTATAAGTTAAGTTGGAATGAAGGTGCTTGGATAGAAAGCAGTTTTGTCATGCAGCACAATCAGTGTTAATAAGAGAATTGTAGCATCTGCTGAGGTGGAAGTGACCCATGAGGATCACTTAGTCCAACTCTGGGCACTGCACAGGACACCCCAAGAGTCCCACCATGTGCCCCAGAGCATTGTCCAAATGCTTTATGAACTCAGACAGATTCGGTGCTGTGACCACTTCCCCAGGGAGCTTGTTCCAGTGCCCAGCCACCCTCGGATTGGAAAACCTTTTTTTGATATCTGACCTGAACCTCCCCTGATTCAGGTTCATGCTGTTACCTGGAGTCCTGTCACAGGTCGAGAAAGCGAAGAATTAAGGAGACAGGTGGCCATAATGTGAATTAACTTTCGTTTGCAACAGTATGCGAATACTACATTTTAAAGATTTGGTGTTATTTCCCATTATCCTGCTCTGAGTTCCTTGGTAAAGGATTTGGTCTATTTCTCCAAGGCAAGTCTGTTTTGCCTGTGATGGTAATAGGTGAATGATCTTCCTGCTCTCATCTTGACCTGTTGTGTTTTTTCTCTCCTGTCCTGTTCAGTAGAGGGAGTGATAGCAAATCGATTTGCGGGGGCACCTGGCATGCAGTCAGGGTGAAACTAGTGCAGTGCCATAAAAATGTCCTGTTAAAGTTAAAGGTTGTGTTAAATGAAGTAGTGCAATACCTGAACTGTACAATACACTTCTCTGTCATTGATGGATCAGCTAATGTAACTTTTAAAAAGTGTGGTTTATTTTGGATATTTATTAGAAGCAACCAGGAAAAATTATGAAATAGCTATGGCAGACTACTGTCACATTCCAAGAGAGTAAATACTAGAAGTATCATTGAGGAATCTGACCCATTGTAAAGGAGCAGCAGAACATACTTTTCCACATCCTTGACAGGTGGAGCATTTATATCAAGAACTAAAAATTTCTGCATTTTCCTATGATTCCAAGAAAAAAGTCGTTATAATTTAAAAAGTTAGTTCTGCTGGTTTTTTTACTTGTAGAGGAATATTTAATTGATCTTTGCGAAGGAATGTGCTCAGGTTCATTTTGCAGAACTTGCCCATTGACTGCAGAGGGCGATACAGTACTTGCAAATTACTTGTGGATTCCCATTTGATTTCTGTATCTCATACTTGGAGGGAAAACTCTTTTAGTAATTCACTTCTATTAAAACTGTATGAACCGAATTACCTTTTTTCTAGTGTGTTGAGAGAAGTATCTGCTCAAGAGAGGGCAAGTGCTTTGTCTTTCCAATTTTATTCAGCACAGAAAGAAAACTGGTGGCACCTATATTGCAGTTGTTTAAGTTAGAACACGTGCAAGGGCTCAGGATAAATAATACATCAGTGCAGAAGGATGTTTCACCAAGGTGCTATGATGGTCTTTTGTTGATACAGAAAAGTAAGAAATGGATATGTGCAATATTACAGCATAATCATACTCTGATCATTGTCAGTAGCATGGGTTAATCAGCTGAACAGTAACTGAAGTATTAATGTTTTCCCTTTCCGAAGGAGGTTTGTATTGTCTCTGCTGTGGCCAGTGTTGTTTCTTGACCTGTGGAATTAATTCTGCTTTTCAGTGGATTTTTTTTTTTTAACTGAACTCCTACCTGTTACTAGCTTTGAAATGGGGATCCAAAGATGATATAAAGTGTTGCACATAGAACTGGACATCTGTTACATTTCTATAGAGGTTCATTTGTGAATCTTGAACATGTGAATTTTGGGGAAGGGAATGACAGGCAACACGAAGAAAACTTCCCTTTTCAGCTGATAATCCTTCTGTACTGTGTTGCTTTCCTTACAAACAAGTATTGAATTGGAAAGCCCAGATTCAGGTCCCATGTGTGTCTTCCAAAAAAACCCCTTCACCTCTAGACCAGTTAAGTAGCACCTATAACTAATGAGATGAAGCTGGTCTCTCCTGTGTGGCTGGCAAGGCAAATTTAACTTAATTCCAGCCTATAGAATATGAAGCAGCTGCTGTTGCTTTCTGCTCAGTGCTTGTTCCATCAAGTAGTTGCAGGTGTGCTGGCAGCTCACTTAAGAGGAGGGCATAATTAGTAGGTTCTCATTGGATTTCCTATGGCATAGGTTTCAAGCTGCGTGCTGAGGTCAAGACTGGAGTTCCTCAGGGTCTGAAGATAATATTTAGCTTTTTCTTTATGCTGTGTTTATGGATTAAATACTTATGCTTGCTTTGGCTGCTTCCAAATGACTTCAAGAGGACAGGTACTTGAAAAGTACAGGTTTTGTCTTGATAACCTTGTTAATTCTTATTAAAAGACTATTAACTATGTAACTGCTTTTTAATCTCTTTTTCATAAATATATTCAGTTCAGAAGCAGCAACATTTGGTTCTCCTGCAGTTCTAAAAATACCTCATGCAATTTCTATGCTACGTTAAATATACAGTAAGTGGTTTTAATTGTGTAGTGGAGTCTCCACTTTTATTAATTTTTTAAACCCAAAGAGGATAAAAATGTATTTTTGCATCATTTTCAGGATATAGTTTTCTATCTGGGAAAAGTTCTTATTTATATGTAATTTCTGGTAGTAACTTCCTGCTAAATATCTAAGATGATCTTGTAAATATTATTCCCTGAATCTCAACTGTTTATTGTGCAGAGAGGAAGAGACACCCATGTGTGTTCTCCTTAAAATATGGCAGACTTTTTCTGTTGGTTCTAAAGTCTTCACTGAGTCATTCCTGCAGGTGAGCACCTTTCTTCTCCCATAGGGAGATTGATTCTTTTTTCTTCTTTGGGTTGTATGCTGAAGTCAAACTGTATTCCTCAGGTGGTCATAGATGTTAGATGAACACTGGCAGTCTGAGATGCTTTTTTTATATGAGGCAATATTATTGGAAAGCTGAGAGACCATCATCCTTCTGCAGGGGACTGATAGGAAATGTGTTTGGTGCTCTGAAGGAAATAAAGTTATGTTTGGAGATCTAGTGCTGGCTTTTGCTCTTATTGAAGTCAGCAGGAGCTTTGCTACTGACTTCTGTGAAAGTGAGATTAGGTCCTTTGTCATTTCATTTTCATGTTTTGACATAGGTGAGGATATATGCTGGGAGACAAACTGGTTTTAATTCTGACTTATGGTGGAGAGTTTCTGTGGTTAATGTGGAGTGTGATGTCACATCCTGATGTGCAGATTCTGTATTTTGCATTCCCTGAGTTCAGAAAATCACCACAAGTTACAGGTAATGGTGCAGTGGCAGTAGAGTTGGCATGGACCAGTACAGTTTCAAGGGAAAAAAAAATGTTTTTATCACCTGGTAATCTGAGTTCTAAAGCTTTATTGTAAGCTAAGCTTTTGTTCAAACTATGTAATTACAGTGCCACAGTGAGGATATTTGTTAGGAGAAGTGCAAGAAATTGAAGCTCTTAGTTTTTTAGACTCAGGAATGTAACGTCTTTGTGTATGTAATTTCTATTACTGAAGGTGACGGTATTTCTCTGGCTTTGGTCACTGTGTAACTGGCTAAAAATTGCACAGCAATAGCATGATTAGTGCTTTCTTGGTGCTGTATCTCTAATTTATAATAATTTTCATTGATGTTGATGTATCTTTTCTTACCTGCTAGTACTATCAGAGCATTGTAGGTTTTGATACTTAAGAGGAGAAAGCTGAATTTTCTGGCAAACAGGGTGTGGCAGTTGTGAATCTTTTAAGTAAATGCTGAGTTTAACCTCTGCCAGCTGAGGTGCTTTGTGCTGATGCTCAGAACTGTCCATTTCCTGCAAGTCTCTTAGATCACAGCTGCAGATTTTGGAGTTCTGTGACACTTTCTGGGGTGGGAAGAAAGGCAGAATGATCTTGCTGGCATGTTATAGCTGTGATACAGGGTTCAAATAGGCGTGTCTTGGATCCACATAGGGCCAGCTCAGCTTCTCCAATGTGTTTTTCTCAACTGGTCTGCAGAGGAATCTGAATGTCTTGGTGGGATGGGGTCTTCCCTCAAAAAGTTCTGGCTATACATAATTGTGTATTGCAGCACTATTCTCATCAACTGAACCTGTGGGCCACGTTGAAGACACCCAGTCTGTTCCCCAGAGTGGTGTAGATCCTAATTGTTGTGTTTCAACAGTGCAACACTGATGGGAGTTTAGGATCTTTGCTGCAGCAGTAGTGCGGTGGAATTAGCATCAAATACCCTCCTCTGTTCGGGCTGATTGTAGGCTTGTTGAAACCTTACCAGGCTTGTTTTCTCTTTTTTCTGCATGTAAATTTCTCCTTTCGGTGGGGATGGGTTAGGAGAAGTTTCGTTCATTGTGGCAATTCTTGAGTATTTCTGTTTCAGTGAAGAGTGAATTAAATAGCAGATAAAATGGAACAATGATTTATTGCCGTTACTACAAGGGAGGCTCACATTTTGCTTTGCAGAGCTGGGACTTGTGCTGTATTTCTGAGAGTCACCTTGTATATTTATTAGATACCATGTTCAATTTACAATACGCAAAAGGTTTTATTCTTACATGAAGCTGAGCAAGTGCAAGTACTTGAAGATAATTAAGCATTTCAGTCCTTATTTTGCTTTTCCCTAGCTGTATGTGTCACAGCACTTTCATTATATAGAGAATGGATTCTTTCATTTTCCCCCCTACTATGGTAAGCCCTCTGATCTGCAGCAGCGGTGTAAAACAGGGTATAATGATTTAGCTGTATACCAAAACTATCTTAGCTATGTGGAAATAGAGAACCAGTCCTGATGCTTTCCCCTTTCAAATAGTTAGGAGGAGGATAGAAGCATATTCTTTGCTATTTATCAAATAACTATTCTAAAATCAGATTATAAAATAAGTATTCTAAACTTAAAATCCTTCAAAAGTGTAGCTGGAATTGTTTCCATTAGAAATGAAATGGTTATGAGGTTTTATGGAACTTAGGGATATATAGAAGAGATTCAAGTGTTTCACTAGCATTAGTCATGTATGTAAGTTCAGCCTAATTCTTTACAGGCGGATCTTGCCATGTTAGACACCATGAATAAGAAATTCTATTCAAAAATCAATTTTGATATTGCAGTTCTGTCATGAAATTTGTGCTACTGAATATGACTTTTAGAAAATTCAGCTTTTTAGGCCGTGTTGTTTTTCAACACCGCCCAATCAAGTTGTCCTATATTACGGTGTTTTGACTGTGTGATATGTAATAATGGACATCTTTGAGGATAATATACTTAAAATAGTGTGTTTAAATTGTATCCACTAAATTAATAATGCAATTGCATTAATACTCAAAGCATAATGGGGAAGTAAACCTGTCACCCTGGTTTTTCTTAGTTTTTAAAGCCTTTTGATTGTTCATAAAATGGAGTCGGATCTTTTAGCTACTGCACAATATTAGGAGCAGTTTTCACTTTTTCTCACACATGTAACATAAACAAATCCTTTGTTTTTCATTCTGTCTTTTGTTTGCATATTTCTAATCTGAAAACAATTGTAACTGACAGTTGGTCTGGCCATTTGGCTAAGGGATGAAAACTCCAGGAGCCAATCCACTGCAAGACCCACAAATGTATAAAAAGTAAGAAATAAACAGGCAGAGGCTCTCCACCTTGGTTCTCGGCCTTGGCTCTCTCAGAGGAACAACTCTGCCCTGCGAAATTTCTCATCTACGTGGTATTGCTTTGCGTATCCCAGTCACATAAACCTATAAATTTCACTTTGGTTTCCAATAAAAAAAAAATCCATCTCTATCTTTGAGCTTTCATGAAATGCCATCAGATCAGTCATTATCTGGAAATAATTTCTACAAGTTCAAACACTCTTTCATTGTAAATTTGATGTCTATGATCAGTATCCATTGTTGCAGACAATTTTGTCCCATTTTCTTTTTTCCAGACTTGTAGAACTTCCTGTAAACAATTTCCTAGTAAAAAGCATTCTCACTTGACAAGTGATTTTGTTTTATTCGTTGTTTTCCTTTTTATTATGTTGGATAGAGCTTTAATTTGCAGTTAGTTGTTTAGTCACCATGTCCTTTTTTGCCTCTATGAAAGCACAACAAAAAGCAAAAATTTGCATCACCATTCAAAATACTGTTTAAGGGAATTACATGGGAGTACTTATGAAGTGTCTCAGGTGTTTCTCCTTACTTTATATTAACTGTGCAATGTCTTGACTTTCCATCCTGTTTTACATATAAATAAGTTTTCCATGGAAAATATAGTGTGAATTTAGATAGTGCAACAGATTCTATTAGTCTATGCTTTTCTTACAAAATATTTGTAGAACCATTCTAGACAGTATCTTGCTCACCTGCATTTGAAACTTGTTTCCATCTATGCTTTGTTGAAGACAGCTTCTTTAGCTGTCAGTGTTAATATGTGTTCAAAGCATTCAAATTAAACCTCTTGTTGTTTTCTTTTGCATTCCTTTGTCAAAATATGAAAAAAAATATTGTTTCCAGGTAAGAAAATGTAAGAGCATCTTAAAATGTGCCCCTAAATATGTAAAACTATGGGACTATAACCTTTTACTTGTAGCTGTGTGGCGTGAGATTGAGAACTCTTTGATGCTTAGAGCTAATGTGCATGGGGTAAAATGTTTGGAATTTAAAAAGACATTGTAATCCATGCATTGACCAACGGTTGCTTAGGTGAATGATCAGGAAATTGTCATCATATGCTATAAATTATGCATCTCTTCAGGCTTTAGTCTTTATAACTGGAAGAGGTCATGATTATCCGTTTCGGACTCCAAATTTATTGATATTCTGCTGAAGGAGAAAACAACTTTCTGCCTTTTCCTTTACTGTCCAAAGGAATGAGTAGGGGTTGTTTTCTGAAGAGCAGGTGCTGGGGCACAAACCCTTTATACTTGCCTGGGTAGATCTCACTAGGGGAGGGACCTGAATTCAACTCCCTTCAGGCTGAGATTCAAACCATATTCATCTCATCTGAATAAGGAAACTGGATCTATCTGAGGGGACTTAGGTACACTACAAAATTATGCTATCCTTTTCCTAGCTTAATAGTCAAAGCTTTTCTTCTTTGGAAAAGCAAAGCCACGACCTTGGGCTACAGGTGTGAGTGATTTTATACACGGTTCCAGTCCTGTTAGTGAAAAGATGAAAACAATGAGTGCTAATACTTCACAGCCAACAGTGGTTTTCCAGGATACAGTCATAACTGTAAGGAGAAAACATGCGGAGCAAGAACTCCACACATTAAAATAATTCACAGTAGAGCTTATACTTCTCTGTAAGGAATTTTGGTACAAGCACTGTCTGTTAGTCTTACAGTGGTTTGCTTCCTGAAGTGACCATGATTTCATTAAGAGGGCCATGCTGCCTTGTAGAGTTAGTTATCTCAGAGAGACAGTTACGGCTCAAAATCTTGTTTGAAAGGAATCTGCATTTTTTTTTCATTTATGATATTTCACACAAGGACATAGTAAGCTCATGCATTAAAAAAACCCTAAATTTTTTGCACAGTTATAAATAAGTGTGAAGCAATAAGAATAATACTTTGAGTTTAAAAAAAGAAAACCAAGCCTCTTACTTACAAGGTGGTGTGTTTACAGATGAAAATAAATCATAACAGGAAAACTTCCAGCAGTCTTAACATGCCTACTACCTGTGTTGTATTTCCACTCTTCTTGACAACTCATTGTAATTGGTGCTTTAGGTTGAAATTATTAAGTACTACTGAGTGTTATGAGGTACTGCTTTACCTGCTGCTTTGAGACAAGCATCAAAACCTTTGTGAATAGGTTTGGACACTGTTATTTGTATTCAAAAGAATATCATGGCTGTGGAATTCTGAGTTAACAGGTTTAATTATGCACCATATTGTTGGAACTCTGAATTAGTTTACCCAGCACCTGAAGACACAGTGTATTAATACTTTTCTTTCTGTGGAGATTAAAATAGCATCTAGTTGGTTTCATTACTGAGTTTGTGAATACTCTACCTGTTTATGAGGCCCTTCTTCAGCCTGAAGTCTTAGAGATTTAAATCTTTTAATATGTAATCCAGAGTTCAAAATTTATTTGAGGTATAGGTTTTGTATTGAACTCTGTATGATTATTAATTGAGCAATTCATGCTATGTGTTCTTAATCAACCTTTCACTCTGTATTAAATAATTTTGTGATCAGAAAGTTAACCTTTGATAACTAAGCAGTAATAAAACTAGATTATTTTGACATTGTGCTTCAAAAAAAGGATCAGGTCCAGTTTTAAATTGTATAGTTCATGTTGCCTTTCTCTTCATTTGCTTAATACTGAAGTACAACAAAAATGGGATGAAAAAGACTTCTAAATTACGAGTATTAGTATTTTGAGTTTTACATCTCTTAATGCTAGCATTTTTCCAGGTTTTTGGCTGTATTATGAGAAACATAGAAATCCAAATATAATAAGATCAAGACACAGTAATGGCAAAACTTGCCACGTATCTTATTTTTGGGAGACAGTGTAGTTTCTGAAATTCTGGATCTATTCCAGAAGTTGTATTTCCTTCCCAAGCCTTACATCTGTTTTGTTTTTCAGTTGTGGTCCTAAGCAGCTCTTGAAAGCTGCCTCTGTTGACCTTGGTGTATCTTCCATATGCAGCTGATGTGCTGTTAATTTCCTCTAAGCACGTGCTATATTCATTTACCAATAACTGTCTTTCATCGCCTCTTCCTGACTGTGGAACTTTGCCTTGAGTGAGTCTTGAGAGCTCATAACTTTGGGACTACGAGCTTATTCAACTGGGGTGTGTGGGGAGAGGAATGGAAGTTTAATGATTAAGTTCCTGCTAGGGAGAGGTCAGTTACTGTGTTACGGAGTTTGTCCTCTCTCATCTCTTCTTGCAGTAAGGTCACAAATTACCTTTTGCCCTGATTTGAGATTTTTTGGTCAAGTGTTAACAGAAAAATCATTCAGAGAGCTTGCCTATTTTCATTCTAGTTTAATTATACAGAAATTACTGCCTGAATTATGGGGAACAGAGGAGAGCACTTTTTAGCAAAAAGCAGTAAATGTGTCACTCTTTGAAGATACTGTATTTAAATAAACCCCATTTGTAACTGAAATTTGGATAAAGATTGTGAGAAGCAGAGAAATAGCCATAATAATTTCTAAATGGATATAATTGTAATTAGGCTATTTTCAACAAGTTTGAATCAGAACAGCTCTATTGTAATCCAGAAAACTAGACCCCTTTGGGAGATGAAAATCTCTCTTGTGGTATCTGTGGTATTCTTATTACTATCTTGCTATCTTTTTCCCTTCCAATTTTCTCTGCCTATTTTAATTCCAAAGTGAAAGATCAAGAGTGTTTTGACATGAGCAGATAAGATTAAAATGTCAAGGTTATGGATATTTTTACTAATAAACAAGTTGATTAAGTCTCAGGAAAGGCAAACAGATTTGACTAATAATATTCCAGAAGACATTGAAATGCCGTGCCTAAAAGTCAGCAGATAAAGGCAATAGTTATTTTACTTGTCGAGGTGACATTCCTGAAAGAGGCTGGGGTTGCAGTGACAGTAGCTGTGTTCCTGAAATGGATTTCCTGAGTCAGAGCTTTTGCATAAACAACAATTACCAGAGATGAAGCTGACACTTTTCTGGTAGGTTTACTGAGATCTAGCCCAGTAGGGATCAAGGCAAAATCGTGGTGAGTTTATGAAAATTGAAAAGGACCTGGTTTGACTTTCACTGAGTGTTTGCAGTGTCTCAGTTTCAGCTGGCTAGATCCCTTCTGGTTCTGAGGTTCAATGGAAGGGCAATGAACACAGGACACAAAATTTATAGGAAACATTTCTCTGGTTAGGTGTAATGTACTTTCAGGAGCTTAAGTTTTGTCTAGTAAGGCATTTGTTTCTGTAAACAGCCTGTAGAGTGAAGTAATAGGGTTTAGAAGCAGTCATTGCTTGATCAAGAAATAGAGTTTATTAAACAATAAAGGGTCTACCATGTCTAGTTTATATTATTCAAACCTTGAAACCTGTTAAATCATTAAATACACAATAATAAAAGATAAAAAGGATACGTTTTCTTATGGTTATTTCATGTGTTGCATCTGAACACATGTAAGATCTGATGTTTAAACAGTCCTTCAGTCTCTCTCTAAATGCTGCAAGTACATTTTCTCTATTATTTTAAATATATTTATGTAAACATCAGTTAAGCTGCTTTCTGCCTCAATTAAATGTGTTTAACAAGTAATCAATCTGAATTAACAGCAGGAGAATTCATGCCATTCATATATTTATAACAGATGTGTTCAGATAATTCTGTGTATAAATCTGGCAATGAGGGGAATCTGCTGTTATTCACCAGTTTCCTGGGAGGAGACTTAGGGCGCACATCATCTTAATTAACCCTTGTTGCTTTAGGCTTCTGATACTTAGGATGAAGTTAAATAATAGTTCATTAGTTTCTGTGTGTCAAATACTTGTCCTAAAGGACCTTTTACGTCTCATCCGTGAAGAAGGACCTTTGAAAGACTTTTCTGCTAATACCTTTAGGGAAAGAGTGGAAAATATTTTAACAAATGCACAGTAAATAAACTATTTGATTCCCAAAACTCAATCCCCACAAATCTGCTGCTTGGAAGTATTCAATCTTCATTTAATATAAACAGGAATAAATATAACAGGGAATGTTATAACAGCTATGTGTGAGAATGTTTACTTGTTATGGATTTTATGTCAGCCTTTATTTTACTTTTTATTTAGTCCAGATTTTTAACCAATTAGAATGTTTGCCCTTACAGTTCCCCTCTTGACTTCATTGTAATCACTGCTTTGTGTTTCTCTAAAACTGGGCACTGCACATTTGCTTAATGTGAAGGAGTAGCCAGGGCAGCTCATCTTATGTCTTATTTACATGGGAGATTTGAATCCCCAAACAGAGTGAAGCCTTGTAGAGGATTAGCTCTAGTTATTGATTTAAAAGTGTGGGCTGATTCTACTGTGCCTGAATGAGTTTTGTAACTCGAAAGCAAATCTGAAACTAAATGTTTTCTGTCCTTCACCAGCTTGTAAATAGCACTCACCAGGGCAGCATGTGCTCACTGTCTGGTTTGATGTCACAAATGTTTATGCTGTAAAAACCTCACTAGTGGACAGTTCACTCAACCTCCTGGGAAAAGTGGAAGAGATTTCCTTACATTACTTGAGACTTATGTATTTGTAGCATATAATCTGTATGACATCTTATGAGACACAGGTGAGACAAAATAAGGAAAGATCTGAGTGGTGGTGCTGTTTGAAAGTAAAGAATTCACTATTGACATATTTTATTCTTTTCCAACAGGATGAATTGCAAAAATTAGAGACATTTCTTTAGTGATGTACTTTTGAACTTCATATAGAGCTAAGTTAGAACAACTCTGTAGATTTTTTGGGAGATACAAGAGCAAACATTTTTTCTCAGGTGGCTCTGCGTACAAAACTAAGGAGCTCTTATACTTTTGTCATTAAGTAGTTTTATCTTGTGATGACTGGTGTATTTGCTTTATTTTTTGGTGGTGATGTACATGCAGATGGGAACACGAGCCCATATCTTACCTGTAGAAGGTAGGAATTCATTCTTACAGCAGCTGCTGGGCCAACTGGCATCTGTGTTAGGGTTGGGCATTTTCTTGCATTGTGCTTGCATTGTGTAATTAACTCTTAAAACAGTCTTGGTATGACTTAGAGTACAGATACTCTAACATACTCAGCTTCTGTTGTAGAAGATATTGTCTGATATAATTTCTGTCACTTGTCTGTTAGTTTTGAGGTGAAATGGCTTTGGTCTTGTGTGACATTCTCAAAGTGGTAGCAAGAATTGATTTATGGTCAATTGATAGTCAATGTTTTGAGCCTCTTCAAGTCTAATTCTTGAGTCTTATGTGACGAGCAGATAGTATCAATGTGCTGATATTAACATTAACTGCCTGGAAAGAGCAGCTGAACTGAACTGTTTTTCAGTGCTAATTGTTTTTTTCCCATACCAAGTGAATTTGCTGAAACGAATAAGTGAAAAGACAAAACATAACACTGCTTTAGGCAGGTGGGCCATGCAGTAGTACAGTTTTACTAGAAAAATTAATTAAACCAGTAAACTAGTAAATTAGTTGTGGGTATCATCATTCTTTAAAGCACACACAAACCTGCACACATATTGTGGATGGTAATATATCAAATTGAGCTGCTTTTAAATAGAAATGGTTCTGTGCATTTTGTGATGAACGGGGTTATTTTGTTGATATTAATATGCTGGTATCTGATGTAGTTGTTATGACTAGTTCTGATTAATTAAAATACATTTATAATACTTTTATATTATTATTGTATTTTTTCCTATTTTGAAACTGAAAAGGCTTTCAAAATCAACAGTTAATGAAAAATTGAATCAAATAGTTTTGAACCTGTTTTATTCCTTACCTTTTACACAAGTTAATAGGCCTTAACTCTAGAGGACCTGCTTGCTTTCTTAAAACAGAAGAAAGCCAAAAGAATCCCAAAAGACCTTTGTGTTTTCCTTCTTGAGGAAAAGCAAGGTTAAAAAAAGAAAAATCCCTTCTTTCCATATGTTTGATTCACTCTTGGAAAATAGATTCTAATCCTTCATTCTGGCAAGATGGATAACATTATGTTCTTAAGATGACCCTATGCTCTTTCTGAATAGTAAAAATAATGAAAATTTTGGAATATAGTTGTGCTGGGTCAATCCATTTTTTGCCAGTCTCAACAGGGTGGTGGTGCTCTCAGTTGAATCTAATTAAACTAAAAAAAAAAAATTAGACTAATATATAACTCCAAAATAAGGTGTTCAATTAGCTGTATGAGTAGAAATTGTCCTTTTTCTGCAATGATTAATTTTGAAGTGTTCATTGATCTCCTTGGGGGGAGAGATGCCTGCTGTTTCAGTTGGTGGGAAAGTTTCAGTTTTTAGCAAAGGTTATTCTGGTTTGCCACGAGCAAATGTTTGAATATTTCTTCTTAACGGAGGCAGCCGTTTAATGTCTTATTGCCAGGAATAAGTAAATACTGTTAAATTTGAATCAGCTCCAAATATTAGTGGAACTCACTTAGGTTTCCATTTTAGTTCTGTTAAAAGGTGCGTGTTAGCCACACAGTGCAAACCTCAATTTGTGTTGCAAACTGTCTCAAAATTAAAGGCGATTCTCATGAAGCTAAAATTTTACTAAAATACTCTTTGGTATTGAAATACAGAATTGAGTTTATTGTGCTTAAGTCCTGGGCTGATAGTGTTCGGGTTTTGCTGGTTTTTTCTTTGTTTAAGATTAAATTTCCATTTCCTTCCTACTTTTTTCCTCTCTATTTGTAAATTCCCATATTTTCTGCAGGTATTTTGGTAGCTATGCTTTGCTTGTGGCACTAATCCTGTCTCACAGGCTTGCAAGTCAAGTCTAGCTATGTTCATCACACAGAATTTTGTTTTCTCTGCATCAGCTAAATTTAATCACTCCCCTGAGCAGAGATGGAAATTGAACTTGCCTCCAGCCCACTTCAACTTGGAAAATACTGGTATAATAGGAGTGAGAAAATGAAAATAGTTGCAAAACCCACTGCACATAATCCCTTAATCCAATATTGAGGCTCCTTGGTTTGTCTGTACAAGTATTGAATACTGTCACAGAACATAAAAGAAGCATTAAAAGAGATGTGGACATTATTCTATCTGGGGAGCCTATTGGGAAGGAGAGTGGTTTTTCTTCCACAAAAATTAAAGATGTGGGTGGTCAGATGTTATTTTTTTGTACCATTAGGATGTGAGAGTTTATTTGATGATTCTGTCCTGGTCTTCCTTTCTTTGGTCCACAGCTGTCCTCTGGTTAGATAATATCTGCCTTCTAACATTTTCAATCAGTTTGGGTTCGAATGATGTGATTATTTTCTGTTATCTGTGTTGGTTATAGTCTCCCAGCATAATTTTGAGCCCTAATTCTGCTGCAGAGGAGAGGAGGTTTCTGCTGTATCTTTCATGGATGTTTGGGGGGTGTAAGCTGAAGTCTTAAGCTTGTCCTGAAGCCTTTGCACTTGAACACACTTAACTTTCAATTTGCTTTTAAAATGTCAGGCCCCATCTGTGCCTATGAATCTCAGCAATGAATTTAATTTGTCTCCCTTACAGTCAGCTCTGGCATGGCTAAGAACTGCTTCTGATTTTGAATTGGTGTAGAATAAAAGAACACTGACAGAATATCAATATAGAAGAAAGCACCCTCTCCCTGTAATTAAAAAAATCTATTTAATGTATTTTTTTTCTTTCATGCTTTTCACTGTGAGATTTCACGGAGGTCTTCAGTGGTGGGGAAAAAGCGCAGTTATTGGTTGGGCTTGGTACAAGGTACCTTTTGAACTGCTTTGCTCAGTTCTCTGCATGTGTGGGGCATTAACCTGAAAAATCATACTGAGAAACAGCACTAGCAGCATTAGGTGACCGCTTTGTTTTTGTTTTTACACCTATAATTTAAATTCTTTCTGTGCACACTCTCGTTCTGAGCCTTTTTCCTAGATACATTCTTTTTATGTTGCAGATCTTGACTTTCTTTATGAACACACTGGATTTCTTAAGAGTGCCATCTGGAAGAAACCAATTCTTAATTTTCCCAAGATTCACTAATGCAGTCTTTTAGTTCCTTAATTATCTTGATTAATTGTTTTATGATTTCAAAAATTTTGCTAAATTAAACCTCTCTTTTTTTTTTTTAAATGCTGAAATCTTTGCTTGTGTGCGTTTTGTTGTCTCCTTAATTTAGAAAAATTGCGTTAATAGATCCTTCCAATTTGAAATTTGCTCTAAACTACATAATCAGTTTTTTAGTGATGGTGGATCATGGTGATTAGTCAAACAGCTCATAAGCTTATCATCCTTCTGGCTGCTCTCCTTGAATATGAGATACATAGGGTTGTGTATCTCTGTTGTAATGCTCCTCACAGGGTAGGGCTGCAATTCTGCAATCACAGAGCAGCACTGAACATTAACTGAATAGCTAGCAATTTCAAAAAATATAGTTTATAACTAAAGGATCAATTAGTATTTCCAGCAAGAAAGTTAAGACCATCATGAGTTTTGTCCCAGGAGTGACACATAACTTTTCAAGACTTTTAAGGAAGGCTTTACATCTATAAACTCTGGATATATGTACAGTTTTACCTGTGGGGCAAGATGTATGAAAACTAGAGTTTAGATCTGCCGGATCTGTGGTCTTAATCTAACATAATACTCTGTCCATGGTGTTATTTGCCTGCAGATATAATCTCACCCCATGTGCCCTTCAAGTTGTCCAAAACAATATCCTTCAATGAGTGTGCCTCTGGGCCTGAGCTAACAACCCTCATTCAGGGGTACACAGAGTCTATGGTTGAAAGCTGCACGCACACAGCTACGCATACTACAATTGGCTTAATGTGAGCAGAACTGTCCAGGAAGCAAGTAGAATGCCTGCTTATGAGAGATCAGTCAGTCATCCCCTCACTCAAATTTAAGCATGAAAATAATTCCAACAAAGCAGCGTGCTGCAATGAATGGATAATGTACCATGAATATAGGTTTTGGGTGTTTCGCTAGTGTGGTCATAAAGAACACTAGACCTAAAAAGGTCATTCTCCAGTGACTGCCTCATTTTGTTTGTGTAGCCTTTACTCCTTCCCTTCCCTTTTGTAAATAAACCAACCCTTTTGCTGAAACACCTTATTCTTCAAAAAATATAATCAATATTTGGTTGCTAGTTTGCCTATCCAAATGAAGTCTACAGTAACATATTTCCTATGTTACCAGGAGTCGTGGTCAATCCTTGATTGTTGTTTTTGTTGTATCTTGTGTTGAGATAGAAATGCTTGTATCTTGTGTTGAGATAGAAATGCTGTAGGGACATTTTACTTGTTATCTATTATACACTATACATTATATTTAATCTTTTCCTATAGAATAGGGAAGATAGGTCACCTCACTGCTTTTGAGCTGCATAAAATGTGTATGTGCAATTTACTGGGCATAGCATAGCCACTCAGCTGAGGACTTGGAAGCTTGAAGAAAACTAGCCACACAGTGTCTTGGGGAGGGGGAAGGAAAAGATATCCTCAGTTTTCTAATTGCTAGCAAATGGGAACCCAGTTTGACTAGAACTTAGGTAGGAATAAAAAAGTTCAAAATAACACATGTATTATCTACTTTCTTCCCCACCCCACCACCGAAGTACTCTGCTACTCTGAAAAAGAATGTTTTGTTTTCCAGTATGAGTCTCCTGAAAAGACTTCATAGGTTTTGCTAGTTTGCAGGCAAGGAAGCTACAAGCAGTTTTCTCAGAAGTGCAGTAAAATATGAAATAACACTGTTATTTTTTTTATCTGCTGTCAGCTTTCAGGCTGTGTACTTGCCAAATAATCTTGTGTAAAGCTGGCAGGATATTTGATCAAATCTTCAAATTTAGAAATGCATTTTATCAAAAGAACACATACAGACACAACAGGGTTTTGTTTGGGATTTTTTTTTGTTTGTTTTGGGGTGTTTTTGTTTTGTCTGTAGATTAGAGCCGTTTAAATTTATTAGTATTTTCTTCACTATACATGTAGCATAGAAAAAAAAAAGTGTTGCTTTGCTGCTTTCTCATAGCTGTGTGGTTTTGGACTCCACACAAGGTAAAAGTGTTACTATGTCATATTAGTGGTCTTATCTTGCCTTGGAACATGGTAGTATTGCAAGATATAGTTAGTACTGGTGATTACATATGAGTTGCTTTTTCATCCCTGCTATTAATGAATTCATGTCCAATGCTGGTGTAAATCAAATAGATTTCAATGAGACCTTCAACTGGAACTTGTTGCTGTGATGATTCTTTATAAGAATGGTGGACAAGCTGAAAAGTGTAATATAAAAGAGCCTGTAAGAAAGGGTGCCAAGAATTTGGGCTAAGTCGATAAGAAAAGGTGTGAAGACCTCCTGCCAATATGTGATTGGTGTGACAGCATTTTGTCATTACCCTTGGCTCAGGTCTGGTTCTTTAAAATGTTGCATGCTGCTGTAAGCACAGAATGAGAGATGTCAGTAGTTGTGCTAAAGTGGTGTTAAACTCAGGTGTTGCTTCTCAACCACAGAATGTGATTTACTGTTTTCTTTCACAGTGCTGTTGTGTTTGACTATCAGTGACTTGGGAAAATGGTTTTATTGCTGTTTCTTGGTTTTCTGAAGAAATTCCTGTGGAACTTACAGCAAAAGATTGTGAAAGTTTAGTAAGCTTTGATCCAGATTCATTAAAGGTTAGTAGTCTTCCTTCATGCTGTCTTTGTGAAGCCCTTTGCAGTACAGAGGAGGAGAGGAGAGCAGAACACTTTTCCAGAAGCTAAAATGCCACATGAAGTTAAGTTATTCAGTGGGCGGGTATTGAACACATTTTGAAAAATCAATATAATATGTATTTTTCTGTGCTCCCCTGGATACATTTAAAGCATTTCAGATAAGCACTGTCAGCTTCGGGTTGTATTATGCTTTGAAGCATGAACATAAAGCTAATGCACAAATTTGGCCTCTGATTTTTTTAATTTAGCTTTACTTTGTGTAAGAAATTGGAATTGCATCACAGATATACCAGATTATTAAGTTTTGAGCTAAATAAAAGCAGTCTGTATTCCTCAGCAAGATGCCTCTGAAGACAGGGGCATGTCAAAACAAGAATTCACTACTCTGCTTCTCAGGTTTTCTTACATATTTCATTTCCACGTTTGAATGATTACCTAACACATCTTGACTTGAATAAATATGCAAAAAACCTAAAGTGTTTAAAAACTAACAGATAGGCTTTTCTCTCACATTTTGAAGTCTCAGTTCAGTCTGATCAACGCAGTAGTCAGATTATGCGAAATACTTGGGTGGAGCTTGGCATTGGTTGCTCCAGAGTATGTGTTCAATGTAGCGCATAGTGGTATATTATTCACTGTGGTGTACCAGCAGGCAGCTAAAATAGTGTATATTTCGTGTGTTCATTTGTAGTTGTCTGTGGATAAAATGAGGTGGAAGCTTTGTGTTGGTCTTTGTAAGTTATTATTTGGTAACGTTAGTACTGAACTACTTTTCAGTTACAGTTTTTGGGGCCTTGTATAACCTATTTCTCACTTGGTTAGTGAGGAAGGATGGAATTTTAAGTATTTCTGGATGTTTGTGCTGGGGGGTTGGATAGCAGACAGAAATTGGAGCTGATCATGGTTCGATCTTACTGGAAGGCAAGGTTTATTAGAACTAGTTGCAAGGAGTAAATTTTAAATGCATCAAGGTCATTATATGTAACTGATTACTGAAGCTCATGGTTTTCTGCCTGCCTGGAAGAGGGGGAAGCATATTAAGAACTCAGTTCCAGAAAATGTGCATGATACTTTTTTGGAGATTTTTGGATGGAATAATTACAAGTAGTAGAAATCAGTTCTGAACTAAAAAAGGAGCTCTCTGAAACATTCAGATCTGATAGTGGTTTCTGTTTCTCTACAGAAAGCTCAAAAGTCTGATTTAAAATTGTGAAATAAATAATGAGGTTCCATTAGCTGTACTTGGTAGAACTTTATTTTGCTAGTCTCTTATAATCTTTCTGCTCTGTTTTGCTTTCTGACACTTTTCATCTGTAAACATATTTAATTCATAATATTTTCAAGAACATTCTTTGGAAAAGCAACTGTGGATATATTTGATGTTGTAAACTTGCTGTCTTATCAAGTGACTATACATTTTATGCTTTTTTATGCTTTTGGGTGTAATTATCTTGACATATTAAAACATAGCAACATGTAAGTTGTTGCTACTTAAATGCACAAAGATTTTTTTTTTAACTTGAGGTTAAAAAGAGAATGGTCTCTCTGTGACTTTCTGATCCTAGGTCAGCTGCATGGTTTCCCACACTCTTAATTTCTTTCAAAGATGTAGAGCCCAAATCCTAACTACACTCCCTCTGCTGAGTGCCCTAAAATTCTGTGCTCTGCATGTGGCAATATTTTCCTCGACTTGCATGTGCTGCGAAGGAATCTGGGGGGCTGTTATTCACAGGCATTCAAAGATCTAAGCGCTGTGTCTGAGTTGTTTCACTAACTTTTTTTTATTGAGAGGAGGCAATTTGGGAAGTAAACACTATAAAAACAGCAAAATTATAGTCTACACAAAAACCAGCAGCAGTATGAACATTATAAATTAAAGCATTTTCAATGGGTCATCATATACACAAACTGGTTTTATCCTACAACAGAAATTGAGTAAGCTTGTATTTCAAAAGTATCACACTTGAAGATGGAAGTCTGGAAGTCTTATATTTAGCGTAGTTCTGTTGTGTTCACTGGAACAAAAAATAAGGCTGTATTTTGAATGAATTGGGATTAAATGCTGACTTGGACGACAGAAAGGAAAATAAGGAAATGCCTCAATGTGATAGACTCAGTTAGGGCTTTGTGTAAACTGCATTTTGAAAAGGTAGAGGAAGTGAGGCATGTGGGGCTGGTGATGAAAACTGTGGGAAGACCAGTTGAATTGGCTTAAATTCAAACCCTTGTGCTTGGTGACATAAACTAACCTGAAGTAAGCATCTGTACATGGATGCTAAATGATAACTGTGTGTTATGGAATTTCTTGAGTTATCTCTGAAGCGTTATCAGATGCAGAACCAATACACTAATCCAGTTCCCTGTGACAAGTGCTAAAACTTCTAGGCATTTAAAAAGTTGTGGAAAATGACTGGCTGTGGTTTATATGATGTGAATATATGTTAGTTTTAGAATGGTCTTACTGAAGAAGCTTGCTCTGAAGATTAGGGATTGCATCCTCTTGATGACTTGAGAGCAGTAAAGAGTCTTATTATTGAAACTCCTGGCCTCTTCCCTCATTATTGAGATTTGTTAGGCTTTGACATCTGAACATCAGCTAGAGAACATAAAGGTTATATTGGTGTCAACAAAGTGTCAGCAGACAAGTCCCCATGAAGCATTGTGTCCTGGAGAGCAGAGCTTGTCTGTGGATGAATAGCTGGGGGTGCTATAGTTCTCCTTTGTACTCATTGGTGGTGCAACATGGCATCTTTCTTCCTTAATTGCTTCCGTACAGACAAGGCAATACAAATTAATTAGAACTCTTTTTGACTAGCATAGCATAAGCGTCACAATTAGCAGTATTTTGGATAATTAGCTTCTGTGCTGAAGAGTTCTTTGATTGCGTTTGGGAGCATATATTGCATTTTTTTTTCCTTCATGTTATGCATTGACCAAGGCAGATTCCTGAAGCTGTGATGTTGAAGTCATCCATTAGTTTGAAAAAAACATTGTATTCCACTTCAGTGTGGTATTAGGGGTATGGCAGATAGTGTTTTGTAGTTGTGTGGCACCAGAGGCTTTAGGAAAAGCCAGTTAACAGTAAAGTGGCGTCTTAGGGGAAAAAACCCCAAAAACCAGACGTAAATGCTATCCATTTCTTCTAGCGGAAATGTTCACAGGTATGA